>NC_088224.1:23625217-24297717 GCF_036934945.1 Oncorhynchus masou masou
TTGTGGGCTAATTAGCAACTATCCTAGTTAACGTTACTGAAAGAAACCGCTTATCGTTTAGCTAAATTAGCCTACATTTGGGTCGTTTGCATAAAGTAAAAACGACTCGAAACTTATAATTAGCTAGCTAGCTATATATTTAGCCGAAGTTAAAGCCTGGTAGATATGTAAGTTATATTGCTTTAGCCAACTTATTTTTGCCAGAAAATTAGTTTGTCAAAGCATAGCTACATGGAAAGTCACCTGGCGTCATGACAGAACTCTCAGCTGGTCAGCAGCAGGTGTAAAGTCCAAAATGGGTGTTTGCACGTGAGTGTATCCAAAGGTCCTTGACACTCTACAAGTTGTTTTAGTGTACTGCTCACTCACAAGAGCATGCACCCTCTGTCTGCCAATATCCTTCCAATATACACACACTTGCCTTAACACTCCCTGTCTGTTATAGTAGGCTAGTCTATTCTCCAGTTCCTAGGGTATTTTGATTCTTCTGAAATGTGTTTTTAGAAATACACACACCCGTGTCAATTTTAGCATGTAAATCTTGGTGGGGCAAACTCAACAACAAAAAATATCGATGCATGCCAGCAAAGCCACAATACTAACGGTGACAAACGGCGCCCACAAACTGTTCATTAAGGCTTATTTACTGCCTTGTAAAAAAACAAAGCGGATTTAGCACACTTCAAATCACTTTTTATTGGTCACATGGTTAGCAGATGTTTTTGCGAGTGTAGCGAAATGCCTCTGCTTCTAGATCTGAGAATGCAGCATTATCTAATAGGTAATATCTAACAAATTCCACAACAAAACCTAATACACACAATCTAGTGAAGGAATGGGATAAGAATATATAATATATGTGGATGAGCAGTGACAGAGCGGCTAAGATGAAATAGATAGTATAGAATAGATAATGTAGGATAGAGTATATACACTGCTCAAAAATAAAGGGAACACTAAAATAACACATCCTAGATCTGAATTAATGAAATATTCTTATTAAATACTTTTTTCGTTACATAGTTGAATGTGCTGACAACAAAATCACACAAATTGTCAATGGAAATCAAATTTATCAACCCATGGAGGTCTGGATTTGGAGTTACACTCAATATTAAAGTGGAAAACCACACTTCAGGCTGATCCAACTTTGATGTAATGTCCTTAAAACAAGTCCAAATGAGGCTCAGTAGTGTGTGTGGCCTCCACGTGCCTGTATGACCTCCCTACAATGCCTGGGCATGCTCCTTATGAGGTGGCGGATGGTCTCCTGAGGGATCTCCTCCCAGACCTGGACTAAAGCATCCGTCAACTCCTGGACAGTCTGTGGTGCAACGTGGCGTTGGTGGATGGAGCGAGACATGATGTCCCAGATGTGCTAAATTGGATTCCGGTCTGGGGAACGGGCGGGCCAGTCCATAGCATCAATGCCTTCCTCTTGCAGGAACTGTTGACACACTCCAGCCACATAAGGTCTAGCATTGTCTTGCATTAGGAGGAATCTAGGGCCAACCGCACCAGCATATGGTCTCACAAGGGGTCTGAGGATCTCATCTCGGTACCTAATGGCAGTCAGGCTACCTCTGGCGAGCACATGGAGGGCTCCCCAAAGAAATGCCACCCCACACGATGACTGACCCACCGCCAAACCGGTCATGCTGGAGGATGTTGCAGGCAGCAGAACATTCTCCACGGCGTCTCCAGACTCAGTGTGAACCTGCTTTCATCTGTGAAGAGCACAGGGCGCCAGTGGCGAATTTACCAATCTTGGTGTTCTCTGGCAAATGCCAAACGTCCTGCACGGTGTTGGGCTGTAAGCACAACCCCCACCTGTGGACGTCGGGCCCTCATACCACCCTCATGGAGTCTGTTTCTGACCGTTTGAGCAGACACATGCACATTTGTGGCCTGCTGGAGGTCATTTTGCAGGGCTCTGGCAGTGCTCCTCCTGCTCCTCCTTGCACAAAGGTGGAGGTAGCGGTCCTGCTGCTGGGTTGCTGCTCTCCTACGACCTCCTCCACATCTCCTGATGTACTGGCCTGTCTCCTGGTAGCGCCTCCATGCTCTGGACACTACGCTGACAGACACAGCAAACCTTGCCACAGCTCGCATTGATGTGTCATCCTGGATGAGCTGCACTACCTGAGCCACTTGTGTGGGTTGTAGACTCCGTCTCATGCTACCACTAGAGTGAAGGCACCGCCAGCATTCAAAAGTGACCTGCAGAACCACTCCTTTATTGGGGGTGTCTTGCTAATTGCCTGTAATTTCCACCTGTTGTCTATTCCATTTGCACAACAGCATATGAAATTTATTGTCAATCAGTTTTGCTTCCTAAGTGGACAGTTTGATTTCACAGAAGTGTGATTGACTTGGATTTACATTGTGTTGTTTAAGTGTTCCCTTTTATTTTTTTTGAGCAGTGTATATATCTCGCATTACTTATCTCATATGTGAACATTCTTAAAGTGGTATTATTAAAGTGCCTAGTGTTTCATTTATTAAAGTGGCCAATGATATCAAGTCTAGGTGGGCAACTGCCTCTCTGTGCTAGTGATGGCTGTTTAACAATCTGATGGCCTTGAGATAGAAGCTGTTTTTCAATCTCTGTCCCAGCTTTGATGCACCTGTACTGACCTTGCCTTCTGGATGATAGCGGGGTGAACAGGCAGCAGTTCGAGTGGATATTGTCCTTGATGATATTTTTTGCCTTCCCATGACATTGGGTGTTGTAGGTGTCCTGGAGGGCAGGTAGTTTGCTCCCAGTTATGCGTTGTGCAGACCTCACTACCCTCTGGAGAGCCCTGCTGTTGTGGGCGGTGCAGTTGCCGTACCAGGCGGTGATACAGCCCTACAGGATGCTCTCGATTGTGCACCTGTAAAAGTCAGAGGGTTTTCGGTGACAAGCCATATTTTTTTCAGCCTCCTGAGCTTGAAGAGGCACTGTTGTGCCTTCTTCACCACACTGTCTGTGTGCATGGACCATTTCAATTTGTCAGTGATATGTACACCGAGGAACTTTCCAGCTTCTTCACTGCTGTCCCGTCGATTATGGATAGACTTGCTTAAACAAATGTGGTTTCTACTGACTATGGCATAAGTGGATAACGAGCGCATAAGAGCCAATCTGTAATTTTGATTATAAACTGGGTGGTTCACGCCCTGAATGCTGATTGACTGAAAGCTGTGGTATATCAGACCGAATACCACTGATATGACAAAACATTTATTTATAATGCTGTAATTGCATTGGTAACCAGTTTATAATAGCAATAAGACTCCTTGGGGGTTTGTGGTATATTGCCAATATACCATGGCTAAGGGCTGTATCCAGGCACTCTGTGCTGCGTCATGCTTAAGAACAGCCCTTAGCCATGGTATATTGCCCATATACCCACACCCCCTCGGGCCTTATTGCTTAATTAAGACATTAATGAGCTAGGACGGATGTAGTCAATATAACTATTTGTTCAGCACTTTTGAAATGTACAGAGACAGAATTCAGAACATGGGCCGTTCTTACAGTATTCTCCCAGTACATCAAGTCAGAACCATAGGATAAATAAAGGGGACATATAAACAGACAATGAAAGCTCTTACAATATTCAATGATTACATTTCCCTAAAACAGGCTATAGTGCACCACCAAGTCAGAACAGTAGGCTGCATTGTGAGGGGGAAAGGGAACAATTTATTAGGGTGAGGAACATGGGCTATGAACAGCTTACCACAAAACATACACAGCATATTACATCATTTTTGCAGCAGCATACAAGACATTTTTGGACTCACCTTGATGTACTGTATTCACTTCAACAGTAATATGGCATGGTGGTCCTTCGTGGGCAAATTTGGTCATCAAACTTTGGCATCAAAGTTTGGCATTCTCTGGATTTATGGTGCTTTCAAGACAACTGGGAACTCTGGGAAATAAACAAGGTTGAATCATGACGTCGGTGATCTTCAGGTCGGAGCTCTAGAAAAGGCCTGAGTTCCCAATTTGGAATACAGAGTTGGATGACTTGTTTTTTTTCCCACAGAGTTCCCAATTGTCTTGAACTCACTGAAGTCTGAGATTTCCCAGTTCTGAGTTCCCAGTTGTTTTGAATGCGGCAGAAGTCATGATGGATTGACAACATGGCCAATGTTGAATGTTTATCCTTTTAAGCTTGGAAAAGAGACCCTTAAACCGAGAGGTGGACCACACACCCACTCCACTGAATAGCTGACTGGGGATTGCTTGCAGTTAGACACTGATTCCTTCCAAACCACTCATTGTTGAATTTGCCATTTCGTACTGATACGTTTTATATATAATTTCTCTTTATAAAATGATTTGCCATTAGATTGTCGACTTGATTCATGATGATGACTGCTAGCTTGGTAGCTAAGATTTTGAAAGTATGATGTTGACATGATCAGTCCAATCAAAGCTACGGTATATATAACGTGATTTCATGTAATTTTATCTGTGCCCAATGACCTTGAGCCTTCTTGGATGGGCACTTCTAATATAACTCTATGGCAGCACCCAAGGGGCTTGAATTTTCTAGCTCTACCTGTACATTTTGCAGTGACGTAATGTCCCCATGACTGACAGAGTACTGAGCCAATCACGGTGCAACTAGAGAACATTACCAATCCCCTGACTCAAATGTACAGTAAATGTAAACATTCATAAATGAACAGTAAACTCACAAAAGTTTCAAAAGAAAATAAACATTACAAATGTGACCGATCGGCTCGATTCGGTCTTATGTAGCAAAATTTGAAATTGTGTTTTTTACATTGGACAAATGTTGAGACTCTAGAAAATCGTATATCATACACTACAGTTGAGGAACAATGGGAAAGTAATTATGCTTTGAAAGTTGATAGACTTGTAAACCCACTTTTGAGAAAATGGCCCTGGGAATGTTTTGGTAAACCTACTGGAGAGCTTTTTGTCTACATCTATTCAGCTTCGTTCACACCCTGTTTAACCTTAGCCCCACCCATCTCTTTAAAGATTCACGTGAGGCCATGTGCTAAACAGAGTGAGTAGTGTACTAAACAACCAAATATTTCAAGACTAAACGCAGTTGTTGCAGTGACATCATGAACACTCACAACCATGGATGAACGATTCTCCCTCTGTCACGGGTGCCATGGTTTCCCTTAGTTTGAAGATGTATAACACACCAGAATTTTTCCATCTCCTTAGCTATCATACTCTGCTTCGAGTCTTCTTGGGTATGACGCGACAAGCTTGGCACGTGCAATTGGGGATTTTCTCTCATTCTTCTTTGCAGATCCACTCAAGCTCTGTCAGGTTGGATGGGGAGCATCGCTGCACAGCTATTTTCAGATCTCTGCAGAGATGTTCGATCGCGTTTATGTCCAGGCTCTGGCTGGGCCACTCAAGGACATTCAGAGACCCGAAGCCACTGCTATGCTGTCCTGTTGGAAGGTGAACCTTCGCCCAGTCTGAGGTCCTGAGCTCTCTGGAGCAGGTTTTCATCAAGGATCTTTCTGTACTTTACTCTGTTGATCTCTCCTTCGATCCTGACTAGTCTCCCAGTCCCTATCGCTGAAAAACATCTCCACAGCATGATGCTGCCACCACCACGCTTCACCGTAGGGATGGTGCCAGGTTTACTCTAGATGTGCATGCCTTTCCAAATACAGACAGGATCTGTGCCTTTCCAAATCATGTCCAATAAATAGAATTTACCACAGGTTGACTTCAAGTTGTAGAAACATCTCAAGAAATAATGTTAATAATTGTTTTTTATTTTTAATACATTTGCAAAAAGGTATAACCTGTATTTGCTTTCTTGTTATGGGGTATTGTGTGTTGATTGCTGAGGTTTTTTTTTATTTAATCCATTTTAGAATAAAGCTGTAATGTAAAAAAAAATGTTGCAGGTCGCAGTTGCAAATGAGAACTTGTTCTCAACTAGCCTACCTGGTTAAATAAAGGTGAAATAAATAAAAAGGGGTCTGAATACTCTCCGAAGGCGCATAGGATTTTCCCACGGTTGCTGTTCACCCATATCCCTCGATTTTTGTTATTGGGTTCAGTCCTTGGTTCCAAATATTGGGGAAGATGCCAGAGCTGAGGATGATGTTATTGAGTTGAAGTATAGGCAATTGGGATTTGTGGTAATTTCATCAACCCCACAGGCCTTTTTGGTTTGGAGGGTTTGTATTTTTTTGTATTTGGAGAATCCAGTGGGATATGGTAGACTTTAATAGCTAATTCTAAGTTTTGTAAATGATCATGTATATGTTTTTGTTCTTTGTTATAGAGCCCCAAAAAATTGAGAAGTGATTTATCCATACATCTCCATTTTGTTTGTTTAGTGTGTTCCAATAACATTGAGATGATTTCTGACAAGCTTTTCCTTATTTTTTTCATATTGTATTTCTCTACTGTTTGTTGAATTCTTAGTGCCTTCAGAAAGTATTCATACCCCTTGACTTGTTCTGCATTTTGTGTTATAGCCTGATTTCAAATTGGATTAAATATATTTTTATCACCCATATACACACACTACACCAAAGTGAAAACATGTTTTTAGAAATGTATTCACACCCTTTTTCGATGACACTACTCACTCCAAATTGAGCTCAGGTGCATCCAATTATTTTTGTTATCATCCTTGATGTCACTACAATTTGATTGGAGTCCACCTGTGGCCAATTCAATTGTTTGGACATGATTTAGGTCCCACAGTTGACAATGCATGTCAGCAGAATCTATACCATGAAGTCCAAGGAACTGTCTGTAGATTTCTGAGATACTATTGTGATGAGGCACATGTCTGGGGAAGGGTATAAAACTAGAGTGGAATTACCCAGACTCTGTCTAAAGCTTGCCGTCCGAACAAACTGAGCAACCGGGCAAGAAGGACCTTAGTCAAGTTGATGACCAAGAACCCAATGACCACTCTGACAGAAATACAGAGATCCTTGGCGGAGATGGGAGAACCTGTCAGAAGACAAACAGTCTCTACAGCACTTCACCAATCTGGGCTTTCTGGGAGTGGCCAGATGGAATCCAGTGCTGAGAAAAAGGCACATGACATCACGCCTGGAGTTTGCAACAAAGAAAGGCATGTGAAAGACTGATGATAAAGCAAACGATTCTATGGTTTGATGAGATAGAAATGTAACGCTTTGGCCTGAATAAAAAACACAATGTCTGGAGAGAACCAGGCACAGCTCATCACCCGTCTAACACCATCCCTACCGTGATGTATGGTAGTGGCAGCATCATGCTCTTGTGATTATTTTCTGTGGCAGAGACTGGTAAGGATAGATGGAACAATGAATGGAGCCTAATATAGGCAAATCCTTGACTAGAACCTGCTTCAGAGTGCAAACAACCTGGGAGACTGGAATGTAAAATCTTTGGCAAAAGTTAATGACCCCAAACATACACCCAAAGCAATACTGTGAATGTCTTCAGAACAAGGATGTGAAAGTTCTTCAGTGGCCCAGCTAAAGCCCAGACTTAAATCCCTTTGAAAATCTGTGGAAAGACTTGAAAATTGCTGTTTACTGCCGCTCTCCATCTAACCTAACCCCCCTAGATTTGATGTCCATGCCCCTGCGTTAATTGAGTTAGCATAATCAGAAAATCCCCATAAAAATATATTAGTTTAAGCTAGAGATCTGATGCGTCTCAATCCGCAGATGTCGCACTTCCGCATCTACGGTAAAAGGTGTCAGCTAGAACAGTGTTTGTCAGACCATGAGACAGAAGACCGATTTTCGGGATGTCTGTAGCGTCCGAACGGTTTGGCCTACAAACTATACTGAACAAAAATACAAACACTATGTAAAGTGTTGGTCCCATGATTCATGAGCTGAAATAAAAGATCCTAGAAATGTTCCGTATGCACAAAAAGCTTATTTCTCTCAAATGCACAAATTTGTATTTCATCCCTGTTAGTGAGCAGTTCTCCTTTGCCAAAATAATCCATCCACCTGACAGGTATGGATATGAAGAAGCTCATTGAACAGCATGATCATTACACAGGTGCACATTGTGCTGAGGACTATAAAAGGCCACTCTAAAAGTGCAGTTTTGTCACACAACGCAATGCCACAGATGTCTCAAGTTTTGAAGGATTGTGCAATTAGCATGATGACTACAGCAATGTCCAACAGAGCTGTTATCAGAGAATTTAAGCCGCCTCCAAAGTTGCCCGTATGTTCAACCGGCCTCGTGTATGGCGTTGTGGCAACGTTGTGAACAGAGTGCCCGGCGGTGGGGTTATGGTATGGGCAGGCAGGCATAAACTATGGACAACGAACACAATTGCATTTTATTCATGGCAATTTGAATGCACAGATACCGTGACAAGATCCTGAGGCCCATTGTCGTGCCATTCATCCTCATCACGGCAACATGTCTCAAGGATATGTACACAATTCATGGAAGCTGAAAATGTCCCAATTATTCCATGGGCTGCATACTCACCTGACATGTCACCCATTGAGCATGTTTGGGATGCTTTGGATCGACGTGTACGACTGCGTGTTCCAGTTCCAGCCAACTTCGCACAGCTGTTGAAGAGGAGTGGGACAACATTCAACAGGCCACAATAAACACCCTGAGCAACTCTATTCCGAAGGAGTTGTATCGCGCTGCATGACGTAAATGGAGTTCACACCAGGAACTGGTTTTATTTTTTATTTTATTTTTTTAAGTAACTGTGACCAACGGATGTGTAACAGTATAACTTTAAATCGTCCCCTCGCCCATACCCGGGCACGAACCAGGGACAGTCACCCACGAAGCACCGTTACCCTATGCTCCACAAAAGCCGCGGCCATTGCAGAGTAAGGGGAACCACTACTTCAAGGTCTCAGAGCAAGTGACGTCACCGATTGAAACACTATTTAGCGCGCACCACCGCTAACTAGCTAGCTATTTCACATCTGTTCGAGATGCATATCCGTATTCCCAGTCTTGTGAAATCCATAGATTAGGGCCTAATGCATTTTAAATTGACTGATTTCCTTATATGAATCATTGAAATGGTTTAATGATGTGTTTATATTTTTGTTCAGTATATTATGACCCCTCTATGGAAAGATTAGACTCACGAACACATTTTGCTCCAAAACATCCCCCCCCCCCCCCCACACACACACACAACCGTCTTGGGACTTGTCTGAATTTGGCACAGCTGATCTGCCAACTTTTGTCTGTAGCGTCCGACCAGTTTGGGGTACACACTAATATGACCCCTCTCTCACGAACACGCACATGTTTTTCTCTATGATGCTCACAAGACTCATCTGAAGGTCCCCAGGTACCATTTGAAAAAATGAATGGAAGTACAGTGAATCTATTGAGACTGTTTAGTGCCAAAAACAAGGGGTTAAATACTTGTCAAAAAGATAATAAAAATGAAAAATCCTGATCTTAGTGCATTCGGAAAGTAGTCACATCCTTTCCCTTTTTCCACATTTGGTTATGTTACAGCCTTATTCTAAAAGTGGTTAAATGTATATTGATGAGGACCCATCTACGCACAATACTCCATAATGACAAAACAAAAACAGGTTTTGGGATATATTTTTCTTCGCACATTTTTTTAAAAGATATATATATATATAAAGTATTTAGATCATTTGCTAAGAGACTCAAAATTGAGCTAATTTGCATCCTGTTTCCATTGATCATCCTTGAGATGTTTCTACAACTTGATTAGAGTCCAACTGTGGTAAATTCATTTGATTGGACATGATTTGGAAAGGCGCACACACGTCAGTATGTATAAGGTCCCACAGTTGACAGTGCATGTCACAGCAAAAACCATGAGGTCGAAGGAATTATACGTAGAGCTCCAAGACCTGATTGTGTCGAGGCATAGATCTGGGAAAGGGTACCAAAAAAATGTCTCCATTATTGAATGTCCCCAAGAACATCATCATTCTTAAATGGAAGAAGTTTGGAACTACCAAGACTCTTCCTAGACCTGGCCGCCTGGCCAAATTGAGCAATCGGTGGAGAAGGGCCTTGGTCAGGGAGTGGACCAAGAACCCAATGGTCACTCTGACAGAGCTCCAGAGTTCCTCTGTGGAGACGGGAGAACCTTCCAGAAGGACAACCATCTCTGCAGCACTCCACCAATAAGGTCTTTACGGTAGAGTAGCCAGACGGTTGACACTCTTAAGTAAAAAGGCATGTGACAGCCCGCTTGGAGTTTGCTAAAGGACTCTCGGACCATGAGAAACAAGATTCTCTGGTCTGATGAAACCAAGATTGAACTCATCTGCCTGAATGCCAAGCGTCACTTCTGGAGGACACCTGGCACCATCCCTACGGTGAAGCGTGGTGGTGACAGCATCATGCGCTGTGGATGTTTTTCAGCAGCAGGGACTGGGAGACTAGTCAGGATCAAGGGAAAGATGAATGGAGCAAAGCACAGAGCGATTCTTGATGAGATCCTGCTCCAGAGCCCTCAGGACCTCAGACTGGGACTCATTCCACACCTACTCAATTGGGTTGAGGTCAGGTGATTGTGGAGGCCAGGATGCAGCACACCATCACTCTCCTTCTTTGTCAAATAGCCCTTACACAGCCTGGAGGTGTGTTGGGTCACTGTCCTGTTGAAAAACAAATGATAGTCTCGCTAAGCACATCAGATTGGATGGCGTGTCGCTGCAGAATGCTGTGGTAGCCATACTGGTTAAGTGTGCCTTGAATTCTAAATAAATCACTGCCAGTGTCACCAGCAAAGCACCATCACACTTCCTCCTCCATGCTTCACGATGGGAACCACACATGTGGAGATCATACATTCACCTCCTCTGCGTCTTACAAAGACACTGCAGTTGGAACCAAAAATCCTAAATTTGGACTCATCAAACCAAAGGACAAATTTCCACGGTCTATTGTCCATTGCTTGTGTTTCTTGGACCAAGCAAGTCTCTTCTTATTGGTGTCCTTTTAGTTGTGGTTTCTTTACAGCAATTCAACCTTGAAGGCCTGATTCACGTGGTCTCGTCTGAACAGTTGATCTTGAGGTGTCTGTTGAACTCTGAAGCATTTATTTGGGCTGCAATTTCTGAGGCTGGTAACTCTATTAAACTTATCTTCTGCAGCAGAGGTAACTCTGGGTCTTCCTTTCCTGAGGCGGTCCTCATGAGAGCCAGTTTCATCACAGGGCTTGATGGTTTTTGCGACTGCACTTGAAGAAACTTTCAAAGTTCTTGAAATGTTCTGAATTGACTGACCTTCATGTCTTAAAGTAATGAGGGACTGTTTCTCTTTTCTTATTTGGGCTGTTCTTGCCATAATATGGACTTGGTATTTTACCAAATAGGGCTGGCTTCTGTATACCACCACTACCTTGTCACAACACAACTGATTGGCTCAAATGCATTAAGAAGGAAAGAAATTCCACAAATTAACTTTTAACAAGGCACACCTGTAAATTGAAATGCATTCTAGGTGACTACCTCATGAATCTGGTTGAGAGAATGCCAGGAGTGTGCAAAGCTGTCATTGAGGCAAAGGGTGGCTACTTTTTAAGAATCTCACATATAAAATATATTTTGATTTGTTAAACACTTTTTCGTTACGACATGATTCCATGTGTTATTTCATAGTGTTGATGTCTTCACTATTATTCTACAGTGTAGAACATAGTAAAAAATGAATGAATAAACCCTGGAATGAGTAGGTGAAACAACTTTTGACTGGTACTGTATATATTTATTTCCTGGTCGTTTTTATACAGTATCTCTCTGATATAGGACAGACACTTCAGAACAAACTTCCTTTTCACATTTTTTTTGGGGGGTCCTATCTGCTGTTCCATGTAGTGAATATTTTATTAAATACATTTGTATGGGCTAATAGTTGTAATGCCCCCCCAAAAGTTGAGGGGTATGAATACTTTTGAAGGCACTGTAGATCCTCTAGATGGCGTCTGGTAGCTCAACTTCCTCCCTGTGTGTGTGTGGACAGATGACCTTTATTACGAACACAGAGCAGGAACAATATATCTAATAACTCATGGCCTTTCTGACTTCCCAACCATCCATATTCCAAAACACAAGTTTGTCAGTTTTCAAGCCTCAGAAGCAGAAACCCAAATTGCATTGATTGATGCAGGACTGTGTGTGGATGTGTTCACATGAGGCTGGAGCTGGTTGTTCCTATGTTACTGAATACCAATACTTACCTGTTGCCGTGGGTGTGTAGGCCTTGGGTGTGTTTGGGTACGTGTGAGCATCCGTGTGTGAATGAGTCTTACATTACAAACACACACAGAGTCCTGTGAGTAAGCATGCCTGTTCTCTCTCACACACATCTCTTTACCTACCCATTCACACCTCTTTGCTATTACAATCCAAAGTGGGCTCCGATGCATCCTATTTCTTTTGATCATCAGTGAGATGTTGCTATATGTCAGTACACCCTTATGGGACAATGTTTCCCAGAATAGACATGTTCTGTGGTTCTTCTAACTGGTGCTGTTTTTCTGCAAACAGCCCAAATCTGGTGCTGGTAGCCCCTCCGATGTCTATACCATAGAGACAGACTGGGGACACAGACTGGTCATATGATTTAGATCTGCTCTATTGCAAGTCTTCCAACACACACACACAAAGCAAAGTGGGAGAATGCATGCACACTCGCACACACACTGATTTAATGGGGTTTTGTGGCTAGACTAGAATGCTCCTCTAGGCTCTCAGGCTCTGCCTCCCATATGAAAACAGTTACAATAGACACACACACACTGCTCTAGTTGTCTTGCCAGTTTGTTCCAGTTTTTATAACGAGGGAATAGGGGAAGCTCAGCCACCAATGCACCAATGGGGTTACTGGCATACACACACACACACACACACACACACACACACACACACACACACACACTGGCATACACTTCTCTTTAAGTTCTGTGAGAGGGATAAAGCCTCTCTTCTCCTAATGGAGAACACAGCAGAGCCTTTGTGCCTGAATAAAAACACCGACCAGTACAAACCAGTACAGACCACTACAGACCAGCAGTACAGAAACTATGGACCAGACCAGTGCGGACATAATTACAGACCAGTTACATAGACCCCAGCAAGGTGTCCACCATAGACACCATTAAGGACCAGTGCAGACCACTATAAAACAGTACAGACCACTATAGAACAATACAGACTTCTACAGTGTTGACCAGTACTGCTGCACCAGATCCAGGATGTGACCTTTTTGTCAGTGCTTGTCTGTCTGGACTGAGAACAGGAGGATAGCTGACTGACTGCTGAGCTACCTACCTACTGCTAGCTGTCCCCTCGCTCTCCCTCTCCCCTCCCCCTTTCACCATACCCCATCCCCTTTTTCTCTCCATCTCTCGCCCCCTCCCCCTTCTCTCTCTCTCTCGCCCCCATTCTCTTTCTCATCTCTCTCTCTATGACAGCGCTGGTTTCAGCAGCTTTCTGAATAGAGCAACAAATACACACAGCTCCGGCTCACAGCATTGTCCTCACTAATCATAGGGCCTCTGTGTGTATGTGAGCGTGTGTGTTTGGCTACAGCAGCACAGGCGGCAGTGGTATATGTAGCTTCCTGTGTGCTAGCCAGTCAGATCAGTCTGCCGCATGCCGCTGCTGCCATTATACTGAGGAATCCCTAGCCACTGTGTGTCGAGAGAGAGAGAGAGAGAGAGAGAGAGAGCGCGTGCGTGAGGGAGAGGGAGCTGCCTGACTGCCAGACTGCTGTAGCTCGGTAACAGTGGAGGACATCGAGAGGACAGAGCTGCTTTCAGCTTGGATTATATTATACCCCAGGAGCTGCACTGTTACAGTGGGGGGGCTGGTGTGTGGAGAAGGGGTACAGTGTGTTATTAAGAGAACGAGGGCAGTTGGAACTACAGAGCCGTGTGTGTATGTGAGCGGTACAATGTGTGTGTCTGTATAAGGGGGGTACGTTGTATGTGTGTGTTAACGATGCGGTCAGAGCGTGCGAGCCGTGTGTGTATCGTGGTGCTGGAGGAGGAGGAGGAGGATGAACATTCCTCTCCTCCTCGTCCCTCTCCTCCTCACCCCTCTCCCCTCCTTCACCCCAAACCCTCTCCGGACCGCAAGTCCCATCATGCCGTATGTCGCAGATCTCAGGAAGACAAGGTGAGACTGAGGGACCACCTCCGCTGTTTTGGTTGGCTGTGGATTAGCCTAACGTTTTTGCCAGGGTTAGAGATGCACTTAGCTTGTGAGTGTTTTGAATAGAATCATTTATTGTCCTCGAGAGGGAATCTGTCATGCACAATTTAAATAGCACCGGCAAAACAATACAGATGCGTATACTGCACAGCACACACAATATAAGGTTGAATGTTGCTAATAGAGAACTATGCACCAATCCTTTAGCTAGTGTTTGGTTATGGCTCGTGTAATGATGTTTCAAACATCATTGGTAGTGATAGTGATAAGGTAGTGATAAGGAAGATACTGGCTGCCAGTAGCAGATTTACATTTGTAGTTTTGATATAGGCTTAACATTTTGCATAGTCCTCTGCATAATGAACTACATTTGTTAAAAGAGACCCAACCAATGTGACTGCAGATCCAGTATGGAATTTTAGATAAGAGGTTAGAACCTGCCACTAAAGATTTCTCAGACACAGATGAAGCCTAGTCCTGGGCTAAAAAGCTATTTAAATGGGGACTCCATTGACTAGCCCATATAGCTTTAGATGGGAAGTTAGAGAATTGCCTATAAGAGAGAAGAATAGGAGTGTTGTTGGTTCTTGTCTTTGTAGTCAGTCAGTGTCATAATTAGAATGGCCTGTACAGACAGATACTAACATGTCTCACTGTTATATTGTTATTTATAGCCAGAAAATGATAGCTATGCTTTGAATGAAATAACCCCATGTTAAACATTGGTGGTACCTGCCGTGTGTGTGAGGCACGTCTGTGTACTAATCACAGTCAGTATCAGGCATCACCATGCTCTCCCACACCTGCAAAAGGAGGGAGTGAGAGGTGAATGGATGGAGGAGATTCATTCACCCTTTCTCTCTCTCTCTCAATAAGGACTCCTCAGACAGAAGCCTTCATTCCTCTTTTACACTCCTTCTCTCCTCAGACCAGCTGGTGTTTGACAGACCAGGTGGCCAGGTTGTGTTTTAACCCCTCACAGCCTAGCTGGCTTTCTGTTGCAGACACACAAGGGGCAAACAGAGTGATGTGGCTAATGTGTGTGTGTGTGGAGGGGGGACCTTTCAGAGAGTGCGTGTCAGGCACGTGTGTGTTTGTGAGTGAATTCTTTTGGGCTTTGCAGCTGCCAGTGTCATAAAAGTAACCCCCTTCCCATATACACTGACTGACCCCTCCCCCCGCCTGTACTCCTGCTATGCCAGACACCTGAGAAGAGGGGGAGGTTTAGTGGGGGGTGCTGACTGGCAGAGTTGGTTTTAGGATCAGAATGGATTGAGGGGGTTTATAGAAAAACATGGGGACTGTGGTCCAGTATGCTGTTTGATACACACAACTCACTACTGTAGCCCAGAATGAAGCTGCTGTAGGGCAATTCCACTGTACCGAAATGATGCTTTGTCTAAAAGTTCACTTTAAAATGTATTCCAAACCAAAAACATTGATTTCAAAGTTTAACAAACCATACAACTCCATGCACAAGGACTACTTTGAACAATTTACACAGAAAATTTAACAAAAACACATATACTGGAAGAACTGTGCAGATGCAAAGTTTGGTAACAGAATTAGAGTAATCTCCCTCAGTTTATGCGACCAGGTTTGCCATAAACTCAGCTCCGAATTGAAATGAAAACATACAGTGCCTTCAGAAAGTGTTCATACCACTTGACGTATCCCATATTTTTTTGTTACAAGCTGAATTCAAAATGGATGACATAAAAAACATCTCACAATGCCTCATAATGAAAAAGTGAAAACATGTTTTATAGAACATTTTGCAAATGTATTGAAAATTAAATACAGAAATATCTAATTTACATAAGTATTCACATCCCTGGGTCAGTAAATGTTAGAATAACATTTGGCAGCAATTTACAGCTGTAAGTCTCTAAAAGCTTTAAAAACCTGGATTGTACAATATTTGTACATTATTCTTTAAAACATTGTTCAAGTGCTATCAAGTTGGTTGTTGATCATCGCTAGACAGCCATTTTCAAGTCTTGCCATAGATTTTCAAGCCGATTTTTAAGTCCACTGTAACTTGGCCACTCAGGAACGTTAAATGTCATCTTTGTAAGCATCTCCAGTGTATATTTGGCTTTGTGTTTTAGTTTATTGTCCAGCTGAAAGGTGAATTTGTTTCCCAGTGTCTGTTGGAAAGCAGGCTGAACCAGGTTTTTCTCTAGGATTTTGCCTGCATTTTGCTCTATTCCGTTTCTTTTTATCCCAAAAAACTCCCTAGTCCTTGCCTATGAGAAGCATACCCATAGCATGATGCAGCCACCGCCATGCTTGAATACCAGTCAAAAGATTAGACACATCTACTCATTTTAAGGGTTTTTCTTTATTTTTACTATTTTCTACATTGTAGAATATAATAGTGAAGACATCATAACCATGAAATAACACATATAAATCTAAATATATTTGAGATTCTTCAAAATAGCTACCCTTTGCCTTGATGACAGCTTTACACATTCTTGGCATTCTCTTGGCATTCTCTCAACCAGCTTCGTGAGGAATACTTTTCCAACAGTCTTGAAGGAGTTCCCACACATGCTGAGCACTTGTTGGCTGCTTTTCCTTCACTCTGCGGTCCAACTCATCCCAAACCATCTCAATTGAGTTGAGGTCGGGTGATAGTGGAGGTCAGGTCAGCTGATGCACCACTCCTTCTTGGTAACCACCTCATCACACTCCTTCTTGGTCAAATAGCCCTTACACGGCCTGGAGGTGTGTTTTTGGGGTCATTGTCCTGTTGAAAAACAAATGTTAGTCCCACTAAGCTCAAATCAGATTGAATGGCGTGTCTCTGCAGAATGATGTGGTTTTTGCCTTGAATTCTAAATAAATCACTGATAGTGTCACCAGCAAAGCACCATCACACCACCACCTCCATGCTTCACGGTGGGAACCACACATGCGGAGATCATCCGTTCACCTACTCTGCATCTCACAAAGCCACTGCAGTTGGAACCAAAAATCTCCTCAAATTTGGACTCATCAGACCAGATGACAGATTTCCACCGGTCTAATGTCCATTGCTTGTCTCTTTGCCCAAGCAATTCTCTTTTTCTTCTTCGTGTCCTTTTAGTTGTGGTTTCTTTGCATCAATTCAACCATGAATTCACGCAGTCTCCTCTGAACAGTTGATGTTGTGTCAGTTACTTGAACTCCATGAAGCATTTATTTGGCCTGTGAGGTGCAGTCAACTCTAATGAACTTATCTTCTGCAGCAGAGGTAACTCTGGGTCTTCCTTTCCTGTGGCGGTCCTCATGAGAGCCAGTTTCATCATAGCGCTTGATGGTTTTTGAGACTGCACTTGAAAACATTAAGTTCTTGAAATGTTCTGAATTGACTGACCTTCATGTCTTAAAGTAACGATGGACTGTCGTTTCTCTTTCCTTATTTGAGCTGTTCTTGCCATAATATGCTTTGACCACCAGATGACAGAAAGAGGGGGGGGGGGCAGTTGTGAGCTGAACATAACAGTATTCCAGTGGACTGTACTGGTAACCCAACTGTGGTTTGTGACTACTATGTTTTCCCATTGTAGCCAATTCAATTGCAGTAATTCCGTTACTGATTTGTTACAAAATATTGAGTTTTATTCACTTAATAATTCATAAACAAACTTCAGATCAGTCAAAACTATAACAAATTAGTAGGTCTACCTTTACCTTATTCTACCTCATGAGGAAGAGAAATGAGAAAATATCTTAAAGATGCAGAGCATTTGGAAGTATTCAGATCCCTCGAATTTTTCCACATTTTGTTAGTCTTATTCTAAAATGTATTAAATAAAAAAATAAAAAATCCTCATCGATCTTCACACAATAGTGTGAAATGTGTGCAAATTTAAAATAAATAATACCTTATTGACATACATTTGAAGTCGTAAGTTTACATGCACTTAGATTGGAGTCATTAACTCGTTTTCCAACCACTCCACAAATTTCTTGTTAACAAACTATAGTTTTGGTAAGTCGGTTAGGACATCTACTTTGTGCTTAACATAAGTAATTTTTCCATCAATTGTTTACAGACCGATTATTTCACTTATCATTCACTGTATCACAATTCCAGTGGGTCAGAAGTTTACATACACTAAGTTGACTGCGCCTTTAAACAGCTTGGAAAATTCCAGAAAATGTCATGGCTTTAGAAGCTTCTGATAGGCTTATTGACATCATTTGAGCCAATTGGAGGTGTTCCTGTGGATGTATTTCAAGGACTACCTTCAAAATCATTGCCTCTCATTGTTTATACGCAAGTATAAACACCATGGGACCACGCAGCCATCATACCGCTCAGGAAGAAGATGCGTTCGATCTCCTAGAGATGAACGTACTTTGGTGTGAAAAGTGCAAATCAATCACAGAACAACAACTAAAGGACCTTGTGAAGCTGCTGGAGGAAACAGGTACAAAGGTATCTATATCCACAGTAAAACGAGTCCTATATCGACAACCTGAAATGCAGCTCACCAAGGAAGAATCCACTGCTCCAAAACTGCCATAAAAAAACGGACTACGGTTTGCAACTGCACATGGGGGCAAAGATTGTACTTTTTGGAGAAATGTCCTCTGGTCTGATGAAACAAAAATAGAACTGTTTGTCTATAATGACCATTGTTATGTTTGGAGGAAAAGGGGGATGCTTGCAAGCCGAAGAACACCATTCCAACCGTGAAACACGGGGGTGGCAGCATCATGCTGCAGGAGCGACTGGTGCACTTCACAAAATGGATGGCATCATGGGACAGGATAATTATGTGGATATATTGAAGCAACATCTCAAGACATCGGTCAGGAAGTTAAAGCTTGGTCGCAAATGGGTCTTCCAAATGGACAATGACCACTAGCATACTTCCGAAGTTGTGGCAAAATGGCTTAAGGACAACAGTCAAAGTATTGGAGTGGGCATCACAAAGCCCTGACCTCAATCCCATAGAAAATGTGTGGACAGAAATGAAAAAGTGTGTGCGAGCAAGGAGGCCTACAAACCTGACTTAGTTACACTAGCTCTGTCAGGAGGAATGGGCCAAAATTCACCCAACTTATTGTGGGACGCTTGTGGAAGGCTAGCTGAAACATTTGCACCAAGTTGAACCATTTAAAGGCAGTGCTACCAAATACTAATTGAGTGTATGTAAACTTCTGACCCACTGGGAATGGGATGAAAGAAATAAAAGCTGATAAATATCATTCACTCTGCTATTATTCTGACATTTCCCATTCTTAAAATAGTGGTGATCCTAACTGACCTAAGGCAGGGAATTTTTACTAAGATTAAATGTCAGGAATTGTGAAAAATAGAATTTAAATGTATTTGGCTAAGGTGTATGTAAACTTCCGACTTAAACTGTAAGTATTCAGAACCTTTGCAATGTGACTTGAAATTGAGCTTGGTGCATCCTGTTTCTATTGATTTCCTTGCGATGTTTCTACAACTTGATTGGAGTCCACCTGTGATATATTCAATTGATTGGACATGATTTGGACAGGAACGCACCTTTCTATACAGGGTCCCACTGTTGTCTGCATTTCAGAGCCAAAACCAAGCCATGAGGTGGAAGGAACTGTCCGTAGAGGTCCGAGACAGGATTGTGTCGAAGCACAGATCTGGGGAAGGGCACCAAAAAATGTCTGCAGCATTGAAGGTCCTCGAGAACACAGTGGCCTCCATCATTCATAAATGGAAGAAGTTTGGAACCACCAATACTTTTCCTAGAGCTGGCCACCCAGCCAAACTGAGCAATCGGAGGAGAATGGCCTTGGTCGGGGAGCGAACCAAGAACCCAATGGTCACTCTGACAGAGCTCTAGAGTTTCTCTGTGGAGATAGGCGAACCTTCCAGAAGGACCACCATCTCTGCAGCACTCCACCAATGTTGGCCTTTTTATGGTAGAGTGGCCAAACGGAAGCCACTCCTCAGTAAAAGGCACATGACAACCCGCTTGGAGTTTGCCAAAAGGCAACTAAAGGACTATGTCCATCAGAAACAAGATTATCTGGTCTTTTGAACTCTTTGGCCTGAATACCAAGAGTCACATCTGCTGGAAACCTGGCACCATCCCTACGGTGAAGCATGGTGGTGGCAGCAACATGCTGTGGGGATGTTTTTCAGTGGAAGGGACTGGGAGACTAGTCAGGATCGAGTGAAAGATGAAGACAACTCATGAGGGGCTTCGGGACAAGTCTCTGAAAGTCCGTGAGTGGCCCAGCCAGAGCTCTGACTTGAACTCGATCGAACATCTCTGGAGAGACCTGAAAATAGCTGTGCAGAGATGCTCTCCATCCAACCTGACAGAGTTTGTGAGGCTCTGCAGAGAAGAATTGGATAAAATCCCCAAGTACTGGTGTGCCAAGCTTGTAGCGTCATACCCATAGAACTCAAGGCTGTATTCGCTGCCAAAGGTGCTTCAACAAAGCACTGAGTAAATGGTCTGAATACTTAGGTAAATATATTTCATGTTTTTGCTATATCATTATGGGGTACTGTGTGTGGATTGTTGAGGGGGGAAAACGATGTAATACATTTTAGAATAAGGCTGTAACGTAAAACAATTTGGAAAAAGTAAAGGGGTCTGAATACTTTCAGAATGCACTGTACAATAACAAAGTATATGGACACCTGCTCGTCGTACATCTCATTCCAAAATCATGGGCATTAATATGGAGTTGGTCCCCCTTTGATGCTGTAACAGCCTCCACTTTTCTGACATTGCTGCAGGGACTTGCTTCCATTCAGCCACAAGCATTAGTGAGTTTGAGCACTGATCTTGCGTTCCAATTAATCCCAAAGGTGTTCAATGGGGTTGAATTCAGGGCTCTGTGCATGCCACCCAAGTTCCTCTACACAGATCTCGACAAACAGTTTCTGTGTGGATCTCGCTTTGTGCACAGGGGCATCGTCATACTGAAACAGGAAAGGGCTTTCCCAAAACTGTTGCCACAAATAATTGTCTGGAATGTCATTGCATGCTGTAGCGTTAAGATTTCCCTTCACTGGAACTAAGGGGCCTAGCCCAAACCATGGAAAAACAGCCCCAGACCATTATTCCTCCTCCACCAAACTTTACAGTTGGCACTATACAGTCAGGCAGGTAGCATTCACCAAACCCAGATTAGTCCGCCTGACTGCCAGATGGTGAAGCGTGATTCATCACATTTCCACTGCTCCAGAGTCCAATGGCGGTGATCTTTACACCACTCTATGCGATGCCCGGCATTGTACATGTTGATCTCCGGCTTGTGTGAGGCTGCTCAGCCATGGAAACCCATTTCATAAAGCTCCCAACAAACCATTCTTGTGCTGACGTTGCTTCCAGAGGCAGTTTGGAACTTGGTAGCAAGTGTTGCAAAGATGTTTTATGCGCATTGGCACTCGGTGGTCCCGTTCTGTGAGCTTGTGTTGCCTACCACTTCGCGGCTGAGCCGTTGTTGTTCCTAGACGTTTCCACAATAACAACACTTACAGTTGACCGGGGCAGCTCTAGCAGCGCAGAAATTTGATGAAATGACTTGTTGGAAAGGTGACAACTGTGCCGCGTTGAAAATCAGAGCTCTTCATTATGGGCCATTCTACTGCCAATGTTTGTCTATGGAGATTGCATGGCGGTGGTCTCAATTTTATACCCTGTCAGCAACAGGTATGGCTGGAATAGCCGAATCCACTCATTTGAATGCGTGTCCACATGCTGTATGTTGGTTACTAGTAACAGAAAGGTGCAAGGTAATGTTTCTTAAACAGAAGGATAATAATTTCTCCCAAACTATACTGAACAAAAATATAAATGCAACATGCAACAATTTCAAAGATTTTACTGAATTACAGTTCATATAAGGAAATCAGTCAATTGAAATTCATTAGGCCCTATGGATTTATATGACTGGGAATACATATATGCATCGGTTGGTCACTGATGCCTTAATGTGACCAGCATTTGCCTCATGCAGCGCAATATCTCCTTCACATTGAGTTGATCAGGCTGTTGATTGTGGCTTGTGGAATGTTGTCCCACTCCTCTTAATTTGTTGTGTGAAGTTGCTGGATATTGGCGGGAATTGGAACACGCTGTCGTTCACGTCAGTCTAGAGCATCCCAAAAAATGCTCAATGGGTGAGAATGCAGGCCATGGAAAAACATTGACATTTTCAGCATCCAGGAATTGTGTACAGATCCTTGCAACATGTAGCTGTGCTTTATCATGCTAAAACAGGTGATTTCAGCGGCTGAATGGCACGATAGTGGGCCTCAGGATCTCGTCACAGTATCTCTGTGCATTCAAATTGCCAAAGATCAAATGGACTTGTGTTTGCACTCTGTTCACAAAGTTGACGTCAGCAAACTGCTCGCCCACATGATGCCATACACGTGGTCTGCGTTTGTGAGGCCGGTTGGACATACTGCTCGCCCACATGATGCCATACACCTGGTCTGCGTTTTGTGAGGCCGGTTGGACATGCTGCTCGCCCACATGATGCCACACACCTGGTCTGCGTTTGTGAGGCCGGTTGGACATGCTGCCAAATGATCTAAAACGACGGATGCGGCTTATGGTAGAGAAATTAACATTAAATTCTCTGGCAACAGCTCTGGTGAACATTCCTGCAGTCAGCATGCCAATTGCACGCTCTGTGGCGTTGTGTTGTGTGACCAAACATATTTTAGAGTGGCCTTTTATTGTCCCCCACACAAGGTGTAATGATCATGCTGTTTAATCAGTGTCTTGATGGATTATCTTGGAAAAGGAGAAATGCTCATTAACATGTACGTAAACAAATTTGAGAGAAAAAAGCTTTTTGTGTGGAACATTTCTGGGATCTTTTATTTCGGCTCATAAAAAATGGGACCAACACTTTACATGTTGCGTTTATATTTTTGTTTAGTGTAAGTATAATTGTTGATATTCGTTGCCAGAGGTCTTAAAAAAATGTTTTTTTTAGTACTTATTCTGGTAGATGTCAAAAACCACTGTTTGACCAGAGATCAAAGCCTACACTTATAGCTGTGGGAAATGTTTGATTTTTTTTTTATATGCCTTAATATCTCAAATATAGACTCTTAGCTTTTTGCTCCTATGACCTTCAGATGTTGGTGCTCATGGGTCCCTTTAGATGAAAAAGCCCCGTCGTAATTGTCAGCATGTAAACAAACTGTAGTAACGTTAGCAAGCAGGATGTTAACAGGTTCTGTCTTGTTAGTCATCTCGCCAAGTCATTCAGAGGAAAATTATCTAGCACCTTTCCATCTCTCTCTCCAGTTTTCTCACTATCTATTCTTTCCATTGTTTGCTCTTGTTGTCTCTCTCTCTCACTCAAATTCAATCTGCTGTCATTGGCATGAATGAAAGTCAATGTTGCCAAGGTGAAGAGATGCACCTAAATATTATGAAAACAACAGCGACAACAATAATAATAGTAGCTATAATACTAAATAATCAAAAATAAATATTATTTTTACACACACACACACACACAGTGAATGATAGTTCTCTCTGTGTCCTCCCATACAGCCCTCTCTGCTGAAAGCCATCTTCAGTGTGGACCCTAATGAAGTCCGCTCCCTCATATTCAAGAAGGAGGATGTAAACGTACAGGTAACATTACTGTACACACACACAGACAAAAGTCAGTCAGTCCATAAGCATCTCTTGCTCTAAATTGCTTGCAAATCCATCCTCTCCTCATCTCCTCTTCACCCTTCATCTGCAATGATTGTCAAAGACTTGACAGGTGGAAGCTCATCATTAGGCAGGCTTTCCTGGTCAGTTCTCATCATTAGGCAGGCTTTCCTGGTCAGTTCTCATCATTAGGCTGGCTTTCCTGGTCAGTTCTCATCATTAGGCAGGCTTTCCTGGTCAGTTCTCATCATTAGGCAGGCTTTCCTGGTCAGTTCTCATCATTAGGCTGGCTTTCCTGGTCAGTTCTCATCATTAGGCTGGCTTTCCTGGTCAGTTCTCATCATTAGGCTGGCTTTCCTGGTCAGTTCTCATCATTAGGCAGGCTTTCCTGGTCAGTTCTCATCATTAGGCAGGCTTTCCTGGTCAGTTCTCATCATTAGGCAGGCTTTCCTGGTCAGTTCTCATCATTAGGCAGGCTTTCCTGGTCAGTTCTCATCATTAGGCAGGCTTTCCTGGTCAGTTCTCATCATTAGGCAGGCTTTCCTGGTCAGTTCTCATCATTAGGCAGGCTTTCCTGGTCAGTTCTCATCATTAGGCAGGCTTTCCTGGTCAGTTCTCATCATTAGGCAGGCTTTCCTGGTCAGTTCTCATCACTAGGCAGGCTTTCCTGGTCAGTTCTCATCATTAGGCAGGCTTTCCTGGTCAGTTCTCATCATTAGGCAGGCTTTCCTGGTCAGTTCTCATCATTAGGCTGGCTTTCCTGGTCAGTTCTCATCATTAGGCAGGCTTTCCTGGTCAGTTCTCATCATTAGGCAGGCTTTCCTGGTCAGTTCTCATCATTAGGCTGCCTTTCCTGGTCAGTTCTCATCATTAGGCTGCCTTTCCTGGTCAGTTCTTTCAGGTCAGTGCATTGAAGGACAGGAAGAGAGGACAGACTTTTTAGAAAATTGAGGAATAGCCAATGTGTCTGTACTCTCGGTCTCTTACTAAATCAATGTTGAGAGGCCAGAGTCTTTCAGGCAATCAATCAGGTAAGGGTAGGTTAGTTCCTTCTTTTCAACTCCCTTTCTGTTCAGCCCTCTCTCTTTCCCTCTCACTCCCCCGTCATCCCTCCCTCTCACCCCCACCCTCATTCTCTCCCTCTCTCCCTGACGTCTTTTCTCCCCCCCCCCCGTCTCTATATTGCTGGGGTCATCAGAGACATTTTGGTCTGTTTGAGTCAGCAGTTTTCAGTCTGACCTATTACAGGCCTCCCTCTCCGACATGTGACTTTGTTTACGACCTACGTTACTCCCCTGATTGCCCTCTGCTACATGGAGAGAACAAGAGATGGAGGGAAGCAGAGAAAGAGAGAGCGAGTGAGTTAGACCGGAGGGGGAGGGCATGGAAGGGAGTGAGAGAGAGCTGGAATTGATTGTTCCATCCATCCAGATTGACTAGCGTGGTTAAATCAAATCAAATCAAATTTTTATTTGTCACATACACATGGTTAGCAGATGTTAATGCGAGTGTAGCGAAATGCTTGTGCTTCTAGTTCCGACAATGCAGTAATAACCAACAAGTAATCTAACTAACAATTCCTAAACTACTGTCTTATATACAGTGTAAGGGGATAAAGAATATGTACATAAGGGTATATGAATGAGTGATGGTACAGAGCAGCATAGGCAAGATACAGTAGATGGTATCGAGTACAGTATATACATATGAGATGAGTATGTAAACAAAGTGGCATAGTTAAAGTGGCTAGTGATACATGTATTACATAAGGATGCAGTCGATGATATAGAGTACAGTATATACGTATGCATATGAGATGAATAATAAGTAACATTATATAAGGTAGCATTGTTTAAAGTGGCTAGTGATGTATTTACATCATTTCCCATCAATTCACATTATTAAAGTGGCTGGAGTTGAGTCAGTGTCAGTGTGTTGGCAGCAGCCACTCAATGTTAGTGGTGGCTGTTTAACAGTCTGATGGCCTTGAGATAGAAGCTGTTTTTCAGTCTCTCGGTCCCAGCTTTGATGCACCTGTACTGACCTCGCCTTCTGGATGATAGCGGGGTGAACAGGCAGTGGCTCGGGTGGTTGATGTCCTTGATGATCTTTATGGCCTTCCTGTAACATCGGGTGGTGTAGGTGTCCTGGAGGGCAGGTAGTTTGCCCCCGGTGATGCGTTGTGCAGACCTCACTACCCTCTGGAGAGCCTTACGGTTGAGGGCGGAGCAGTTGCCGTACCAGGCGGTGATACAGCCCGCCAGGATGCTCTCGATTGTGCATCTGTAGAAGTTTGTGAGTGCTTTTGGTGACAAGCCGAATTTCTTCAGCCTCCTGAGGTTGAAGAGGCGCTGCTGCGCCTTCTTCACGATGCTGTCTGTGTGAGTGGACCAATTCAGTTTGTATGTGATGTGTATGCCGAGGAACTTAAAACTTACTACTCTCACCACTACTGTTCCATCGATGTGGATAGGGGGGTGTTCCCTCTGCTGTTTCCTGAAGTCCACAATCATCTCCTTAGTTTTGTTGACGTTGAGTGTGAGGTTATTTTCCTGACACCACACTCCGAAGGCCCTCACCTCCTACCTGTAGGCCGTCTCGTCGTTGTTGGTAATCAAGCCTACCACTTGTGTCGTCCGCAAACTTGATGATTGAGTTGGAGGCGTGCGTGGCCACGCAGTCGTGGGTGAACAGGGAGTACAGGAGAGGGCTCAGACAGTTAGTTCTACAGAGAGGACCTGCTTTGTATGGTCAGACAGACGGTAAAACATCCTCATTACAGAAATGAGGAGGGAGAGCGACAGAGGTACTCTTGTAGTCACACATCGGTCACTTTCACACCAGCGAGACACACACACACACACACACACACACACACACAACCACTGGTCGATAGGCCACCCCCCAGAGAGAGGAGAGAAATCCCTCCATCGTCTTGTCATCCTGCCTTTATTACCTTGCTCCCTGGTAGGCTGACAGAAGACTGGCCAAAACTACACACACTGACCAATGATTGGCCACAGCTCAAGAGACCACAACAATCTAACACACTTGTCAACCTTTCCTTTCTGAGTTAATTACAGGTGAAAATGAAGATGCTCTCTTAAACAGTTGATTGTGACATAGTTGGGCGGTTTCCCATTTTACCAATTAAACCTTGTCCTGGATAATAAAGAAATGTAAATGGAGACTCTTGAGCTAGATGTTTTTGTCCAGGACTAGGCTTAATCTGTGTCTGGGAAAGCAGCCCAAAGATTTTGGGTAAGAGGAGTGGAGGAGTGATGCTGTCATTAGTCTGGCTTCTAGTGAGATCCCTGCCAAGTACAGTAGTAGTTGACCCCCTCCCAGCTGCCCTGCAGTGTCTACCAGACTCCTGAAAATGAGGAGAGAGGGGAACAGGGAGAGAGGGGAACAGGGAGAGAGGGGAACAGGGAGAGAGGGGAACAGGGAGAGAGGGGAACAGGGAGAGAGGGGAACAGGGAGAGAGGGGAACAGGGAGAGAGGGGAACAGGGAGAGAGGGGAACAGGGAGAGAGGGGAACAGGGAGAGAGGGGAACAGGGAGAGAGGGGAACAGGGAGAGAGGGGAACAGGGAGAGCGGGGAACAGGGAGAGCGGGGAACAGGGAGAGCGGGGAACAGGGAGAGCGGGGAACAGGGAGAGCGGGGAACAGGGAGAGCGGGGAACAGGGAGAGAGGGGAACAGGGAGAGCGGGGAAGTCAAGTCATCCACTTGGTTGCGATTTACCCGTCACACTTGGCTGGCTGCGCTGTTGTGTGGGACATAGTTGTGCTCCCTCTTGTCTACTGGCAGCATAGTGAGACGCTGTGTGTGTGTGTGTGTGTGTGTGTGTGTTCAAGTTTATTATGAAAATTGAAGCTAGTTTGAAATTAGATTTTTTTTACATACTGTACCTCCCTTCTAAAATGAACATAAAAGTTGTGTGTGTGATATTTCCTTCTGCTCTGGTCTCTACCAGGACAGTGAGAAAAGGACCCCGCTCCACGCTGCAGCCTACCTAGGAGATGCTGACATCATCGAACTCCTCATCCTCTCAGGTACACATCTTACCTGTCTGCCTGTTACACTGTACCTGTCTGCCTGTTACACTGTACCTGTCTGCCTGTTATACCTGTGCCTGTTACACTGCACCTGTCTGCCTGTTACACTGCACCTGTCTGCCTGTTACACTGCACCTGTCTGCCTGTTACACTGCACCTGTCTGCCTGTTACACTGTACCTGTCTGCCTGTTATACCTGTGCCTGTTACACTGCACCTGTCTGCCTGTTACACTGCACCTGTCTGCCTGTTACACTGCACCTGTCTGCCTGTTACACTGCACCTGTCTGCCTGTTACACTGCACCTGTCTGCCTGTTACACTGCACCTGTCTGCCTGTTACACTGCACCTGTCTGCCTGTTACACTGTACCTGTCTGCCTGTTACACTGCACCTGTCTGCCTGTTACACTGCACCTGTCTGCCTGTTATACTGTACCTGTCTGCCTGTTATACCTGTGCCTGTTACACTGTACCTGTCTGCCTGTTACACTGTACCTGTCTGCCTGTTACACTGTACCTGTCTGCCTGTTATACCTGTGCCTGTTACACTGTACCTGTCTGCCTGTTACACTGCACCTGTCTGCCTGTTACACTGCACCTGTCTGCCTGTTATACTGTACCTGTCTGCCTGTTATACCTGTGCCTGTTACACTGTACCTGTCTGCCTGTTACACTGCACCTGTCTGCCTGTTACACTGTACCTGTCTGCCTGTTACACTGTACCTGTCTGCCTGTTACACTGTACCTGTCTGCCTGTTATACCTGTGCCTGTTACACTGCACCTGTCTGCCTGTTACACTGCACCTGTCTGCCTGTTACACTGCACCTGTCTGCCTGTTACACTGCACCTGTCTGCCTGTTACACTGCACCTGTCTGCCTGTTACACTGCACCTGTCTGCCTGTTATACTGCACCTGTCTGCCTGTTACACTGCACCTGTCTGCCTGTTACACTGCACCTGTCTGCCTGTTACACTGCACCTGTCTGCCTGTTACACTGCACCTGTCTGCCTGTTACACTGTACCTGTCTGCCTGTTATACTGTACCTGTCTGCCTGTTATACTGCACCTGTCTGCCTGTTATACTGCACCTGTCTGCCTGTTACACTGCACCTGTCTGCCTGTTACACTGTACCTGTCTACCTGTTACACTGTACCTGTCTGCCTGTTACACTGTACCTGTCTGCCTGTTACACTGCACCTGTCTGCCTGTTACACTGTACCTGTCTGCCTGTTACACTGTACCTGTCTGCCTGTTACACTGTACCTGTCTGCCTGTTACACTGTACCTGTCTGCCTGTTACACTGTACCTGTCTGCCTGTTATACTGTACCTGTCTGCCTGTTATACTGTACCTGTCTGCCTGTTATACTGTACCTGTCTGCCTGTTATACTGCACCTGTCTGCCTGTTATACTGCACCTGTCTGCCTGTTATACTGCACCTGTCTGCCTGTTATACTGTACCTGTCTGCCTGTTATACTGCACCTGTCTGCCTGTTATACTGCACCTGTCTGCCTGTTATACTGTACCTGTACCTGTCTGCCTGTTATACTGCACCTGTCTGCCTGTTATACTGCACCTGTCTGCCTGTTATACTGTACCTGTACCTGTCTGCCTGTTATACTGCACCTGTACCTGTCTGCCTGTTATACTGCACCTGTCTGCCTGTTATACTGCACCTGTCTGCCTGTTATACTGCACCTGTCTGCCTGTTATACTGTACCTGTACCTGTCTGCCTGTTATACAGTGGGGCAAAAAAAAAAAATGAGTCAGCCAGCAATTGTGCAAGTTCTCCCACTTAAAAAGATGAGAGGCCTATAATTTTCATCATAGGTACACTTCAACTATGACAGACAAAATGAGAAAAAAAATCCAGAAAATCAAATTGTAGGATTTTTAAAATGATTGTAGACCTGCACCAGGTTGGGAAGACTGAATCTGCAATAGGTAAGCAGCTTGGTTTGAAGAAATCAACTGTGGGAGCAATTATTAGGAAATGGAAGACATACAAGACCACTGATAATCTCCCTCGATCTGGGGCTCCACGCAAGATCTCACCCCGTGGGGTCAAAATGATCACAAGTACAGTGAGCAAAAATCCCAGAACCACACGGGGGGACCTAGTGAACGATCTGCAGAGAGCTGGGACCAAAGTAACAAAGCCTACCATCAGTAACACACTACGCCGCCAGGGACTCGAATCCTGCAGTGCCAGACGTGTCCCCCTGCTTAAGCCAGTACATGTCCAGGCCCGTCTGAAGTTTGCTAGAGAGTATTTGGATGATGATCCAGTCTTTTTGTTTGTTATACCTGTCTGCCTGTTTGTTATACCTGTCTGCCTGTTTGTTATACCTGTCTGCCTGTTTGTTATACCTGTCTGCCTGTTTGTTATACCTGTCTGCCTGTTTGTTATACCTGTCTGCCTGTTTGTTATACCTGTCTGCCTGTTTGTTATACCTGTCTGCCTGTTTTTGACCTGTCTGCCTGTTTTTGACCTGTCTGCCTGTTTGACTGGCCTGTTTGTTATACCTGTCTGCCTGTTTGTTTGACCTGTCTGCCTGTTTGTTTGACCTGTCTGCCTGTTTGTTTGACCTGTCTGCCTGTTTGTTTGACCTGTCTGCCTGTTTGTTTGACCTGTCTGCCTGTTTGTTTGACCTGTCTGCCTGTTTGTTTGACCTGTCTGCCTGTTTGTTTGACCTGTCTGCCTGTTTGTTTGACCTGTCTGCCTGTTATACCTGATAAAACTAAGATGCCTAAAAAGCCTATTAAATTGAAGACTTAGAATGAGAATTTGGTCACAGCAGCCAATGTTGGCATCACCCATTCGTGGAGAGGAAATGATAGGGAGAGAGATGTGGAGGTTGTTTCCCTGTGTGTGTTGTGATGGAACAGTATCACGTGCTGTGACGGTCTATTTTAACCCCTTACACACATGGGCCTGGCCTCTCAAAGGATCATGGGCGTTTCCCCTAGTAACTCGTGGGTCCCCACCCACTCTCTGTCAGAGGAAAGTTAACCCTTAACTTTTTCTCTCCCTGTGTTTTTTAGGAGCCAGAGTAAATGCTAAAGACAATAAGTGGTTAACTCCTCTTCACCGAGCTGTTGCCTCCTGCAGCGAGGTAACAGACTCACTCACACCACACACACACCTTCATCAATGCTCTTTCTCATGCTGCATCAGTCTCGTTGACAGTGATTATGTCAACGCTCTTTCTTTCTTTGTGTGTGTGTGTGTGTGTGTGTGTGTGTGTGTGTGTGTGTGTGTGTGTGTGTGTGTGTGTGTGTGTGTGTGTGTGTGTGTGTGTGTGTGTGTGTGTGTAGGATGCAGTGTGTATGTTGATAAAACACAGTGCTGATGTGAACGCGCGGGACAAGAACTGGCAGACTCCTCTCCATGTTGCTGCCAACAACAAGGCTATCCGCGTTGCCGAGGCCCTCGTCCCATTGCTTAGCAACGTCAATGTGTCGGACCGGGGTGGACGCACAGCCCTGCACCATGCTGCCTTCAGCGGACACCTGGAGGTAACACACACACTTTCACAGATGTATTAGTTGCCATTTCATGAGGCTAGTATGACTTCACGTGTGTGTGTGTGTGTGTGTGTGTGTGTGTGTGTGTGTCAGATGGTGAAGCTGCTTCTCTCCAGAGGAGCGAACATCGACGCCTTTGATAAGAAAGACAGGCGAGCCATCCACTGGGCTGCCTACATGGGTAAGACACCCCCACTCAGAGCTATACACTATAGAGGGATTAGAATGTCAAAACGCTTGTATCAATACATTTTGATTTGATGATTAGATTTTTTTCTAGAAAATGGTATGCTAACAAAATGGTATGAAATGGTATGCTAACAAAATGGTATGAAATGGTATGCTAACAAAATGGTATGCCAACAAAATGGTATGCTAACAAAATGGTATGAAATGGTATGCTAACAAAATGTACTCATACCCGCTCTCTTTCTCCCCTCTCTCCCTCCATCTCTCTCTACATCTCCCTCCCTCCAAGGTCATATGGAGGTGGTGAGGTTGTTGGTGTCTAGTGGAGCAGAGATGGACTGTAAAGATAAGAACTCTTATACTCCTCTACATGTCGCTGCCTCTAGTGGGATGACTACCACTGTCCAATACCTGCTGGGGCTGGGGGTGCAGGTACACACACATCATTCAATGCCTGCTGGGGGTGCAGGTACACACACATCATTCAATGCCTGCTGGGGGTACAGGTACACACACATCATTCAATACCTGCTGGGGGTACAGGTACACACACACACATCATTCAATACCTGCTGGGGGTACAGGTACACACACACACATCATTCAATACCTGCTGGGGGTACAGGTACACACACATCATTCAATGCCTGCTGGGGGTACAGGTACACACACATCATTCAATACCTGCTGGGGGTACAGGTACACACACATCATTCAATGCCTGCTGGGGGTGCAGGTACACACACATCATTCAATGCCTGCTGGGGGTGCAGGTACACACACACACACACACATCATTCAATGCCTGCTGGGGGTGCAGGTGTACACACATCATTCAATGCCTGCTGGGGGTACAGGTACACACACATCATTCAATACCTGCTGGGGGTACAGGTACACACACATCATTCAATACCTGCTGGGGGTACAGGTACACACACATCATTCAATACCTGCTGGGGGTACAGGTACACACACATCATGCAATGCCTGCTGGGGGTACAGGTACACACACATCATTCAATACCTGCTGGGGGTACAGGTACACACACATCATTCAATACCTGCTGGGGGTACAGGTACACACACATCATTCAATACCTGCTGGGGGTACAGGTACACACACATCATGCAATGCCTGCTGGGGGTACAGGTACACACACACACACACACACACACACACACACACACACACACACACACACACATCATTCAATGCCTGCTGGGGGTACAGGTACACACACATCATTCAATGCCTGCTGGGGGTACAGGTACACACACATCATTCAATGCCTGCTGGGGGTACAGGTACACACACATCATTCAATACCTGCTGGGGGTGCAGGTACACACACATCATTCAATACCTGCTGGGGGTGCAGGTACACACACACACATCATTCAATACCTGCTGGGGGTGCAGGTACACACACACACATCATTCAATACCTGCTGGGGGTGCAGGTACACACACACATCATTCAATGCCTGCTGGGGGTACAGGTACACACACATCATTCGATTTCATCCTCTCCTAATAGCAAAGAAAGAAGTCTATTGAGATACACAAACTAACTGTTTCTCGCTCTCTCCTCCCGCCCTCGCTCTCTCCTCCCGCCCTCGCTCTCTCCTCCCGCCCTCGCTCTCTCCTCCCGCCCTCGCTGCTCTCCTCCCGCCCTCGCCTGCTCTCCCTCTCTGCCCTCGCTCTCTCCCTCCGCTCTCTCCCTCCGCCCTCGCATCTCCCTCTGCTCTCTCCCTCCGCCCTCGCTCTCTCTCTCCCTCCGCCCTCGCAGGTCTCTCTCTCCCTCTGCATCTCTCCCTCCGCCCTCGCTCTCCTCTCTCCCTTCGCTCTCTCCCTCTGCCCTCCCTTCGCTCTCTCCCTCTGCCCTCGCTCTCTCCTCCCGCCCTCGCTCTCTCCCTCCGCTCTCTCTCTCTCCCTTCGCTCTCTCCCTCTGCCCTCGCTCTCTCTCTCCCTCCGCTCTCTCCCTCCGCCCTCGCTCTCTCTCTCCCTTCGCTCTCTCCCTCCGCCCTCGCTCTCTCTCTCCCTCTGCTCTCTCCCTCTCTCTCCTCTCGCTCTCTCCTCTCTGCCTTCGCTCTCTCTCTCCCTTCGCTCTCTCTCTCCTCTGCTCTCTCTCTCTCTCTCGCTCTCTCCCTCGTACCCTGCTCTCTCCCTCGCCTCTCTCCCTCCGCTCGCTCTCCCTCCCCCTCGCTCTCTCTCTCCCTCCGCTCTCTCCCCCCTCTCCTGCTCTCTCTCTCACTGCGCTTTCTCCCTCTCGCCCTCTCTCCCCGCGCTCTCCCCCTCTCTCTCTCTCTCTCACCGCGCTTTCTCCCTCTCGCCCTCTCTCCCCGCGCTCTCCCTCCCTCTCTCCTCCCCTCCCTCTCTCTCCCCGCCCTCCATCTCTCTAGATAAACCAGGGTAATATTTATGGTAACTCTGCTCTCCATATGGCCAGTTATAATGGCCAGGATGTGGTGGTCAACGAACTCATAGAGGCTGGAGCCTCCATCAACCAGGTACCCATCTGTGTGTGTGCATGTGTTGGTGTACATGTGTTGGTGTGTATATTGTAACTTTATCTCACTCTAACAGGTAAATGAGAGGGGTCTGTCTGCGCTGCACTTCTCAGCCTGTTCCCGCCAGGGGGCGCTGTGTCTGGAACTACTGCTTGGGAACGGAGCTAACGTCAACATCAGGGTACACACACACACTTCTCCTAGGCCAACAGGGTAGTAGTGGGACATATGGTGTGGGGTGTGAGAGAAGAGCTGAAATTGCTCAGGGCGGTAGGGTGGGGGGTGTGAGAGAAGAGCTGAAGTTGCTCAGGGCGGTAGGGTGGGGGGTGTGAGAGAAGAGCTGAAGTAGCTCAGGGCGGTAGGGTGGGGGGTGTGAGAGAAGAGCTGAAGTTGCTCAGGGCGGTAGGGTGGGGGGTGTGAGAGAAGAGCTGAAGTTGCTCAGGGCGGTAGGGTGGGGGGTGTGAGAAGAGCTGAAGTTGCTCAGGGCGGTAGGGTGGGGGGTGTGAGAAGAGCTGAAGTTGCTCAGGGCGGTAGGGTGGGGGAGTGTGAGAGAAGAGCTGAAGCTGCTCAGGGTGGTAGGGTGGGGGAGTGTGAGAGAAGAGCTGAAGTTGCTCAGGGCGGTAGGGTGGGGGGTGTGAGAAGAGCTGAAGTTGCTCAGGGCGGTAGGTTGGGGGGTGTGAGAAAAGCTGAAGTTGCTCAGGGCGGTAGGGTGGGGGGTGTGAGAAGAGCTGAAGTTGCTCAGGGCGGTAGGTTGGGGGGTGTGAGAAGAGCTGAAGTTGGGCGGTAGGGTGGGGGGTGTGAGAAGAGCTGAAGTTGCTCAGGGCGGTAGGGTGGGGGGTGTGAGAAGAGCTGAAGTTGCTCAGGGCGGTAGGGTGGGGGGTGTGAGAGAAGAGCTGCTCAGGGAAGGGTTGAGAGAAGAGCTGAAGTTGCTCAGGGATGGTAGGGTGGGGGGTGTGAGAGAAAGCTGAAGTTGCTCAGGCTGAGAGAAGCTCAGGGCTGTGGTGGGGGTGAGAGAAGAGCTGAAGTTGCTCAGGGATGGTAGGGTGGGGGGGTGAGAGAAGAGGGTTGCTCAGGGGGGTGTGCTCAGGGCTGTGGTGGGGGTGAGAGAAGAGCTGAAGTTGCTCAGGGTGGTAGGGTGGGGGTGGGGTTGTCAGGACTGAGGTGGGGGTGAGAGAGCTGAAGTTGCTCAGGGGTAGGGTGGGGGGTGAGAGAAGAGTGAAGGGGGTAGGGTGGGGGTGAGAGAAGAGCTGAAGTTGCTCAGGGCCTTGGGGGGGGTGTGAGAAGAGTTGAACATCACCCAGTCCTGATCTGAATAGGGAGGTTTATAAAACAGGGAACATCACCCAGTCCTGATCTAAAACAGGGAACATCACCCAGTCCTGATCTGAATAGGGAGGTTTATAACACAGGGAACATCACCCAGTCCTGATCTGAATAGGGAGGTTTATAAAACAGGGAACATCACCCAGTCCTGATCTGAATAGGAAGGTTTATAAAACAGGGAACATCACCCAGTCCTGATCTGAATAGGAAGGTTTATAACACAGGGAACATCACCCAGTCCTGATCTGAATAGGGAGGTTTATAACACAGGGAACATCACCCAGTCCTGATCTGAATAGGGAGGTTTATAACACAGGGAACATCACCCAGTCCTGATCTGAATAGGGAGGTTTATAAAACAGGGAACATCACCCAGTCCTGATCTGAATAGGGAGGTTTATAAAACAGGGAACATCACCCAGTCCTGATCTGAATAGGGAGGTTTATAACACAGGGAACATCACCCAGTCCTGATCTGAATAGTGAGGTTTATAACACAGGGAACATCACCCAGTCCTGATCTGAATAGGGAGGTTTATAACACAGGGAACATCACCCAGTCCTGATCTGAATAGGGAGGTTTATAACACAGGGAACATCACCCAGTCCTGATCTGAATAGGGAGGTTTATAACACAGGGAACATCACCCAGTCCTGATCTGAATAGGGAGGTTTATAAAACAGGGAACATCACCCAGTCCTGATCTAAAACAGGGAACATCAAGTCCTGATCTGGGAGGTTTATAAAACAGGGAACATCGCCCAGTCCTGATCTGAATAGGAAGGTTTAACACAGGAAACATCACCCAGTCCTGATCTGAATAGGAAGGTTTATAACACAGGGAACATCACCCAGTCCTGATCTGAATAGGAAGGTTTATAACACAGGGAACATCACCCAGTCCTGATCTGAATAGGAAGGTTTATAACACAGGGAACATCACCCAGTCCTGATCTGAATAGGGAGGTTTATAACACAGGGAACATCACCCAGTCCTGATCTGAATAGGAAGGTTTATAACACAGGGAACATCACCCAGTCCTGATCTGAATAGGGAGGTTTATAACACAGGGAACATCAACCAGTCCTGAACATCACAGCTCTTCTGACAAACAGAATGAAATGTCTTGCTTTCTTTCTCTCTTTCCCCACTCCAGAGTAAGGATGGGAAGACCCCTCTCCACATGGCAGCGGTCCATGGAAGGTTCTCTCGTTCTCAGGCTGTCATTCAAAATGGTGAGGCCCGCCCCAAAACACCACACACACACTGCTATTGGTCTATCAATATTTCTAACACCCTACTATTTGTTCTTTGTCTGTCTGTGCAGGTGCGGAGGTGGACTGTGAGGATAAGAATGGGAACTCTCCTCTTCACATCGCTGCTCGCTACGGACACCAGTTACTGATCAACACTCTGCTCACACACGGAGCCAACACCGCCAAGTAAGACACACACAAATACACTCAGTGATCAGATTATTAGGTACACCCATCTATTATTGTGTCGGACCTCCCTCTAGCCATGAAAGGATGAGCCTAGTCAGCAACAATGTTCAGATACTATGTCGTGTTCAAACATTGCTCAGTTGGTATCAAGGGACCTAATGTGTGCCAGGAACATATTCCCCACCATTACACCACCACCAGCCTGTACTGTGGACACCAGGCAACATGGGTCCATGGACTCATGCTACTTAAGCCAAATTCTCATTCTGCCTGTCAGCATGATTCATCAGGAAACGGGATTCATCGGAACAGGCAATGTTTTTCTACTCCTCAATTGTAGGAAGGTTTAAACAGCATGATCATTACACAACTGCACTTTAAAATGTTAAGTTTTGTTACACAACACAATGCCACAGATGTCTCCGGTTTAGAAGGAGCGTACAATTGGCATGCTGACTACAGGAATAACCACCAGAACTGTTGCCAGAGAATTGAATGTGAATTTCTCTACCATAAGCCGCCTTCAACGTCGTTTTAGAGAATTTGGCAGTATATCCAACCGGCCTCACAACCGCAGACAAAGTGTAACCACGCCAGCCCAGGAACTCCACATCCGGCTTCTTCACCTGCGAGATTGTCTTGAGACCAGCCACCTGGACAACTGATGAAACTGAGTATTTCTGTCTGTAATACAGACCTTTTTTTGGGAGAAAAACTAATTAGGATTGGCTGGGCCTGGCTCTCCAGTCGGTGGGCCTAGCTCCCAAGTTGGTGAGCCTATGCCCTCCCAGGCCCACGCATGACTGCACCCCTGCCCAGTCATGTGAAATCCATATATTACGGCCGAATACATTTATTGCAATTGACTGATTTACAGCAACTCATTAAAATTGTTGCATGCTGTGTTTCTATTTGTGTTAAGTGTATATACAGAGCATTCAGAAAGTGTTCAGACACCTTGACTTTTTCCACATTTTGTTACAGCACAGCCTTATTCTAAAATGGATTCAAGTTTTTTCCCTCATCAATCTACACACAACACCCCACAATGACAATGCAAAAACAGGTTTTTAGACATTTAGGCAAATAACAAAAAAATTATATCACCATTTACGTAAGTATTCAGAACCTTTACTCAATACATTTTAGAAGCACCTTTGACAGAGATTACAGCCTCGAGTCTTCGCGGGTATGACGCTACAAGCTTGGCACACCTGTATTTGGGGAGTTTCTCCCATTCCTCTCTGCAGATCCTCTCAAGCTCTGTCAGGTTGGATGGGGAGCGTCGCTGCACAGCTATTTTCAGGTCTCCATAGATGTTCGATCAAGTTCAAGTCCGGGCACTGGCTGGGCCACTCAAGGACATTTAGAGACTTGTCCTGAAGCCACTCCTGCGTTGTCTTGGCTGTGTGCATATGGTCGTTGTCCTGTTGAAAGGTGAACCTTCGCCCGAGTCTGAGGTCCTGGGGGCTCTGGAGCAAGTTTTCATGAAGGATCTCTCTGTACTTTGCTCCGTTCATCTTTCCCTTGATCCTGACTAGTCTCCCAGTCCCTGCTGCTGAAAAACATCCCACACATGATGCTACCACCACCATGCTTCACTGTAGGGATGGTGCCAGGTTTCCTCTAGACGCTTGGCATTCAGGCCAAAGAGTTCAATCTTAGTTTCATCAGACCAGATCATCTTGTTTCTCGTGGTCTTCGAGTCCTTTCGGCGCCTTTTGGCAAACTCCAAGAGGGCTGTCATGTGCCTTTTTTTTACTGAGGACTGGTTTCAGTCTGGCCACTCTACTTTAAAGGCCAGATTGGTGGAGTGCTGCAGAGATGGTTGTCCTTCTGGAAGGTTCTCCCATCTCCACAGAGTGACTCTGGAGCTCTGTCAGAGTTACCATCAGGTTCTTGGTCACCTCCCTGACCAAGGCCCTTCTTCCCCCGATTGCTCAGTCCAGCTCTAGAAAGAGTCTTAGTGGTTCCCAACTTCTTATATTTAAGAATGATGGAGGCCACTGTTCTTGGGGACCTTCAAAGCTGCAGATATTTTTTTGGTGCCTTTCCTTAGATCTGTGGCTCGACACAATCCTGTCTCAGAGCTCTACAGACAATTCCTTGTGGATTGGATTTTGCTCTGAAATGCACTGTCAACTGTGGGACCTTATATAGACAGGTGTATGCCTTTCCAAATCCAATCAATTGAATTTACCGCAGGTGGACTCCAATCAAGTTGAAGAAACATCTGAAGGATGATCAATGGAAACCGGATGCACCTGAGGTCAATTTTGAGTCTCATAGCAAAGGGTCTGAATACTTATGTAAATAAGGCAGTTCTGTTTTTTATTTTTAATACATTTGCAAACATTTCTAAAACCCTGTTTTTGCTTTGTCATTGTGTGTAGTTTGAGACAAAAAAAAATGTAATCCATTTTAGAATAACGCTGTAACGTAAAAAGTTAAGGGGTCTGAATACTTTCCGAATGCACTGTATATCGATAGATAGATGGATACACACTACCCTACAGAAGTTTGGGGTCACTTAGAAATGTCCTTGTTTTTGAAAGAAAGGCTCTTTTTTTTGTCCATTAAAATAACATCAAATTGATGAGAAAAATACAGCATAGACATTGTTAATGCTGGAAATGACTATTGTAGCTGGAAACGGCTGAACTTGCCCCCCACTTTCTATTCTGGTTAGAGCCAGGTTGTGCTGTTCTGTGTAGGAAGTAGTACACAGCGTTGTATGAGATCTTCAGTTTCTTGGCAATTTCTCGCCTGGATTAGCCTTCTTTTCTCAGAACAAGAATAGACTGACAAGTTTCAGAAGAGAGTCTTTGTTTCTGGCCATTTTGAGCCTGTAATCGAACCCATAAATGCTGATGCTCCAGATACTCAACTAGTCTAAAGAAGGCCAGTTTTATTGCTTCTTTAATCAGAACAACAGTTTTTAGCTGTGCTAAAATATAATTGCGGAAGGGTTTTCTAATGATCAATTAGCCTTTTAAGATGATAAACTTGGATTAGCTTGAAAATAAAAATAAAAGAGAGCCGCACACTCTTGGAGCTCAGATGCAAAAATTTAATACCAACGTTTCGACAGCCAAGCTGTCTTCATCAGGGTATAATCACAAACACTGCGGGATGACTCGTTTATATAGTGTCAAAGGACACAGGTGTCTGTAATCATGGCCAGGAGTGGCCTAATATCATTGGTTAATAATCAAATAAAATATCATACAAAGAACAGCATACAAACAAATGGATAGCATACGATCATAGATTAATTTGACTATACAAGTTTACACACAATTACAATGGCAAAGTCACAAGAATGGCTTCAGATCAAAGTCTACGTTGAGACCGTAGGGCGCAAGGGTCTTTAAATTAAAGATCCAGGCAGCCTCTCGTTTTAACAATAAATTATCAAGGTCACCCCCTCTCCTAGGGAGGGTGACATGTTTGATGCCAATATAACGCAGAGATGAAATCGAGTGGCCTGCCTCCAAGAAGTGGGCCGCAACTGGATAAGTCAAGTTTTTACACCTAATGGTGCTACGGTGCTCTGAGATACGTACTTTTAAATCGCGCTTTGTTTTACCTACATCATTTTTACCACAAACTTGGATTAGCTAACACAACGTGGCATTGGAACACAGGAGTGAAGGTTGCTGATAATGGGCCTCTGTACACCTATGTAGATATTCCATTCAAAATCAGCTGTTACCAGCTACAATAGTCATTTACAACATTAACAATGTCTACACTGTATTTCTGATCAATTTCATGTTATTTCAATTTACAAAAAAATGTGCTTTTCTTTCAAAAACAAGGACATTTCTGTGACCCCAAACGTTTGAACGGTAGTGTATGTATATATATACAAAACCAGTCAAAAGTTCGGACACACCTACTCATTCCAGGCTTTTTCTTTATTTTTTACTATTTTCTACATTGTAAAATAATAGTGAAGACATCAAAACTATGAAACACACATATGGAATCATGTAGTAACCAAAAAACTGTTTAACAAATCAAAATATATTAGCCACCCTCTGCCTTGATGACAACTTTGCACACTCTTGGCATTCTCTCAACCAGCTACACCTGGAATACTTTTCCAACAGTCTTGAAGGAGTTCCCACATATACTGAGCACTTGTTGGCTGCTTTTCCTTCACTCTGCAGTCCAACTCATCCCAAACCATCTCAATTGGGTTGAGGTTGGGTGATATTGGAAGCCAGGTCATCTAATGCAGCACTCCATCACTCTCCTTCTTAGTCAAATATCCCTTACACCACCTGGAGGTGTGTTGAGTCATTGTCCTGTTGAAAAACAAACCAGATGGGATGGCATATCGCTGCAGAATGCTGTGGTAGCCATGCTGATTAAGTGTGCCTTGAATTCTAAATAAATCACGGACAGTATCACCAGCAAAGCACCATCACATCACCTCCTCTATGCTTCATGGTGGGAACCACACATTCGGAGATCATCCGTTCACCTCCTCTGCGTCTCACAAAGACACAGCAGTTGGAACCAAAAATGTCAAATTTGGACTCATCAAAGCAAAGGACAGATTTAATGTCCATTGGTCGTGTTTCTTGGCTCAAGCAAGTCTCTTCTTATTATTGGTGTCCTTCAGTAGTGATTTCTTTGCAGCAATTCAACCATGAAGGCCTGATTCACACAGTCTCCTTTGAACAGTTGATGTTGATGTGTCTGTTACTTGAACTCCTTCAAGCATTTATTTGGGGTACACGTTCTGAGGCTGGTACTTACAGTTAACGATGGGTCTTCCTTTCCTGAGACGGTCCCCATGATAGCCAGTTAAATCATAGTGCTTGATGGTTTTTGCTACTGCACTTGAATAAACTTCAAAAGTTCTTGAAATGTTCCTTATTGACTGACCTTCATGTCTTGACGTAATGATTGACTGTCATTTCTCTTTGCTTATTTGGGCTGTTCTTGCCATAATATGGACATGGTCTTTTACCAAATAGGGCTGGCTTGTGTATACCACCCCTACCATGTCATAACACAACTGATTGGCTCAAATGCATTAAGAAGGAAAGAAATTCCACAAATGAACTTTTAACAAGGCACAAATGTTAATTTCAATGCATTCCAGGTGACAAAGTTGTCAAGGCAAAGGGTGGCTACTTTGAAGAATCTCAAATATTAAATATATTTTGATTTGTTTAACACTTTTTTGGGGTTACTACTTGATTCCATGTGTTATTTCATAGTTTTGATGTCTTCGCTATTATTCTACCATGTAGAAAATAGTAAAAATAAAGAAAAACCCTTGAATGAGCAGGCGTGTCCAAATGTTTGATTGGTACTGTGTGCATACACACAGACAGACTTATCACACATGGAGACAACACCGCTAAGTCTACACTCACTCACTAGACGGAGTTGGAGACTATCACTGTGACACACACCTGGCTAAGCACCGCTGACGTGATGTTTGTTACAGACGTGGCGTCCATGGCATGTTCCCCCTCCATCTGGCAGCTCTCAGTGGCTTCTCTGACTGCTGCAGGAAACTGCTCTCCTCAGACTTCCACATAGACACTCCTGACCACTTTGGAAGGACATGTCTACATGCTGCAGCTGCAGGAGGGTGAAACAACAACTCTTTAAATCCTCCCCTTTTTCGTGTCTCTCTGTCCTTTGCTCTTGGATTTTTAAGTCCTTTCTGCAGTTAGTTGTTCTATCCAATGTTCTACTGTACAATTAATTTTCTCTTTCTCTCTCGGTCTCCCTCTCTCCATCAGGAACCTGGAGTGTTTGAATCTGTTGTTGAATACAGGAGCAGATTTCAACAGAAAGGACAGGTTTGGAAGGTCAGTGGTTCAGCTTTACGTTCAGCCTTTGTGTGTTTGTGTGCGTACATGGCTGCATAAAGACATTTTTCCGTTCTATACAAAGAAGATAAAGTATTGTTCTTCCTCTTCTCTCCATGGGTGTATTCATTATGTCAATTCTGTTGCAAAACATTTCTTAAACAAAAGCAAATGGACTCCATGCCTATTGTGACAGTAACACTCTTCTCTCTAGGACTCCTCTTCACTATGCCTGTTGTAACAGTAAATCTCAGTGTGTGTTTGCCCTGGTGGGGTCTGGTGCTGGAGTCAACGAGCTGGATGAGAGGGGCTGTTCTCCTCTACACTACGCTGCTGCTGGCACAGAGGGAAAGTTAGTAGTAGTAGTAGTAGTAGTAGTAGTAGTTGTCTGTCTTGTCTGTCTTGTCTGTCCTGTCTGACCCTCTGTGTGTGTGTTTGTGTCAGGTGTGTAGAGTACCTGTTGAGGAGCGATGCCAACCCAGGGATCAGAGACCGACAGGGCTACAACCCAGTCCACTATGCATCGGCATACGGACACACACTCTGCCTTGAACTGGTTAGTACATCCTGCTCGTACATGACCTACCCGGACACCATTACCTACTTCCCACTACAAGTAGTGACTGGATTTGCATTCTGTCTTCTTGTTTTTCAGATATCCAGGGAGACTCCTCTAGATGTGGTAAGTAGATGGACAACATTAGTGGTCTGATGACATGGGAGAGGAGTACCCTCTGCTGCTTGTTCTAATGTTCTAGCTTTTTAGAGAATAATACTGAAGGCATTCTCTCTCGCTCTCGCTCGCTCAGCTGATGGAGACATCTGGTACAGACATCCTGAGTGACTCTGATAACCACGCCCTCATCAGCCCCCTTCACCTCGCGGTGAGTCACACACACTCCGCTGCCAATTAGTCTGTAGGTTAATAGAAAAACCGAAATGCTTTACGTGGGGCACAATGCAAGGAAGTTTGGGAAGCACTGTGATTAATATATAGATTTGTGTTGATTGGTGTGTGTTCCCCAGGCGTACCATGGTCACTGTGATAAATATATAGATTTGTATTGATTGGTGTGTGTGTTCTCCAGGCGTACCATGGTCACTGTGGCGTGTTGGAGGTGTTGGCTGCTGGTCTGTTGGAGGTGGACATTCGGACCCCTGAGGGCCGGACCCCGCTCTCCCTAGCCTGCTCCAGGGGCCACCAGGAGTGTGTGTCACTTTTACTGCACCACGGAGCTCACACACACACCAAGGATTACACGCTGAAGAGGACAGCCTTACATATTGCAGGTATTATATGTATATGAGAGCCAGCAGGCGCACAATGACTACACACACACACACACATTGCATACCCATCTTTTTCCCTAACCCTGAGTGTGTGTCTCCTCCTGCAGCGATGAACGGCCACTCTGACTGTCTCCGTCTTCTCATCAACAACACAGACACACACAACTCTGTAGATGTACAAGACGCCAACGGACAGTAAGTGTGTGTGAGAGACTAATGTATTGACTGTGTGAGCTAGCTACTTTTAGATTTGCCTGATTAATCAATGATGGATTGATTGAGTGATTGGTAAATATATTGATTGTGTGTGTAGGACCCCTCTGATGCTGGCGGTATTGAGCGGACACACAGAGAGTGTGTATTCTCTACTGAGTAGAGGAGCTGACGTAGAGGCTAAAGACCACTGGGGCAGGACTGCACTACACCGCGGGGTGAGACACACAAACTCCCTAGTCCCTATACAGTCACACACACACACTATATATTCACATACACCATACACACAAGCACAAATGCAAAAACACACACACACACACACACCATATACACATACAGTGCATTTGTAAATTATTCAGACCCCTTGATGTTTTCCACATTTAGTTATGTTACAGCCTCATTCTAAAATGGATTAAATCGTTTTTTCCCCCATATCAATCTACACACTAACACATAATGACAAAGTGAAAAACGGAATACTTTCTGAATGCACTGTACACCGTACACACCACACATACAAACTCAGACACAAGAACACACACTTTTAATAATCTGTTTTGTTTCTTTAGGCGGTGTCGGGTCATGAGGAGTGTGTTGAGGCGTTGTTGCAGCGTGGGGCGAGTGTGTGTGTATGTGACCGGGCAGGGCGCTCTCCGCTACACCTGGCAGCAGCTTGCGGACACACCGGTGTGCTGGGAGCACTACTTCAGGCTGCTAATGCCTTGCACACTCACACACTTCTTACCGACAACCACGGATACACACCGCTGCACTGGGCCTGCTACAATGGTAAACACAGCGTTAGAGAATCATCATATTAATGTTGGTTAACTGATCTGAATGAATGATAAACTAGAATTATATGTAGACAATACAGTGCTATACTTTTGACTGTTTCTCTGTCTCTCTCGCTCCAGGTTATGATGGGTGTGTAGAGTTGTTGTTGGAACAGGAAGTGTTCAAGAAGACACAGGGAAACCACTTCAGCCCTCTGCACTGTGCCGTGTAAGCCTCAACTCTCACAACTAATGACTAGGCTTAAGCGCAGGGTGCTGAGATTCACAGGTCCTAGTATGTCTGTCTATGACCACCTAAATAAATATATGATCACTAAAAAGGTGTAATTTGTGTTACATCGGGATGTAAATAAAATATTAAATGAGTGTAAAAGTGTGATTGGAAATGATGCAGACAATGACATTGATAGAAGCCTCAATCTACCTGCAATTTTAAAGATGATCTACCCCCGAAGGAGAAAGAAAGTGTTTCCTCTCTGCTTGTTTCAGTATGAATGACAACGAGGGAGTCGCTGAGATGTTGATCAACTCTCTGGGTTCTGCTATAGTCAACACTACAGACACCAAGGGCAGGTGAGACACATTATTACACGCATATATACACTCACTGGACCGTTTATTAGGTACACCCATCTAATACTGGCTCGGACCCACCTTTGCCCCCAGAACAGACTGACTTCTTCTGGCATGGATTCTACAAGTTGTCGGGAACTTTCATTGCTCAGTTGGTATCAAGGGACCTAACGTGTGCCAGGAAAACATTCCCCACACCATCACACCACCGCCACCAGCCTGTTAGGCAGGATGGGTCCATGGACAAATCCTAACTTTGCCATCAGCGTGACGCAACAGGGCCCTGGATTCGCTGGACAAGGCGATGTTTTTCCAGTCCTCAATTGTCCAGTGTTGGTGATTGTGTGCCAACTGAAGTTGCTTCTTTTTGTTTTTAGCTGATAGGAGTGGAACCCAGTGTGGTCGTCTGCTGCAATAGCCCATCCGTGACAAGGATCGACAAATTGTTTGTTCCGAGATGCCGTTCAGCACACCACTGTTGAACTGCACTGTTATTTGTCAGTTTGTGGCCCGCCTGTTAGCTTGCATGATTCTTGCCATTTCCCTTCGACCTCTCTCATCAACGAGCTGTTTTTACCCACAGGACTGCCGCTGACTGGATGTTTTTTGTTTGTTGCACTCTTCTCTGTAAACGATAGACACTGTCGTACATGAAAAGCCTAGGAGGGCGGCTGTTTCTGAGGTACTGGATCCGGTGTGCCTAGCACCGGTCATACCACGCTCAAAGTCGCTTCAGTCACTTGTTTTGCCCAATTCTAACGTTCAATCAAACAGTAACTGGATGCCTGTCTGCCTGCTTTATATAGTAAGCCAAGGCCATGTGACTCACTGTCTGTAGGAGCGATCCATTTTTGTGAATAGGATGGTGTACCTAATAAACTGTCCAGTAGTGTTTTAATTACACACAAATTATTAAACACACACACATACACAGCCCTAGTCTTTTGGGGCCCCTAAGTGAAATGTTGTACCTAACGGGCAAAACATATTAGTGCCTCCCCCCCCCTCTTGTCGGTGAACCCCACCCTCTTGTTGTTTTACCATGGGGCGCAGAGAAGATTGAACAAATTGCATGCAATTCTACTAATTTTCCAATGGGGCAGAGAAAATGTAGCAGTTTTATAGTTAATTTCATGAAACTACACATTTTGCCATAGGGTTGAGACATTTTTGCAAGTTTAAAGCAAATTTCCTGCAATTTTCCAAATGTTGCCATGAATTTTGCCATGACCATGTTAATATGATATCTTAGTGAGAGTAAATAAAATCAATGTGGGCCCCCGGGATGTCAGAGCCTATGAGCACGAGACCCGACTGAGTTTTTTTGGGGGGCGTGTTGGGAGGTCCGCCCCTACACAGACTCGCAGAACGTGAGGTAGTGTGTGTAACAGTGACTGCTGTCACCCTTTGAAGGTCTCCCCTCCATGCGGCAGCATTCTCAGACCACGTGGAGTGTGTGTCCTTGTTGTTGAGTCACGGAGCTCAGGCGAACACCTCCGACACACACACACGGACCACGCCACTGATGATGGCAGCGCACAACGGACAGACCAACGCTGTGGGTCAGTACACACTCTCTACACTTCTCCTCTCCTTCCCTACTACCTATCTCACACCTTACCTATTCTGGTGTCTCTCTCTCTCTCATATAGAAGTGTTGGTGAGCAGTGCTAAGGCAGACCTCACACTACAGGATACTAACAAGAACACAGCTCTTCACCTGGCCTGTAGCAAGGTAATACTCACACATGCACCATATATGGTTAATCAAATGACTGTTTGTTAAATGTTTTACCCTCTCTCTATCCCTCTCTCTCTCACCATCAGGGCCATGAGACCAGTGCGTTGTTGATACTAGAGAAGATATCAGACAGAAACTTTATCAACTGCACCAACACTTCTCTACAGACGTATGTACCCCAAATGATTTTTGGAAATGGAACACACCACAACCCAACATAGTGTTATTAGTTAGCATGTTATTAGGCTAGTATGACTTCACTCTGCAGGTGTGTGTCTCTCTCCCTCTTTCTCCTCTCTCTCTCGCGGCCTCAGGCCCCTCCATGTAGCAGCTAGGAATGGTCTGACCGTAGTAGTTCAGGAGCTGCTGGGGAAAGGAGCCAGTGTTCTAGCGGTGGATGAGAACGGTCAGTATCATAATACTGTCACACACACACCCTCAAACTCTGCAAGCACACATACTGACACGCAAGCATACACAGGCCCAGTCCTGGCCAGTATGCTGCGAAAGGCGAGACACCAAAAAATTGCAACCCTCCTCTTATCCCTGCAGAGTAGAATGGTAGCCTAGGCTATAGCCTACAGAAGGGTTCATCAACTAGATTCAGCCGCGGCCCATAATTACGATTTATTTGTAAACTGTAAATTGACCACAAGAAGCCCAAACAGATTTTATTAGACACAATTTCAAACCTTGTGTAAGGGGTGCGGGGAAGTCAGACGCAGTGGCAGGGAAGTCAGACGCAGGAGAGCAGAACTAGGTAATAGCCGGAGCAGTTTAATTCCAAAACCAACGGCATCAAGAAATAACAACTTGGGTACAAAACCCGATGCGCACCAGTCAACATGTGCACAAGCACTTACAAACAAACAATACCACACAAAGACATGGGGGAAACAGAGGGTTAAATACACAACACGTAATGAGGGAACACACAGGTGTGTGGGAAGACACAACAAATGTAAAATAAAAAAATGAATCGGCGATGGCTAGAAGACCGGTGACGTCGACCGCCGAACACCGCCCGAACAAGGAGAGGAACCGACTTCGGTAGAAGTCATGACAGTACCCCACCCTTGATGCGCTGCACCAGCAGTGCGCCGACACCGGCCTCGGGGACGACCGCAGGGCGATCCGGACGGAGACGGTGGAACTCCTGCAGCGTTGAAGTGTCCAACACGTCCTCCACTGGAACCCAGCATCTCTCCTCCGGACCATACCCCTCCCAGTCCACGAGGTACTGAAGGCCCCTCGCCCGACGCCTCGAATCCAGTATGTAACGAATGGAGTACACCGGGGAGGAACCTCCCGCACCTCAGACTCCTGGAGCGGGCCAGCCACCACCGGCCTTAGGAGAGACGCATGGAACGAGGGGTTAATATGGTATTCGGGGGAAGCTGTAACCTGTAACTCACCTCGTTCAGTCTCCTCAGGATTTGAAATGGCCCCACAAACTGCGGACCCAGCTTCCGGCAGGGTAGGCGGAGGGGCATGTTTCGGGTCGAGAGCCAGACCCAGTCCGCCTCACTGCGGTGACGGTCTGCGCCGGCTTTCTGGCGCAGCACAGCGTGCTGAAGGTGAACATGGGCGGCGTCCCATGTTTCCTCCGCGCGTCGGAACCAGTCTTCCACCGCATGAGCCTCAGTCGCCAATACCCTAGTACGCACTGGAAGGGGGAGAGGTTAGTGGAGGAGTGAGTTCTGGGTCATCTCTGCCCAGGGCACGAACGCTGCCCACTCCCCCGGCCGGTCCTGGCAATAAGACCTCAGAAACCTACCCACATCCTGGTTTACTCTCTCCACCTGCCCGTTACTCTCGTGGTGAACACCTGAGGTGAGGCTGACTGAGACCCCCAGATGTTCCATGAACGCCCTCCAGACCCTCGAAGTGAACTGGGGACCCCGATCAGACACTATGTCCTCAAGCACCCCGTAGTGCCAGAAGACGTGTGTATACAAGGCCTCCACAGTCTGTAGGGCCGTAGGCTGGGCAGAGGAAGGAGGTGGCAGGACTTAGAGAAACAATCCACAACAACCAGGATCGTGGTGTTTCCCTGTGATGGGGGAGATCGGTCAGGAAATCGATCGACAGGTGTGACCATGGCTGCTGTGGAATGGTTAAGGGGTGTAGCTTACCTCCGGGCAGGTGCCTAGGAGCCTTACACTGGGCGCACACCGAGCAGGAGGAAACATAAACCCTCAGGTCCTTAGCCAAAGTGGGCCACCAGTACTTCCCACTCAGACAGCGCACTGTCCAACCGATACCTGGATGACCAGAGGAGGGTAACGTGTGTACCCTATAGATCAGCCGGTCACGGACAACCGACGGAACGTACATGTCCGTGTCCAGCTCCCACACTACAGGTGCCACAAGGCAGGAGGCCGGGAGTATGGGGGTGGGATCCATGGGCCGCTCCTCTGTGTCATACAGCCGGGACAGTGCGTCTGCCTTCACATTCTGGGAACCTGGTCTGTAAGAAAGGGTGAAAACAAAACGGGTGAAAAACATGGCCCACCTTGCCTGGCAAGTGTTCAGTCTCCTCGCCGCCCGGATGTACTCCAGATTGCGGTGGCCAGTCCAGATGGGAAAGGTGTTTAGCCCCCTCAAGCCAATGACTCCACACCTTCAAAGCCTTGACAACAGCCAACAGCTCCCGGTCCCCCACACCATAGTTTCGCTCCGCCGGGCTGAGCTTCCTCGAGAAGAAGGCACAGGGGCGGAGCTTCGGTGGTGTACCCGAGCGCTGAGAGAGCACGGCTCCTATCCCAGCCTTGGACACGTTTACCTCCACTATGAATGCCGAAGAGGGATCCGGATGGGCCAGCACGGGAGCCGAGTTAAACAAAGCCCTCAGGTGACCAAAGGCCCTGTCCGCCTCAGCCGACCACTGCAAACGTACCGGTCCCCCCTTCAGCAGTGAAGTAATGGGAGACGCTACCTGACCAAAAACCCTGGATAAACCTCTGGTAGTAATTGGCAAGCCCTAGAAACCGCTGCACCTCCTTTACCGTGGTGAGAGTCTGCCAATTACGCACGGCTGAGATGCGGTCACTCCATCTCCACCCATGGGCTGGAAATGTGGTACCCACTGTTTGAAGAACAGACATTTCTCAGCATACAGGTCATGCTCCAGTCGACCAAGCACCTTGCGCACCAGGGACACATGCTCGGCGAGTGTAGCGGAGTATATCAGAATGTGATCAATATACACCACTACACCCTGCCCGTGCAGGTCCCTGAAAATCTAGTCTACAAAGGCTCTGAAGACTGATGGAGCATTCATCAACCCGTATGGCATGACGAGGTACTCGTAATGCCCTGAGGTCGTACTGAACGCTGTCTTCTGCACGTCTCCCTCCCGGATACGCACCAGGTTGTAAGCGCTCCTGAGATCTCGTTTGGTGAAGAAGCGCGCCCCGTGTATTGACTCAATCGCCGTGGTGATAAGAGATAGCGGGTAACTGTACCTCACAGTGGTCTGGTTTAGGTCTCAATAGTCAATTAACGGGCGCAGACCTCCTTCTTTTTCACAAAAAAATAAACTTGAGTGGGCGGGGGAAATGGAGGACCGAATGTACCCCTGACGCAGGGATTCGGAGACACATGTTTCCATAGCCACCGTCTCCGCTTATGACAGAGGATACACGTGACTTCTGGGAAGTGCAGCGTCTACCAGGAGATTTATCGCACAATCCCCCCCGTCGATGGTGTGGTAATTGAGTCGCCTTCTTTTTGGAGAAGGCAAGAGCCAAATCGGCATATTCGGGGGAAATGCGAATGGTGGAGACCTGGTCTGGACTTTCCACCGTAGTAGCACCTACAGAAACCCCTAAACACCTCCCTGAGGACTCTCACGACCACCCCGAGAGAGCCCTCCGTTGCCATGGAACAGTGGGATCATGACAAGCTAACCAGGGTAGGCCTAGCACCACGGGTAACGCAGGAGAGTCAATGAGAAAGAGACTGATTCTCTCCGTGTGACCCCCCCCCCCCCCCCCGCCCTGCATCACCATGTCCAGAGGAGCGATGGCCCCCCCTAATCAACCCTGACCCTAATGGTCGACTCTCTAAGGCGTGAACTGGGAAGGGCGTAGCCACAGGAATGATGGGTATCCCTAAACTATGGGCAATGATCTGTCAATAAAATTCCCAGCCGCGCCTGAATCAACGAGAGCTTTATGCTGGGAATGCGGGGAAAACTAACAAACAAAAACATGTATGCAACGGAGGGTGCCTTCTCATCTGGGGTGACGCCAGAGTGCCCTGCCTGCTGCCTCGACCCCCAGAGGAACCAACCTGTCACCGACCTGCATTGTGACCTCTGCGGCCACAGATGGTGCACGAGACGGAACCTCCTCCGGTCTCCCTTAGCGCAGCACCTCCCAACTCCATGGGCATCGGAGCGGTGGTGTTGGGGGATGGAACCAACAGACCCTGATCTGGACGTCCGCAGGTAGCCAGCAGGTTATCCAGCCGAATGGACAGGTCCACCAGCTGGTCGAAGGTGAGGGTGGTGTCCCTGCAGGCCAACTCTCGACGGACATCCTCGCGCAAACTGCAGCGATAGTGGTCGATCAGGGCCCTGTCCTTCATCCCGCTCCGGAGGCCTGTGTCTGAAAGTCCAAAGCGAACTCCTGTGCGCTCCTCGTCCCCTGCCGCAGGTGGAAAAGACATTCACCCGCCACTCTGCCCCCGGGCGGGTGGTTGAAGACTGCCCAGATACTACGGGTGAACTCCTCAAAGTGGTGCAGTACCCTCTCACGGCTCGAAGGAGCCGGGTGGAAGGTTCCCAGGTATAACTCCAACAGGAAACCCTAGCAGCGGGCAGCCGTCCCATCGTAGTCCGCTGGTAGGGTGACACTTTGCTTACATGTGTTAATGATCACATATCTCTCTCTTATGTGTTATACTTTGAAACAGATTTCCAAAATAAAAAATGCTCAGAAAACTTGGGAGGCCGAATAAAATACCCCGCGGGTCAAGTTCGGCCCCGGACCGTCAGTTGGGGAACCCTGGCCTTTATGAATGCCCATCCGTGGTAGCTTACCATTTGTAAAACATGCAGTTGCATTGGCTTTATAGTCCTGATACGTGACAAAGACTTAAGACTAATCATTTTTGCTGTTCAAACTCTGAAAATCAGCTACTGCTAAACTTCCTTTAAAGTACATTTTTATATATTTGCCAAAATGATATAATTACTTGTCTATACATAAATAAATAAAATATTTCACCAGAGAGCATGATGATCATTAGCTTCTTTAACAAAATTGCTGTGTATTGTTTCAAATCACCAGCGGGAGAGCCTATGCCTAGTTGGAAAGGCCACAAATTTGGGCAGCTTGCGTGGCAATAGACCTAGCTGATTGAGTTGCAGCTGTTGGTGACAAGGATCTGAAATATCGTTTCTTTAATAAAAATGTGAAATGTTGAGACGAGGAAGGGGAGGGGTGTGTAGCGAAGATATAGGTGAGTATCTCCAGAATGTACTCACCTGTTTCCCGACAAATGATTGCGCATGCCTGAGCACTCATAATAGGGGGGAATTGGGAATACATGGGACACTTTTTGCATTACCCTCTCCTGTAATCTGTTTTAACATCTATCCAACATATTAGCCCAACACGTGATACATTTCTGAATCCTCAAGATGTTTCCTAATCACACAAAAATGACAAATGTCTATCATATTTACAGACTGCATGACACACCCATTTGTGTACGCTGAACCAAAACCATATTTTCAGTTTGCATTTGATAAACTAGGACAGCAGGTTAAATAAACTGGGGCAGTCCTAATTGTACCCCAATGATAATTCCATTTTGTGTGATTAGGAAACATCTTGAGGATTTCAGAAATGTACAAAATATAAACATTAGACTGGCAACTTATTTTATTTTGATGCACCAGTACATAGAATGCACATACATCACAATTTTTACACAATGGATTATTTATGACCGTTGTATAGCTTTAACATCGAAACAGGGAAAAAGGCTATGTCACTGATCTATCTGCTTTGAGGGTGAGCTCCCTGTTTGAAGATTGCTCTGCCACCCTCTGTCACACCAATGAAGTAATGTGATTTCTCTGCAAGGGCTTAGTAACAATAGTTTTGATTTTCAGAACAAGAAATAAAGTTCAGATGAAGCTGTCCCAGTTTATTTGATTTGTCCCACATTTTCTGAACTGACCCTACCTGGCCTGCTGCAGGAAAGTGCACATTTGGGGATGTCAGATCTTTAGTCTTAAAGCTGCACTATGCAGAAATTCTCTGCTGTTTCCTTGTTGCTAAAATTCAAGTAGTTTGCCTAATTTCTGTTTGTGACAAAACAAGAATCATTGTACCAGCTAAACTGCTGTGAAATATGTTTTTCATAACCAAAAATAAGTATTTTCAGCTGTTTGAAGCTGGTGTAGAAAACTGAAAGTTAGATGCAAAAACTACATTTAAGAATGGGAAGCATAGAAATACCACACACAGAAAATATCTACCGCTTCTTAGACTTGCTTTCAGTGAAGAATGACAGATCTATAACTCACCTTTATGTGAATTTGGTGGTTGCCCAGAAAGTTACATATTGGAGCTGAAATCACCACCACAGTAAGTTGAGCCTTTTTATTTTTTATCCATTGTGAACAATAATAGTTCCTCACAAATCATGTTTCCAACCAACCTTTTTATGCGCGTAAAGTACATCTTGGATAAAAGAAATGACATGACCGGCCCGATGGAAACAGAAAATATGTCAGTAAACTTTGCAAATGTCGACAAAACAAAATGCCCTCGACAAGGTGGGATCTTTTTGTGTCGGTAAAATGAATTCTGTGAGAAATATCGGCGGTAACTCTCGGCACAAATATTGCTATAATAACCCATCATATCGATGTAAAATTGAAGTCATGCGATGACAGGTTGTGTGGTCCTCCCACATAGGCTGGTGAAAGTGCAGAGTGATGAGTTTGACCCTCCTTTCCAATAAATATTAAGTGTCTTATTCTGTTGACATGATCATCAATACATTTCTTTTTTTTTGCATTGCTTGGCTCCCATTTGACAAATAAAAATAATTTTGCTCTTTTGTCTATAATAATCTCATCATGTAGGATATACCCGCACTGTGTCTAATCTCATCATGTACGAAATACCCGCACTGTGTCTAATCTCATCATGTAGGATCTACCCGCACTGTGTCTAATCTCATCATGTAGGAAATACCCGCACGGTGTCTAATCTCATCATGTAGGATCTACCCGCACGGTGTCTAATCTCATCATGTAGGATCTACCCGCACTGTGTCTAATCTCATCATGTAGGATATACCCGCACTGTGTCTCATCTCATCATGTAGGAAATACCCGCACTGTGTCTCATCTCATCATGTAGGAAATACCCGCACTGTGTCTCATCTCATCATGTAGGAAATACCCGCACTGTGTCTCATCTCATCATGTAGGAAATACCCGCACGGTGTCTAATCTCATCATGTAGACTACTGGGGCGGCAGGGTAGCCTAGTGGTTAGAGTGCTGGACTAGTAACCGGAAGGTTGCAAATTCAAACCCCCGAGCTGACAAGGTACAAATATGTCGTTCTGCCCCTGAACAGGCAGTTAACCCACTGTTCCTAGGCCGTCATTGAAAATAAGAATTTGTTCTTAACTGACTTGCCTAGTAAAATAAAGGTAAAAAAAAATGTAGGATATACCCGCACTGTGTCTAATCTCATCGTGTAGGATATACCCGCACTGTGTCTAATCTCATCGTGTAGGATATACCCGCACTGTGTCTAATCTCATCGTGTAGGATATACCCGCACTGTGTCTAATCTCATCGTGTAGGATATACCCGCACTGTGTCTAATCTCATCGTGTAGGATATACCCGCACTGTGTCTAATCTCATCGTGTAGGGTATACCCGCACTGTGTCTAATCTCATCGTGTAGGATATACCCGCACTGTGACCGTGAGCTGTTGGCTAGAGCTCACGTGCCAATACCAGAGTGGGCACACTGTACATAACACAATATGCTTTGTGAGTAAACCATCAGTAGAGTCAAAAATATGATGGAAATCCATTTAACTTTCTCATGTTTTATTTGGTACATGGGAATTTAACCGCAAAAGGTATGTGCACGGTCAGTCTTTTATCCGCAACAAGTCAATTTGATGGAAATTATTCTGTGGTGGGACAAAGCGCTCATTTCTTTTGCCTACGTAAATTTGAGCATTATTTGCATGAAAATCGGTCTCCGATATATACAAAAAAAATGTCCAACACTCTCTCCCCCTCGATAATCACCATGCCTCTGTATGAAAGAGCAAAATGTCGCGCTTGGAGGATCCCACATATACAGTGGAAACATCATAAAATAGCTGTACTTTTCCTTTGCCCAAAAACAGTCCGTACCAAGCTCACTGGCGCAAGAAACTCTTAGGGCCCAGCTAGTTGTTGCAAGTTCGCTATAGTGACCCCTTTGGGACAGACCCAGTTGATTTTGATTCTATACAATGTTGCACTTTACTAGCAAATGCTCAAATCAAGACCGATAGAAAGGGAGGCAGACAGGCAGAGTAGAGAGTTGAATGCGATTGAAAGAACCTGCATTTTCATCAGGATATTTAATGTTTTTATTTGTCAGCTTTATGTATTTTTACTTAGTTGGCAATGAAAGTTATAGGCCTACAGCACTGTTGCATTGGCCTATAAGCAATCTGAGTTCCATGTGCTCATTTCTTTAGCCGCCAATAGCTCACGGTGTATCAATGTCCATACATATGGCAGAGGCTGGTGATCTCGCATTAGTGGAATTTTAGATTTGTATTTTTATTAATTGTATTATTAACCACGTGACAATGATTTTGAGAAACAAAACGTTATTATCGAAAGGAAACTGTTACAACTTTATCAAGCATCGCATTATATTGGAAAATGCAGTTTATTTTCTTCTCAGCCATGGTCAGCTTAGAAATTGATGAATAGAGCTAAAAACTTGAAATCGCTAATTATCATGATTAGCTATTGATTTGGAAACACATATATAGGCCTAAAAAGTTTCTCATGACATTGTGATACATTTGGTCTGCCTGTAGGCTCCAGAAAAGGCCACTGGGTCTCCCAACCCTCTCTTCAGGCCACTCCAGACATTTCACATTTTTAACTGGAAAACCTGATTCATTTATTCAACTAATCATCAAGCCTTTGACTAATTGAATCCGGTGTGCCAGTTTAGGGTTAAAACAACAATGTGAAACGTCTGGGGGACCGAGGAGAGGATTGGGAAACGCTGGACTAGCCTGCATGATATGTTAGATGACATTGACAGAGCATTGTTGGCACAGCGTCTCCTGCACCATGAGGAGACTCGATGGGCATGGGCAAGATACATATTTTGCGCCCCTGCCTTTGGCAAAGTGGGTACTGCTTGTCATGGACCTGCATCAGCACTCCCTTTAATAGCCCATATCCCACTGGATGGGAAGTTTTCATTGTTTTGGGGCAGAATTATGTGTGGTGTAATGTTGTTGGTGTGTATTGGTCAGTTTACCTTGGAAAATGACGCCCTCGTCAATCTGCTGCCTAATGGGGGGCCTGCCCTGCACACACATTCACACACACCCTCTTTCTCTCTCTCTCTCTCTCTCTCTCTCTCTCTCTCTCTCTCTCTCTCTCTCTCTCTCTCTCTCTCTCTCCCCTCCCCTAGGTTATACTCCAGCCCTGTCCTGTGCACCTAACAGAGATGTAGCCGACTGTCTCGCTCTCATTCTTAACTCCATGCTGCCCGCCTCTCCCCTGGTCTCCATAGCAACGCTTCCTGCTTCCCCTCGTGTCACGATGGAAACGCTTCAATCTGTCAATCACTACTCCAATCACCAATCAAAAGGAGTAGCATTTGAGTCCCCTCCCCCTCTAAGGACTGACCACACCTCCTACTGCAGGCAGGACCGCCTACTCTGCGTTTCCCCCGACGACGATAACGAGTTTAACGACTCTGATTCTGAGACCTACTGAAGACATGCCTACCTTGGATATACCACCTCCTCTTTGGCAGGATTTTAGGACTCTCTGAACCACTCACTCCACTACATTCTGTCCTCTCGTCCCTTACCAAGAAGAGGTTTAATACTAAAGTCAAATGAGGACTGTCGTCTTCTGGACTGGGAGGCAAGGGTGGGTAGCTCCAGTCCTCTAGGATTGGTTCTTGCTACCAAACATCTGCCCTATGACAATGAAAGGGCTGGGGCTGTACATATGGAGAGAGCAGAGGGACAATCCTAGCCAAACGGACCAACAGACTTTACATCTCTAATTTCTGTATCTCCAGATCTCTTCCTTTAGGGGTTTTCTTCTAGCCTGGGTACCAGTCTGTTCTAGCCTGGGCACCAGTGTGTTTAGTGAATATTCCACTACTTGTATTATTTTATTCATATACCAAAGCTGTTTAGCATGACAGGAGTGGAATGATAGTTAAACAGACTAGTACCCAGACTAGTTTTATTCTAGTTAAGTTTAATTTATTATAATGGACAAACAGAGACAGAACTTATCACTGTTCATCTAATGCGGCGTCAATACTGAATCGAGTCACTGAATCTCACAGAAGAGTTATAATACTAGTTACTACTGTCTGATTCATTACTGTCTGATTCATAGTCGATTCCTCCAGGAGAGGAGTTAGTAAGGCCTCAGTCACTAAGGTACCGTCAGTCTTAACACTTCACACCCTGAATGTTTCTACACTACCTGAGAAAGGAAACTTGAGTGTGCATGTGTGAAATGTTGCCTTTTCCAGTGGAGAGAAGTCCAAAGACTAAATTTGGTGCAATGTTCTTAATGACTGATAACGAATAAAACAATGATTGATTATTTTGAGTTCTCCAAATGATAGTGGAAATAGATGAAGCACATGTATGCACTACGTATGGAATAGAGGGTGTGTCCTAATCTCTTCTTGTGTGCACTTGTTCACTTTCCTTCAACAATTTGTAAGGAAATGCCTAAACCAAGCCAATGCTTTTAGTAGTGCACACTTCAGGACCAAGGGTGTCATGTAGAGCACTAGGTGGCATTATGTATTCAACTATATTATAGGGAACGGTCATGATGGATTCAACTATATTATAGGGAACAGTCATGATGGATTCAACTACATTTGAAGTCAGAAGTTTACATACACTTAGGTTGGAGTCATTAAAACATGTTTTTCAACCACTCCACAAATTCCTTGTTAACAAACTATAGTTTTGGCAAGTCGGTTTGGGCGTCTACTTTGTGCATCACAAGTCATTTTTTCAACAATTGTTTAGACATTTCACTTATAATTCACTGTATCACATTTCCAGTGGGTCAGAAGTTTATATACACTATGTTTACTGTGCCTTTAAACAGCTTGGACAGTTCCAGAAAATGATGTCATGGCTTTAGTAGCTTCTGATTGACTCAAATGATGTCAATTAGCCAATCGGAGGTGTACCTGTGGATGTATTTCAAGGCCTTCCTTCAAACTCAGTGCCTCTGCTTGAAATCATGGGAAAATCAGAAGAAATCGCATTTTAAAAAATTGACCTCCACAAGTCTGGTTCATCCTTGGGAGCAATTTCCAAATGCCTGAAGGTACCACGTTCATCTGTACAAACAATAATGCACAAGTATATAAACACCATGGGGACCACACAACCGTCCTACTGCTCAGGAAGGAGATGCGTTCTGTCTCCTAGAGAACAAAGAGGTTGGAGAACATTGATTTACTTTATTTTCTCTCTTGCAGACTCACACACACACACACGCCCCCTAGTCCTGGTCGTACACCCTGCCGTAGAGACATGCGGTCACCAGTCCGACGGACATCCCTGAGTGTTCCATGGTCACTCGACCATCTGTGGTCTTCTCGATCCGGTCGGGTCCATCTACAACCATGCCACTACCTAGCAACGATGGGTAAACGTAACGCGTTCCGAACTTCCCCTCCAACCGGAAGTCCACTCTAGACTCTGCCTCCTCCACTCCCTTTCCACAGGAGCTGACCTCTGACCCCGAGCACCGGACCAACGCACACACCTGGAGGGTGAAGGATTAATCATTGACGACGAAGTGAAAAATCTGCCAATGTGCCCTTGAGCAAGGCACTAATTGCTAATTGCATCTGTAAGTAGCTCTGGATAAGAGCATCTGCTAAATGACTATAACTGAAAGGAACTTGTAGAATGGTAGACTTCAATAAAAAAATGTAAAACATTGAAAGTATGCACAAGGCAGGATCCCTACCAGTTCCAAATGTAAGCTGCAATCAGAGTTGGGGTCAATTCCAGTCAATTCAGAAAGTAAACCAAATTCCGGATTTTCCTCATGAAGAAGCATTGAAGAAAATTCGAATTTAAATTTCAGTGTACTTCCTGAATTGACTGGAATTTAAATGTAATTGACCCCAACCCTGGTTGTAATGCATGCATGTAATGTAAATGTTTCTCCCTACCTGCAAGGCGAAGTGTCCGTCAGCTGTGTGATTGCCAGCGAATGCCCCTAGAGCATAGAGCTCCGTATTGCCACCCTGTGGGGACCGTCGGTACTGCAGGTGGCAGCAGAGAGGACCGTCACACACAGTCAGCTGGCCCTCTGAACCATGCAGCAGGACGAAGGAGAATGGGTCACACATCATAGAGGAGATGAAGTGAGAGGGGGATGGGGAGGGATTGGGAGAGAGGGTAGGAAGAGAAGCGGCGAGAGGTTCACCCTCACCCTCTCCTCCTGTCTCCCCCTGCCCCTTTGCTTCACCCTGTCCTCCTGTCTCTCCCTGCCTCTTTCCCAGCTTCTGTGTTGCCAGCCAGTCACTGTCCAGTACAGGTATCCTCAACACCAGCAGCTTCCCCTCCTCTGGCTCCCCAGGGTGGTGGAAGGCGTGGTGATAGAGGGAAGTACTAGGGGTGAAGATGCCGCTGCCCGTCATAGCCTTGCTGTCATGCCTGAGGTTAGCCGCCAGCAGAGTAACGTTAGCTCCCAGACTGACCGCTCTCTGGATCTGAACCGCTGTTAGTAGAGGAAGCAGATTCATCCAGGCTGTGGGGAAGATCATCTGTCTGATACCCTGAGAGAGATGAAGACAAACATTAAGACTTTTGAGGAATTCATTTGCATCCATATTGAAACATTGTGCGACTTTGTGTACCTTCTCCAGTAGCCTGACAGTAGGGTCGTGAAACAGGATGTCAAAGCAGGTGAACACTCCAAACCGTCCGGCGAACGGCGTGTCAAAGGTCACCACCTCTAGTCTGGGCGGGGTATCGAATTCCTTCTCAAAGAACAGGTTTTGTTTGTGGTAGCGAGCCGCCAGGGAACCATCAGACCTGCAATGAATGGGAAAACTAAATGTATTTTCATCTATATAACCCAAATCCTTGTGTAAAAATAAAACAATTGTTCATTTAAAAAATATATTTTTTAAGACCTATAGAGAATGGTTGAAAGCTCTTCTTAACAATAAAGCAAAAACATGATTCCAAGTCACTTCTGTATAACTCTAAAAAACTTTAGGAAATCAATGCAATATCATTTAATTCCCCGTATTCCAAGAGAAGTTTAGAATACCTGTAGTGCTCCCTGTACAATAAATTATTTTCTCACAGGATCAAGAAACGTGTTTAAAACAGAAACAACACATTTACCACCAACCTGAAGACTACATCAGTGTTGAACTGCCAGCGCCCATCAGGGGGGCAGGGAGTTTGAGAGGAGTCAAGGTGGGGATGAGAGGTCAGAGGGCAGGGCTGGAGGTCAGGCATGTTTGCCACCAGGTACAGTTGGTAGCGTCGTGCCATGCAGCTCAAACTCTGGAGGACCTGAGAGAGAACAGGGCAGAACACACATTAAAATCGATGACATGGATGGTGGTAAGTAAAGGTGTGTGTGTATACCTCAGTCTGATTGTGTCTGTCAGGTTGTGTACAGGGGTTCCAGTCCTCAGTCAGTGGGTCAGGGATGGTCTCTAGGTAACCAGAGATGGATAGACGACTGAAGTTGAACCCATGGATACCGTCTTCTGGAAATACTATGATCTGAGCCCCCTGGAAGAGAGTCAGAGAGAGTGTCTATGTTTGCTTTGGCAATGTATAACACTTTCCATGCCAATGAATCCTTTTGAATTAGAAAGAGAGAGAGGGACGTGGAGGTTGTTTCTCTAGGTGTGTTGTGATGGAACAGTAACGTGATAGAAAGGGGTAAATGGAGCTGTAAAGCTGTTAACTCAAGAACTTCAGATTGATGTTTATCCTCCTGGTCAAAGGTACGTCTGATCCAGTCCTCGAGAGCTTATCTGCAGTGTGTGCAGGCTTTGTTCCAGCCCTGTATTAACAAATCTAGTTGTATTCATTGAAAGAGAAGACCATCTCCCAGTCCCTCCCACAGGTGTACCTACCTGTTCCGCTGCCTGCGCGGCCTGCTCCTCATAGACCTTCAGGTTCCTCATCATGTGCTCGAGCGCCGCGGCCCGAGACAGAGGCACATGCGGCTCTGGGTTCAGAATCACCTTGTGCTCGTAGACTGCGGCCACGTAAGATGGACCGGGAGTCCCCTCTGTCCTGTCCCCAGCCCGGGTTAACGTTACTGGGGACAGATAGAGAAAAGGAGCCACCACTGCCAGGAGCACACGGAGGGACATGGCGGAATGACCAGTGCCCAGGAACTTCTGACTTTTTATAGAGGACCAATGAGTACAACGAGTTCAATGGTCACAGTCCAAATTCTCAACATTCGTACCTTGAGGCTGGTCATCTCTCCTCATCCTTAGGGTTACAGCAGTTCACAACACACTCTCCATTCGCTAACAGTTTTACATACACACACACACACACCCACACAGAATAAAACGTGCACATTCACTCACACGCACGCACACACACAAACTCAAGGTCACAGCTGGCACAACACACACACAGGCTAATGGCTACACACCCACGAAGTACATATACACCCACAGAATCACATTCACACACACAAACATTAATTCAATGGAAGTCCTTATAAGTTCTTCCAGAGCCGAAATACACACCCGTTTGGGCCAAGATATTACAAGGACAGACACACTTAGAAAAATGCACGATCACAGTACAGAGTGGTTGGGTAGTTGATGGGGAAAGAAAGGAATTGAGAAGTGTTGTTGAAAATGAATAAACTATGACTGTATTGATGACATAAAAGAACATGCAGAGAGTGTTGTTGAAAATGAATAAACTATGACTGTATTGATGACATAAAAGAACATGCAGAGTGTTGTTGAAAATGAATAAACTATGACTGTATTGATGACATAAAAGAACATGCAGTGTTGTTGAAAATGAATAAGCTATGACTGTATTGATGACATAAAAGAACATGCAGAGAGTGTTGTTGAAAATGAATAAACTATGACTGTATTGATGACATAAAAGAACATGCAGAGAGTGTTGTTGAAAATGAATAAACTATGACTGTATTGATGACATAAAAGAACATGCAGTGTTGTTGAAAATGAATAAACTATGACTGTATTGATGACATAAAAGAACATGCAGAGTGTTGTTGAAAATGAATAAACTATGACTGTATTGATGACATAAAAGAACATGCAGAGTTTTGTTGAAAATGAATAAACTATGACTGTATTGATGACATAAAAGAACATGCAGAGAGTGTTGTTGAAAATGAATAAACTATGACTGTATTGATGACATAAAAGAACATGCAGAGTTTTGTTGAAAATGAATAAACTATGACTGGGTTGATGAAATAAACATGTTATAGAAAATACTATGAGAGCTAAAAAATATATATTTGGTGAAGTTGGGGTATGTACTGAGTAGAGGAGTTTAGTAGGGGTATTGATGTTCAGTTGGGGTATGTACTGAGTAGAGGAGTTTAGTAGGGGTATTGATGTTCAGTTGGGGTATGTACTGAGTAGAGGAGTTTAGTAGGGGTATTGATGTTCAGTTGGGGTATGTACTTGAGTTGAGTAGGGGTATTGATGTTCAGTTGGGGTATGTACTGAGTAGAGGAGTTTAGTAGGGGTATTGATGTTCAGTTGGGGTATGTACTGAGTAGAGGAGTTTAGTAGGGGTATTGATGTTCAGTTGGGGTATGTACTGATGTTCAGTAGGAGTTTGAGTAGGGGTATTGATGTTCAGTTGGGGTATGTACTGAGTAGAGGAGTTGAGTAGGGGTATTGATGTTCAGTTGGGGTATGTACTGAGTAGAGGAGTTGAGTAGGGGTATTGATGTTCAGTTGGGGTATGTACTGAGTAGAGGAGTTGAGTAGGGGTATTGATGTTCAGTTGGGGTATGTACTGAGTAGAGGAGTTTAGTAGGGGTATTGATGTTCAGTTGGGGTATGTACTGAGTAGGGTATTGATGGAGTTGAGTAGGAGGGTATTGATGTTCAGTTGGGGTATGTACTGAGTAGAGGAGTTGAGTAGGGGTATTGATGTTCAGTTGGGGTATGTACTGAGTAGGAGTTGAGTAGTTGATGTCAGTTGGGGTATGTACTGAGTAGAGGAGTTTAGTATTGATGTTCAGTTGGGGTATGTACTGAGTAGAGGAGTTGAGTAGGGGTATTGATGTTCAGTTGGGGAATGTACTGAGTAGAGGAGTTGAGTAGGGTATTGATGTTCAGTTGGGGTATGTACTGAGTAGAGGAGTTGAGTAGGGTATTGATGTTCAGTTGGGGTATGTACTGAGTAGAGGAGTTGAGTAGGGGTATTGATGTTCAGTTGTATGTACTTAGAGGAGTTTAGGGGTATTGATGTTCAGTTGGGGTATGTACTGAGTAGAGGAGTTGAGTAGGGGTATTGATGTTCAGTTGGGGTATGTACTGAGTAGAGGAGTTGAGTAGGGGTATTGATGTTCAGTTGGGGTATGTACTGAGTAGAGGAGTTGAGTAGGGGTATTGATGTTCAGTTGGGGTATGTACTGAGTAGAGGAGTTGAGTAGGGGTATTGATGTTCAGTTGGGGTATGTACTGAGTAGAGGAGTTGAGTAGGGGTATTGATGTTCAGTTGGGGTATGTACTGAGTAGAGGAGTTTAGTAGGGGTATTGATGTTCAGTTGGGGTATGTACTGAGTAGAGGAGTTGAGTAGGGGTATTGATGTTCAGTTGGGGTATGTACTGAGTAGAGGAGTTGAGTAGGGTCTTGATGTTCAGTTGGAGTATGTACTGAGTAGAGGAGTTGAGTAGGGGTCTTGATGTTCAGTTGGGGTATGTACTGAGTAGAGGAGTTGAGTAGGGTATTGATGTGCAGTTGGGGTATGTACTGAGTAGAGGAGTTGAGTAGGGTATTGATGTTCAGATGGGGTATGTACTGAGTAGAGGAGTTGAGTAGGGGTCTTGATGTTCAGTTGGGGTATGTACTGAGTAGAGGAGTTGAGTATGGGTCTTAATGTTCAGTTGGGGTATGTACTGAGTAGAGGAGTTGAGTAGGGGCATTAATGTTTAGTTGGGGTATGTACTGAGTAGAGGAGTTGAGTAGGGGTATTGATGTTCAGTTGGGGAATGTACTGAGTAGAGGAGTTGAGTAGGGTATTGATGTTCAGTTGGGGTATGTACTGAGTAGAGGAGTTGAGTAGGGTATTGATGTTCAGTTGGAGTATGTACTGAGTAGACGAGTTGAGTAGGGGTATTGATGTTCAGTTGGGGTATGTACTGAGTAGAGGAGTTTAGTAGGGGTATTGATGTTCAGTTGGGGTATGTACTGAGTAGAGGAGTTGAGTAGGGGTATTGATGTTCAGTTGGGGTATGTACTGAGTAGAGGAGTTGAGTAGGGGTATTGATGTTCAGTTGGGGTATGTACTGAGTAGAGGAGTTGAGTAGGGGTATTGATGTTCAGTTGGGGTATGTACTGAGTAGAGGAGTTGAGTAGGGGTATTGATGTTCAGTTGGGGTATGTACTGAGTAGAGGAGTTGAGTAGGGGTATTGATGTTCAGTTGGGGTATGTACTGAGTAGAGGAGTTTAGTAGGGGGATTGATGTTCAGTTGGGGTATGTACTGAGTAGAGGAGTTGAGTAGGGGTATTGATGTTCAGTTGGGGTATGTACTGAGTAGAGGAGTTGAGTAGGGTATTGATGTTCAGTTGGAGTATGTACTGAGTAGAGGAGTTGAGTAGGGGTCTTGATGTTCAGTTGGGGTATGTACTGAGTAGAGGAGTTGAGTAGGGTATTGATGTGCAGTTGGGGTATGTACTGAGTAGAGGAGTTGAGTAGGGGTATTGATGTTCAGATGGGGTATGTACTGAGTAGAGGAGTTGAGTAGGGGTATTGATGTTCAGTTGGGGTATGTACTGAGTAGAGGAGTTGAGTAGGGGTATTGATGTTCAGTTGGGGTATGTACTGAGTAGAGGAGTTGAGTAGGGTATTGATGTTCAGTTGGAGTATGTACTGAGTAGAGGAGTTGAGTAGGGGTCTTGATGTTCAGTTGGGGTATGTACTGAGTAGAGGAGTTGAGTAGGGTATTGATGTTCAGTTGGGGTATGTACTGAGTAGAGGAGTTGAGTAGGGGTAGGACTGCCCGTTCCATGATCTCGCCATCACGGTTGACAACTCCATTGTGTCCTCCTCCCAGAGCGCTAAGAACCTTGGCGTGATCCTGGACAACACCCTGTCGTTCTCAACCAACATCATGGCGGTGGCCCGTTCCTGTAGGTTCATGCTCTACAACATGAGTACGACCCTGCCTCACACAGGAAGCGGCGCAGGTCCTAATCCAGGCACTTGTCATCTCCCGTCTGGATTACTGCAACTCGCTGTTGGCTGGGCTCCCTGCCTGTGCCATTAAACCCCTACAACTCATCCAGAACGCCGCAGCCCGTCTGGTGTTCAACCTTCCCAAGTTCTCTCACGTCACCCCGCTCCTCCGCTCTCTCCACTGGCTTCCAGTCGCATCCGCTACAAGACCATGGTGCTTGCCTACGGAGCTGTGAGGGGAACGGCACCGCAGTACCTCCAGGCTCTGATCAGGCCCTACACCCAAGCAAGGGCACTGCGTTCATCCACCTCTGGCCTGCTCGCCTCCCTACCATTGAGGAAGTACAGTTCCCGCTCAGCCCAGTCAAAACTGTTCGCTGCTCTGGCCCCCAATGGTGGAACAAACTCCCTCACGACGCCAGGACAGCGGAGTCAATCACCACCTTCCGGAGACACCTGAAACCCCACCTCTTCAAGGAATACCTAGGATAAGATAAGTAATCCTTTCACCACCCCCCTTAATGATTTAGATGCACTATTGTAAAGTGGCTGTTCCACTGGATGTCAGAAGGTGAATTCACCAATTTGTAAGTCGCTCTGGATAAGAGCGTCTGCTAAATGACTTAAATGTATTGATGTTCAGTTGGGGTATGTACTGAGTAGAGGAGTTGAGTAGGGGTCTTGATGTTCAGTTGGAGTATGTACTGAGTAGAGGAGTTGAGTAGGGGTATTGATGTTCAGTTGGAGTAATTAGCTGTTATTGAAGACTGATTTTTTTAACCATTCTTTTTCTATTATTGTAGTTGTATGATTAGAGTTTTTTAACCACATATATATTTGTATTTATTTATTACATGTTTCACCTTTTAGAAACATTTAGAAACTATTGTATTGTTTTATGAAGTTAAGACTACTTTTTCTTGTTATTAAAAGTGTTTCTCATAAAATGATATAGACATAGTGAAGCCCGAAGGAGGTTTAGGTGAAAGCCCCGAGGGTATCTTGAATTTACATTTATAATGCTGGCATGAATTTTTATAATAAACGAGAACTTGAATAAACTTTGCCTTGATGTTCCAAACCTGGAGTCATCAAAGTGCATGTTGTTGACTTACTTCTAATTCATTTGATCAATTGAGGATTTTGAGAATCTGATTAATTAATTGGAAATCATACATTTTGGAATAAAGGGACATAGTACATAGACATACATAGTACATAGACATACATAGTACATAGACATAGTACATAGACATACATAGTACATAGACATACATAGTACATAGACATAGTACATAGACATACATAGTGCATATTACATAGACATACATAGTACATAGACATACATAGTACATAGACATACATAGTACATAGACATACATAGTACATAGACATAGTACAGACTATAGTACTAGGACATTGGTTGGAGTCTGTGAAGGATTTAATCTAGGCCTTGCCAGACAGGAGAGATTATCCTTATAATGTCTAAAGTGAAAGCTCTGACCTGAACAGCAGGAAGCATGTTAGGTTGAGGAGTTAGACAGCATAGGCACTAGGCTCTGGGAATTGCCCGCTAAGGCCCTTATCGCCTAGGTTGAGATATAGTTCCTAGCTGTGGCCAGCCTGTTGATGAGGTTGTGCAGCCTCTATCAGGCCTTTAAGGACTGGGACAAGGTGTAACTGACTGATTTGGGATAGGCAGATCCGGGTTGGATTCTGGCCCAGAAAAGGGCACAAACACACAGACAGGGAGTCTCAGAGCTCTGACGCAAGTCATGAGATAACACTGCACCAGCTGAGAGTAGCAGGAAGAAAACACTCTCGCCAGTGTGTGTGTGTCAGGTAGTGTTTGTTTACATCCATTAGCATTGAGGGAGAGACACAATGGTGACTTTGGGGTTAAAGTGTGTGAGTGTGTTGGGGGGCAGGTTCCTGTTTGTGAGGCTACAGTGCGTCAGTGTCAGACACACACAGACACACACAGACACACACAGACACACACAATGAAGTGCCAGGACGTGTTTTATTCTAAGAACAGATACATAGTGTAGGTCAGAGACACAGAGCATAAACATAGACTCTCTCTACTGGAGTCAGGCTGTACTCTCCCCATACACCATACAGGAGTCATACACCAACACTACAACTGCACTGAAACAGTCTCTACACACACTGTCGCCCTACCTACCACGCATAGCGACACACACAAACTCGTACAACACATAGTAATTGCAAACAACCCCGGTCAGTCTATGTGAGGGAGAAAAACTGCAGTAACAACCCCAGTCACACACACACACACGCGCGCGCTGAGACCACAGTAACCTCTGCCCCTCACACACGTTGTGGGATCAGGGGAGCCGGGGGGCTCAACAGCCATATTTACATATCTCTTTCCAGGATCATTCCAACATGTCACAATAGTAGAAACTCCCCCCAGCTTACACCAATCAATAGCTTTTAAATCCATGACAGTGATTGTGCAAGTCCACCCTTTTTGGAAGATTGGGACACAGCCATAGCAATGTCTCTTTCCCCTTCCAGGTTATTCCAGATCAGTTCTGGGCAAGATCAAAAATGGCACCCTATTGCCACTATTCCTTATTTCCTATGCATGGAATAGGTTGTGATTTCAGATTTGTCCCTGGAGTGAATAAAACACATTGTAATGTTACTGAAGTTCATAGAAACGCTCAGTTAGAGTTTAGGCTTAAAGGTCATGAGTCAAGGGTAAGAGGTGAAGTTGTCTGTCCGTTAGGCGCTGTTGGTCTGGAGGATGGTAAGGTTGGGAATATGTGTTGTAGTGGCGGAGCTGGAGGTTGTCTTGGGGTCATCCTTGGAGTCGTCGTTCCCTGGATGAAGTGGGTGTGTTAGTGTTAGGGTCAGCTTACTTAGACCTGCCTCCAACTTCTGCTCCGCGCCCTCTGCTCTGTCCCCTACACACACACACACACACACACACACACACACACACACACACACACACACACACACACACACACACACACACACACACACACACACACACACACACACACACACACACAGAGTTAAAGGTGAATAAACTTATTTTCTAACATACAATCCTATAAACAGTAGCCCAACAATAATCCAAACAATTAACACATTTATAGACACAATGTCACTGGAAAAACACATACACACACACACCTCTTTCCTGGTCGCAGTCTGGGGAGGAGGCTCCACTGCACTGGGAGCGGGGACCGAGGAGAGGAGAACCACACCTCGACTCTGGGCTTAGCCAGCCGCCTGGACTGTGTCCCTCCATGGCATTGGGACAGGACGAGGACATAAGGGATGGACAGGGGGAGAGGTAGGCAGAGGGGGTGGAGAATGAGGAGGAGGGCAGGTCCAGGGGGGTGGAGGGGTAGGCATGGAGAGAAGAGGAGGGCATATCGAGGGGAGCGGAAGTGGAGTGTGTTTTTGTCTCTTCCTCTGATCCACCACAGTTTCCGCCTTCATCAAACGTCACAGATGCCACTGGAAAACACACACAAATTAACATACACACAAAGATACACACATTAAAACCTGGCTGTGTGCACGTATGTGTGTGTGTGACACTCACAGGACAGTCCGTCTGACTCCATCTTGAAGTTGGTGATGTCCTCATTTCCCCCCTCCCCCTCAGCCCCCACGCCCCTCCCTCTGGTTCCCATGGTGATGGAGTGTCGCCGGGAGTGGATCTCCTCGGAGATGGTCTCTAGGTTATGTAGCGTTGTGCTGTAGTCTGCCTTGGCAGCGGTCAGCTTGGCCTGAAACTTGTCTACATGTTGTCTTAGTTGCTGAGAGAGAAGAAGAGACGTTACAACACAGGGTGTTACAACACACAAACAACTTATTGTGTATCTATGGCAACAATAAACACTGTACATACCTCAAGTTGTAGGTAGTATTTTGCCTTCAGTTCAAAATATGGCCTGCAGGTGGAGAGAGAGGGAGCGGGGGAGAGAGAGAGAGGGCGGGGGAGAGAGAGGGAGCGGGGGAGAGAGAGAGAGTGGGGGAGAGAGAGGGAGCGGGGGAGAGAGAGGGAGCGGGGGGAGAGAGAGAGAGCGGGGGAGAGAGAGAGAGCGGGGGAGAGAGAGAGTGGGGGGGAGAGAGAGGGAGCGGGGAGAGAGAGGGAGCGGGGGGAGAGAGGGAGGGGGGGAGAGAGAGAGCGGGGGGGAGAGAGAGAGAGCGGGGGGAGAGAGAGAGGCGGGGGGAGAGAGAGAGGGCGGGGGAGAGAGAGGGAGCGGGGGAGAGAGAGAGAGAGAGAGGGAGCGGGGGGAGAGAGAGAGAGGGCGGGGGGGAGAGAGAGGGAGCGGGGGGAGAGAGGGAGCGGGGGAGAGAGAGGAGCGGGGGGAGAGAGAGCGGGGGAGAGAGAGAGAGGGAGAGGGCGGGGGGAGAGAGAGAGGCGGGGGGAGAGAGTGGGGGAGAGAGAGGGAGCGGGGGGGAGAGGGAGGGATGGCGGGGGGGGAGGAGAGAGAGAGAGGGGGGGAGAGAGAGAGGGCGTGGGAGAGGAGAGTGGGGGAGAGAGAGAGAGAGGGCATGGGAGAGAGAGAGTGGGGGAGAGAGAGAGAGAGGGCGTGGGAGAGAGAGAGTGGGGAGAGAGAGAGAGAGGGCGTGGGAGAGAGAGAGCGGGGAGAGAGAGAGAGAGGGCGGGGGAGAGAGAGCGGGGGGAGAGAGAGAGGGCGTGGGAGAGAGAGTGGGGGAGAGAGAGGGGGGGGGGGAGAGGGAGGGAGGGGGGAGAGAGAGGGCGGGGGGGAGAGAGAGGGAGCGGGGGGGAGAGAGTGGAGTGGGGGAGAGAGGGGGAGGGGGGGGAGAGAGAGAGCGGGGGAGAGAGAGAGAGGGCGGGGGGGAGAGAGGGGGGGGGGAGAGAGAGGGAGCGGGGGAGAGAGAGGGAGCGGGGGAGAGAGAGAGGGCGGGGGAGAGAGAGAGCGGGGGAGAGAGAGAGGGCGGGGGAGAGAGAGGGAGCGGGGGGAGAGAGAGAGTGGGGGGAGAGAGGGAGCAGAGGGAGAGAGAGAGAGAGAGCGGGGGGAGAGAGAGAGCGGGGGGAGAGAGAGGGAGCGGGGGGAGAGAGAGAGAGCGGGGGGAGAGAGAGAGCGGGGGTGAGAGAGAGAGATGGAGCGGGGGAGAGAGAGAGAGATGGAGCGGGGGAGAGAGAGAGAGCGGGGGAGAGAGAGAGCGGGGGGGAGAGGGAGAGATCAGAGGAGAGAACAGGGGGAGAGAGGGAAGGCGAGAGAGAGAGAGAGAGAGAGAAGAGAGAGAGAGAGAAGAGAGAGAGAGAGAGAGAGAGAGAGAGAGAAGGCGAGAGAGGAGAGAGAGAGAGAAGGCGAGAGAGAGAGAGGAGAGAGAGAGAGAGGCGAGAGAGGGAGAGAGGAGAGAGAGAGAGAGCAGGGGGAGAGAGGAGCGGGGGGGGAGAGGGAGAGATCAGAGGAGAGAACAGGGGAGAGAGGGAAGGCGAGAGAGAGAGAGAAGGCGAGAGAGAGAAGGCGAGAGAGAGAGAGAAGGCGAGAGAGAGAGGAGAGAGAGAGAAGGCGAGAGAGAGAGGAGAGAGAGAGAAGGCGAGAGAGGAGAGAGAGAGAGAAGGCGAGAGAGAGAAGGCGAGAGAGAGAGAGAAGGCGAGAGAGAGAGGAGAGAGAGAGAGAGATAGAGATTTGAATCACTAGTTCTTTCAGAGCGCTGTATAGTCGTTATAGCAACCATGAACCTCTGGAAAAATAACACTCCACCTCCAACAGCTGCTACATTCCACAGGCCCTTAAGGGAAACACACACTTCGCCCCCAAACTCACACACACACACACTACTCCAAAACTCACACATAGTACAAACACACACACACTACCCCCAAAAATCTCAAACACACACATACAATCACACACACATATACCTACACTATGCCCAAACTCATACACAACAGGCACAGGCCTTCCCGGCCAACATCTGCAGGTCATCACATTCAGCACTGAGGGGCCCAAGATAGGGGCGGCTGAGTGTGTGTATCGTTCCTTTATCTTCTCAGCTTGTCAGTCACATTAACAGGACCAAAACACACACACACACACACACACACACACACACACACCTGGACTTGTTGATGGTGCGTTTTAGTTTCTTCTCCAGCTGTCTCATATGACTGATACAGGCGTTATAGTGGTTCGCCGTCTTTCTGTGCTCTAATTCGCTACGAGTCCTCACCGTCTCCGCCTCCATCACCTGCAACAGCCAATAGGGTGACAGAGTCAGTCTAGCAGAGTCAGTCTTTGGTGTTTGTGCGTTGATCTATTCCACCAAGATCAAGCTACTACTACTACTAATAGTGACGCGCCTCTCACCATGAGGATCAGTCTTTTTCAGACATTCATTTCCTGTGTTTGAGGGGAGCAAAATCTACTTGTCTCTTATATCTTGCTGGATTGATTGCTTTCATTTTTCTCTGGCAATTCTTTCCCACTCTTCCTTGTGCCATTTGTTTTTCCCCGTTAACGTTACGATCACAGAAACGTTTGTAATGACCTGTCAAACACACTGGTAATGGCTAAAATGGGCTCAGTGGAATACATTGTCATTCCGCTGCATCTATATAAGAACGGAAAAGCTTAGTTGGGGATTTAACGCATCGTCTCTACACTTACATCACAAGAAAGAGAAGAAAGATCACTTTATTTTGGTGGCCGTTTTTTGTGCAATTAAAAAAAGTCCTAATTTAATGGAGTTGAAATGTTCACAAATGAGATGCGCTGAAATGAAAGCAACTTCCTGAAATGAACACTCAGGTTATAGTAGTATTATGTCTGATCTTGCAGACAATGTAAAGAATGTTTAGATAGGTGTAATCTAGAGCTAAGCCTGTTGATTTTTCATCTGAGGGTATCCTGCTTTTGACACACTTGTTGAATAATGCAACAGAACGTGACAACAAGAGTAATTAATGAGGCAGTCGAGACGGCGCTTGTGGGTGCAGGTAGGCCGAGACAGCGCTTGTGGGTGCAGGTAGGCCGAGACAGCGCTTGTGGGTGCAGGTAGGCCGAGACAGCGCTTGTGGGTGCAGGTAGGCCGAGACAGCGCTTGTGGGTGCAGGTAGGCCGAGACAGCGCTTGTGGGTGCAGGTAGGCCGAGACAGCGCTTGTGGGTGCAGGTAGGCCGAGACAGCGCTTGTGGGTGCAGGTAGGCCGAGACAGCGCTTGTGGGTGCAGGTAGGCCGAGACAGCGCTTGTGGTTGCAGGTAGGCCGAGACAGCGCTTGTGGGTGCAGGTAGGCCGAGACAGCGCTTGTGGGTGCAGGTAGGCCGAGACAGCGCTTGTGGGTGCAGGTAGGCCGAGACAGCGCTTGTGGGTGCAGGTAGGCCGAGACAGCGCTTGTGGGTGCAGGTAGGCCGAGACAGCGCTTGTGGGTGCAGGTAGGCCAAGACAGCGCTTGTGGGTGCAGGTAGGCCGAGACAGTCCAAGACTTTGGTGGCTGCAGCCCTATTTCACCCCTTTAGGTAAATTAACTTATTCATACAGTGCCTTGCGAAAGTATTCGGCCCCCTTGAACTTTGCGACCTTTTGCCACATTTCAGGCTTCAAACATAAAGATATAAAACTGTATTTTTTTGTGAAGAATCAACAACAAGTGGGACACAATCATGAAGTGGAACGACATTTATTGGATATTTCAAACTTTTTTAACAAATCAAAAACTGAAAAATTGGGCGTGCAAAATTATTCAGGCCCTTTACTTTCAGTGCAGCAAACTCTCTCCAGAAGTTCAGTGAGGATCTCTGAATGATCCAATGTTGACATAAATGACTAATGATGATAAATACAATCCACCTGTGTGTAATCAAGTCTCTGTATAAATGCACCTGCACTGTGATAGTCTCAGAGGTCCGTTAAAATCGCAGAGAGCATCATGAAGAACAAGGAACACACCAGGCAGGTCCGAGATACTGTTGTGAAGAAGTTTAAAGCCGGATTTGGATACAAAAAGATTTCCCAAGCTTTAAACATCCCAAGGAGCACTGTGCAAGCGACCGTCCCTCTAAACTTTCAGCTCATACAAGGAGAAGACTGATCAGAGATGCAGCCATGATCACTCTGGATGAACTGCAGAGATCTACAGCTGAGATGGGAGACTCTGTCCATAGGACAACAATCAGCCGTATATTGCACAAATCTGGCCTTTATGGAAGAGTGGCAAGAAGAAAGCCATTTCTGAAAGATGTCCATAAAAAGTGTTGTTTAAAGTTTGCCACAAGCCACCTGGGAGACACACCAAACATGTGGAAGAAGGTGCTCTGGTCAGATGAAACCAAAATTGAACTTTTTGGCAACAATGCAAAACGTTATGTTTGGCGTAAAAGCAACACAGCTCATCACCCTGAACTTACCATACCCACTGTCAAACATGGTGGTGGCAGCATCATGGTTTGGGCCTGCTTTTCTTCAGCAGGGACAGGGAAGATGGTTAAAATTGATGGGAAGATGGATGGAGCCAAATACAGGACCATTCTGGAAGAAAACCTGATGGAGTCTGCAAAAGACCTGAGACTGGGACGGAGATTTGTCTTCAAGCAAGACAATGATCCAAAACATAAAGCAAAATCTACAATGGAATGGTTCAAAAATAAACATATCCAGGTGTTAGAATGGCCAAGTCAAAGTCCAGACCTGAATCCAATCGAGAATCTGTGGAAAGAACTGAAAACTGCTGTTCACAAATGCTCTCCATCCAACCTCACTGAGCTCGAGCTGTTTTGCAAGGAGGAATGGGGAAAAATGTCAGTCTCTCGATGTGCAAAACTGATAGAGACATACCCCAAGCGACTTACAGCTGTAATCGCAGCAAAAGGTGGCGCTACAAAGTATTAACTTAAGGGGGCTGAATAATTTTGCACGCCCAATTTTTCAGTTTTTGATTTGTTCAAAAAGTTTGAAATATCCAATAAATGTCGTTCCACTTCATGATTGTGTCCCACTTGTTGTTGATTCTTCACAAAAAAATACAGTTTTATATCTTTATGTTTGAAGCCTGAAATGTGGCAAAAGGTCGCAAAGTTCAAGGGGGCCGAATACTTTCGCAAGGCACTGTATATACACAAATGAACCCGGTGTGTTTATGCAATTGAGGCACATATAACTTTATTTTAAGACATTTTTTTTAATACCTGAAACCACAAGAAAATGTATATTTGATTGCATTAAAAAAAAGATACATGTGAATTCCCACCAAAAACTCCCTTTCACTATTTGTCTGTGCCAGTAAAATGTTTTTATCTGCAATAATGCCGTCAATATCTGATGTATTTTAAAAATTCTAAAGGTTTTGATGACCATTGCTACTACAAATGCCTAATCAAGCTAAGCAAGCTAACAAACCCAGTCGGTCACAGTCTGCACACACTGTAGCTTTCCAGGACCAAGAGTGTGTGTTTACCCACCCTGTTGGTGGCGTGGTTGAGCATCTCCTGCCAGGCTGAATCAAACTGTCTGCTGTCCTCCTCCAGGAGTCTCTCCTCTGCCAGGGCGATGGTCTCTTTAGCCGCCCCCAGGATCTCCACCGCCCTCTGAAACTCCCCCGTCGCCCTCTGGGCCTCCAGCTGGGCCTGGGGGGGGGGTTATGAATGCTTTAACGTACTTTAATGAATACCTGAATACTTTATTTAAAGGGAAATGTACTTTGCACGATCCCTCTTGCAAAAATAGGTTTCTAACCTTCTGGTTATTATTCCTGGTTAAATAATGGTTATATAAAAAACAGACAGGACGGGGCGGAGAGGGGATGATGTTGGGGAGAAGAGGGGATGATGGTGGGGAGGAGAGGGAACGATTGTGGGGAGGAGAGGGGACGATGGTGGGGAGGAGAGGGGACGATTTTGGGGAGGAGAGGGGACGATGGTGGGGAGGAGAAGGGATATTGGTGGGGAGGAGAGGGGACGATGGTGGGGAGGAGAGGGGACGATGGTGTGGGGAGGAGAGGGGACGATGGTGGGGAGGAGAGAGGATGATGGTGGGGAGGAGAGGGGACAATGGTGGGGAGGAGAGGGGATGATGGTGGGGAGGAGAGGGGACGATGGTGGGGAGGAGAGGGGACGATGGTGGGGAGGAGAGGGGATGATGGTGGGGAGGAGAGGGGACCATGGTGGGGAGGAGAGGGGACGATGGTGGGGAGGAGAGGGGACGATGGTGGGGGGAGAGGGGACCATGGTGGGGAGGAGAGGGGACGATGGTGGGGAGGAGAGGGGACGGACTGGGAGGACTGGGAGGGGGGGAAGCAGAGGAGAGGACAGGGAGGGGGGGGAAGCAGAGGAGAGGACAGGGAGGGGGAAGCAGAGGAGAGGACAGGGAGGGGGAAGCAGAGGAGAGGACAGGGGAGGGGGAAGCAGAGGAGAGGACAGGGAGGGGGAAGCAGAGGAGAGGACAGGGAGGGGGAAGCAGAGGAGAGGACAGGGAGGGGGAGGAAAGCAGAGGAGAGGACAGGGAGGGGGAGGAAAGCAGAGGAGAGGACAGGGAGGGGGGAAGCAGAGGAGAGGACAGGGGGGGGAAGCAGAGGAGAGGACAGGGAGGGGGGGAAGCAGAGGACAGGGAGGGGGAGGGAGGAAAGCAGAGGAGAGGACAGGGAGGGGGAGGAAAGCAGAGGAGAGGACAGGGAGGGGAGGAAAGCAGAGGAGAGGACAGGGAGGGGGAAGCAGGGAGGAGGAGGACAGGGAGGGGGGAAGCAGAGGAGAGGACAGGGAGGGGGAGGAAAGCAGAGGAGAGGACAGGGAGGGGGAGGAAAGCAGAGGAGAAGACAGGGAGGGGGGCAGAGGAGAAGACAGGGAGGGGGGGAGGAAATCAGAGGAGAGGACAGGGAGGGGGGCAGAGGAGAAGACAGGGAGGGGGAGGAAAGCAGAGGAGAGGACAGAGGAGGGGGGGGCAGAGGAGAGGACAGGGAGGGGGAGGAAATCAGAGGAGAGGACAGAGAGGGGGGGGGGGCAGAGGAGAAGACAGGGAGGGGGAGGAAAGCAGAGGAGAGGACAGGAGAGGGGGGGACAGAGGAGAAGACAGGGAGGGGGAGGAAATCAGAGGAGAGGACTGGGAGGGGGGGGCAGAGGAGAAGACAGGGAGGGGGGAAGCAGAGGAGAGGACTGGGAGGGGGAGCACATCAGAGGAGAGGACTGGGAGGGGGAGCACATCAGAGGAGAGGACTGGGAGGGGGAGGAAATCAGAGGAGAGGACTGGGAGGGGAGGAAATCAGAGGAGAGGACTGGGAGGGGGAGGAAATCAGAGGAGAGGACTGGGAGGGGGAATGTGGGAGTAGAAGAAGAAAGACTGAGTACTTTAGTGTTCTGGATTCTCTGAAGCGAGCAGCTTCACTACACAGCTACTGTTGTAATAGGAATAGCTACTGTATTTAGGTCTATATAAACACACACACATACAGAGCAGAGCAGCTTCTCATAATTATTTAAAGTACTTAATCTCTTTCTGAACACAAGACGTTAGAGAGAGAGAGAGAGAGAGAGAGAGAGATGCTCAAGTTCAAACTCATTTCCATCACAAAGACCTGGTTTAATCAACCTCCATTCTTCTCTTTCTCTCCATCCCTGTTTCTCTCAACATCTCTCTCCGTACCTTTCTTTTTGTGTATATACAGAGCCTTCGGAAAGTATTCAGACCCCTTGACTTTTTCCACATTTTGTTAAGTTACAGAATTATTCTAAAATAGATGAAATAGTTGTTTTCCCTTTAATCCATTTTAGAATCAGACTGTAATATAACAAAATGTGGAAAAAGTCAAGGGGTCTGAATACTTTCCGAAGGCTCTGTATATACAAAACAATTCTTATAAAAAATAAATCTGCTGTACCCCCCCACTTCTAAAACCAAAGTTGCGCCCCTGGTGTATTCACTGTCTCAGTCACATTCAAAGGTCTCCTTCAGAGTCAGACACTCACATGTGTCTCGATCTATACCCACTCACCAACAAGAGTTCATACACTCCACCCCAAGCAGGCTGAGGGCCCTAGTGAAGTGCTCTTGAAATATACATACTATAGGAGTGATGGGTGTGTGAGTGAGTGTGTGAGTAGTTCTACAGTGTGAGAGTGCTAGGGTCTAAACAGAGCTTTCAGAGGTCGGGGTTTAAAGGTCAGGGGTTATCCAAACAGATAGCTAAGGAGAGCCATGATAACACTGTATGCCTAGGGGCGGGGACCCTCCAGCACTACCCAGCAGGCCCCCTCTGCCCCTACTCACTACCCCTCCCCAACACTCTAATAGGTGTTTTAACTCACTCACTCTGGGGTTAACAGGTTTAGCTTGAGCTATTTCTCACTCTGGGGTTAACAGGTTTAGCTTGAGCTATCTCTCACTATGGGGTTAACAGGTTTAGCTTGAGCTATCTCTCACACTGGGGTTAACAGGTTTAGCTTGAGCTATCGCTCGCTCTGGGGTTAACAGGTTTAGCTTGAGCTATCTCTCACTCTGGGGTTAACAGGTTTAGCTTGAGCTATCGCTCACTCTGGGGTTAACAGGTTTAGCTTGAGCTATCTCTCACTCTGGGGTTAACAGGTTTAGCTTGAGCTATCTCTCACTCTGGGGTTAACAGGTTTAGCTTGAGCTATCTCTCACTCTGGGGTTAACAGGTTTAGCTTGAGCTATCTCTCACTCTGGGGTTAACAGGTTTAGCTTGAGCTATCTCACTCTGGGGTTAACAGGTTTAGCTTGAGCTATCTCTCACTCTGGGGTTAACAGGTTTAGCTTGAGCTATCTCTCACTCTGGGTTAACAGGTTTAGCTTGAGCTATCTCTCACTCTGGGGTTAACAGGTTTAGCTTGAGCTATCTCTCACTCTGGGGTTAACAGGTTTAGCTTGAGCTATCTCTCACTCTGGGGTTAACAGGTTTAGCTTGAGCTATCTCTCACTCTGGGGTTAACAGGTTTAGCTTGAGCTATCTCTCACTCTGGGGTTAACAGGTTTAGCTTGAGCTATCTCTCACTCTGGGGTTAACAGGTTTAGCTTGAGCTATCTCTCACTCTGGGGTTAACAGGTTTAGCTTGAGCTATCTCTCACTCTGGGGTTAACAGGTTTAGCTTGAGCTATCTCTCACTCTGGGGTTAACAGGTTTAGCTTGAGAAGATATGAGATGGAGGGGGAAAGGATGAAGGGAAGATAGGAGGGATTGAGATGTTTTTCTCCTCTCGTAATTGACTGCGCACTTTCATTTTCTCTCCCCCCTCCCCCTTCTCTCTCTCCCCTTCTCTCGCTCTCCCACTCTGCCTCCCCCTTATCTCTCCCCTCTCCCCCTTCTCCCCCCCTCGCCCCCCTCCCCCTTCTCTCTCTCCCCTTCTCTCGCTCTCCCCCTCCCCCTTATCTCTCCCCTCCCCCTTCTCTCTCTTCCCCTCCCCCTTATCTCTCCCCTCCCCCTTCTCTCTCCCCCCCTCCCCCCTTCTCTCTCCCCCTCCCCTTCTCTCTCTCCCCCTCCCCCTTCTCTCTCTCCCCCCTTCTCTCTCTCCCCCTCCACCCTCCCCCCTTCTCTCTCTCTCCCCCTCCCCCTTCTCTCTCTCCCCCTCCCACTTCTCTCTCTCCCCCACCCCCTTATCCCCCCTTTTCTCTCCCCCTGCTCCCCCTCCTTCTCTCTCTCCTGGACTACTTTATGGTCTCAACTAAAGACACCAGACACACAGTCGTATATTTAACAGAGACTAACCTTCAAACATCACAAATGATAGACCCTAAAACGTTTATGCCTGTGTGTGTGTGTGTGTGTGTGTGTGTGTGTGTGTGTGTGTGTGTGTGTGTGTGTGTGTGTGTGTGTGTGTGTGTGTGTGTGTGTGTGTGTGTGTGTGTGTGTGTGTGTGTGTGTGTGTGTGTGTGTGTGTGTGTGTGTTGGGTAAAACACAAGCAAAGCATTCTCTCCCTAAACCACTGAAACTTTGTTAAGACAAATCTCACAAGCACAAATCCCACAATCTCCCAGCACAGGCACAGGAAGGGGCCAGGAACTCCCGCCTCTCTTGCTCTTACCTCAGGAAGTGTGTGTGTGTACACTACTGCATTACCATGTGAAGCACCTTGACACCCAATGACCTTGACAAAGCTATGTGTAAATTGCATCCTTAGTTATTTATTCTGTACAAATTCAGTATGCCTGCATGTCTCTAAGATGTCTCTAAGACACACAAACACACACACACACACACACACACATATCCCTTGTGACACATATCACCTCACGCACATCATACTCTCACTCCACTTCCATAATCAGACAAACACATACGCACTTCACCACAACACACAGATAACTGTTTGCCGGTTGTAGCCCCCCCCCCTCTCTGTCTCTTCCTTACTCTGAGACAGTCTGTTGGGCTGCACTAGTGTGTGAGAGAGAGTGACAGACAGACAAAGAGGGAGACAGCTTCGCTGAAAGAGAGCTATGAACCTTAAATATTAAAAGTCAGTACTAAAGGTCAAGAGGACTAAAGTCAATAGAGTACTAAAGGTCAAGAGCACTAAAGTCAATAGAGTACTAAAGGTCAAGAGGACTAAAGTCAATAGAGTACTAAAGGTCAAGAGGCCTAAAGTCAATAGAGTACTAAAGGTCAAGAGGACTAAAGTCAATAGAGTACTAAAGGTCAAGAGGACTAAAGTCAATAGAGTACTAAAGGTCAAGAGGACTAAAGTCAATAGAGTACTAAAGGTCAAGAGGACTAAAGTCAATTGAGTACTAAAGGTCAAGAGGACTAAAGTCAATAGAGTACTAAAGGTCAAGAGGACTAAAGTCAATAGAGTACTAAAGGTCAAGAGGACTAAAGTCAATAGAGTACTAAAGGTCAAGAGGACTAAAGTCAATAGAGTACTAAAGGTCAAGAGGACTAAAGTCAATAGAGTACTAATGGTCAAGAGGACTAAAGTCAATAGAGTACTAAAGGTCAAGAGGACTAAAGTCAATAGAGTACTAAAGGTCAAGAGGACTAAAGTCAATAGAGTACTAAAGGTCAAGAGGCCTAATGTCAATAGAGTACTAAAGGTCAAGAGGACTAAAGTCAATAGAGTACTAAAGGTCAAGAGGACTAAAGTCAATAGAGTACTAAAGGTCAAGAGGACTAAAGTCAATAGAGTACTAAAGGTCAAGAGGAGTAAAGTCAATAGAGTACTAAAGGTCAAGAGGACTAAAGTCAATAGAGTACTAAAGGTCAAGAGGACTAAAGTCAATAGAGTACTAAAGGTCAAGAGGCCTAAAGTCAATAGAGTACTAAAGGTCAAGAGGACTAAAGTCAATAGAGTACTAAAGGTCAAGAGGACTAAAGTCAATAGAGTACTAAAGGTCAAGAGGACTAAAGTCAATAGAGTACTACAGGTCAAGAGGATTAAGTCAATAGAGACCTAAAGGTCAAGAGGACTAAAGTCAATAGAGTACTAAAGGTCAAGAGGACTAAAGTCAATAGAGTACTAAAGGTCAAGAGGACTAAAGTCAATAGAGTACTAAAGGTCAAGAGGACTAAAGTCAATTGAGTACTAAAGGTCAAGAGGACTAAAGTCAATAGAGTACTAAAGGTCAAGAGGACTAAAGTCAATAGAGTACTAAAGGTCAAGAGGACTAAAGTCAATAGAGTACTAAAGGTCAAGAGGACTAAAGTCAATAGAGTACTAAAGGTCAGGAGGCCTAAAGTCAATAGAGTACTAAAGGTCAAGAGGACTAAAGTCAATAGAGTACTAAAGGTCAAGAGGACTAAAGTCAATAGAGCACTAAAGGTCAAGAGGACTAAAGTCAGTAGAGACCTAAAGGACAATGGAAATAGTGTTTTTTCTGTAATAGGGGATTAATGATCAATGGGTCAGGAATTTCAGGAATTGGAGGAATTTCAGACTCATACCTGCATGGCAAGTTCTCATTGGTCCAATTAATTGTTTATATATATATTGAACCTGAAATAGGACACTTGTTATTTGGTCATTGGCCCAGTTTTATTGCAAGGAATTCTAATTGGTCAACCACAGGCTAGGGTTGGGTTCTAAAACTACATCCTGCCTTTTGTTCAGGAGAGAATCACTGAGGACAGGGGAGAATGAACATCTACCTTTCAGCATAACATCTCCTCTTTGAACAAACCTATTTTTCTACCCCTGATTTGATTTGTAGTATGTGTTATTGAAGAGAAATGTCAACTGCTAACAACCTCCTGAACCTTCCACTCCTCTCCGTCTCCTCTCAGTCTCCTCTCCACTCAGTCTCCGCATCGGAATATCAGAGGAGAGACAGTAGTGGGCTGGGAAGTGGAGGGGGTAGTGGCGTGCGCTGGGGAGTGGAGAGGATAGTGCAGGGTGGTGGCGTGCGCTGGGGAGTGGAGAGGGTAGTGCAGGGTGGTGGTGTGCGCTGGGGAGTGGAGAGGGTAGTGTGCGCTGGGGAGTGGAAGGGTAGTGAGTGGTGGCGTGCGCTGGGGGCGTGGAGAGGGTAGTGCAGGTGGTGGGTGGCGTGCGCTGGGGAGTGGAGGGGATAGTGCAGGGTGGTGGCGTGCGCTGGGGAGTGGAGAGGATAGTGCAGGGTGGTGGCGTGCGCTGGGGAGTGGAGAGGATAGTGCAGGGTGGTGGCGTGCGCTGGGGAGTGGAGAGGATAGTGCAGGGTGGTGGCGTGCGCTGGGGCGTGGAGGGGGTAGTGCAGGGTGGTGGCGTGCGCTGGGGAGTGGAGGGGGTAGTGCAGGGTGGTGGCGTGCGCTGGGGCGTGGGCGTGCGCTGGGGGTGGAGGGGTAGCAGGGTGGTGGCGTGCGCTGGTGGGGCGTGGAGGGGTTAGTGCAGGGTGGTGGCGTGCGCTGGGGAGTGGAAGGGGTAGTGCAGGGTGCTGGCGTGCGCTGGGGGGGAGTGGAGGGTGTAGTGCAGGGTGGTGGCGTGCGCTGGGGGGCAGGTGGGGGTAGTGCAGGGTGTTGGCGTGCACTGGGGGAAGCTGGGGGTAGTGCAGTGCACTGGGGGGAAGCTGGGGGTAGTGCAGTGCACTGGGGGGAAGCTGGGGGTAGTGCAGGGCGCTGGGGGAAGCTGGGGGTAGTGCAGTGCACTGGTGGGAAGTTGGGGGTAGTGCAGTGCACTGGGGGAAGTTGGGGGTAGTGCAGTGCACTGGGGGGAAGCTGGGGGTAGTGCAGGGTGGTGGGGGGAAGCTGGGGGTAGTGCAGTGTATTGAGGGTAGTGCAGTGTACTGGGGGTAGTGCAGTGTATTGAGGGTAGTGCAGTGTACTGGGGGTAGTGCAGGGAATCTGGTGAGGGACAATATATGCCACTTAGCAGACACTTTCAGTTCATTGAATCCTAACATCTTTTAGTTTGTATGTGATGTGATCCCTGTGGGAGTTGAACCCACAACCTTGGTGTTGCAAGCGCCACGCACTTACCAACTGAGCTAAACAGAAACAGGATGAGATGGGGGGGGGGGAGAGAAGGAGGGAGGATGAGAAGAGTAGCTGTTGGATCAGCCTCCTCCATAAAGCAGGTCACATATGAAATATGAAATATTCAGACATGAATCATAACTCAACAATGGAAGGGTTTATCCCCAAGGCTCACTGTGGGCTGCTAGCTAGATAAGGCTGTGGCCTATTTATGTCACTCTCCTCTTTCATATACACACACAGCCACACAAATACACAGTACACTGCCACACACACAGCAAGTCAATGCATGTGGGTGTTTGTGAGCTGGTTCAGACCCTGCGTTGTGTCCCATCATATCTGAAAGCTCTCAATAATCCTGCCACACAGCTGAAGCTGTCATATACACATGCTGTACCTCTACATTGACCAGGCTGATGGAGAAAGTGAAACCTAGGACACACACACTCTGTCCGCTTGTACCCCCCAGCCAAACTCTTTCCCGTCAAAGCACAGACAGGTCAGCTACATTTTTAGTTGGCAGACACACACACACCAGTCATTTGTTGAATGACTGAAACGCTGCCCTCTCATATGCTGTTGCCAGGGGTGAGGAACCGAGCCCCCTGGGGGGTCTGAATATCTGCCATGAGCCAATCAGAGTAGCTATAGGAGGTGGGCGCGACAGGAGGGGCAGAGGACCTGTCTCAAAATACCCACAATACCCCTGGCTGGCCTCCTCTCCTGGTCTCCACACATCCCCCCCATCTCACGAACCCCCCCGCTCACTCACTCACACACCCACACACAGACAGACAGACAGACAGACAGACAGACAGACAGACAGACAGACAGACAGACAGACAGACAGACAGACAGACAGACAGATTAGAGAGGATACATAAAGAAAGGATTAAACACCTCCACCTGAGAGACTCGTCTATCCCCCTACTAACCCGATGACAGAGTGTGTGTGTGTGTGTGTGTGTGTGTGTGTGTGTGTGTGTGTGTGTGTGTGTGTGTGTGTGTGTGTGTGTGTGTGTGTGTGTGTGTGTGTGTGTGTGTGTGTGTGTGTGTGTGATCAGTCTGAGTTAGAGAACGGGAGTATGACAGAGTTATAAATAGACACAACGTGACTGCTAGTCTGGCTGTGAACTCCTTGAGTGTGTGTGTGTTCTCATTAAAACGTTCCTATCATGTACACTGTTGGACCCTTGCCTGTCTGGCTACCTGCCCATCTATCTGTCTGAGAATCTGTACTTCAGAAGACCACCGGCTCTACTCAAGGTCTAATGTAATGTTTGAATGTGTGTGTGTGTGCGTGTGTGTGTGTTAGTGTGTGTGTGTACCTGTCTAGCCACTCTCCTGGCCTCCCAGTAAGGTTTGGAGTCTTCTACAGCTCTGCCGATTCTCTTCACCTGCTCATCCAGCTTCACTGTGGCTTCTACCAGCACCGCACGGAACCTCTGGCGACAGTCCTACACACACACACACACACACACACACACACACACACACACACACACACACACACACACACACGCAAACACACACAAACACACACACAAACACACACACACACACACACACACACACACACACACACACATACACACACACATACACACACACACACACAAACACACACACACACAACCACACACACACACAGCAGTTAGTAAAGTATCAATAAATCTCCATATTCAAAGACCTTCCCTCAGGGATCCTATACTGAATGTATGACATCTTTTCCTGTTCTATTCTATTGTCACTACTGCATGTTAGCTCCACAGACAGGGGGTGCTCAGTTGTACACAGAGAGTGTATATTTAACACTGTATCAGTGTCTCTGTGTTCTGTTGTTATGGAAAGTGTTTTCGTTCCCCTCCTCTCCTCCTCACTTCTCCTCCTTTCCTCCTCTTCTCCATCCCAAATCAGAGAACTGAGATAGTCAGGCTTTGTGCTTTTCTCAAAAGAGCTGTGTCAACTAACTCAATACAACACTAACCCACTTAACCTAGCACACACAAACCACCAGCCTGCAGACAGGAACATTACCACTATGCTGTTATAAATTGTCTAAAATGGTCTAATGTCTAAAATTAGGGGCTGAGAAATGCATCTATCTCCCCGTCAAAGAGATATGTGTGTGTGTGTGTGTGTGTGTGTGTGTGTGTGTGTGTGTGTGTGTGTGTGTGTGTGTGTGTGTGTGTGTGTGTGTGTGTGTGTGTGTGTGTGTGTGTGTGTGTGTGTGTGTGTGTGTGTGTGTGTGTGTGTGTGTGTGTGTGTGTGTGTGTGTGTGTGTGTGTGTGTGTGTGTGTGTGTGTGTGTGTGTAGGTGTGTGTGTGTGTAGGTGTGTGTGTGTGAAGGCGTGTGTGTGTTTAGCACCAGCTTTGTGAATCAGATTTAGGTGCTGTAACACCTGCATCCTGTCGTCATATGAGAAAGGTAGGAGGTTACAAAGAGAGGGGTAGAGATGGATGGGGAAGAAGAGAGTGGGGAGGAGGGGGACTAGAGGGGAAACTAGCTTCCTGTGACCTCGTCACACTTCCGTGATTGTTTCTGTGGTGATGGAGGTATGATGCAAAGGTTTCTGGGACATCCACTGAGAGATGTTTAAAATAAACATGTTAATATTTGTGGCTCTGGAAAAGAACATGAACTAAAACAGTGGTCCATAAAGTTTCAAGCCTCCTGATACTGTGACGCACCACGACTAACAGCATTACAAATGTCTTTCTAATAGCTGATGGCCAGAGACAGAGAGAGCAAGAGAGAGAGAGAGTAGTCCCAGGGTTTAATGGTCAGCGAGAGAGGCCACTCAGGCTTGTCTACCCTACAGGGTCTTTAGACGGGGTCAAGCCAGTCTACCCTACAGGTTCTCTAGAGGGGGTCAGAGTCACCTTTGTTTATAACGTAAACAACTTGACATACCTAACATACCTCGCCTTCAGACATTCTCTTTCGATGGACTAGATTCCTAGATATATACAACACACTGTGTGTATAACACATGCCTTACATGTGGATGTGTATAATATATGTGTACTCTTCCCGAAACACAAGGAATATACTGACATTTCCACTAAGTACTCAACGTTTTTAGTAAACTCCCTCTCCCCATCTCCCTCTTTTTCTCCCCCTCTCCCTCCCCCCTCTCTCTCTTTCTCTCTCTGTCTCTCCCCCTATCTCTCTCTCTCTCTGCCTCTCTTTCTCTCTATGTCTCTCCCTCAAACTCTCTCTCTCCCTCTGTTGTTGTTTTAACCTCTCTGGGCTCAAAGGCAAGAGTTTGGAAGAGATCGTATTTCTAATGAAAACCAGAAAAGAAAAGGAGATGGTTTAGGACGAAATGAAGAAGTCAGTCTTGGAACATACTGCTAAAGGCTCAAAAACAGGACAGAGTTGTGTCCCTCCAAACCAGGAACAAGCTCCTCTTTTATCCAAAAACAACCTCAATTTAGCATTATAGAAACTTTAAATAGTGTGTTTATATCCGGAGTAGGGGGTAGGGCATAGGGAGTAGAGAATAGGGATGAATAGGGAGTAGGGAGGGGCAGTAGGAAATGTGCTGTGTGAGATTCTTTCTGACCAGAAATTCCATCCAGGAAAACTGTGACACGCATCACACAGGGACCGTGTCCCCTACAGATGTAGGATCTTAATCTGAGCCTGTTTGCTACAACAGGAAAATAATCCTGCAGCAATAGGAAATGTGAATGATTATCTGGATTATAATTGATGGACATTTTTGTAGGGGTTGATTCAGTTTTCGTCTGGGGAAAATCAAGTCTGAAATTTCAAAGTGGAAATTACAAACTTCAAAAGCCTTTTAAAATCCCAAATACACTACAAGTTTACAATTTCCTGCATTCCTGGCCTACCTCCAGCTCTGTCTCCCAGCGGTTGATGTCATCTGTAGACTGGTTCAACTTCTCCAACTCCCCCTGTTTACACACAACACACAGGAGACAGGGAGGAGGGAAGGAGGAGAGAGGATGATATAGGGTGGAAAGAGAATGTAGAGATTGGTAAGAGAAAGGATGGAGTGTGTAAATAGAGAGAAGAAGGAGAATGGAATGAGGAGAATAGAATTGGAGGGAAAGCGAAAAAGATGGAGGTATGAAAAGAAAAGCAGGGGAGTGTTAATTCAAATATGTCATGATCTCAGCCAGGCCCTAACACATCTGGAGATGGTTAAACGTTGAACGTGTGTGTGTGTGTGTGTGTGTGTGTGTGTGTGTGTGTGTGTGTGTGTGTGTGTGTGTGTGTGTGTGTGTGTGTGTGTGTGTGTGTGTGTGTGTGTGTGTGTGTTGCCTCTAGATAACCTTCACTTATCTTTACCACCTCATGTCCCATTGTCATTCCGACATGCATAATAACGTAATAACATCATCATATCTATCTTGCTACAATAATAACAGCTAGGCTAATCACTGTACCTGGATCCTGGGGTCCAACTCTTCCTCCTCGTGAAATTCACACTTTTCCTCTGATCTGTTTCCATTTTCCAACTTCTCCATATTTATTTGTTTTTGGGGGGGTTATTTGAACCAGGGTGCTATACAAAATGCGACCCCCGCCGAGATGAGACTTCAGCGGCTAGTTTAGTTCAGGCGGTCCGTTGCCTCTGACTACACCCGTAGAAGACTCAACAGTATGATAGAATCCACCGCAAGCTTGCAAATACACGAATATACTGCAGTTAGATAGAGAATGGGAGATGCAGGAAAACGTGTCTGTCTGTAGCTCATCATTGAAATGAATCCCACAGACACAACAGTCGGTTCTGCTGAAAGCGACTCTCCCCGACAGATACTGACCGTGTGAGTGAGTTCGAGGGATTCCACTAGTTACCAAAGCCAAAAAGTCATAATTGGCTATATCGTAAAAATTCGTGAAACAAAAATGTGATTTTTGGTCTTAATTTAAATTTAGTGTTGGGCATAACGTTAGCAGTGTGGTTAAGGTTAGGGTTAGATTTAAAATCACATTTTAAGAGGATACATTTCAGAAATAGGCGGGGTTTACGACTTTGTGGTTGTGGTAACTAGTGACGACCGCGTTATAGAGAGGCACGAGAGAGAGACAGAGAGATGAAGAATGCAAAAATCTAAGAAAGAAATCGAGAGACAGAGACACAGAAACCCTGAGCCTACGCCTTCCCTATGTTGAATCACTAAAACAATACAGAAATACCCTACGGGAAAAGAAGGAGCAGCACTTTAGAAAACAGCTCAATGTAATTGAAGAACCAATAGACTCTCACCACTCCTGAGAAAATTGGAACAAGCTAAATAAACAACAACAAGAATAGTTATCTATCCAAAACGGAGATGATTGGGTAAACCACTTCTCCAATCTTTTTGGCTCTATAACAAAGAACAAACAGCAAAAAAAATATACATGATCAAATACTAATCATAGAATCAACTATTAAAGACTACCAGAACCCACTGGATTCTCCAATTACATTGAATGAACTACAGATACAAACCCTCCAACCCAAAAAGGCCTGTGGTGTTGATGGTTTCCTCAATGACATTATAAAATATACAGACCACAAATTCAAATTGGCTGTACTTAAACTCTTTAACATCATCCTTAGCTCTGGCATCTTCCCAAATATTTGGAACCAAGGACTGATAACCCAATCCACAAAAGTGGAGACAAATTTGACCAATAACTATCGTAGGATATGCGTCAACAGCAACCTTGGGAAAATCCTCTGCATTATCATTAACAGCAGACTAGTTCATTTCCTCAGTGAAAACAATGTACTGAGCAAAAGTTAAATTGTCTTTTTACCAAATTACCATACGACAGACCACGTATTCATCCTGTACTTTACAAACTAACAAAACAAAGGCAAAGTCTTCTCATGCTTTGTTGAATTCAAAAAAGCTTTTGACTAAATTTGGCATGAGGGTCTGCTATATAAATTGATGAAAATGGTGTTGAGGGAAAAACATACAACATTATTAAAATCCATGTACACAAACAACAAGAGTGGCAAAAAACACACATTTCTTTCCACAGGGCCATGGGGTGAGACAAGGATGCAGCTTAAGCCCACCCTCTTCAACATATATATCAATGAATTTGCGAGGGCAATAGAACTGTCTGCAGCACCCGGCCTCACCCTACTAGAATCTGAAGTCAACTGTCTACTGTTTGTAGATGATCTGGTGCTTCCGTCCCCAACCAGGGAGGGCCTACAGCAGCACCTAGACTTTCTGTATAGATTCTGTCTGACTTGGGCCCTGATAGTGAATCTCAGTAAGACAAAAATTACAGTGTTCCAAAAAAAGTCCAGTCGCTAGGACCACAAATACAAATTCCATCTAGACACCGTTGCCTTAGAGCACACAAAAAACTATACATACCTCGGCCTAAACCTCAGCGCAACAGGTAACTTCCACAAAGCTGTGAATGAGCTGAGAGACAAGGCAAAGAGGACCTTCTATGCCATCAAAAGGAACACAAAATTAGACATTAGGATCTGTCTAAAAATACTTTAATTAGTTATAGAACCTATTGCACTTTATGATTGTGAGTTCTGGGGTCCGCTCACCAACCAAGAATTCACAAAATGGGACAAACACCAAATTGAGACTGTGCATGCAGAATTCTGCAAAGATATCCCCCGTGTACAATGTAAAACACAAAATATTGCGTGCAGAACAGAATTAGGCCGATACTCACTAATGATCAAAATCCAGAAAAGAGATCTACAACCACCTAAAAGGAAGCGATTCCCAAACTTCCCATAACAAAGCCATCACCAAGTCCCCTAAGAAAGCTGGTCCTGGGACTCTGTTCACAAACAAACAGACCCCAAAGAGCCCCAGGACAGCAACACAATTAGACCCAACCAAATCATGAGAAAACAAAAAGATCATTATTTGGCACATTGGAAAGAATTAACAAAAACACAGAGCAAACTAGAATGCAATTTGGCCCTAAACAGAGATTACACAGTGGCAGAATACTTGACCACTGTGACTGAACCAAACTTAAGGAAAGCTTTGACTATGTACAGACTCAGTGAGCATTGCCTTGCAACTGAAAAAGGCTGCCATAGGCAGACCTGGCTCTCAAGAGAAGACAGGCTACATGCACACTGCTCACAAGAGGAGGTGGAAACTGAGAATTTTAATAAACTCCCATATTTAATGGGTGAAATACCACAGTGTGACATCACAGCAGCAAGATTTGTGACATGTTGCCACAAGAAAAGGGCAACCAGTAAAGAACTAACACCATTGTAAAATACAACCCAAATGTATTTGTATTTATTTTCCCTTTTGTACTTTAACTATTTTCACATCGTTACAACACTGTATATAGACAAAGTATGACATTTAAAATGTCTTTATTCTTTTGGAACTTCTGTGAGTGTAATGTTTACTGTTAATTTTTATTGTTTATTTCAATTTTCTTTATTATCTACTTCACTTGCTTTGGCGATGTTAACATATGTTTCCCATGCCAATAAAGCCCTTAAATTGAAATGGATATTGAGAGAGAGGGAGCTGTGGCGAGAGATTAGATCAAATGGGAATTGGGGATAGTGTGCCCGTTTCTGACCATTAAGTTGAATGTAGAAGCAGGTGCGAGAGGATAAAAGAGAGCACAGAGAAGGTGAAAGGACTCACTGTATTATCATAGTCATACTGACGTGTTGTGTTATCATGTAGAAGTCATGAATAACCTTATATTGAATAAGAAAGGTATGTTCAGTACAAGTTCAAGGTGAACAAGTTATGTGATCAGGTTTAGAAGCAGCTGTGAGAGAGAGAAGATACGAGAGAAGAGAGAGAGAGGGAGAGAACTTTGTATAAAGCTCCTGCCCTCCAAACACACTCACTGGAATGGCACAGTGTGGTCAAGGGGTGGGAAGGACCGCCTCGCTCAAGTAGTACTTTACTGGGTGACTTTCACTTCTACTGGAGTCATTTTATATGAAGGTATCTTTACTTTTACCACTGGAAAATGTACCACACACACACACACACACACACACACACACACACACACACACACACACACACACACACACACACACACACACACACACACACACACACGAGGGATCACAATGTTCTCTCAACGGTGTGTATAGCATATATAGAGTATAGGTTTCAGGCTGCCATGTCTGTGATCATTGTATGAAAGGGGTCCAGTGGTTCATTTCACCAGAGGGACAATCTAGATAGGGTGCTGCTACCACCTAGCGGACCTCTGGACCTCTGTCAGCTAGCCTACACACTGTATAGTTTGTATTTATTGTAGCCTAGACAGTACACGCCCACATTATCTTTACTTAAGGTGTGTGAACTGAAAAGCCTGCCTCATTCATTCATGTTGGAATGAAGACAGTTGTAGAAATAAACTTCAGTATAAATCATTGGTAAATGGAGTTAGCCTAGTGTCATTGCAATAAGTAGGCTAGGCCTAGGCTGCAGCTTTAAGCCCACGTGTGATTACGCTTACTATTATATAACATTTCTAGACAGTGCCTATATAATACGATTAGGCATATAGGCCTACTGCTCTGTGTAGAATAACATTAATTTATATAGGGAATACAAGTGAAATGACACCCTATTCCCATTTATAGTCTTGAACGTTAGTCTCTGGCTGCTTGTTGAGAACGAAACAATAATTTCGTATGGAGGCACGGAATTTATCGATGACAGCAGTGTGCCGCGTCTCAGCCTGTCGTCATCGCGTTGAATCGTTAATGGGCGTAACGTTCCACAACGCGTGCGTAACGTATGTATGCGACCCCAGAACGGACTGCTCCCTGCTGATCTCATCGGTTAATGGACTAATGAAAGGATGAGGGTTTGAGAAAACACCTTATTGTTACCGAATACCGTGAAGCCAGTGTAATGCGATAGTGAAAAGATATTGTCTCTCTCACCACGCGCATGGCGCGTTAGGGGAAACTGCAGGCTACAGCTGTCTGTCCGGTCAGCTGTTTTTATTTACCGAGAGACAGCAGCATCAATAGGAGGGGGAGACCACAGACTTGTCTATACCGGCGCCCCGGACCCCCACAGACCAGACCACCAGGACTAAGAGAGAGGAGGGGAGAGAGAGAGGATGGAGTTTAAGCAGCTGGTGGAGGTGGCGGAAAAATGGTGTTCGTCTGTTCCGTTCGATCTGATCTTTGCGGAGGAGGATGATGAGAGGAGACTGGACTTCTACGCAGAACCGGGAATCTCCTTCTATGTCCTTTGTCCCGATAACATGACGGGAGGGACCGAGAATTTCGTAAGTGTGTGTGTGTTCGTGTATGCGTTTGTGTGGTTGCAGTGTTTTGGGGTTTGCTTCTCGGGTCCCCCGGCGCAGTGTGTGTGTGCGCAACGGGAATGATGTCACTGCAGTTTGATTTGGTGCACCGGACTATAGCACGCCTGGCGCGCATGTTGTTTTGGCCGCATAATATGCCGCGACCTCTTTTATCTGCAAACAGTTGGGATAAACCGCATTGAGCTGCTATGGGCATGCCGCTTGTCCTGCGCATATAGACACAGGCCTGCAATAGCAGTGCTGTTGTTGTTTTGTCCGCTGAGTGACTCTGTATGTGCATTACATATTTACATAGCAAATGTATACAACATGAGGTATTACTGCAAGTTGCCTATGGAGGGATGCACGGCCCTGACTCCCTATTGGCCCCACAATCGCTGCGATTGCTGACATAATCTATTTACTGCCGGGCGCCGCGCCAGGAGAACTGTGGTGTCCGCGCCCTCTGGCCAGCTGATGTAGAGTGGGGACTAGAGAGCTCCTGTATGGTGCAGATGTGTTTTCTCATGTAGGCCTGTTTGGTCTCTAGTCTGTTTACTGCACTCGGTCCTATCCCCACCATCTCTGCCACTTTCTCTCCCTCCTGTCTCTGCCTCTCTGATTCACTCTCTCACTATCACTCTCTCACACACACACACAAACTGTTTTGTTCCTCTATCCTCCTGGGGACCTGAAATGTATTTCCATTCCAAATATTATTTTCCCTATCCATAAACCTAAATGTAACCCCTTATCCTAACTCTAATTCTAACATGAACCCTAATTGTAACTCTAAACCTAACCCCTAAATTTAAAATATCCTTATTTGGGAAATGTCCCCACAAAGGCGAATTTACCTTGTTTTACTGTCCTTGTGGGAACTTTTGGGGATTTTAGGTCCCCACAAGGATAGAAGAACCAACCCACACACAGGCACAGTGCTGGGTAGTCCCAAGGGCAGACACTGGCAGTACCAGTCTGCAGTGAAATACGGTACCTCTCTCTCTCTCTGGCTGGCAGATTAGATCCTGTTACCATGCCAATCAATACTGCTATCAGCAGGGGGAGACACACACACATAGTGAATGCACCGCTTCCTCTCGGTCACAGGGGGACACTGTTTAGGGTTGGCCAATCCCTGGAGAGCTCATGGGAGTGCCAAGGCTTTAAGTTCAGGAGGCTAACACAGTCTTGTGGCACACAGATTCAAACCCCAGTCAGTTATACCTGTGTGATTCACTCACGTCCATGTCCAGTATCTTAAGGTTCTGTGTGTGTGCGTGTGTGTGTGTGTGCGTGCGTGTGTGTGCTTAACTACAGCAGTAGTTGTTCTAGTAACACTCCTACATGATATCCTGTCCTTGAATGTCTGTGTTATCTCGCTCTCAAATCTCTAGGTTCTACTTCTACTAGCTGTACTCTGACCTCATATAAAACTCAGTGTATCTACCCAACATCTACCATGTGTACAGTGGGGCAAAAAAGTATTTAGTCAGCCACCAATTGTGCAAGTTCTCCCACTTAAAAAGATGAGAGGCCTGTAATTGTCATCATAGGTACACTTCAACTATGACAGACAAAATTAGAAAAAATGTAGGATTTTTAATGAATTTATTTGTAGGATTTTTAATGAATTTATTTGCAAATTATGGTGGAAAATAAGTATTTGGTCACCTACAAACAAGCAAGATTTCTGGCTGTCACAGACCTGTAACTTCTTCTTTAAGAGGCTCCTCTGTCCTCTACTCGTTACCTGTATTAATGGCACTTGTTTGAACTTGTTATCAGTATAAAAGCCACTGTCCACAACCTCAAACAGTCACACTCCAAACTCCACTATGGCCAAGACCAAAGAGCTGTCAAAGGACACCAGAAACAAAATTGTAGACATGCACCAGGCTGGGAAGACTGAATCTGCAATAGGTAAGCAGCTTGGATTGAAGAAATCAACTGTGGGAGCAATTATTAGGAAATGGAAGACATACAAGGCCACTGATAATCTCCCTCGATCTGGGCTCCACGCAAGATCTCACCCCGTGGGGTCAAAATGATCACAAGAACGGTGAGCAAAAATCCCAGAACCACACGGGGGGACCTAGTGAATGACCTGCAGAGAGCTGCGACCAAAGTAACAAACCCTACCATCAGTAACACACTACGCCGCCAGGCACTCAAATCCTGCAGTGCCAGACATGTCCCCCTGCTTAAGCCAGTACATGTCCAGGCCCATCTGAAGTTTGCTAGAGAGCATTTGGATGATCCAGAAGAAGATTGGGAGAATGTCATATAGTCAGATGAAACCAAAATATAACTCAACTCGTCGTGTTTGGAGGACAAAGAATGCTGAGTTGCATCCAAAGAACACCATACCTACTGTGAAGCATTGGGGGGGAAACATCATGCTTTGGGGCTGTTTTCCAGCAAAGGGACCAGGTCGACTGATCCGTGTAAAGGAAAAAATGAATGGGGCCATGTATCGTGAGATTTTGAGTGAAAACCTCCTTCCATCAGCAAGGGCATTGAAGATGAAACGTGGCTGGGTCTTTCAGCATGACAATGATCCCGAACACACCGCCCTGGCAACGAAGGAGTGGCTTCGTAAGAAGCATTTCAAGGTCCTGGAGTTGCCTAGCCAGTCTCCAGATCTCAAGCCCATAGAAAATCTTTGGAGGGAGTTGAAAGTCCGTGTTGCCCAGCAACAGCCCCAAAACATTACATTTACATTTAAGTCATTTAGCAGACGCTCTTATCCAGAGCGACTTACAAATTGGTGAATTCACCTTCTGACATCCAGTGGAACAGCCACTTTACAATAGTGCATCTAAATCATTAAGGGGGGGGGGTGGTGAGAAGGATTACTTATCCTATCCTAGGTATTCCTTGAAGAGGTGGGGTTTCAGGTGTCTCCGGAAGGTGGTGATTGACTCCGCTCTCCTGGCGTCGTGAGGGAGTTTGTTCCACCATTGGGGGCCAGAGCAGCGAACAGTTTTGACTGGGCTGAGCGGGAACTGTACTTCCTCAATGGTAGGGAGGCGAGCAGGCCAGAGGTGGATGAACGCAGTGCCCTTGCTTGGGTGTAGGGCCTGATCAGAGCCTGGAGGTACTGCGGTGCCGTTCCCCTCACAGCTCCGTAGGCAAGCACCATGGTCTTGTAGCGGATGCGAGCTTCAACTGGAAGCCAGTGGAGAGAGCGGAGGAGCGGGGTGACGTGAGAGAACTTGGGAAGGTTGAACACCAGACGGGCTGCGGCGTTCTGGATGAGTTGTAGGGGTTTAATGGCACAGGCAGGGAGCCCAGCCAACAGCGAGTTGCAGTAATCCAGACGGGAGATGACAAGTGCCTGGATTAGGACCTGCGCCGCTTCCTGTGTGAGGCAGGGTCGTACTCTGCGGATGTTGTAGAGCATGAACCTACAGGAACGGGCCACCGCCATGATGTTGGTTGAGAACGACAGGGTGTTGTCCAGGATCACGCCAAGGTTCTTAGCGCTCTGGGAGGAGGACACAATGGAGTTGTCAACCGTGATGGCGAGATCATGGAACGGGCAGTCCTTCCCCGGGAGGAAGAGCAGCTCCGTCTTGCCGAGGTTCAGCTTGAGGTGGTGATCCGTCATCCACACTGATATGTCTGCCAGACATGCAGAGATGCGATTCGCCACCTGGTCATCAGAAGGGGGAAAGGAGAAGATTAATTGTGTGTCGTCTGCGTAGCAATGATAGGAGAGACCATGTGAGGTTATGACAGAGCCAAGTGACTTGGTGTATAGCGAGAATAGGAGAGGGCCTAGAACAGAGCCCTGGGGGACACCAGTGGTGAGAGCGCGTGGCGAGGAGACAGATTCTCGCCATGCCACCTGGTAGGAGCGACCTGTCAGGTAGGACGCAATCCAAGCGTGGGCCGCGCCGGAGATGCCCAACTCGGAGAGGGTGGAGAGGAGGATCTGATGGTTCACAGTATCGAAGGCAGCCGATAGGTCTAGAAACATCACTGCTCTAAAGGAGATCTGCATGGAGGAATGGGCCAAAATACCAGCAACAGTGTGTGAAAACCTTGTGAAGACTTAGAGAAAACGTTTGACCTCTGTCATTGCCAACAAAGGGTATCTAACAAAGTATTGAGAAACTTATTTTCCACCATCATTTGCAAATAAATTCATTAAAAATCTTACAATGTGATTTTCTGGATTTTTTTCTTCTCATTTTCTGTGTCATAGTTGAAGTGTACCTATGATGAAAATTACAGGCCTCTCTCATCTTTTTAAGTGGAAGAACTTGCATAATTGGTGGCTGACTAAATACTTTTTTGCTCCACTGTGTATATATACACTGCTCAAAAAAATAAAGGGAACACTAAAATAACACATCCTAGATCTGAATGAATGAAATATTCTTATTAAATACTTTTATCTTTACATAGTTGAATGTGCTGACAACAAAATCACAGAAAAATTATCAATGGAAATCAAATTTATCAACCCATGGAGGTCTGGATTTGGGGTCACACTCAAAATTAAAGTTGAAAACCACACTCCAAGCTGATCCAACTTTGATGTAATGTCCTTAAAACAAGTCAAAATGAGGCTCAGTAGTGTGTGTGGCCTCCACGTGCCTGTATGACCTCACTACAAAGCCTGGGCATGCTCCTGATGAGGTGGCGGATGGTCTCCTGAGGGATCTCCTTCCAGACCTGGACTAAAGCATCCGCCAACTCCTGGACAGTCTGTGGTGCAACGTGGCGTTGGTGGATGGAGCGAGACATGATGTCCCAGATGTGCTCAATTGGATTCAGGTCTGGGGAACAGGCAGGCCAGTCCATAGCATCAATGCCTTCCTCTTGCAGGAACTGCTGACACACCCCAGCCACATGAGGTCTAGCATTGTCTTGCATTAGGAGGAACCCAGGGCCAACCGCACCAGCATATGGTCTCACAAGGGGTCTGAGGATCTCATCTCGGTACCTAATGGCAGTCAGGCTACCTCTGGCGAGTACATGGAGGGCTGTGCGGCCCCCCAAAGAAATGCCACCCCACACCATGACTGACCCACCGCCAAACCGGTTATGCTGGAGGATGTTGCAGGCAGCAGAACGTCCTCCACGGCGTCTCCAGACTGTCACGTCTGTTACATGTGCTCAGTGTGAACCTGCTTTCATCTGTGAAGAGCACAGGGCGCCAGTGGCGAAATTGCCAATCTTGGTGTTCTCTGGCAAATGCCAAACGTCCTGCACGGTGTTGGGCTGCAAGCACAACCCCCACCTGTGGACATCGGGCCCTCATACCACCCTCATGGAGTCTGTTTCTGACCGTTTGAGCAGACACATGCACATTTGTGGCCTGCTGGAGGTCATTTTGCAGGGCTCTGGCAGTGCTCCTCCTGCTCCTCCTTGCACAAAGGCGGAGGTAGCGGTCCTGCTGCTGGGTTGTTGCCCTCCTACGGCCTCCTCCACGTCTCCTGATGTACTGGCCTGTCTCCAGGTAGCGCCTCCATTCTCTGGACACTACGCTGACAGACACAGCAAACCTTCTTGCCACAGCTCGCATTGATGTGCCATCCTGGATGAGCTGCACTACCTGAGCCACTTGTGTGGGTTGTAGACTCCGCCTCATGCTACCACTAGAGTGAAAGCACCGCCAGCATTCAAAAGTGACCAAAAGATCAGCCAGAAAGCATAGGAACTGGTCACCACCTGCAGAATCACTCCTTTATTGGGGGTGTCTTGCTAATTGCCTATAATTTCCACCTGTTGTCTATTCCATTTGCACAACAGCATGTGAAATATATTGCCAATCAGTGTTGCTTCCTCAGTGGACAGTTTGATTTCACAGAAGTGTGATTGACTTGGAGTTACATTGTGTTGTTTAAGTGTTCCTTTTCTTTTTTTGAGCAGTGTATATACACCTTTGACATTAGCACAGTATTACAGTGATAATGTGCAATGTGGCTACATGGGTTAGGTTAATAACATGTATGTGGGGTGGGGTGTGGTTTGTGTGTGTGTGTACGTCTACAGCATGTATGGAGTGAGAGTGAGGACTGCCTGCCGTTCCTACAGCTAGCCCAGGACTACATCTCCTCCTGCGGGAAGAAAACACTGCTTGAGGTCCTGGACAAAGTCTTCACTTCCTTTAGACCTGTAAGTAGCCTAACACTATTTAATAAAACAACTAGACTACTCCTAAAGAAAAGAACATAACAACTGTTAAATGTCATCCTCTCCCTCATCTCGGTCTATTTCTCCTTCTCTCTCTCCCCTTTTCTCCCCCTTTCTCTTTCTTTCTCACTCTCCCTCTCTCTCTCTCTCTCTCTCTCTCTCTCTAGTTGCTGGGTCTACCAGACATCGATGACGAGACGTTTGAGCAGTACCATGCAGGCGTGGAGGAGGAACCAGAGCCGGACCACCAGCAGATGGGAGTCAGCCAGCAGTGATGCCTACAGAAGAGGTGTCTGACCGGGCCACAATAATTACCCACACCTCTGGTTTCATCCCCTGCATCAATACACAGGCCCAACGACCCTGTAGCGACTATACAAAGTCATAATGTATACTCGGATTCATAATGTACACATACACACACACACACACACACACACACAGGACAGCTGGACAGCCAGCCTGCTGAAATGTACCATTGCATTCTTTAACTTATCAAAAGCTTTGCTCTCCAGATATTGCACTCCTTCTCATGTCACACACACACACACACACACACACACACACAGCTGTGTCATACAACATTATTATTAATGTCATTCATACAGCAGGCTACAACATTACTATAGTTTATATTACTAACCACTACCATGCTGGTTCTAGCATGATAAGCATGACGCTCTCCAACCTTGCTCAGCATATCCACATAAAGACAAACAATCAACTAGTCTAGCAGCAACAACATACTCCCTCCCCAGCCTGGCCACCCAGACATAGCAGAGCACTGTCACTGTCAACCATGTAACACCTGACTGGAACCATCCACTGTACCACACAATGCTAGCCAAACCAGCACATTGTTGTGACCTTGTAAAAATGTTAGCGGTAAAAATAGAGGGAGGAATAGAGCAGAAATGTAATCCTATGTTAGAAACTGTCCCTTATGTACTGCTTTGAAGTTGGCCAAGAGCTGCTGTATCTGTGTGTTTATTTCATTGTGTGTGTTTATTTCATTGTGTGTGTGTGTGTGTGTGTGTGTGTGTGTGTGTGTGTGTGTGTGTGTGTGTGTGTGTGTGTGTGTGTGTGTGTGTGTGTGTGTGTGTGTGTGCGTCACCACCATCAGTGCACTGCTACGCTTTTACTATCCCCACGGACCTGAAGGAGTAGGATGAAGTTGTGTTTAGACACTGATCCGAGGTCATTTTCCCCCGTTATTGGGATTGGGGAAAGGAAACTGTTCCTAGATCTGTGTCTACAGGCAATGTCTACCTGCAAGCAGCCTTCTTCCACCTTACTAAACTAGGCCTACACTTGTTACTCTCTCTGAACATGGCAACTACAATAGATGTAAGTCTCTCTCCGAATGCTTTAAAGTCTTTACTTATGAACATCATTTTTAGTTACATTATTTAACTGAATGTTTGTCATGCTAATGTGTGTTTTTATGTTCTGTCCTCCAGTGTGTGTGAAGGTATTCAATAAAACAAATGTGTGTAGGGAGCAGTGAGTCTGACTGGGTTTTTGAAATGCAAATATACATTTAACATTTTTAACATTTAACATTTAAGTCATTTAGCAGACGCTCTTATCCAGAGCGACTTACAAATTGGTGAATTCACCTTCTGACATCCAGTGGAACAGCCACTTTACAATAGTGCATCTAAATCATTAAGGGGGGGGGGGGGTGAGAAGGATTACTTATCCTTATGATGTACATATTACATATCTATATTAAGTATGACAATTATATATCTGCCTGGCTTTTTATAAACATCTGCTATGTCTATAGCCTAATCTGTGTCCATGCAACTTTTGCTGTTTTTCATGGGCTTGATGTCACTTGACCACACACACACACAGAGAAGGAGGAAGGCATTAGGGCAAACCTTTTGCATGGCCCGGTGTCCTGGTTGGGCGGAGTTTGTACATGTTAGACCATTCCATTGGTCTTTAAGCTAAATCTCCACTCATCTAGGAGACCGGGCCATTCAAAACGAAGTCGACCATTGCTTAGCTCCTGTCGACAATCGCAGTCAGCAGACGAAACTACAGCAGAGCAGATCGAGATCATAGTGACGCCGCTTTCGTTTCGACAGTCTGTAATCGAGAAATGTCGAGAAGGTGCGTACATAGTCACTAAAGTGGTCGGACCTACTGTCGCGGTGTGGGACTTGTTGTGCGGCAAACCGCCTTGATCTTAGCGCAAAGAATATTGGAATGATGCCGCGACGCACCAATAAACTTTCATATGGAGAATGAAACGATTTGGCAGTCAATTTTGTCCGTCGAGAATCAGTCCGTTATCCCATTTGATTTTACTTTGGACTTTTCAAGCCACTTTTATTTCTTTGGCTGTTTTGGCACAACTACTGGACTGGACACTGTCATACCTCTGTCTCTCTTGTGACATCGAGTTTCAGCGTTTCTTCTAGGCTATTTGTGGTTTATTTGAATAGTGACATGATATAAACACTGATATATAGATTAAACATCAATCTGAAGCTTTGCACATTGTGTAGGACCATTTTCAACACCTGTCCCTGATGGGCTTCATGAGAGAAGAGAACTTTCTCGGACTGTTCTGTTTTATAGACCTTATAGGACTTTATATCTTGGGGAAGTTAGAATAGGACAGGAGCCACCATGGGTGTCAGGCAGAGTAGCCCCGTGGCTGAGAGTCGAACCCGGGCGTATTCTAGCCCTGTTGAACCCTCTGGAAGCAGCACTACCCCCGGGTTCAGATACACAGCCAGTCCTGGCGGCCCCAGAAATCACTACACCGGAGGGACCCAACCCAGCTCCTACCACCAGGTGTGTGAAATGAAAGTGGTTTGGAAGCATACTTCCATGATGAGTAACTGCCTGAGACCTGAAGATTTGTGTTAGCACCCCAAGCTAATGCCAAGGCTTCAATTCAGGATGCTAACACAGTGTTGTGGCACACAGTTTCAAACCCCGGGCAGTTATACCTGTGTGATTCACTCACGTCCATGCCCAGTATCTTGACGTTCAGTGTGTCTGTCTACCAGACAGGGATAAGTATACCACATGGTGGCCGGAGCAGCAGTCTGGACCAGGAGGAGACAGATGGGGAGAGAGGAGGACAACACCAGATGATGATTGGCTCTCTACCACTTCACCTGTCCCCTCACCTACTGGGAGGTAGGCTAAAGTGTGTACGTGTTTTTCAGGTCCTGACTGTCTACATCAAGGTTTCCCTCTGGGTGCACATTTAGTTTTTTTGCCCCAGCACTACAAAGCTGATTCAAATAATCAAAGCTTGATGATGAGTTGATTATTTGAATCAGCTGTGTAGTGCTGGGGCAAAAACCAACACATGCACCCAGCGGGGACCCCAGGACCAGGTTTGGGAAACACTGGTCTACATGATATCTTATTCCACAACAAGAAAACGGTGTGTTGTTCTAAAGCCTCTCACTTGGCAGATAAGAAGAGGATATACAACAAATGTGCTTTCTCCCTGTGAAATACACATACACCCTCTTCTGTTGTGGGGCGAGAGGAGCACATTAGGCCACAGATAAGCATGTACTTCCTCCATGGCACATGTCTCACACACCTACACACAAACCTACACACACACAAACACACAAATATAGGTTTTGTACTGGAGAGTGAGTGTCTGTCAGTCTAACTTATTAAACTTTTCTTAAGGAACCATGAATGTCATCGTGATCATAAATTGACCTTTGGTCATTATGCAGACATGACCACATGGTTGACCTATTTTTACTCACTCACTCACTCACTCACTCACTCACTCACTCACTTTGTGATGAGACTGAGAAAAAGGTCTGGTTGGATGGATTGTGTGCTGACATGTCCTGCTCCATTTTTCCTAGGCTTTCTCTGTCCTGTGTGCAGTAAGTTTGTGGCGTCAGATGTGATGGAGATCCATCTGGTCATGTGTCTCACCAAATCACGACTCCGCTACAACGGTGAGTGTGTGATTGTATATCTCTCTGTGTACGCCCAATAATCTTGTTAGTCTGCCTGTTTGGCCTGCTGGTTCAGGATGCCTTCTGATTGGCTAGCATGGTATGTCAGGATGATGATTGATTTGTGTGTGTTGTGTCCCAGAGGATGTTCTGGTGAAAGATAGTGGGGAGTGTGCCATCTGTCTAGACGAGATGGAGCAGGGACACACCATCTCTAGACTCCCCTGTCTCTGTATATACCACAAAGGGTAACTACACACAAACACACACCTACCTGACTACAGTAAGATGCTGTTACTTCACTCGTGTCCCCCTCGCGCTCTCTCTCTCGTTCTCTTTCTCTCAGGTGTATAGACGAGTGGTTTGAGGTGAATCGTTCGTGTCCAGAGCACCCCTTGGACTAAGGGCTCAGATTCCCACAGAATATCTACCATCTATCTACTTCATCCCCATCGTCATGACATGCTGGCCTACGAATCTACTTCATCTAGATCTGTGTCTGACCTGCTGGTCTGTGAATCTACTTTACCTATCAACGTCTGACCAGTGACACGAGACTGTGAAGTTTAGCAGAGCTAGGAATTGCCAGGAACCTCATGATACAATATTATCACCATACTTACGTTTCTTTTTGTAATACTTTTAGTCATTTAGCACAGTGGTTCCCAGGGTGGGTGCGGGAGTCTCAGTCCAGCTTTAAACCTACTCTTGAAAGTTGTAATAGTAGAATGCACAAGGTGCAATTTAGAAATTTAGCAGTGCATCATCAGTCCTCTTGTCACGTTAGTCATTGCATACCTTAGAGAGCTATATATAACTTGTCAGAAATGTCCAGAAGAACTAGCCCATGTCAGCTAACAATTGTATTTGCACCATGACAAAATGTGTAGAATTGCATGAAATAAGCTTTAAACCTGCAAAATTCTCTCCACCAACAAGAGGGGTGTGAATCACCAAAAGTGATTGTGCCCATAGAAATAGACGTTGCATATGTGCACGCAGGGGAGGCTTGGGATATTCCCCACTGCTGGAAGTGGGGCCCTGAGTGAAAAGGTTTGGGAACCCCTGATTTAGCAGACAGTCTCATCCAGAGTGACTTACAGTTACTGCATTCATCTTAAAATAGCTAGGTGGGACAATCACATATCACAGGCATAGTAAGTACCCGTGGAGGTTGGTGGGAGGAGCTATAGGAGGAGGATGGGCTCATTGTAATGGCTGAAATGGAACAGTATCAAACACGTCAAAAATATGGAAACCATGTGTTTGACTCATTTCCATTAATTCCATTCCAGCCATTACAATGAGCCCATCCACCTATAGCTCCTCCCACCAGCCTCCACCGATAAGTACATTTTTCCCAAAGTCAGAGCTAGATGTGGGTGGGGGAGGGAGTCGAGTGCAAGTGTTGGTTCATAAACTACGTAGGTGCCAATACGATATGTATTGCGATTCTATATGTATTGTGATTTTAATTGCGATTTGATGTTCCAGACATATTGCTCAGCATATGTCTGCTGCAGAGAGATGAGAGAGCATGAAAACGAGTTTTGATCATTCGGTGAAATAAGAGCTGAAAACATGTTGGCTCAGTATTTAAAAAGAAGACCGAGAACAAGCTATAGGATGAAAAATATGTGAGTTCTGGTGCAGGTACAGCTGACTAGTACTAGCAATTATTATTATTTGTAAATCTTTTATTTTTTACAAATCAAAGCTTGGAGTCAAATATTGATAATATCGTCCAAAATATCACGATATACAACTGTATACATTTTCCCCACACCACTACTGGTTTGCCTCACTCACTTGCTAAAAGACTAAACGGGATAACCTGAATATACACTTAAACACACATTTAGAGACCATTATGGGTTATGGGTCTTCTGAGAGTGTTGGTGGACTGCTAAAAGAGTTCTGGTGCCCGACTGCAGTCGATGACGTGGCACGCAACCATTGGTTGAAGCATGCAACGTCTGAGCAGGGTGGCACGACCATCACCTCCAGTGATCTAATCCTCTCAGATTTGAGTGAGTAGGGTGGAATTTGGGATGGGGGGGGGCATACATTCATTGATTCATATTACTGTATGACAATGTAATAATGAGTTTGTTGATCATCAGCTGTACTGCTGCGGAGTGAGGGAATTTAGACAATTGTAAGCGCTGTGACTGAAACATGCTGCTAATTTTGAGTCTCAATTACACACATTTATGTCAATTATGAAATCACATCTTCTGTTGGTTCATTGCTTTATTTCTGTGGTTGTGTAAAATCTAGGTAGCATACAGCAAATCCAGCAGAAATGTTAACATTTGATTTAAAACACACCTTTAATTTACTCAAGCATCTTTGTTATATATATATATATATTTATTTTTTTTGCACACGTTTGTATTCGTTGAATTAAGTAAAAACTAAAGCACAAATAAAACTCCAGAATTTGTACTGGGACACTATGGTGATAATTATGTATATACATAGTTGTATGTTCAACGTCATTAATGACTACAAAATTATGTTTTGTTGAAAAGACAATTGGACCAGATACAGTTTGGGGAGCAGAGATCCTTCAGACGTTTCTTAAGAAACAAAGAATAACAACTTACATTAAATCAATTGATTTCTGAAGTAACTGATTTCATTCAGTATACATCTATTAAATACATTACAACATCTCCCATTTCTCTCAAAGGCCCCATTTCAATTGAACCATTCGTCATCAAATCTCTCCAAAGCCACATCACATGCATTAGTCTTTATGGTGCCTGTCTGTGTTTGTCCAAAATGGCACCCTATATAGTGCACTACTTTTGACCAGAGCCCAATAGGTTGTCATTTCAGATGGATTTTGGCTACGTTTACACAGGCAGCCCAATTCTGATATTTTTTCCACTAATCACATCAGATCTTTTCAGAGCTGATCCGATTGGTCAAAACACCAAATCAAAAGACCAATTCGTGGAAAAAAATATCAGAATTACTTAATGACCTGTGAGATCTTGTCCAGGATAGAAGGGCCGCTGTAGTTGTTGGTCTGAACCTCCTCTAGTCTCCTCATGTACTGCACTGGTAGACCGTTCTGCTGGGCTCCTAAACACACCACCTACACACACCCACACACGTTATTTCCTTTCACTTGCTTGTACTGCGGGGAGGGGGGCAGGCTTGTGTGTATGTGTGTGTACCTGTTTGCATTGTGGTGAGGGGGGACAGGCTTGTGTGTATGTGTGTACCTGTTTGCATTGTGGTGAGGGAAAACAGGCGTGTGTGTTTTACCTGTTTGTATTGTGGCGAGGGGAGACAGGCGTGGAAGCAGTTCATCTGGTACGTTCTACAGAGCAGCGCCCCGTTGTCTGTCTCCACTGTCACCTCTAAGGGGAAGTACATACCCATGTCCACCCCCTCCTGCCTACACACACACAACATGGAGGGATGAGGTCAAGTACAGGATGAAGACCATAGAATGTATGTTGCCATCAGATGAGACTAACTGGTGTGTGTGTGTGTGTGTGTGTGTGTGTGTGTGTGTGTGTGTGTATCTCACTGGTCCAGGCTGGCTAGGTGGTCGTTGCTCATCCTCCAGACCACCCCCCACACCTCTCCCCCCTCTTTCTGCTCGATGGTTGCTACTCCTCCATGCCAACGGTTATCAATGTGCTCCCCCCACAGACCAAAGTTCAATGTGTAGTTCTGCTGGGGAGGTTTAGGGGGGGAGGGGGGATGAGAAAGAGAGACCCTGTTAGAATACTATGACAATGCATTTTTGGATGTGTCACATAGCCTACTCTGTAACACCTTTTCACTGTGTGAGTGAAGACAATAGTATTCATTTTCTATTCGAGGTCATTCTATTCTCTATATAGACTGGGGGGAATTAATTTACTCCATGTAATTGAACTACTCGGGACGAGAACCCTCGGGCGTAGAATTATAGCGTCATCTTGCGGCTGGTTGGGCTATTGAACGCCATGAAAGAACGCCATGTTGCTTGTCTCCTACTAGCTACACCAGAAGAGTCCGAAATATCCAAACTAAAAGTAGCTTGCCTACTGGGGGCGCTGCGAACCTGATTACCTTCAGTCGGCCGGTGCAATGAAATATAGCTGAGGGGTTCGCCAGCTGAAGTCTCTCCTTCAACAAGTTGCTTCCAAAAGCAAAATACATGAAGTGATCTGCTGTTGCTGCCATGTTTCCTGAGCAAAACCTTGCGATATGAGCCAAGTTACCAATCATACGAGAATGTCAGCCTTTGAATTATATAAAAAGATCACCGGTTAAAATAAACGTGAAATAAATAGCGATATACTTAATCATTTACATATCAGCTACAGCCCATTATTACTCATGCAATCGGTTTTTTTCCGGGTAGTGTGTCCGACTCATCTCATTGGCTGGAAGGGGCTCAACCTGATAAAGACACAGTGCATTATTTTTGAACGTTCATGTTCGCTATCAAGACATTCTTAAATATAGCGTGCTTAATAGCTGAGTCTAAATCGGTTGGTTTGGAGCAGTGCAGAAAAAGACCGTCAAACGGAACAAACCAGTTTAAATGCATATATTTTTTAAATTATCACTTCGCTAGTCATATGACATCCCTGTCTAGTCTCAAGACACCATTCATATTACACCTATTTTACACCAAATATACCTGTGATTTTTCCCGAACAGTACGGTCCCACATAGTCGATCATCATGTGACATGATTGTTGTGTCATTCCCGAAAACTCAGCCTGTGTTGAATTCAATCCCAAAGTGATCCTTTAACATTTTACAGCTTTTTTTGTTTTAAATCATTTTCACATTTTACAATCATATTAGGCTAGTTCATATAAATACAATTCAGCTTTCACTTCAATACATAGGTTAATTTTTATATAACATGGTTTACAGATTTAAGTTTCCATGTAAGTTTTTGTAGGCCTGTTTTTTTAAGAGTCCAGTTTTTATAGTTCAATGTTTAATTAAAAATTGTGTTCGTGGGTACAAAAAGTTGTTTTATAGTCCTAATACATCTTGTCTTACAAAGCGCATTGTTCATTGTCCATAATTCTTTAATTGATTTGACATTTTACCATGCTGGTGAATTATTCACCTGTGGTACTACTGCTGGGTTACCATTGGTGATCATTTTGTAAATGTGTTGAACAAACAACTGTACATGTAATGTAGCGAAAACATTTATTTATAGGGTAAAGAAATCAGAAAACAATAAATCAAGACAAAGGAGATGATTGTGGACTACAGGAAAAGGAGGACCGAGCACGCCCCCCATTCTCATCGACGGGGCTGTAGTGGAGCAGAGTTTGAGAGCGTCAAGTTCCTTGGCATCCACATCACCAACAAACTAACATGGTCCAAGCACACAAAGACAGTCGTGAAGAGGGCACGACCACATGTTTCCCCCCTCAGGAGACTGAGAAGACTTGGCATGGGTCCCCAGATCGTCAAAGTTATACACCTGCACCAGAGAGCATCCTGACCGGTTTCATCACTACCTGGCAGGGCAACTGCTCAGCCTTTGACCACAAGGTACTATAGAGTGTAGTGCGTACGGCCCAGTACATCACTGGGGCCAAGCCTCCTGCCATCCAGGAACTCTATACCAGGCAGTGTCAGAGGAAGGCCCTAAAAATTGTCAGACTCTAGCCATCCTAGTCATAGACTCTTCTCTCCGCTACCGCACGGCAAGCAGTACCGGAGCACCAAGTCTAGGTCCAAGAGGCTTCTAAACAGCTTCTACCCCCAAGCCATGACTCCTGAACATCTAATCAAATGACTACCGACTATTTGCATTGCCCCCCTACAATGTTATCTATGCATAGTCACTTTAATAACTCAACCTACATGTACATATTACCTCGACACCGGTACTCCGTATATAACCATGCTATTGTTATTTTAATGCTATTTTTCTTTTGAAAGGTATTTTCTTAAAACTGCATTGTTGGTTAAGGGCTTGTAAGTAAGCATTTCACTGTAAGGTCCACACCCGTTGTATTTGGCACATGTGACAAATACAATTTGATTTGTTCAGTTAGCTAGTTACCTAGCGATGAGCATTCAGAGTTCAGTGAGCTGGATCATGTGGCTCCAGTCAGAAAAAATAACTGTTAATTTGGTTCTGAACCAGCTCTTCATTCAGAAGTGCCTCATGTAAAGCCTCAAGTTGTCTGCCAGATCGTAATAGGCATTCAAACACTAACCTTAATTAGATGGCTTATTAAAATATATATATATATATATAAACATCCCCACTGCAAAAATGAATGCGGACCAGAATGAGGCTCTCTCCTCACCATCGACTGTTCCTGCAGTGAGGAATTACCATCTTCAGAGAATGTTAGTACGCATCTACAGATAATCGTTATCTGGAGATCAAAAAGCAGTAGTAACAGTACGCAAATCAGGGAGTTGAATGGCTCTTAAATTTGTTCAACAAAGACATCATTCAAAAAGAGAGCCGTTAATTTGCAAACGACCCATCACTGCTAACAACTGGACCAACTACACAACAGCCAAAACAAGTATGATAATAAAGTACTCAAAACACTTCTGTTCATGTGGAACATCTTTAATATACAAAATAAGAAACAAGTCGGGCTCAGGATTCACAAAAGTTTCCTCAGAAAAATGACAAAACAAAAATGTTGTTGTACAAACAATAGGATATGACTGACAGCCGCGTAGTCATGGCAATCATCTCCTGGGCCCTCCCCTGCCTCGGCCTCTCCCCCTGCCACGCCCTCTTCCTCTGCCCCTTCCACGCCCAGCCACTAGAGAGAGAAATGGAGGGAGATTAAGGAAGAGGAGATGATTAGAGAAGTTACGCACCACAAATACTTGGACTCTCCCATCCTTGTCCACAGGACTTGTTTGTCAAGCTCATTGTTGGGAGCCGTTTCTTACGGAACAGCGTTTGCCTAATATTAAGTCGGCTGATTTGCTAGATTTAATTTGGGTCTGATGAAGCAAATGTTCAAAGGTGAGACCTCAGTCATCAGAAGCTAGGCATTATAAATGCTATGCAACTCACCCAACCCTAACTCAGACAGAACCACTGTGGATTTATGAAACCTCCAACCAGTGTGGCTACAAAACAGTTCACAACCTCAAACTTTCAATAAGGCTGCTGTGGCAGGCTCAAAACACCCAAATACCCAGTAGCACTCCAGAAGGAAGGTTGGCCACATTACGTCACCCCACATTCTAGTACACAATTACTCTCAACCTAGTTACAACTTTACAAAACGAATAGTTCAACAGACTGCTGGTCTTTGCTCATGGTCCTGAACAGCTGTAGTGTGTTTAAGTTCCAGCTAAGCAATAGAACACCTCACTGAAATAATCGAAAAGGTGTTGGCAAGCGAATTCTTACTGTGTCGTTTCTGGGATGGCTCGAAAGCCTACACACCCTGTAACTCTCCAGGATCAGGAGTGAACACTGATCTAGGCAAACTTAGGTTGAATGTCAAAAGTATTGCTGGCGTCCTCTCCCATTGCCTCCTCAAAATGTCAAAGGGAAGAGGAGAGGATTAGAGAAGAACCTCTGATATTCTACTGATATGCGGACAAGCACCACCCCCTCCTATCTTCCTAGTGTACTCACCAGCCACTCTATTCTTGGACTTGACCTTGGGTTTTATGTTCAGCTCCCTCCCCACCATCTCTCTACATCCATCCCTTGCCTTCACCCCCCCCATCCCTGTGTACTCACCAGCCTCTCTCTTCTTGCTCTTGACCTTGGGTTCTATGTCGACCAGCAGAGTGTCCAGCGGCAGGCTGTCCGGCAGGATGAAGTATCTGATGTTGTTCCCACGGATACTGAGGCTCTCCAGCTGGGTGGGCTCACGGTTCTTCAGAGTCATCTTTACCGCCTTCAGATGAGTGTTCATACTCACATCCACACCTGGGACACACAGTTAATGACTGTGATTATTAACAATGCAACATTGACATTATCCCACCCCTGGTTAGCCACTATTGGCTTAAAGAGCCAAACCTAACAATATCTGCCAATTAATTTCCAGCAATATTGCCCATCTGTGTGGTATGATACCAGTCTTGTGGGTTGACAGAAATAGTCTGCCCAAAACCTTCTCAATTAAATGTTAACTGCAAAGTAGGCTTACCTGGCAGAAGTACATCATGAGTAAGTATATCATTTGTATTTATTATTTGCAAACTTTCCCATGAAATGAGCAGCAGTAGAAACATCACTAGATGGCACATTCCTCACTTGCTAGATGTGCAAAAAAAAAAAAAAAAAAAAAAAAAAGGGCCAGATGCACAATTAAAGGGGAATTACACAATTTAAACATCTTAGTTTTCTTCAAAACCAAAAATAATCTTCTCATGTGATTTAAGTATTGGCACAACTCAAAACATCCAATTGAATTGTTTCTCTTCAAACAATTGTAATTATGAGTGGAAACCAGGAAAAATAAAACAGAAAACATAATTTTGGGGGGAATCAGATTTTATAGGGCCCCCTTAGTTGTTTATTAACCATTATTTTACCAGGTATATTGGCAGAAAACAGTACACTACTTCCTCTTTCACACTGGGGATCCTGAGTGGCGCAGCGGTCTAAGGCAAAGCATCACCACAAACCCAGGTTCGATCCCAGGCTGTATCACAACTGGCCATGATCGGTCCCATAGGGCGGCTCACAATTGGCCCAGCGTCGTTCGGGTTAGGGGAGGGTTTGGCCGGGGTAGGCAATCATTGTACATAAGAATTTGTTCTTAACCAACTTGTCCAGTTAAATTAAAAAACACATTTAAAAAAGGACCCGGAGAAGAATGTGCCAATTTAATGGCTAGGAAAAAATAAAATAGTAGCTCTTAACACGCTAGAAAAGGTTGAAGATCGCAGGTTTAGATTGTACCTGATACAACACCCTATACTTGACTGTCTTTGTTTATATTCGGAGGCATCTCAATAATCCTACTCAGACAGACAGGGTCTATACCTGTAATTGTTCCATGGACCTGGGTGCCATTCTTCAGCTCAATGGTCACAGTCTCGTGGCTGAGTTTCATCAAAAAGCTACAGGAGGAGAAAAGTCATGGATATTAGAGGCAATGTTATAATGAATGCAGTTTATCAAGTCTGTGAATACATACTAGCTTGCTAGTCATCAAAGCCCTATAAACAACATCGACACAGACAACTTCAATAGACAATGGGGCGGTACCTAGTAAGAACTACCTAGTTTGCAATGACTACAATGTCCAAAACAAACGAAAATGACAAACACCAACCGGATAACTTATGATGGAAACTGAACTTAAACAAGAACACATTGTTTTTGAACCATTGGTTGTTGTGGGTAATCTGTCAGGGCCCTGCCTACACACTGCAATGGTTAATGAACTAAACGCAAGTTAGCATATCGGTGGCTAGCAAACAACAGTTGTGCATACAAAGTAACTAGTTAGTTCTCAGCGGCAGATACGTAAATAATCGATGTTTATGGCGTATTCCGCGGCTAGAGGTCCATTCGTTAACGTTATAGAAAGTTGGCTATCTAGTCACTTCTGCACGTCGGTCGGTCGCTCGCTCGCTCATTCATTCATTCATTCATTCAATTCAGTTAGCCGCTTCCCGCCTCAGAATTTAGCGAACAGCTCGCACTCCAAATCTAAATCCATCCAGCGACACAAAACCCGTACTTTTCACCTTTCATCTAAGCATAAGACTAAAGATAATTTTGTTGAATATTCTTACCGTACGAGTTTCATGTTGGTGATGATTTGCAGAGACAAAATCTCCACCAAAGACAAAAAAATTACAGCGTAGAACTGAACGCACAGGCCGCTGTGTATAAAATACGTTTCGTCGCAGGAACACCGGCGTCATAAAAACGCTCCAGAACCAGGAAATGCATAAAGAAAACAGCTTCTTCTTTAATGCGGTTTAACAGCGGTTTGCATCCAATAAATGTTGCATTACCGCTACGTACTAGACTGGAGTATGACTCCCTTATACGTTGCTTGAATTTTTTAGTTGTTAAATACCCTACCATCTAACACTAAACTCACAAAGAATAAATCATAATAATAATAATAATAACTAAATACCATACTCCACTATTTAAATCAATTTAGTCCTACTTTAGGCCAACAGCCTGAAAGGATGGGACACCAGCACTTAACACACCCTGTAACTATTCAACTATTAATTCTTGCACAACCAAATACCACTCTGCAGCTGCCACCAAAACCTCTTATTTTGTGTGACTTTACATTCCATCAGTGCAGTACAGTTGAGAACCATTGCTATAAATCCCCCTCCCCTTAACCCATATTCCTCTACTTTCTTCAATGCCTCAGCATATGACAACTTCTGCGTTACTCTAACCCTGGAAACCTCAACCTGCCTCTCTCGCACGAGACATTTCTGATTCCCAGCCCCATGGGTACCCCTACAATTAACACATACCATTACTTTCCCCAATACTACACACTCCTTTGTCTCATGCCCTTCTGCACACCTAGGAACCTCCCTCCTACACACTGATGCCACATGCCCATAAGCTTGACACCTGTAACAACATAATGTATTTGGCACAAAAGTTCATAAAGGATAACTTATATTTCCTATCACTTTTTCGGGCAAGACTCGACATCAAAACTCAAAAGAACAGACAATATGACTCTTCTGTTTCATCACTTTCACCCTGTCTGCATCGCACCAAACAATGAGCAGCACAAACACTGGCAATCTCCCACTATATATATATATATTAACCTTTATTTAACTAGGCAAGTCAGTTAAGAACAAATGATTATTTACAATGATGGCCTACCAAAAGGCAAAATGCCTTCTGCGGGGATAGGGGCTGGGATTAAAAATAAAAATATAAGACAAAACACACATTACGACAAGAGAGACACCACAACAATACATAAAGAGAGACCTAAGTCAACAACATAGCATGGCAGCAACATATGACAACACACCATGGCAACAGCACAACATGCTAGCAGCAAAAAACATGGTGCAAACATTATTGGGCACAGACAACAACACAAAGGGCAAGAAGGTAAAGACAACAATACATCACACAAAGCAGCTGTCAGTAAGTTTCCATGATTGAGTCTTTAAATTAATAGATAAAACCGTTTGAGTGTTTTTTGCAGCTTGTTCCAGTTGCTAGCTGCAGCGAACTGAAAAGAGGAGCGACCCAGGGATGTGTGTGCTTTGTGGACCTTTAACAGAATGTGACTGCCAGAGCAGGTGTTGAATGTGGATGACGAGGGCTACAGTAGATATCTCAGATAGGGGGGAGTGAGGCCTAAGAGCGTTTTATAAATAAGTATCAACCAGTGTGTTTTGGGGACCTTTAACAGAATGTGATTGCCAGAGCATGTGTTGTATGTGGATGACGAGGGCTACAGTAGATATCTCAGATAGGGGGGAGTGAGGCCTAAGAGCGTTTTATAAATAAGTATCAACCAGTGTGTTTTGGGGACCTTTAACAGAATGTGACTGCCAGAGCAGGTGTTGAATGTGGATGACGAGGGCTACAGTAGATATCTCAGATAGGGGGGAGTGAGGCCTAAGAGCGTTTCATAAATAAGTATCAACCAGTGTGTTTTGGGGACCTTTAACAGAATGTGACTGCCAGAGCAGGTGTTGAATGTGGATGACGAGGGCTACAGTAGATATCTCAGATAGGGGGGAGTGAGGCCTAAGAGCGTTTTATAAATAAGTATCAACCAGTGTGTTTTGGGGACCTTTAACAGAATGTGACTGCCAGAGCAGGTGTTGAATGTGGATGACGAGGGCTACAGTAGATATCTCAGATAGGGGGGAGTGAGGCCTAAGAGCGTTTCATAAATAAGTATCAACCAGTATGTTTTGGGGACCTTTAACAGAATGTGACTGCCAGAGCAGGTGTTGAATGTGGATAACGAGGGCTACAGTAGATATCTCAGATAGGGGGGAGTGAGGCCTAAGAGCGTTTTATAAATAAGTATCAACCAGTGTGTTTTGCGATGGGTATACAGAGATGACCAGTTTACAGAGGAGTATAGAGTGCTGTGATGTGTCCTATAAGGAGCATTGGTGGCAAGTCTGATGGCCGAATGGTAAAGAACATCTAGCCGCTCGAGAGCACCCTTACCTGCTGATCTATAAATTACATCTCCATAATCTAGCATGGGTAGGATGGTCATCTGAATCAGGGTTAGTTTGGCAGCTGGTGTGAAAGAGGAGCGATTATGATAGAGGAAACTAAGTCTAGATTTAACTTTAGCCTGCAGCTTTGATATGTGCTAAGAGAAGGACAGTGCACCGTCTAGCCATACTCCCAAGTACTTTTATGAGGTGACTACCTCAAGCTCTAAACCCTCAAAGGCAGTAATCACACCTGTGGGGAGAGGGACATTCTTCTTACCAAACCACATGACCTTTGTTTTGGAGGTGTTCAGAACAAGATTAAGGGCAGAGAAAGCTTGTTGGACAGTAAGAAAGCTTTGTTGTAGAGTGTTTAACACAAAATCCCGGGAGGGGCCAGCTGAGTGTAAGACTGTATCATCTGCATATAAATGGATGAGAGAGCTGCCTGTGCTATGTTGTTTATGTAAATTGAGAAGAGCGTGGGGCCTAGGATCGAGCCTTGGGGTACTCCCTTGGTGACAGGCAGTGTCTGAAACAGCAGATATTCTGACTTTATACACTGCACTCATTGAGAGAGGTAGTTAGCAAACCAGGCCAAAGACCCTTCAGAGACACCAATACTCCTTAGCCGGCCCACAAGAATGGAATGATCTACCGTATCAAAAGCTTTGGCCAAGTCAATAGAAATAGCAGCACAACATTGCTTAGAATCAAGGGCAATGGTGACATAATTTAGGACAGTTAGGGTTGCAGTGACAAATCCATAACCTGAGCGGAAACCAGATTGCACACCAGAGAATACTATAGACGTCAAGAAAGCCAGTCAGTTAATTATTGACAAGTTTTTTCAACACTTTTGATAAACAAGGCAAAATAGATATTGGCCTATAACAGTTAGGATCAGCTTGATCTCCCCCTTTAAATAAAGTATGCACAATGGATGCCTTCCAAGTATTGGGAACCACCCCAGAGAGGAGAGACATGTTAAAAAGGTCAGAGATAGGCTTGGTGATGATAGAGGCTGCAACCTTAAAGATGAATTAACCTTCTGACCCAGAAGGTTATTTGGGGTCAAGTTTAAGGAGCTCCTTTAGCACCTTGGACTCAGTGACTGCCTGCAGGGAAAAACTTTGTAGCGGGGCAGAGGAAAAAGAGGGAGGGGCATCGGGGCATGGCTGAGTCAAATAGGAATCCTGACTTAATGAAGTGGTGATTAAAGAGCCCAGCCATATGTGCTCCTTGTTAGTAACAACCACATCATCAACATTAAGGGACATGGGCAGCTGTGAGGAGGAGGGTTTATTCTCCAGAACTCCTTGGGGTTAAACCCACAGAGAACAACTCTTTAAAGTAACTAACCTTGCTTGGCCTTATGGATAGCCTGAGTGCACTTATTTCCCTTCAGTTGGTCAACTTTCTCATTTACCACTACCCCAGTAATCACTCCATTCAATGGCACCCTTTTCTTGAGAGCAAAACAATTCACATCTCTTGCCCCCATTCGTTTAACACGGAGCGCCTGCTGTCTCTGACCAGCAGAAACACAAATAGTTATCACAAAACCACTTCTGGTTACCCTCACCGATTCCACAACACCCAACTGTGTTTTCACCCACCCTGAAACCACAAATGGATCATCCAAAAGGCAAGGGTCCACTTTTTCCACTCCTACTATCACACTCATCCTTATCCGGACCCTCGGTGCAAGCTCCTGGCTTCGAGAACTTCACCTTTCACCTCCGATACGTCGCCATCATTCACATCAATTTCTCCTCCTGTCTTCAACTAACTTCAATTTACAGCTTACACTTTCTACCATTCTTCTTTATCAAACATCTCCGATTTCCCGCCATTTTTAACCAACTCAAACTCACCTTCTTCCACCCTCTCTCTTAGTCCTCCTCTGCCTCTATTTTTCCCTCCATTCTTCCTCCGTGTTCTTATGATAATACTACACTTCTCCTGACATACATCTTGTTCTTGCCTTCTCGAGAGATGCCATTTAACCGGCTGTCACAATCTCCGTACAATCAGCTCGAACCCCTCGGGATGTAGCGCTCAACAGTGCATCCCACTTATAAAGCAGCTGCTTCGTCTTGATGTTCCTCTTTATAAAAAGCTACCGCAACACTTTTCCATTTCAAACAAGCACAATCTCTTTCTCCCGGATTCCTTGATTCATTCCTCAAACAACCACAGATAAAACAAGTTATACAAATCTTTGGAACATCTAGTGTTTGATAGAAAATCACAGAAATGCGTGACAGGAAAGATTCAGTCGATGTATGTTGAAACCCTTTGACAGAAGTACTAGCATTCCATTGTTAATGAGCAATTGTGTTGGTGCACCTTCCTTCATCGATAATGTTGTTTAATGAGGTTGTCCAACTCCCTTGTTGAAAGCCTTTTTACTGTATCATGACGCAAGAATTCTATAGTGACAAAATATGTAGTCAATATCATTGAAAGAAAAGTAAATTGAAAGAAATGTGTTTTTTTAAGTCTTTTTTTTATTGAGAGTAAACGTTTTACTAATACTTTCACTCCTTGGCCACACATCGAACGTCACTGTCTTTCATATGGACTGGGAATGTATCAAGTATCACCTATGAAAGTGCAAATAACAACAAGGTTTATGGTTGCCAGGGTACAGTAATATAAAAATCAGATGCCTGGGTTACAAACTATGACACAGCCACTGGCCTTGAAACTTTCAATTAAGTACCAAGAAAATACAAAACAAAGAAAACAAAAAGAAATCTAATAAAAACCTTAGTGTGAATAAAATTTGACTAAATAAACATTTATCGTAACTTAAAACAGTGGTGTTGTACAAAAAAATACACTCCAAATCCAGACTTCAGTGTTCCATTTCATGTTTTGTATGATCAGCGCACGTCACATCGCAACGCACCCTACTATAAACTAGTGCACTACTCCAGATGGTTGCACACTACACCCAACAGTTAAGTTAAACCATGGTTGCGTTTCTAAACGTTATTCTATATCCAATGACTACTTTGTTTAAGAAGCTTATTACAATTAAATAAGATAAATATGATTTTAGAAATTATATTATAAACTCTTGTAGACTGCAGATTCATCTCTATAAAGTTGACTATATTATAATCATCCTACCAGTGCTAACCATCTCTATAACACCAACACAAGAAAAATAACAGCTTCCTGTCCTGTACCTCGTCAAAGACCTGGGAGAGTAGAAGTGCTGATCTAGGATCAATTGAGCCTTTTAGATCATAATGAATAAGATTAAATAGACAGGAAGGACCTGGTCCTAGATCAGCACCACTACTCTGAGACGCTTGATACATATGACCACAGACCACAGCTGCTTCCAAAAACACATCTTATATCAAGAGGAAAGGAAACCTTGTCAAAAACAAAACAACCCTATAGTAGTAATAATAGTCATACTATTCTTTGCACGTTGCTTGAGGTTCCATATTAAAAAAAGGGGATTCTCAATAAAAATGAGGCACACTGATCAACTCAGCCGTGGACTGTTTCTAAAGAGTAGCCATGTCACGGTCCCTCTCTCTCTCTCTCTCTGTCATGGAGTTTTGATCTGGATAAATAAAGGTTGAATAAACAGTAAAACAACTCGCCCTGGTCTTAGGCTGAGGAGACCACATACAGTCAGTCCATCAGTAGTGGAATGGATATGGATGATAAAATCACTAAAGTCACTCATATTTGATTGTATTTAAACACATCTCATCTGCTCTGATCAACTCTGGTCACTGCATGACCTGATCAGACCTGGGTCACATGACCGGACCAGGCCTGGGTCACATGACCTGACCAGAACTTGGTCAAATATACTAATTAGCTTTCGGTGCCCAGCAAGCTAAATCAAGTGGACACCCCATGTTTAATGTCAGACTTTTCTCCTGTTCTTTCCTCTAAGTGCTTTTCATCCCCAAATCTTTCCGAAGCTCTTTCTCTGATAATGCTATTAATCACGCTCTCTTCCTCTCTTTTCTCTCTCAGCTTTTCTCTCCCTCATCTCTGTCACTGCTGCTTATCATTACGTCGATCCCACTCTCCTCTCTTCCTCCTGCTCTCAGTCATCTGTCTGTCTGTTGTCACACCAGGTGAACTTGCTCTTCCCACTCCGCGCGTGATTGGTCCTCCACTACCCAGGCGGTGGGGTTTGAGTCTGTCTTGGTAGGAGTGAGGTTGTCATCTCCACAGTGTGTGTGTGAGTGTATGTGTGTGTCCATTGCGTCCTGCGACAGGTCCGACACAAACCCTGTGACTACACACTCCACACAATCCTCACCCTCACAACACTCCAGATCCAGAGTGCTGGGTCTTTTAACCTCCAGACTGTCTCCAGGGCCGGGGGAGCCAGCCTTTCCCCTACCCGCCTCTCCCTCCTGGGCCTGCCGTAGCTCGGCTAGGGCCTCCCCGCTGAAACTGGCCTGGGTGTCAGGAGGGGAATCACTCCTGGGGTCCCCACCATCTTGGGGTGAAACAGTGGGTGAGTCTGTCTCTGTGTCCGGAGGTGAGTATTTCTCCGTGGGTGAGCCAGTCTCTGTGTCCGGAGGTGAGTATTTCTCCGTGGGTGAGCCAGTCTCGGAGCTAGCTGAGGGGATGAGGTCGATGTTCTGGGGGCTGTCCTGGGGGTGTGTGTGTTGGATCCAGGCCATGATGTTGTCCAGGAGCAGGGCTTCAGCTGAGGGGTCCAGGCGCTCCAAGCAGCCTGGGTCACTGGGGGTGAAGGGACCACCCGGAGGGACCACTGGGGAGAGGAGTTCTGGGTCTGGGGAGGGGAGCAGGAGGCCGTGGGGGTCTGAGGAAGAGCGGCATGGGTCAGGATTCGAGGTGTAGTCTGGGTTAGGGGTGTAAGGGTCCAGGTTAGGGTTGTAAGGGTCTGGGTTAGGGGTGTAATGGTCTCGGTTAGTGGTGTAAGGGTCTGGGTTAGGGGTGTAAGGGTCTGTGTTAGGGGTGTAATGGTCTGGATTAGGGGTGTAAGGGTCTGGGTTAGGGGTGTAAGGGTCTGGGTTAGGGGTGTAAGGGTCTGTGTTAGGGGTGTAATGGTCTGGGTTAGGGGTGTAAGGGTCTGGGTTAGGGGTGTAAGGGTCTGGGTTAGGGGTGTAAGGGTCTGGGTTAGGGGTGTAAGGGTCTGTGTTAGGGGTGTAAGGGTCTGGGTTAGGGGTGTAAGGGTCTGGGTTAGGGGTGTAAGGGTCTGGGTTAGGGGTGTAGTGGCTGGAGTGGCAGCAATGGTGGTGGTTCTGGTCAGGATGTGTGTCCTGGGTGCAAGAGATGGTTTGGTCTGGTTCAGGGTTATGGGGATGGCTGAACATAGCATATGGCTCTGGGTCTGAGGGGTAAAGGCTTGTGTGTTTAGGGCTAGAAGATGCTGTAAGGTCTGTGTGAGAAGGAGATGTTTTAGTGTAGAGGCTGGGTTGGCATTGAACAGAACTGTAGAAGGCATTGATAGTGGGATGGCCACGGTTTTGGTTTTGACCACAATTATGGTCGTGTTCTGGAGTGAAGGGAATGTTGATAGTGGTGTGGTCCTGGTTATGATCACAGGTGTGACCGTAGACGTGTGTATAAGGTGTGCTGAGGTCAGGTTCCAGAACAGCATAGCTGTGGTCAGTTGTATAAGATGTGTAGCTAAGGTCCTGACTCTGACTGTACCTGTGGGAAGGGTTGTAGTGGTCGTAGGTGTGATCTAAGCTATATGGCGTAGGGATATTAGTGTTGTCTAGGGTATATGGAGTAGTTATTTGTCCCAGTCTCATCAGACTTTCTCCTAGCTCTAACAGCTCAGCATTTAGCGACTGGTTAGGGTCTGGTCTAGGGAGGTTAGAGGAGCCACTGGCCCCCAGAGAACCACCCACACTAGAAGGGTCCTGAGGCTCACTGAGGCTCCCCACCCCTGGACCCATTACTGGCCCTATATCCAGACCGTGTCCAGACCCAAGCCCTGGGCCCTCAATCACACCAGAGCCTCTTTCCAGTCCTCCTCCCATCCCTCTCTCCCTCCGTGAGTCCTGTAGTGACAGTTGGATGGCCAGTAGAATGTTGGGGTCATCTTCATCCAGTGACCTCAGAGGCTGTCTCCGCCCCTCAACTCTCTCATGGAGGACCTCTGTCACACGTAACAATAACAACACAAGAAAACGTCAAAAAAACACAGGCCCTACTGATAAATGACTGTGTGGGTGTGTGTGTGTGTGTGTACCTGTATTCTCAGGGTTCTGGTTGGGCTCAGGAGTACTGCTGTTGCTCCTCAGACTGTGTAAACTCGGCATGTCTCCTCTACGACGCGGCCGGTGTCTCCGCCGGTACTGGAAATCAGCATACTCCTACAGGTAGTATATTTTACAGGTAGTACATTATACAGATAGTACAGTATACAGGTAGTACATTATACAGGTAGTATATTATACAGGTAGTATATTATACAGATAGTATATTATACAGGTAGTACATTATACAGATAGTACAGTATACAGGTAGTACATTATACAGGTAGTACATTATACAGGTAGTATATTATACAGGTAGTATATTATACAGATAGTATATTATACAGGTAGTACATTATACAGATAGTACAGTATACAGGTAGTACATTATACAGGTAGTATATTATACAGGTAGTATATTATACAGATAGTACATTATACAGGTAGTACATTATACAGATAGTACATTATACAGGTAGTACATTATACAGGTAGTACATTATACAGGTAGTATATTATACAGATAGTATATTATACAGGTAGTACATTATACAGATAGTACATTATACAGGTAGTATATTATACAGGTAGTATATTATACAGATAGTATATTATACAGGTAGTACATTATACAGATAGTACATTATACAGATAGTATATTATACAGGTAGTACATTATACAGATAGTACATTATACAGATAGTACATTATACAGGTAGTACATTATACAGGTAGTACATTATACAGGTAGTATATTATACAGATAGTATATTATACAGGTAGTACATTATACAGATAGTACATTATACAGGTAGTATATTATACAGGTAGTATATTATACAGATAGTATATTATACAGGTAGTATATTATACAGGTAGTATATTATACAGGTAGTATATTATACAGGTAGTACATTATACAGATAGTACATTATACAGGTAGTATATTATACAGGTAGTATATTATACAGGTAGTACATTATACAGGTAGTATATTATACAGGTTAGTTATTTTTTATTTTACCTTTATTTAACTAGGCAAGTCAGTTAAGAACAAATTCTTATTTTCAATGACGGCTTCGGAACAGTGGGCTAACTGCCTTGTTCTGGGGCAGAATGACAGCTAGGGATTCGATCTTGCAACCTTCTGGTTACTAGTCCAACACTATAACCACTAGGCTACCTGCCGTGTGGTAACATGGATGTTTGTGCTAAGATGGAGGATGTGGTTACAAATATGGACCTGTTGCTCAAATTCTCATAGAGAAACAGTATAAAAGCTTGACCATGGTGTTATGTGTAGTTACCTCAGGAGAGGTGAATCCCAGGTACTCCCAGTCCCATGATCCAGCAGGGAAACTGAAACACATTCAATATAGAGCTTTGTAAAGGAAGGCCAACCCTGTTCTGTCTACTGCCTGTTGGGAAAAAGATCTCTTTCTCTCTCTCTCTCTCTCTCTCTCTCTCTCTCTCTCTCTCTCTCTCTCTCTCTGTCAGTCTCCCTCCCTCCCTTACCTCCTCCTAGGTACTTCAGGTGAGTCGTTAGGGGCCACCCCTCTAGCCACCGAGGCCAGGAACTCCTCTCTCTTCTGCTGTACCAGACAGGCAGCGCTGACTATCTTATGACACGGCGTACGCAGGTAGGGACGGTTCACCTTCTGAGCCAAGTCCTCCACCGCCATCTCCAGATCAGTCTGAGGAACAGAGGGAAGAGTAGAAGGGTAGAGAAATAGGGAGAGTGGAGGGTGAGGAATTCATCTCTCTCTCACACACGCACGCACGCACGCACACACACACACACACACACACACACACACACACACACACACACACACACACACACACACACACACACACACACACACACACACACACACACACACACACACACACACACACACCTGCATGAGTTCAAATATCTCCTTCTGTGTGCTGTGAGGCTGGAGGAAGAATCCGTAGGGGTAGGAACACTTCAACACACGACGTGTCTTCAACAACTCACACACACCGTCCTCTATAAATCTGGTGTCTGGGGGGGAGCCCTCACCTAGAGGAGACACACACACTGCTGTTAGAAACACACAAACACACACACACTGCTGTTAGAAACAGAAACACACAAATACACACACACTGCTGTTAGACACACACGCACACACACTGCTGTTAGAAACATAAACACACAAATACACACACACTGCTGTTAGAAACAGAAACACACAAATACACACACACTGCTGTTAGAAACAGAAACACACAAATACACACACACTGCTGTTAGAAACACATGCACACACACTGCTGTTAGAAACAGAAACACACAAATACACACACACTGCTGTTAGAAACACACAAATTCACACACACTGCTGTTAGAAACACACAAATACACACACACTGCTGTTAGAAACACACAAATACACACACACTCACACACACACCATACGCAGGACACACCATCCTCTCCCTCCATCGTTATACAAGAGGAGAGGCAGGGACAGCCTCTGAGGTAGAAAGTAGAGTCAGGTAGGTCAGAGACTCACATCCAATGAAGGCTCTACTCAGCTGTTCCATCTTCTCTTTGGCTGTTTTCAATAGTCTCTGTTCTAACTAGAAAGAAAAAGAGAGAAGATACAGGGGGGTAGAGAAAGAGAGAGAGCAAGAGGGATAGGGAGAGACATCACATTTTAGAAAACAACATTGGTAGATATCATAAATACAATATCATGCTGTGTGTGTGTTACCTTATAGCTGTGTTCATGGTTCTTATAGCGGCTGTAGTAGTGCATGAAGCGGTCCAACTCCTGAAAACTCTTGTGCTTCTTTTCCGCCTGAAAAACACACACTCCTGTCAAATACTTAACGTAAAATGTCAGAGTGTGTGCAGTGCTAGTGTGTGTGGTATGTTGTTCTTCTATCCTTGTGGGGACCTGAAATCCACAAATATCCCCATTTTAAGCTTAGGGTTAGAATTAGGGTTAGGCGTTAGGGAAAATAGGATTTTTAATGGAAATCTATTTTAGGTCACAATGAGGATAGAAAAACAAGTATGTGTGTGTGTGTGTGTGTGTGTGTACCTCTCCAGTCATCTCTTTGGACTGCTCCTCTAGCTGTGTGATGACCTCATAGCGTGTACAGCGGTAGTATCCTCCAGTTGAAGAGCTGTGTTTCTTCCACTCTTCCAGACAGATCCAGCAGAAGTCATATTTACACTGCAGACATAGAAACAGGTGTTGTACATACATGGTAATAACCCTGTCTTATTGCTTTAATATGGTGTCCCACAGGCTCTATGTTGGGACTGCTTCAATATCTTCCTCAATGCCATTAAAATGTAGCAAAGCTGGTGTGTGTGTGTGTGTGTGAGGTGTGTGTATGTACCTTGGCACACTGCATGTGGTTGCAGCCCTCATTCTTCTGTATGGGAGACTTGCAGTTGGCACAGGGTTTAGAGTTGGTTAACAACCACAGACAGTTAGCTGCATCCTCATACGACTCCGATACACCTGCCACTGGATAAACACACACACACACATACAAACACATTCGCACATGTACACAAACATCAGCCAACATGCACGCACACACATACCAAGATCAGCATATACAATCATGCGTTTATTATGACATACTGTATATCTGTGTGTGTGTGTCTGTGCTCACACTCTTCTGGCTTCATCTCTGAGACTTTCTGCAGCCACATCCTCCATGTCTGACAGTCGCATGGCTCATGGGCCTCACCTAAACACTCCCTGGAGAGAGAGACAGATAAAGGAGAGAGAGAGAAGAAGAGGGAGAGAGAGAGAGAGGGAGAGAGAGAGAGAGAGAGAGAGAGGAGAGAGAGGGGAGGGACAGAGGAGAGACACAGAGGGAGAGAGAGAGAAGAAGAGAGGGGAGAGAGAGAGAGGAGAGACAGTTAGAGGAAGAGAGAGAGAAGAAGAGGGGGAGAGAGAGAGATAGAGTAGAGAGACAGATGGAGGAAGAGAGAGAGGAGTAGAGGGAGAGAGAGACAGATGGAAGACAGAGGGGAGAGAGAGGAGGGAGACAGATGGAGGAAGAGAGTAAGAGAGGGGGACGAATATAAATATACAGTGCATTCGGAAAGTATTCAGTTTTTTTCACTTTTTCCACATTTTGTTATGTTACAGCCTTATTCTAAAATTGATTACATTTGTTTATCCTCATCAATATGCACAATACCCCATAATGACAAAAACAGATTTCTAGAAATGTTTGCAAATATATATTTTTTTAAACCTAGAAACATCACATTTACATAAGTATTCAGACCCTTTACTCAGAACTTTGTTAAAGCACCTTTGGCAGTGAGCCTTGAGTCTTCTTGGCATACCTGTACTTGTGGAGTTTCTCCATTCTTCTCTGCAGATCCTCTCAAACTCTGTCAGGTTGGATGGGGAGCGTCACTGCACAGCTATTTTCAGGTTTCTCCAGAGATGTTCGATCGGGTTCAAGTCCGGGCTCTGGCTGGGCCACACAAGAACATTCAGAGACTTGTCCCAAAGCCACTCCTGCATTGTCTTGGCTATGTGCTTAGGGTTGTTGTCCTGTTGGAAGGTGAACCTTCGCCCCAGTCTGAGGTCCTAAGCGCTCTGGAGCAGGTTTTCATCAACGATCTCTCTGTACTTTGCTCCATTCATCTTTCCCTCGATCCTGACTAGTCTCCCAGTCCCTGCCCCTGAAAAACAACCCCACAGCATGATGCTGCCACCACCATGCTTCACCGTAGGGATGGTGCCAGGCTTCCTCCAGACGTGACGATTGGCATTCAGGCCAAGAGTTCAATCTTGGATTGATCATGATCTGAGTCCTTTAGGTGCCTTTTGGAAAACTCCAAGCGGGCTGTCATGTGCCTTTTGCTGAGGAATGGCTTCTGTCTGGCCACTCTACCATAAAGGCCTGATTCGTGGAGTGATGATTGTCCTTCTGGAAGGTTCTCCCATCTCCACAGAGGAACTCTGGAACTATGTCAGAGTAACCATCGGGTTCTTGGTCACCTCCATGACCTTAATATAGACAGGTGTGTGCCTTTCCAAATCTTGTCCAATCAATTGAATTTACTACAGGTGGACTCCAATCAAGTTGTAGAAACATCTCAAGGATGATCAATGGAAACAGGATGCACCTGAGCTCAATATCCAGTCTCACAGCAAAGGGTCTGAATACTTATGTAAATGTCATATTTCTGTTTTTTACTTCTAAAAACCTGTTTTTGCTTAGTCATTATGGGGTGTTGTGTGTAGATTGATGAGGAAAAACATTCATTTAATCCATTTTAGAATAAGGTTGTAACGTTACAAAATGTGTAAAAAGTTAACGGGTCTGAATACTTTCTGAATGCACTGTATCATTCTCTACGTTTGAGACTTTTCCCCATGAGACGGTCTGATGTGTGTGTACCAGCAGAAGAGGTGACCCTTGCCACAGTCAACTGCAGGGGAGGGCAGCAGGGGGAACCCCAGGTGGTTGACCCCCGGACCAGGTCTGGTCAGTCTGACCGCTCTCTCACACCGCACTGCCGGGCACCACCGGATAGATGGGTTGTTCTCCACGAACGCCTAGAGAAGATACACGCAGGCAGGCAGGCAGGCAGGCAGGCACACACACACACACACACACACACACACACACACACACACAGACAGACAGACAGGGAGGAGAGATAAGATGCTTTGAGAGCGACATAGTGTGTGTGAGTGTGCATGTGTGTGCGTGCGTGTGTGTACGTGTATGTGTGTGTGTGCGTGCCTTGATGTCGAACTGCAGGTATCGTTTGTCCATCTCTCTGGAGACAACACTCTCTATAACCTGAACAGGCACCAGCTGGTAACAGTCACAGGCAGGACAGAAGATGTTATGAGCCTCACCCTCCTGGATCTTCACATTCAGAAACCTGAAACAAATCACATCCAATTCAATCATTATTGGATGTACAGTCAATATTTAAATTGATATGGCTTGCTCTTGCCATTTATACTGTGCATTACTTCCTTCCAGATTGTGTGTATTTTTCTATTCAGTTTATACGTCTGTATTGTAATATGTGTCGTATAGGCCTGTGACAATTGAATTTCCCATGAGGATCCATCGTGTTTAATTCAATTCAAACAGTGGAAGTGACGTACCCTTCCCAGCAGCCTCGGCAGAACTCATGACCACAGGACATGTCTATTGGGTCTTCAAACACTGAGATGGAACACAGGCAGATCCCACACTGGAGGGAAAGAGACACCCCACACAGTCAGAGGTATACACTACATCACACACAAACACGCACATATGTATTACGGATGTCACGTTGCTTAGCAAGTACCACTCTCAAGCTCGTTTCGGTTCATACCTGGCTGGAACTCGAGACCTCTACTTTGCTAACACACATGACCGCCCTCCTTAACAATGTTCCAATGGTTGGAGACACCCAAAAGGTACTAATTGGATGGCTCCATTCTCAACATTTCAAGCTAGCTGTGGAGTGAGCTTACGGTACGTTCTTAACTCTGTTACACACTCACACAGGCAGCCAGGGCTTGATGATTGGTTGGTTAGTAGAATCAGGTGTGCTCGTGTTGGGGTAGAACAAAAATGTGCAACCTGTCCTGGACCAAAATGTCATGTGACTCACCGTAGTCCCTCCCTCCTCCCCTGGGGTGAGGCAGCTGTCAGTGAGGGAGGTGAGGGTTAGGGTGAGGGGGGAGCGAGGGGTGCGCGGGGAAGGCAGGGTGTCCCAGGCATTGCACCCGCTGGGCGGGGGTGTGGGCATCAAGACCCCAGACCGCTGGCAGCACTCCTCAGAATCACTCATCCAGGCTTCCAAAAGCTTCTCCCTGTCCCAGTCTGTTACACACAGAGACAGAGAGGTAAGAGCGACACACACACACACACACCTTCATCAGCTCCTACGTGTCCCAATTAGATACACAGAGACAGTACACACACACCTTCAACAGCTCCTACGTGTCCCAATTAGATACACAGAGACAGAGAGGTTAGAGCGACACACACACCTTCATCAGCTCCTACGTGTCCCAATTAGATACACAGAGACAGTACACACACACCTTCAACAGCTCCTACGTGTCCCAATTAGATACACAGAGACAGAGAGGTTAGAGCGACACACACACCTTCAACAGCTCCTACGTGTCCCAATTACACACACACACACACACACACACACACACACACACACACACACACACACACACACACACACACACACACACACACACACACACACACACACACACACACACGTTCAACAGCTCCTACGTGTCCCAATTAGATACAGAGACAGTTTACACACACACACACACACACACACATGAAACACACACACACACCGTGTGCTCTGAGCAGTGCCTCAGCGGTGAAGAGAGGAGCCTGCAGCATGTCAGCTGTCTCCACTATCAACATGTCCTTCAGTCTCCTCAAGTCCTGCAGCTTCAAACCCTCATAGGGCTGGGAATGAGAGGGGAGGGAGAGTGGGGAGAGATAAAGAGAGAGAGGGAGAGAGAGATTAAGAATTGAAAAAGCTAGGAAAACATTTTTATCTAAAACCATAACAGTATGCTTGTCCCTCTGTGGCTACTCTTCACAGGAAATGCATCTCTGATTTAAAGTGTGTTTGTGTGACTTGATTTATTTCATTATTATAGTGTCTTGCATCTTCAAGATGACCAGCCCACATTGGCTTACAAGACACTGTATCTGCAGTAGCAAAGACTTTTTTCCACATTTTATTGTGTTAATAAAAAATGGATGAAATTGAGATTTTGTCACTGCCCTCCACACAATATCCCATAATGTCAAAGATGATGCAATCTCAATCGCACTCCACACTGCCCTTTCCCACCTGGACAAAAGGAACACCTATGTGAGAATGCTGTTCATTGACTTCAGCTCAGCATTTAACACCATACTGCCCACGAAGCTCATCAATAAGCTAAGGACCCTGGGACTAAACACCTCCCTCTGCAACTGGATCCTGGACATCCTGACGGGCCGCCCCCAGGTGGTAAGGGTAGGCAACAACACGTCTGCTACGCTGATCCTTAACACTAGGGCCCCTCACGGGTGTGTACTTAGTCCCCTCCTGTACTCCCTATTCACTCATGACTGCATGGCCAGGCACGACTCCAACACCATCATTAAGTTTGCTGACGACACAATAGTGGTAGGCCTGATCACCGACAATGATGAGACAGCCTATAGGGAGGAGGTCAGAGAATCGGCAGTGTGGTGCCAGGACAACAATCTCTCCCTCGATGTGAGAAAGATGAAGGAGCTGATTGTGGACTACAGGAAAACAGAGGCCGAACAGGCCCCCATTAACATCGACGGGGCTGTAGTGTAGCAGGTTGAGAGTTTCAAGATCCTTGGTGTCCGCAACACCAACAAACTATCATGGTCCAAACACACCAAGACAGTCATGAAGAGGGCACGACAACACGTTTTCCCCCTCAGGAGACTGAAAAGATTTGGCATGCGTCCCCAGATCCTGAAAAAGTTATACAGCTGCACCATCGAGAGCATCCTGACCGGTTGCATCACCGCCTGGTATGGCAACTGCTCGACATCTGACCGTAAGACGCTACAGAGGGTAGTTTGTACAGCCCAGTACATCACTGGGGCCAAGCTTCCTGTCATCCAGGACCTCAGTGTCAGAGGAAGGCCCAAAAAATTGTCAAAGACTCCAGTCACCCAATTCATAAACTGTTTTCTCTGCTACCGCACGGCAAGCGGTACCAGAGCGCCAAGTCTCGGATCAAAAGGCTCCTTAACAGCTTCTACCCCCAAGCCATAATACAGTTGAACAATTAATCAAATGGCCACCGGACTATTTACATTTACCCCCCCACCTCTCTATTTGTTTTGTACACAGCTGCTACTCGCTGTTTACTATCTATGCATAGTCACGTCACCCCTACCTACATGTACAAATTACCTCAACTAACCTGTACCCCCGCACACTGACTCGGTACCGGTACACCAGGTACACCCTGTATATAGTCTCGTTATTGATATTTTATTGTGTTACTTTATATTATTTTTTTACTTTAGTTTATTTGATAAATATTTTCTTAACTCTTTCTTGTTGGTTAAGGGCTTGTAAGTAAGCATTTCACTATAAGGTCTACACATGTTGTATTCGGCGCAGGTGACAAACAAAGTCACCTGCACCGAATATGATATGAAATATGTTTTTAGAAATCTTTAGAAATTAATAAATTTTTCTTTGTAGCTAAGCATTCACTTGTGTTTGATCATGTTGACATCGTAACTTCTTTCTAAATATGTGTCGTAGATTCGCTTCCTTAAAAATGGAATTGAGTTCTTTTGTCCATGGGTAATTAATTTCCTTTGTCCATGGATAATTAATTTCCTTTGTCCATGGGTAATTCATTTCCTTTGTCCATGGGTAATTCATTTCCTTTGTCCATGGGTAATTAATTTCCTTTGTCCATGGGTAATTCATTTCCTTTGTCCATGGGTAATTAATTTCCTTTGTCCATGGATAATTACGTTCCTTTGTCCATGGATAATGAATTTCCTTTGTCCATGGATAATTACTTTCCTTTGTCCATGGATAATTAATTTCCTTTGTCCATGGATAATTAATTTCATTTGTCCATGGGTAATTCATTTCCTTTGTCCATGGGTAATTAATGGGTAATTGTGTTCTTTTGTCCATGGGTAATTAATTTCCTTTGTCCATGGGTAATTAATTTAAAAGCAACACAGCCCATCACCCTGACCACACTATCCCCACTGTCAAACATGGTGGTGGCAGCATCATGGTTTGGGCCTGCTTTTCTTCAGCAGGGACAGGGAAGATGGTTAAAATTGATGGGAAGATGGATGCCAAATACAGGACCATTCTGGAAGAAAACCTGATGGAGTCTGCAAAAGACCCGAGACTGGGACGGAGATTTGTTTTCCAACAAGACAATGATCCAAAACATAAAAGCAAAATCTACAATGGAATGGTTCAAAAATAAACATATCCAGATGTTAGAATGGCCAAGTCAAAGTCCAGACCTGAATCCAATCGAGAATCTGTGGAAAGAACTGAAAACTGCTGTTCACAAATGCTCTCCATCCAACCTCACTGAGCTCGAGCTGTTTTGCAAGGAGGAATGGGAAAAAATGTCAGTCTCTCGATGTGCAAAACTGATAGACATACCCCAAGCGACTTACAGCTGTAATCGCAGCAAAAGGTGGCGCTACAAAGTATTAACTGAAGGGGGCTGAATAATTTTGCACGCCCAATTTTTCAGTTTTTGATTTGTTAAAAAAGTTTGAAATATCCAATAAATGTCGTTCCACTTCATGCTTGTGTCCCACTTGTTGTTGATTCTTCACAAAAAAATACAGTTTTATATTTTTAGGTTTGAATCCTGAAATGTGGCAAAAGGTCGCAAAGTTCAAGGGGGCCGAATACTTTCGCAAGGCACTGTAATTTCCTTTGTCCATGGATAATGAATTTTCTTTGTCCATGGGTAATTGTGTTCCTTTGTCCATGGGTAATTAATTTCTTTGTCCATGGGTAATGAATTTCCTTTGTCCATGGGTAATGAATTTCCTTTGTCCATGGGTAATTCATTTCCTTTGTCCATGGATAATTAATTTCCTTTGTCCATGGATAATTCATTTCCTTTGTCCATGGGTAATTAATTTCCTTTGTCCATGGGTAATTGTGTTCTTTTGTCCATGGGTAATTCATTTCCTTTGTCCATGGGTAATTAATTTCCTTTGTCCATGGATAATTAATTTCCTTTGTACATGGATAATTAATTTCCTTTGTCCATGGGTAATTAATTTCCTTTGTCCATGGGTAATTGTGTTCCTTTGTCCATGGGTAATTGAGTTCCTTTGTCCATGGGTAATTGAGTTCCTTTGTCCATGGGTAATTGAGTTCCTTTGTCCATGGGTAATTGAGTTCCTTTGTCCATGGGTAATTGAGTTCCTTTGTCCATGGGTAATTGAGTTCCTTTGTCCATGGGTAATTGTGTGTTTTATCCCAGTTGAAGACCTTTTTTCTTATCCTGTCCTCTGGCATGTCGATAAGGCACCCAGCCCATGTCCTATTTCATAGGGCGCCCAGCCCATGTCCTATTTCACAGGGCACCCAGACCATGTCCTATTTCACAGGGCACCCAGCCCATGTCCTATTTCACAGGGCACCCAACCCATGTCCTATTTCACAGGGCACCCAACCCATGTCCTATTTCACAGGGCACCCAACCCATGTCCTATTTCACAGGGCACCCAACCCATGTCCTATTTCACAGGGCACCCAACCCATGTCCTATTTCACAGGGCACCTAACCCATGTCTCCTTGAATAGCCAGGCTTGGAACAAACTTATGCATTCCAAGGAAATGTTGTATGGCTCTATTTTGAATAAAGTTGTTTAGGATTATTTTGTGTGTGTGGTGCAGCATTCTGCATTCAGTGACGAAGTGCAGTTTCGCGGCAGCGGCTGCTCTGTGTCGGTGGTGTGTAACTCACCTCTTTATGGCGCAGCGTGCTGCTGGGTGTCTGTGTCTCGGTGTGTGTGTGTTGTGAGAACACCATCATGGCTTCGAGGCGCAGGGCCAGGTGTGTGTGCTGTTGTCTCTCTGCGTGGTCACACGGGGTTAACTTCTCCTCGTCCTCCACAAACAGGTCTGACCCAGCCTGGACCAGGAGCTAACACACACACACACACACACACACACACACACACACACACACACACACACACACACACACACACACACACACACACACACACACACACACACACACACACACACACACACACACACACACACACACACACACACACACACACACACACAGGAGAAGTGGGAGGCAAAAGGGAAAGAGAGAGGAATAGTTAAAAGATGAGAGAAGACAGTCTCTCTCTCTCTCTTACCTCTACACAGTCTCTCTCTCTTACCTCTACACAGTCTCTCTCTTTCTCTTACCTCTACACAGTCTCTCTTTATCTCTTACCTCTACACAGTCTCTCTCTATCTCTTACCTCTACACAGTCTCTCTCTCTCTCTTACCTCTACACAGTCTCTCTCTCTCACCTCTACAGTCTCTCTCTTTCTCTTACCTCTACACTCTCGCTCTGTCTCTTACCTCTACACAGTATCTCTCTCTCTCTTTCCCTGACCTCTACAGTCTCTCTCTCTCTCTTACCTCTACACAGTCTCTCTTTCTCTTACCTCTAGTCGCTATCTCTCTCTCTATCTCTCTCTTACCTCTACACAGTCTCTCTCTCTCTCTCTCTTACCTCTAGACAGTCTCTCTCTCTTACCTCTACACAGTATCTCTCTCTCTCTTTCCTCTACACAGTCTCTCTCTCTCTCTCTTACCTCTACACAGTCTCTCTCTCTCTTACCTCTACACAGTCTCTCTCTCTCTTACCTCTACAAGTCTCTCTCTTTCTCTTACCTCTACACAGTCTCTCTCTTTCTCCTACCTCTACACAGTCTCTCTCTCTTACCTCTACAGTCTCTCTCTCTCTCCTCTACAGTCTCTCTCTCTCTCCTCTACAGTCTCTCTCTCCTCTACAGTCTCTCTCTCTCCTACCTCTTCACAGTCTCTCTCTCAACTCTACAGTCTCTCTCTCTCACCTCTACACTCTCTCTCTCTCTTACCTCTACAGTCTCTCTCTCTCTCTTTCTCGTACCTCTACACAGTATCTCTCTCCCTCTCTCTCTTACCTCTACACAGCTCTTCATGCCAGCAGCAGCAGCGTAGTGTAGACAGGTGCTGTTCCTGTTGTCTGTAGCATTAATGTTAACCCTTTCATACTGTCCTCTGTCCAGCCTAGCCCCGGTCCAGCTCAGGATCATCTGGACACACACACAATATTGTTAGCACTCTAATGTATTTGTGTGTGTGTTCTTTGTGTGTTTATATTATTTGAGTGTGTCTGTGTATCTATACCTGTAGGCAGTCTGCCCTGCGTTGTTCGTCTCTCTGTGGTCTGGCCAGTCTGGGAGACAGTGCCCCCTCTGGCAGCAGCAGGATGTGCGCTCCCTGACACAACGCATGCAGACATGTCTCATTCTGCACGTTCCGCTTGTTAGGGTTCCCTTCTTTACTGAAAAGGAACGACCTGGAGGGGATGGGTGAGTGGGAGAGCGAGAGAGAGAGAGAGAGAGAGAGAGAGAGAGAGAGAGGTTTACCATCTTTACAGAAGAGGAACCGTCCTTTCATAGCATATTTTCAAAGCAGAGTGGACAGATGACAGACATTCCAGTTCCAAGTCAACATTATGCTGGGGCTGCAGTCCTCAGGTAGTTTATATTCAACATCTCTGTCTGTCTACAGATCCATTTACTGATTACCTCTCCTTCATCATCTACTCCCTCTCCTCTCCCCATCCCACTCTCTTCCTCCACCTCACGGCTCTCTACTCTCCCTCCCCTCTGCTGAATCTGTGAGAAACAGCATTTATCACACAGCAATAACCACTGTAGCAATAATCGCATAATCTGACACACAGGCAGAAAGACAGACTGAAATACATTCTGCTAAGTACACATCAGATAAGCGCACACTTCGGTCAAGTGCACTCAAACAGATGACTGAATGGAAGAGTAATTTGATAGGCAGGAAGGTACCGAAATAGACCTGCAGTTAGCGACCTGGCCTTTAACACACACACACACAATTAGCTGGCCTTTTCAACCCACTTCCTCTGACCCCTGTAATCACCCAGAGAGAGAAAAGAAGGAGGGGAAGATCAGTGAAAGGAAGATAAAAAATAGGCTCATTAACAGCCTGTCATCTCCTCCCAGGGGTCAGACTGCTAACACACTTGAACTCTCTCTTCTTCTCTCTCCATCGCTCCCTGTATCCCTGAAACATATCTAAGGGGTGTTACCTGAGCAGGCGTGTCATGGCGTGCCTGCAGGTGTAGTGGAGGGGTGTGTTGTGTTGGTAGGTCTCTCCATAGGACGCGTTGGGGTCCAGCCCCTCTCTGAACTGGCTGTTGCCCTCGTACAGTTGCCATGCCAACGCCTCATCCCCGCTGACTAGAGCCTTCCGGAACTTAGTGGCTGTGTTCCCCATCACTGCCCTACAGGGGGCGTCGCACTGGAATCATTCAGCACAATTAATCACCTTTATCATTCAGAATTTATATATATATGTGTGTGTGTGTGTGTGTGTGTGTGTGTGTGTGTGTGTGTGTGTGTGTGTGTGTGTGTGTGTGTGTGTGTGTGTGTTAATAACATACAGTACCAGTCAGAAGTTTGGACACACCTACTCATTCAAGGGGTTTTCTTTATTTTTACTATTTTCTACATTGTAGAATAATAGTGAAGACATCAACACTATGAAATAATACATTTGGAATCATGTAGTAACCAAAAAAGTGTTAAACAAATCAAAATATATTTTAGATTCTTCAAAGTAACCACCCTTTGCCATGATGACAGCTTTGCACACTCTTGGCATTCTCTCAACCAGCTTCATCTGGAATGTTTTTCCAACAGTCTTGAAGGCGTTCCCACATATGCTGAGCACTTGTTATCTGCTTTTCCTTCACTCTGCTGTCCAACTCATCCCAAACCATCTCATTTGGGTTGAGGTTGGGTGATTGTGGAGGCCAGGTCATCTGAGGCAGCACTCCTTCACTCTCCTTCTTGGTCAAATAGCCCTTACACAGCCTAGAGGTGTGTTGGGTCACTGTTCTGTTAAAAAACAAATGATAGTCCCACTAAGCGCAAACCAGATGGAATGGTGTATTGCTGCAGAATGCTGTGGTAGCCATGCTGGTTAAGTGTGAATTGAATTCTAAATAAATCACAGACAGTATCACCAGCAAAGCACCCCCACAACATCATACCTCCTCTTCTATGCTTCACGGTGGAAACCACACATGCGGAGATCATCCGTTTACCTACTATGCGTCTTACAAAGACATGGCGGTTGGAACCAAACATCTCAAATTTGGACTCATCAGACCAAAGGACAGATTTCCACTGGTCTAATGTCCATTGCTCGTGTTTCTTGGCCCAAGCAAGTCTCTTCTTCTTATTGGTGTCCTTTAGTAGTGGTGTCTGCAGCAATTTGACCATGAAGGTCTGATTCATGCAGTCTCCTCTGAACAGTTGATGTTGAAATGTGTCTGTTACTTGAACTCTGTGAAGCATTTATTTGGGCTGCAATTTCTGAGGTTGGTAACTCTAATGAACTTATCCTCTGCAGCAGAGGTAACTCTGAGTTTTTCTTTCCTGTGGTGGTCCTAATGAGAGCCAGTTTCATCATAGCACTTGGTGGTTTTTGCGACTGCACTTGAAGAAACTTTCAAAGTTATTGAAATGTTACGGATTGACTGACCTTCATGTCTTAAAGTAATGAAGGACTGTCGTTTCTCTTTGCTTATTTGAGCTATCCATGCCATAATATGTACTTGCTATTTTACCAAATAGGGCTATCTTCTGTATACCAACCCTACCTTGTCACAACACAACTGATTGGCTCAAACGCATTAAGGAAAACAATTCCACAAATTAACTTTTAACAAGGCACATCTGTTAATTGAAATGCATTCCAGGTGACTAACTCATGAAGCTGGTTGAGAGAATGCCAAGAGTGTGCAAAGCTGTCATCAAGGCAAAGGGTGGCTACTTTGAAGAATCTCAAATATAAAATAGATTTTGATTTGTTTAACACCTTTTTGGTTACTACATGATTCCATATGTGTTATTTCATATTTTTGATGTTGTCACTATTATTCTACAAGAAAATAGTAAAAATAAAGAAAAACCCTGGAATGAGTTGTACTGTATACGGAATAATACAATACATTCATGTAATAATTCATCACTAATTTGAATCTTTGATAATAATAAACACTTACCTCCGCTATTCAGTCCTCACCTCCTCTTCCTCTCCTACACCTCCTCTTCCTCTCCTACACCTCCTCTTCCTCTCCTACACTACTCACAGCTCAGACATGGCCCACACCCTCACCCTGCAGAGAGAGAGAGAAAGAGAGGGTGGGGGGGGTCAATTAATCAATCAACTAATCTATCCATTTATGAAACATCCAACATGACTAAGTTACTGATTAACTGAATAGGGTTGATATTAATTGCCATGTCTACTATATAAGCTACAGTATCTGGATCCACAGACCCCATCATTTATAAACAGTCTCTGTGTTCCACCATTTTCTGCTCCAGTAAGTCTGCTGTAGACAGGGAGGGTGTGTGTGTGTGTGTGTGTGTAGGTGGGGGGCTACTGATAGTTTATAGGTCACGCTGTCTGTTCTACTCTCAACTCCACACAGCTTCAGCTGCTTCCAGCACACTTCGCCTCCCTCTCTCCCCTCACATTATTGCAGCATCCTCAAACCAATAATCACAGTTTTCCATTGACAAAAAATATAATTAACAACCACTGGCTTTTGGTGGCATGTTGTGTTTATAACAGACAGCTTGTGTTTATAACACATAGCTTCATAATACAAAATGTATCACACACAAAGTGTTTATACGCGTATTATAATGAAGTTGGCTAAACACAATAAGTTGCCAGCCAGCTACTTACATTTTCACACCAGGGATAAGTACCAGGAACAATACACTGTGTAAAAGTGTCAGACTCAAGACAAAGAGAAGTTAGCTGGCTAGTGCACATAGTCTGTCAGCCTGACTTCTCTAACGTACTGTAGCTAGCTATATCGTCGTCTGTCTATGCGGCCACCTGCCATGTAGCCTACGGCTATACCATTAACTTTGGCTGGTGGCTTTATTTGGTGCTGTCTGGCTCTTTCACCAGGTCAGTATGGACAGACTTGCTCACTTGTTCGCTAGCTACGACCTAGCCATTCATGACGAGCTAACAATAATAGCTAGTCATAGCTACATGGCTAGCTGCCACCGTTCTGCTAGCTAGCTACATCTGGCTGACGTGAATGTCTGTAGGGTAGTTAAACGCGATGCCAAGTTATGCTGGTTCAAGCTGATGCTAGAGCTGTGGTTTATTTTAACAGCTAGTGTCTGTCTTGGTGGGCCTCAATTCAGCCTTGTCAAATCATTATAATTCTAGCTACTTAGCTACAATTGGCTAACAGCTAGCTAGCTAATGACAGCAGTGGAAGCATCTAGCTGATAGCTAACACCCATCATTAGCTACTTAGCTATCAAGCTACTTACAAACATCGATTCACTTGGACATCAGTTGGACATACAAACATTCATAATACCGTTATTTCATAATTTTCCTTCTCGACTCCCCACCATCATCTCCTTCTTTCTTTCTCTCTCCAATCTCAGTTCTTCTCAGTGATGATGCGAGATGCTGCTGTTTCTGTTGTTGCTGGCAGGAAAAGGCATCATACGCATGAGCAGCACAAGCTGTCGCTGGCCATTTACACCTGATTGTTCAATACATGTCTCTGTCTCCTTGTCTTCCTTTATCAGAGATGGGTTGAAAAGTTGTTTTAAAAAATGCCCCAAATTTGTCCAAATCGTTCAAATTTGCAAACTGTAGAAGTAAAAAAAACACTCAAAGCACATGAAAGTCTTCCTATTTTGTTTATTACACATAATACATGTTTATTATACAACTCTAACGTCCATAGCACACCATTATAGATAGTGCTGTTTTTAATATTTTTACAATGAATTCTAGACAACATTAGGCTATGTGCCCCCCCCACTCAAAGCACATGAAAGTCTTCCGATTTTGTTTATTACACATAATACATGTTTATTATACAACTCTAAAGTCCATAGCACAACATTATAGATAGTGCTGTTTTTAATATTTTTACAATGAATTCTAGACAACATTAGGCTATGTGCCCCCCCTCTCTCTCTCCTCTACAGTTCTTGACAGCAGATGGCCAGTCTGCAGGCCTCACACAGGGCTTTCTCATGGGGCCTCTTCCACACCTTCTCTGATCCTTCTGACCCTTCCTCCTCCTCCTCTTCCTCCTCCTCCTCTCCGTAGCAGTTCTTCCTAATCTTTACAAACAGCCGGAGCAGTGCCTCTTCCACCTCATTCTTTGAAAAGCCTGGAAGTTCAAACTCTTCCCGGCAGCGTCTGCATGCCTGGCCGAAAGGCCGCATCAGGACGGTCCCCCGGCCTGTCTCATCCAACAGCCGATAACGGAACACTACCACCACCCGTGCCGACGGCCATGTCTTAGAACACTCACCACACTGGAACCTGAGGGAGAGAGTTAGAGGGGGGAGAGAGAGAAGGAGGGAGCATTACAATGAGTGCATATCTATTGGCATGGAGTTCCATCATGTCCAAGTCAACAGAAGGAGTTGAAGACAAGTGGTTTGTTTCCACATTGTGGTGCTGCAGTGCCAATCTTCTAAATCTGTGAGCTGCTGAGCTCTTTGTGGAACCAAGTCGGGGCAAATCCATAGAGATTGATAGAGGGCTCATCTTTGTAACTGTGTTAGAGTTGTCAGATTGTCTGTTAGTCAATTCTGAACTTTTTGCTCTCAGAGCGTTCAGAGCACACACTGGACGCTCTGGACGAGGAGGAGGGTTCATTCGAGCGTTCTGACCTCACAACCGCAGACAAACCCCCAAGCTAACTAGCAAAAATGTGTCTACCTTGCTAGCTACTTCCAGACACAAATGAGAGAACACTCACACTGGCCATTTTACTCACCTAGCAGAGCTGGTTAAGCCTTCATGTTATCTAGAGCATTAGTGACTGTAACTGTGCTGCTGGCAACAATTTAATGATGTTTTTTTGCCGATGTTTAATGACACCAGTCATATTCAGGTGTTGCGCTTCCTAAATTCATCAATTATTCTGCGCTCTGGTACATTCAGACCAGAGTGCTCTGAAATCAGAGTAGATAGCCAGTGTGAATTTACAAACGCACCAGAGCCGCCATGAGCAGAGTGCATGCAGAGCGACCTGCCTGTGCGGAGGGAGCGAGTGACAGATATAGAGGAGCAGCTAATGGAATGACTAATGGTGGAAGTTATCTCTGTATTTCGGGTTTCGGGCAGGGCCGGGCTTTAAATTTGGCAAAAGCAATCGGGACTGCGTAGGGCAGGGCCTGAATGTCACAGGCATGTGTCGGGATCGGGCTTAAAATGCATGCACGTGCAGGGCTCTACAACAGGGTCACCAGGAGGGATCAGCCAATGAAGTTGGAAGCCCCACCCAGTTGTCTAGATTAAAATTAGGGAAGCCCTCAATGGCGCTGCCCATGCTAATAAGGCATTTTGGCAACTAGAGGCTTCTGTCATTCTCTATGGGCAAATCACAGGCCTATTATAATTATAATTATAGTAAGGGAAAAACGTACTGTCCGTTGGCACAGTGGCTGTACACCCGCCATCTTCTCCTCCTCTCCTCCTTGGTGAGTGTTTCTGTCAGGCCGTAGTTGAAGTGGAAAGCCCACTGGTCACTGCTGCCCAGCTCCTCATCCAACATTTCCTCAAAACACTCTGACCACAGGGTGGGCATCCAGTCTGCCAACATAAACACGCACACACACACACACACACACACAGATCAGGACTGGTCAGAATGTGCAGATGGGGCTAATTAAATAACTTTCCAGATGAATGCACATGCATATGCCTAGGCCTACTGCCATTATGTAAATAAACAAACAAAAACTATACAGGATAAAATAAATTAAAAGTATTGCCTACAGTACCTGTATTCATGGTCCTCAATGTTGGAGAACAAATGCTAAAGAATGTTGAAGAACAAAATAACAAAATGCTGTTGAAGAACAAATTACCCGTTGGTGTTGTTATATTGCTCGGTATGAGCTGGGAATATTTATATGTTCCCGGGTGCTATGGCCTTGACGTTGGGATTTAGAAACTGAAATTTAACGGCTACTTTCGCTGAGGATGTGTATGCGGTCCAGGGTACTATTGCCCTGACGTTGCGATTTGGAAACCGAAACTTACCGTCTACTTTCACATTTTGCTGGCCAAGTTCATGGCATGCTGCCCACTGTACCCTGTCTCCCATTGTCACTGAGCGCAACTGAAGACCAGCACTCGAGAGACAACATTTTTTACAAACCCCAGAAACTTTACTGTTACTTAAATAGAGCCATGACTATATGGAACTCTATTCCACATCAAGTAAGTGATGCAAGCAGTACATTTAGATTTAAAAATCAGATTTAAAAATACACTTTATGGAACAGCAGGAAGTGTGAAGCAACACAAACAGGTGTAGACACATGCATTACACACACAATAACATACGGACTATACACACACATACACACGGATTTAGTACTGTAGATATGTGGTAGTGGTGGAGTAGGGGCCTGAGGGCACACAGTGTGTTGTGAAATCGGTGAATGTATTGTAGTGTTTTTAAAATGGTATAAACTGCCTTAATTTTGCTGGACCCCAGGAATATGGATCCATAATAAATACAAATACATGTCAATTCAATTAATTATGGCCTAATCGATGGATTTCACATGACTGGTAATATAGATATGCATTTGTTGGTCATAGATACCTTTAAAAAAAGGGTGTGTGGATTCAAAATACCAATCAGTATCTGGTCTGATCACCAGACATGGCGGGAACTGGAGCAAGCTGTCGTACACATCGATCCAGAGCGTCCCAAACATGCTCAATGGGTGACATGTCTGGTGAGTATTCAGGCCATGGAAGAACTGGGACATTTTCAGCATCCAGGAATTATGTACAGATCCTTGCGACATGGGGCCCTGCATTATCATGCTGAAACACGAGGTGATGGTGGCAGATGAATGGCACAACAGTGGGCCTAAGTATCTCGTCAAAGTATCTCTGTGCATTCCAATTGCCATTGATAAAATACAATTGTGTTCGTTGTTCGTAGCTTATGCCTGCCCATATCATAACCCCACCGCCACCATGGGGCACTCTGTTCCCAATGTTGACATGAACAAACCGCTCACCCACACAACGCCATACATGTAGCAGTTGTGAGGCCAGTTGGGCGTACTGCCAAATTTTCTAAAACAGGTTTGGAGGTGGCTTATGATAGAGAAATTAACATGAAATTCTCTGGTAACAGCTCTGGTGGAAATTCCTGCAGTCAGCATGCCAATTGCATCTGTGGTATAGTGTTGTATGACAAAACTGCACATTTTACGGTGGCCTTTTATTGTCCCCAGTAAAATGTGCACCTGTGTTTAATCAGCTTCATGATGTGCCACACCTGTTAGGTGGATGGATTATCTTGGCAAAGAAGAAATACTCACTAACAAAGCTGTAAATAAATTTGTGCACCAAATTTGAGAGAAATTTGGACAATTTCTGGGATGTTTTATTTCAGCTCCTGAAAACACTTTTACATGATGCATGGCTATTTTAGTTCAGTGTAGATTGGACTACTATACAACATAGTATTTATGTTCATTTTATTCAGGAAAACAAGGACCAAAACAAGAAGCAGGCAGATAGTAATAGCAGGCGCGGTAGTAGTTGCCCTTGTCGTTGATTTCTGAGGTAAGATAGGAATGACAGTTAACATTTTGTTCTGTAAATAGTTTTTCTGTACCCCTAATAACATCTTGCTCTGCCTCAGAGTATACTTCCTGAAGTACCTTCTCATGTCCAGTTTAACAGTAGGCCTATGTTCCTATGAGTCTTACCAAGTATCCCAGGTGGATAGGCCTGGGCCAAGTACCCACAGGGGAACACTGGTATGTGGGAACACCAACCCCATGTTGAAAACCACTGCAGTAATAAGCAAAAGGATTCAGTGAGTCAAAATGGCATTTGTCATACCTGTTTATTCATGTGGCTCAGTAGGTAGAGCACTTGCAATGGCAGGGTTGTGGGTTCAATACCCACGGGGAACCAGTATGAAAAAATACAAAAATGTATGCACTCACTACTGTAAGTTGCTCTGCACCAAAGCTGTGGAACAATAGTATGTAAAGGAGAGGAACAATTGATCGTTCTTATTCATAATATATTGTTCATTATTTATTATTGTAAGCTGAAAAACAATGAACATTTAGTTTTTTCCTGTTTGAGGAAGAGGAAGCCTGGACCAGAAGTTCACCAGTTCAAATTCCCACTCGCCCACATAATGACATAAATACAATTTCCAAACAACCACTATAGTCTCCAAAAGTCTTAAGAACTATTTTTCACATTGGTGAATTTAAGATCACCTGAGTTTATGGAATGATTATGATAGCATAATCATAACATATGTTGTTCTAATGAGGTTGGTTTATTACTGGACTATATTCCCGTTACCTTGTTTATGCAATTAGTATTTTAAATGATCCGTTAGCTGTTGCAGTTTCCTGTGGACTGCATATTACCTGATATAATTATAAATACATCACATAGCACAGGGCACAGACATTAATTCAACGTCTACTCCACGTTGGTTCCAAGAAATGTTATTGAAATGATGTGGAAACAACATTGATTCAACCAGTGTGTGTCCAGTGGGACATACATGTATGATAATCAGAGCCACATATTTTAGTAATTAAAAAGTGAAGAATGATTGACCTACAATCGAAAGTCATTCAAAGAATTCTTTAAAATATAGAAATGTTTATTAATGACAAATGTGAAACCACACACACACGCACACACGCACGCACGCACGCACGCACGCACGCACACACACACACACACACACACACACACACACACACACACACACACACACACACACACACACAGCCCCTAGGAGCCCAAGGTAATGAGTGGGTATGGCAACTGACTGATTCTGAGTGAATAACACAACAGGATCCAAACATATGAAAACATCCATGCAAACATGTTCTAGGGCTTGATTCAATCAGATTAGCGTTGGTTGACACCCGCCTAGCGGTTGTTTTGGCGGTTTCGGAGGTTGAACTACAACTCTGGTGTAACCTTATTGCCTACACTGCCATTGGATGCAACGAAACCACCTGACTTTACATCCGACAAATCCCATGCCGCCACGTTAGAAGTTCCTACAGCCGTGTTACAAGATCAAACACATGAATGGTTGATGTTCTATTATAGGCCCTACTGATAGGCTTTAAATCGTCCCCATCCAAATTAAACAGAAAATGATCCAATAGCATACACTTTCTATCGCTGGTTGATTCAACCAGTGTGTGCGCAGTGTGAAGGAAGGGAGTGATTTGTGACACACAAGAGCAACTGTGGATTTATGCTCGATCTGATTTTAAAAAGATAAAAAAGGTCTGGAGTACAGGAGAGTCTATATGGAAACTAGTGACGCGTTGCCACTTATCATACAAATCAAGTTTTATGCATGGTTGGAGTTGGCTGGCATCAGACTGGGCTGTGGGTGAAGCAGGCCAGGTACTGGTGGCAGCAGATTTGGCACTGGAGGTGGTGGTAAAGTAATCCAGAAGACTACCAACTGTGGGGTCAATTGCATAGTGCTCAAAATTAGTCTCCTAGTCTGGGTCCATTTCCTCCTGCATGGTCTTCCCAGTCGGCCTGAGGTAGTCCACACCCCACCAGCTCTCCTGAAAATGAAAAACAGAACAGAATGCAAAACAAGACAGCAGAGAGACAGCAGAGGCAGAGGTGGTCTTCACAGAGGCTGTAGCAGAGCCGGCTGTGCCCTGAGAGACAGCAAAGGCAGTGGTGGTCTTCACAGAGGCTGTAGTAGAGCTGGCTGTGCCCTGAGAGACAGCAGAGGCAGTGGTGGTCTTCACAGAGGCTATAGCAGAGCTGGCTGTGCCCTGAGAGACAGCAGAAGCAGTGGTGGTCTTCACAGAGGCTGTAGCAGAGCTGGCTGTGCCCTGAGAGACGGCAGAGGCAGTGGTGGTCTTCACAGGGGCTGTAGCAGAGCTGGCTGTGCCCTGAGAGACAGCAGAGGCAGTGATGGTCTTCACAGGGGCTGTAGCAGACCTGGCAGTGCCCTGAGAGACAGCAGGCAGAGGCAGTGGTGGTCTTCACAGAGGCTGTAGCAGAGCTGGCAGTGCCCTGAGAGGCAGCAGAGGCAGTGGTGGTCTTCACAGAGGCTGTAGCAGAGCTGGCAGTGCCCTGAGAGACAGCAGAGGCAGTGGTGGTCTTCACAGGGGCTGTAGCAGAGCCGGCTGTGCCCTGAGAGACAGCAAAGGCAGTGGTGGTCTTCACAGAGGCTGTAGCAGAGCTGGCTGTGCCCTGAGAGACAACAGAGGCAGTGGTGGTCTTCACAGGGGCTGTAGCAGAGCTGGCAGTGCCCTGAGAGGCAGCAGAGGCAGTGGTGGTCTTCACAGAGGCTATAGCAGAGCTGGCTGTGCCCTGATAGACAGCAGAAGCAGTGGTGGTCTTCACAGAGGCTGTAGCAGAGCTGGCTGTGCCCTGAGAGACAGCAGAGGCAGTGATGGTCTTCACAGGGGCTGTAGCAGAGCTGGCTGTGCCCTGAGAGACAGCAGAGGCAGTGATGGTCTTCACAGGGGCTGTAGCAGAGCTGGCTGTGCCCTGAGAGACAGCAGAGGCAGTGATGGTCTTCACAGGAGCTGTAGCAGAGCTGGCTGTGCCCTGAGAGACAGCAGAGGCAGTGGTGGTCTTCACAGGGGCTGTAGCATAGCTGGCAGTGCCCTGAGAGACAGCAGGCAGAGGCAGTGGTGGTCTTCACAGAGGCTGTAGCAGAGCTGGCAGTGCCCTGAGAGGCAGCAAAGGCAGTGGTGGTCTTCACAGAGGCTGTAGCAGAGCTGGCAGTGCCCTGAGAGGCAGCAGAGGCAGTGGTGGTCTTCACAGAGGCTGTAGCAGAGCTGGCAGTGCTCTGAGAGATAGCAGAGGCAGTGGTGGTCTTCACAGAGTCTGTATTAGAGCTGGCTGTGCCCTGAGAGACAGCAGAGGCAGTGTTGGTCTTCACAGGGGCTGTAGCAGAGCCGGCTGTGCCCTGAGAGACAGCAGAGGCAGTGGTGGGCTTCACAGAGGCTGTAGCAGAGCTGGCTGTGCCCTGAGAGACAGCAGAGGCAGTGGTGGTCTTCACAGAGGCTGTAGCAGAGCTGGCTGTGCCCTGAGAGACAGCAGAGGCAGTGGTGGTCTTCACAGAGGCTGTAGCAGAGCTGGCTGTGCCCTGAGAGACAGCAGAGGCAGTGGTGGTCTTCACAGAGGCTGTAGCAGAGCTGGCTGTGCCCTGAGAGACAGCAGAGGCAGTGGTGGTCTTCACAGGGGCTGTAGCAGAGCTGACTGTGCCCTGAGAGACAGCAGAGGCAGTGGTGGTCTTCACAGGGGTTGTAGCAGAGCTGGCTGTGCCCTGAGAGACAGCAGAGGCAGTGGTGGTCTTCACAGGGGCTGTAGCAGAGCTGAACAGAGAAAAAGGGGAAATGGAAGAAGATTATTGTATAACCTGATATGAAAATGATTTGAGAGTAAACAGTAAGGAAATAAAGAACAAAAATGTATATGAATCCCGACAATACAGTCATGTGATATTTAAAACACGACACACAATTGTTTTTCTCCATCATATTTTGATTGATGTAAGTTCTCTGTATTAGTTCTAAAATGACAACAGTGCATGATGTAGTAGGTCAAATGCCACTTACAGACACAGGTGCAGGGATTGGGGCACTCACAGAAGACGGGTAGGGACACTTACAGAGGCCAGAGGAAGGGTTGAGGCACTCACAGAGGTCGGTGCAAGGGTGGGGGTACTGACAGAGGCTGTTGACAACTTGGCCGGGCTAAATAAAAAAATACATTTAGTTGCATTAACCCTTGTGTAGTCTTAACATTCTGTATACTCCCCTTGTCCTAAGGGTAAAAAATGAACCGCCTTCACTAAAACCCTAATATAAAGCAGCTTAATTGAATTTTAAACACCAAATCTATTTTGCATGAAGAAACAACCTGTCATTCATCACAAACTTTGCGAATATTTGGGTTTTCCCTCTTCACAATGTAGAAAGACTGTATTTAATCAGTGGACACCACTTGTTTTTATTACAACACACCATGTCATTACCATGTCATAATTATTTTCTTTACTAAAGTAGAGGTTTATTTGTCAGGATTTGGCCAGGGTTGTTCCGGGTTTTGGTGACTAGATGCCCCCATTGTGCTTTTTGACCTTATGTTTTTTCCCTTGTTCCCCATTATTATTTGCACCTGTGCCTCGTTTCCCCTGATTGTATTTAAACCCTTAGTTTCCCTCAGTTCTGTGCTCTGTGTTTGTATGTTAGCACCCAGCCCTAGTGTTCTGTGTATTCTTGTCGATTCCGGTGGATGCTCTTGTGGAATTCTGTTTTTGTTTTTGAGTATCTCTTAAGGCTTTTTTGTGCTATTCCTACCACCTTTTGGATTTACCATTTTTGTATGGAAGGACTTCTCCTTTTTTACTTTATTAAATACACCGTCTTAAGTACTGCTGTGTCTGCCTCATCTTCTGGGTTCTGCTGACTATTCGTGGCTCAGTTGGTTAAGTGACTGTTTCTCACTCCGGAGACCCAGGTTCGTAACCGGGTCCTGACAGAAACACAGAGCCATAAATGAACCCAGAGGCAGCCAGTTCCCAGGACCTTTTTGCCATGCTGTCCCACCACCAGGAGACTGTCCAACGCCACGAAGCCGCCCTGGTTCAGCAAGAGGCCTTAATGGCTAGACATTCTCATCTTCTGTCGGAGATGCTGACTTCCATTAAGCAAATATCTGATCGTCTTACCCCGGCAACAGTTCCAGTCCCAGTACCTCAGATTCACGTACCCATGGCAGTTAACCCCCTGGCTGAACCTCGTCTTCCACCTCCCCAACGGTTCTCAGGTGATCCAAGTGCTTGTAAAGGGTTTCTCACCCAATGTTCTCTCTCCTTTGAGCTACAACCCTCGTCGTTTCCCACCGACCGGTCTAAGATCGCTTATATCATCACCCTGCTGTCGGAAAAAGCCCTGGCCTGGGCTACTGCTGTGTGGGATGCCCATAGTTCCTGCTGTGCCAGCTACTCTGCCTTTGCTGAGGAATTCAAACGAGTGTTTCAAGGCCCAAGCAGTGATTCTGACTCAGCCAAACAGCTCCTGACTCTCCACCAAGGTTGGCGCAGCGTGACGGACTATGCCATCCAGTTCCGCACGGTGGCAGCAGCAAGTGGCTGGAACAACGAGGCGCTCACGGTGTGCTTTCTGAAAGGCCTTTCCGACACTATCCAAGATGAACTGGCCACTCGGGAACCACCGGACAATCTCGAGTCCCTGATCAAGTTGGCCTCACGCATTGACCAGCGTCTGAGAGAGAGAGAACTCAACCGTAGACCTCGAGCCCCTATCAGTCCCAGCTCCGAGTCCCCACCTTTATCCTCGCTGGCTCCATCGGAACCCATGCAGATTGGACGCATCTCCCAGGCTGAGAGAGACCGCCGGATGAGGGAGCGACGCTGTCTATATTGCGGCAAACCGGGCCATTTCCGTTCCACGTGTCCCGGGCTCCAGGGAAACGCTCTGTCCCGTACAGACCGGGGGAACTGTAACGGGAAACATAACCTCCTCCCATCCGTCCAACTCCCGTCTGCTCATTCCAGTCACCCTCTCCTGGGACAACCACAAGCTTCACCTTCAAGCCTTGGTAGACTCTGGAGCCGCAGGTAACTTCATGGATGGTGTCTCGGCGAAGGAGAATGGCGTTCCCTCTGAACCTCTAAGTGAACCCATGAGGGTCACTACATTGGATGGAAGCCCTTTGGGATCTGGACTTGTCACTCATGTCACTACCTCCTTGCGACTTTCAGTTTCACAACACCAGGAATTGATGAACTTTCATTTGATCTCCTGTTCCGAGTTCCCTCTCGTCCTTGGATACCCCTGGCTTCACAGCCATAACCCTCACATCGACTGGTCTGTGGGCACTATCAAGCAGTGGGGTCCTACGTGCCAAGCTACTTGTATTTTCCAGAATTCCCCGAGTTCTACTCCCGAGTCTTTAGAATCCATCGACCTGACCCGAGTTCCCGAGTGTTACCATGACCTCAAACTGGTGTTTAGCAAACAGAGGGCCACCATGCTACCACCCCATAGACCTTACGATTGCCCCATCGACCTGTTTCCGGGCACTTGCCCCCCCAGGGGTCGGATCTTTTCCCTATCTCCACCCGAACGAGCTGCTATGGATACCTACATCAAGGACGCTCTGGAAGCAGGCCTCATGCGTCCATCCACCTCCCCGGCGGGAGCAGGGTTTTTCTTTGTGGCCAAGAAAGACGGTGGATTACGTCCTTGCATCGACTACCGGGGACTCAATGCCATAACCGTCCGTAACCGTTACCCGCTACCCCTTATGGCCACAGCCTTCGAGCTGCTCCAGGAAGCAGTTGTTTTCACTAAGCTTGACCTGCGGAACGCATACCATCTTGTGCGGATCAGACCTGGTGACGAGTGGAAGACCGCTTTCAACACGCCTACTGGTCACTATGAATACTTGGTGATGCCCTTCGGCCTGACCAACGCCCCAGCGGTGTTCCAAGCGCTCATAAACGATGTGCTTAGGGATATGCTTAACATATTTGTGTTCGTTTACTTGGATGACATCCTCATCTTTTCGAGCTCCCTTCAAGAACACACTAAGCATGTCAGACAAGTACTCAAACGCCTCCTGGACAGCCATCTGTACGTTAAGCCGGAAAAATGTGAATTCCATTCATCCCGAGTACAATTCCTGGGATTTGTAGTGGAACCCGGTCGAGTCCAAATGGACCCCAGGAAGGTAGGGGCGGTAGCGGATTGGCCCACCCCCAAATCCGTTAAGGAAGTTCAGCGTTTCCTGAGCTTCACAAACTTTTACCGCAAGTTCATCAAGAACTTCAGCTTGGTGGCAGCCCCTCTCTCAGCTTTAACCAAGGGTGGCAATGCAAGGTTTTTGTGGGGAAGAGAAGCTGAGACGGCCTTCCAAGGACTCAAGCAGCGCGTTCTCTCTGCTCCCATCCTGATACTACCGACTACGGATGAACCATTTGTGGTGGAGGTAGACGCATCAGAGGTTGGTGTTGGAGCTGTCCTGTCTCAGAGGGGTGAAGACAAGAAGCTTCATCCGTGCGCTTTCTTCTCACACCGGCTTACCCCGACTGAGAGGAACTACGATGTGGGGGATCGTGAACTCCTAGCGGTTAAGATGGCATTGAAGGAATGGAGACACTGGCTCGAGGGGGCTTCTCACCCGTTTCAAGTGCTTACGGACCACAAAAATCTGGAGTATATCCAGCAGGCGAAGCGGTTGAACTCTAGACAAGCTAGATGGTCTCTTTTCTTCAATCGATTCCAGTTTATCCTCACCTATCGGCCCGGGTCGAAGAATCTCAAACCGGATGCCCTGTCCCGAGTCTACGCTCCTGCCATTCGAGATGACACGGACATGCCTGTCCTTCCTGCTGCTAAGATTGTGGCTCTGATCTCGTGGCAAGTTGAGGATACCGTGAGACGTGCTCAAGCTAGCGAACCGGACCCGAAAGGAGGTCCTGCCAATCGGTTGTTTGTCCCCAAGGCAGTGAGGACTCAGGTCCTTCTGTGGGGGCACTCCTCTCGCCTCACCTGTCATCCGGGCGTAGGTCGCACCTTGGAGTTCATCCAGCGTAAGTTCTGGTGGCCTACCATAAGAGAAGACGTTGCCACTTTCGTCAATGCCTGTCCCGTGTGCTGCCAGGGCAAATCTTCTCACCTCCGCCCTCAAGGACTCCTTCACCCTTTACCTGTTCCCCACAGACCCTGGTCCCATATCTCATTGGACTTTATTACTGGACTTCCTCCATCCCATGGCAATACTACTATCCTAGTCATAATCGACAGGTTTTCAAAGGCGGCCAGGTTCGTCCCTCTGACTAAGTTACCTTCTGCCAAGGAAACGGCTGAGTTGGTAATTAATCATGTGTTCCGAGTCTTCGGCATTCCTCAAGATATGGTTTCTGACAGAGGTCCCCAGTTCGCCTCAAGGTTTTGGAAGGCCTTCTGCCAACTCATGGGGGCTTCTGCCAGTCTATCTTCAGGGTACCATCCGGAGTCCAACGGCCAAACAGAGAGGATGAATCAAGAGCTGGAAACCACCCTCCGATGTATGACTCGTGACAACCCGTCCACATGGTCATCCTTTATTGTTTGGGCTGAATACGCGCACAACACCTTGCGCTCCTCCTCCACTGGTATGTCCCCGCACGAGTGTCAGTTTGGCTATGCTCCTCCATTGTTCCCGGACCAGGAGGCAGAAGTCAGAGTGCCTTCAGCCTTGAAGTTCGTCAGACGCTGTCGGCTTATGTGGAGGAAGACCCGTCTTAATCTTATGCGTTCCTCACAGAGGTACCAACAACAAGCCAACAGACGTCGCCGTCCCGGGCCTACCCTGCGCCCCGGCCAGAGAGTCTGGCTCTCCACAAGAGACTTACCTCTACGGGTGGAGTCTCGCAAGCTGTCCCAAAAATACATCGGTCCCTTCAAGGTTGCCAGGAGAGTTAACCCAGTTTCTTATCGCCTACACTTACCCAGATCCCTTAAGATTAATCCCACATTTCACATTTCATTGTTAAAACCTGTTGTTTTTTCTCCCCTTGTCCCGGCAGACAGACCTCCCCCTCCGCCTCGTGTCATTGGAGGCCAGCCGGCTTATACCGTCCATCGGATACTGGATTCCCGCCGGGTGCAGCGGTCCTGGCAGTATCTGGTGGACTGGGAAGGCTACGGTCCCGAGGAGCGCTCCTGGGTTCCTGCCAAAGACATCCTGGACCCTGACCTCATTCGTCAGGTCAGGGCCCTCCACCCTGAGAGAGCTGGTAGGAACGTCAGGAGCCGTTCCTAGGGGGATTCTGTCAGGATTTGGCCAGGGTTGTTCCGGGTTTTGGTCACTAGATGCCCCCATTGTGCTTTTTGACCTTATGTTTTTTCCCTTGTTCCCCATTATTATTTGCACCTGTGCCTCGTTTCCCCTGATTGTATTTAAACCCTTAGTTTCCCTCAGTTCTGTGCTCTGTGTTTGTATGTTAGCACCCAGCCCTAGTGTTCTGTGTATTCTTGTCGATTCCGGTGGATGCTCTTGTGGAATTCTGTTTTTGTTTTTGAGTATCTCTTAAGGCTTTTTTGTGCTATTCCTACCACCTTTTGGATTTACCATTTTTGTATGGAAGGACTTCTCCTTTTTTACTTTATTAAATACACCATCTTAAGTACTGCTGTGTCTGCCTCATCTTCTGGGTTCTGCTGACTATTTTTGGCTCAGTTGGTTAAGTGACTGTTTATCACTCCGGAGACCCAGGTTCGTAACCGGGTCCTGACATTTATTATTATTATTATTGCTAAAGGTACTGCATATGTGTAAAAAAAAATAGCAAGTTATAGCACTTAGAAAGTAGCATAAATGTGTAGAAAGTAGTTTTGAATGCATTTTACTGAAGGGAAACAATAACAGTCATGAACCTTTTTGGCAACATAGTGATATGTTCTTATATACTGTACAATTAGGAATTCAACTACAACATACTAGTCTTCTCCCATTGTTTTAACCATTGCCCCCACCCATATGGTGTATAAACAACAACAATAAATAAGAAAAAAATAAGATAGATACAAAATAAAAACATGAAGATCATGATGATATGATATTACAGCAATACATAATAAAATGAACAGTGAAAATAACTTACATTACAGATATAAAAATTAACCTCTGAATGGAACCAGTTGCTCATCCACTGTTACTTCAGGCCCAGGGTTGTAGAGGAATGGCAGACGCTCCACCCACTCCTCCCAGACCTCTCTTATGGCTCCACCCACTCCTCCCAGACCTCTCTTATGGCTCCACCCACTCCTCCCAGACCTCTCTTATGACTCCACCCACTCCTCCCAGACCTCTCTTATGGCTCCACCCACTCCTCCCAGACCTCTCTTATGGCCGCCAGTTTGTCTCTCACATGTCTTTCAGGTCTTGCCTCATGGTTATCAAATCGTTGCATTCTTTAGAAAGTGTGAAAGACTTTCAGTGGCATCGTGGCACAGAAAATCGCCCTTCCAATCTCTGTATCCCAGAGACTACATGTAGCCTCGCCTTGGGACCTATACACACCATTAAGATTAGCAGCCCTATGTAGGCACGCAGGTCAATCTCATCCATCCTATTCCAGTTGTCTCCATGTTATCGGAAACGCTCTGAATTTTTCATCTCCAGGATGATTTTTCCGATGGCTGGTGTGATGAACATGTAGAATATTGAGGCGATGTCCTGGGCATGGGTGACTGCATGTCTTGTGGGCCCTGGGGTCAAACATAGTGGCGGGTCATTTGTGACCCTTAAGACAACACATAAAGATTATTGAAGATTATACTGTTATAAAAACAGATCAATACAAACCAAGCTTTTTACAGGCTGTATTTAGTCTGTATTTTATTTACTTGAGCAGGCTTCCTTGCCAAGTTAAGGTTTGGTCTTGCTGCTGACACATAAGAGCACCCAAAACCTTTGCTTATTGAACTGCAAAAGAGAGAGAAAAACCTAATAGTCACAATGAATTGAGGAGAAAATCCTTTTGACAGGTGACTTGGTTATCTGAATCAGTGTTCTATCACGCTAGCCATAGTAGTTGTGACATTTTGTTTTACATTTAACATTGACAAACAGTTCAATGCAGTCCTCAATGGAGGAATCTGAACAGCAGAAACACGCTGGCAGAGTAGGTGCTGGCCCGGCAAGTCCACCGGTAGAGATCTGCTTAAAATATAGGGGGGAAAATACAGACACTATTTTTATTTGTATTTCACCTTTATTTAACCAGGTAGGCTAGTTGAAAACAAGTTCTCATTTACAACTGCGACCTGGCCAAGATAAAGCAAAACAGTCGACCCATACAACAACACAGAGTAACACATGGAATAAACAACTATACAGTCAATAATACAGTAGGAAAAAATGTCTATATACATTGTGTGCAAATGAAGTAAGATAAGGGAGATAAGGCAATAAATAGGCCATGTTGGCAAAGTAATTACAATATAGCAATTAAACACTGTAATGGTAGATGTGCAGAAGATGAATGTACAAGTAGAGACACTGGGGTGCAAAGGAGCAAGATAAATAAATAAATACAGTATGGGGATGAGGTAGTTGGATGGGCTATTTACAGATGGGCTATGTACAGGTGCAGTGATCTGTGAGCTGCTCTGACAGCTGGTGCTTAAAGTTAGAGAGGGAGATATGAGTCTCCAACTTCAGTGATTTTTGCAATTCGTTCCAGTCATTGGCAGCAGAGAACTGGAAGAAAAGGCGGCCAAAGTAGGAATTGGCTTCGGAGGTGACCAGTGAAATATACCTGCTAGAGTGCGTGCCACGGGTGGGTGCTGCTATGGTGACCAGTGAGCTGAGATAAGGCGGGGCTTTACCTAGCAGAGACTTGTAGAGCCAGTGGGTTTGTCGACGAGTATGAGGCGAGGTCCAGCCAACGAGAGCGTACAGGTCGCAGTGGTGGGTAGTATATGGGGCTTTGGTGACAAAACCGATGGCACTGTGATAGACTGCATCCAATTTGTTGAGTAGAGTGTTGGAGGTTATTTTGTAAATGACATCGCCGAAGTCGAGGATCGGTAGGATGGTCAGTTTTATGAGTGAAGGATGCTTTGTTTTGCGAAATAGGAAGCCGATTCTAGATTTAATTTTTGGATTGGAGATGTTTACACTAGAGAATGGTATCTAATTTCAGTAAATCAGGAAAGAGAATACATGTTGTTTTAGCTTATAAGATGTACTAATGTACCTCCTGGGGGTGAAATGCACAGGCACATCTCTGAAGCCCTCCGAGCAGAGTTGTCCACGGACCTGCATTGTTTTTTATCTATCTGTAACAATACATAAGGAAGCCTGTGTTAGGAAGTACCCTGCTGGTGCCTTCAACATCTCACAGCACTCTCAAGCAGCTCTCCTCCCACACCCAAAACCGGGAGTCAAGAGGTGATGACCTCTTGCTCTCTCTGGAACTATCCTTAACCTGTTGTGATTGGTTGACAAGATCAAAGGTTTGGACTTTGACACTGTGTATAGTCTCTTTGTTACAATATGCCATGACAATTTGATGGCCAAATATTATAATAAAGTTGCTGTTCATTAGTAGTAAAGGACTACATTAAATGACAGGTATTTCTAGTAATACAGTATGTTTTCTAGATGACCACAGTTCAAATGTCATAGACCTATGCATGTTTTGCCATTATCTTATCATAATACATACGTTCTAAATCAAATCAAATCAAAATCAAATCAAATTTTATTTGTTACATACACATGGTTAGCAGATGTTAATGCGAGTGTAGCGAAATGCTTGTGCTTCTAGTTCCGACAATGCAGTAATAACCAACAAGTAATCTAACTAACAATTCCTAATCTACTGTCTTATACACAGTGTAAGGGGATAAAGAATATGTACATAAGGATATATGAATGAGTGATGGTACAGAGCAGCATAGGCAAGATACAGTAGATGGTATTGAGTACAGTATATACATATGAGATGAGTATGTAAACAAAGTGGCATAGTTAAAGTGGCTAGTGATACATGTATTACATAAGGATGCAGTCGATGATATAGAGTACAGTATATACGTATGCATATGAGATGAATAATGTAGGGTAAGTAACATTATATAAGGTAGCATTGTTTAAAGTGGCTAGTGATATATTTACATAATTTCCCATCACTTCCCATTATTAAAGTGGCTGGAGTTGAGTCAGTGTCAGTGTGTTGGCAGCAGCCACTCAATGTTAGTGGTGGCTGTTTAACAGTCTGATGGCCTTGAGATAGAAGCTGTTTTCAGTCTCTCGGTCCCAGCTTTGATGCACCTGTACTGACCTCGCCTTCTGGATGATAGCGGGGTGAACAGGCAGTGGCTCGGGTGGTAGATGTCCTTGATGATCTTTATGGCCTTCCTGTAACATCGGGTGGTGTAGGTGTCCTGGAGGGCAGGTAGTTTGCCCCCGATGATGCGTTGTGCAGACCTCACTACCCTCTGGAGAGCCTTACGGTTGAGGGCGGAGCAGTTGCCGTACCAGGCGGTGATACAGCCCGCCAGGATGCTCTCGATTGTGCATCTGTAGAAGTTTGTGAGTGCTTTTGGTGACAAGCCGAATTTCTTCAGCCTCCTGAGGTTGAAGAGGCGCTGCTGCGCCTTCTTCACGATGCTGTCTGTGTGAGTAGACCAATTCAGTTTGTCTGTGATGTGTATGCCGAGGAACTTAAAACTTGCTACTCTCTCCACTACTGTTCCATCGATGTGGATAGGGGGTGTTCCCTTTGCTGTTTCCTGAAGTCCACAATCATCTCCTTAGTTTTGTTGACGTTGAGTGTGAGGTTATTTTCCTGACACCACACTCCGAGGGCCCTCACCTCCTCCCTGTAGGCCGTCTCGTCGTTGTTGGTAATCAAGCCTACCACTGTTGTGTCGTCCGCAAACTTGATGATTGAGTTGGAGGCGTGCGTGGCCACGCAGTCGTGGGTGAACAGGGAGTACAGGAGAGGGCTCAGAACGCACCCTTGTGGGGCCCCAGTGTTGAGGATCAGCGGGGAGGAGATGTTGTTACCTACCCTCACCACCTGGGGCGGCCCGTCAGGAAGTCCAGTACCCAGTTGCACAGGGCGGGGTCGAGACCCAGGGTCTCGAGCTTGATGACGAGCTTGGAGGGTACTATGGTGTTAAATGCCGAGCTGTAGTCGATGAACAGCATTCTCACATAGGTATTCCTCTTGTCCAGATGGGTTAGGGCAGTGTGCAGTGTGGTTGAGATTGCATCGTCTGTGGACCTATTTGAGCGGTAAGCAAATTGGAGTGGGTCTAGGGTGTCAGGTAGGGTGGAGGTGATATGGTCCTTGACTAGTCTGAAAAAGGTCCTACTGTACCACAGTTTGCCTGTTGCCTGTATTGGCAGGTCAAACCCCTGTGGTGGCAAATGTCCACAACCAGGACATCCACTGATTTATGGGCCTTATGGGACCTTTAAACATCTGAAGCAAACAAGATGTATGTTTCACGCTACCACAAGAAAAATGTGCAATACATAGCAAACCTCATGTAAACCAGGCTAATACAGTCAGCCTTTAAGAATACATAGCGTGATTGGAAAATTTGTCAGTATTCATGCAAGTAAGCTAATCAAGCATTATGGCAAATTAGTCAACTTTGGCTTTATCAGCTAAGCTATATGATGGACCGACTAATTTTAATTAATAAACAAATACATCGGCATATAGGTAATGTTAGCTATGGCTAGACATGTTTATAACAAAGTTTGTCCCCTGGATATCAAAGCATTATCTAACTTAGCTGGCATAATATAGCTACCATCTAAAAAGTCTAAAGAAAATCAACTGATACCAACAAATAGCTCCCCCTATTTGAAAGTGAATGCTATGCTACTGTAACGTTACCAAATGATATGCGTGACCGTACTGTAAGCTGTTTACATAGCTAGATACAGTAGCAAACGTTAGCTAGATAGCTAACGAACGTAGCTAGCTGAATGGCATTTACTAAAATGGGCAATAACTTAACCTTGGTAACATAAGCAGATTGCATAATATTTTAGATCTCACCAATTTTGACACTTATCTTACCTATGAAAACGAATGCTAGTAGCTAGAGCTGTGCAGTCGTGGCGGCCAAAAGTTTTGAGAATGACACAAATATTAATTTTCACAAAGTCTGCTGCCTCAGTTTGTATGATGGCAATTTGTATATACTCTAGAATGTTGTGAAGAGTGATCAGATGAATTGCAATTAATTGCAAAGTCCCTCTTTGCCATGCAAATGAACTGAATCCCGCAAAAACATTTCCACTGCATTTCAGCCCTGCCACAAAAGGACCAGCTGACATCATGTCAGTGATTCTCTCATTAACACAGGTGTGAGTGTTGACAAGGACAAGGCTGGAGATCACCCTGTCATGCTGATTGAGTTTGAATAACAGACTGGAAGCTTCAAAAGGAGGGTGGTGCTTGGAATAATTGTTCTTCCTCTGTCACCCATGGTTACCTGCAAGGAAACACGTGCCGTCATCATTGCTTTGCACAAAAAGGGCTTCATAGGCAAGAATATTGCTGCCAGTAAGACTGCACCTAAATCAACCATTTATCGGATCATCAAGAACTTCAAGGAGAGCGGTTAAATTGTTGTGAAGAAGGCTTCAGGGCGCCCAAGAAAGTCCAGCAAGCACCAAGACCGTCTCCTAAAGTTGATTCAGCTACGGGATCGGGGCATCACCAGTACAGAGCTTGCTTAGGAAAGGCAGCAGGCAGGTGTGAGTGCATCTGCACGCACAGTGAGGCAAAAACTTTTGGAGGATGGCCTGGTGTCAAGAAGGGCCAAAGAAGCCACTTCTCTTCAGGAAAAACATCAGTGACAGACTGATATTCTGCAAAAGGTACAGGTATCGGACTGCTGAGGACTGGGGTAAAGTCATTGTCTCTGATGAATCCCCTTTCCGATTGTTTGGGTCATCTGGAAAAAAGCTTGTCAGGAGAAGACAAGATGAGCGCTACCATCAGTCCTGTGTCATGCCAACAGTAAAGCATCCTGAGACCATTCATGTGTGGGGTTGCTTCTCAGCCAAGGGAGTGGGCTCACTCATAATTTTGCCTAAGAACACAGCCATGAATAAAAAATGGTACCAACACATCCTCCGGCTACTTTGAAGAATCTCAAATATATTTGTTTAACACTTTTGACTGGTATTGTACATTTTGTTCTCGCCTTGTCAAGAGACGCCATTTAAACGGCTGTCACAATCTCAGTACAATCAGCACGAACCCCTCGGGATATAGCGCTCAACAGTGCATCCCACTTACAAAGCAGCTGCTTCGTCTCGATGTTCTTCTTTATAAAAAGCTACCGCAACACTTTTCCATTTCAAACAAGTTCGCTCTTCTAACCACGCTTCACTTGCTTGATACCCTTTCACGTCCCTGTGTCTTCTTCTTCTGTGGGTTTTATGGCTGACTAAAACCCAAAATGGTGTATTGTCGCCACCAATTGGATGGGTTGAAACACCCCCAAAACGTTAAAAAGATATCTGTACGTAATAGGGAAACTAACTTAATCCACCGTAATAAAAAATTGTACATTGCCAAAACAAACAAATCTCTAACTTCTTCCATCTTTTAATTCTCCATATCTACCTTCTCAGGATCTAGGACCTGAGAGGGTGGTATGGCTCTAGGACCCGAGAGGGTGGTATGGCTCTAGGACCCAAGAGGGTGGTATGGCTCTAGGACCTGAGAGGGTGGTACGGCTTGTTCCAATATTCCATGTAACTCCTTCGCTGAGAAATCTTTCAGCCCCAGGAACCGCTCCGTCTCATCCACTATGATTTCTATCTTCCTGGACCTTCTCTCCACCTTGGCAGTGCCATTAATTACCATAGCTATAAAGGCTAAATTCCACCTTCTTAACCTTTAAAATGTCAGGAGCCGGCTGGTGAAAGGCAACCTCTGCATCCTGCAGTGCAGGCCTACCCACCACCATGGACTCTTCTGGTGCACCATTCAACCCCTCAACCCTTTCACAGCTGCTGCATACGAAACGTTCTGTACAACCCTGACTTTGGCCACCTCATTCTTTTTCCCCCTTGTGGGGCATTCGAAAGATGTGGCTTCATCGACTTCTCCCTTCTGCAAACATTTGATGCATGACCAAAAGCTTTACAACGATCACACTGCATTGGTCTTGGGATAAATGCTCTTACTCTCTAGTTAATATACCCTACAGCACTTGAGTAGGGAGACTCCATATCAAAAAATAAAAGAACAGATACTCTTCAATTTTTCACCACTCACCACATGATTCATCCGACGTCCTTCAATCACTCCAGGAATATTTTTAATCTCTTCAAAATCGACTTCCCACGAGAAGCCAGATATAACCCCCTTGAGGGGTGCCCTGTTCCGAATCGACACACACGACACTTCAAACTTAGCAAATCGGTTAAGACACAACTCACGTTCCTTCTGATCCGCAGAAGCGTGTCAACGGTTGGCTGTGTCAACTGGGCTTGCAGTTGACGTACAACGCCTCCTGGCGGCCATGTTGGAAGACCACCGCATGAATTCTTCGTTTCGACAACAGCAGAGTGGCAACCCCAAACTGCATGATAACAGTGATGACTAAAACTAGTTTATTCATGGTCATTTTCTGTGGAGTAGTTGGCTGCTCTAACAAGGCATGAAAGGCAACATGAAAAATACATTTTTCGAAAGATGGAGAGGTGTGACGCTATTGTCCTTCTTCCAAAGAATGAGAAGCTATTCATGATTGGCTTTTGAAACATGTACATGGAGATGATGATTGGACATGGTTAACACCCTAACTTGAGTAAAATAGCGCCAAAGCTCCAAGAGCTTCTGCTAAATGACTAAAATGTAAATGTAAAATTTCATTCAACACTGGAACATTTAACCCACAAATTATGCAAAAACAAACATAAACCAAGCCAACTGGAAAAGGGAGAATTAATTAATTGATAAATTAATATTATATAAAAGACAAGAAAAAAAGTATTCCATGTTTAAGCACAGCAGACATAACATAGAGTAGACAGCCTATAAGGAGGAGATCAGAGACCTGGCCGTGTGGTGTGTAACATTTATTTAACTAGGCAAGTCAGTTAAGAAAAAAATATTATTTACAATAATGGCCTACACCGGACGACGCTGGGCCAATTGTGCGCTGCCCTATGGGACTCCCAATCACGGCTGGTTGTGATACAGCCTGGAATCGAACCAGGGTGTCTGTAGTGACAGCTATAGCATTGAGATACAGTGCCTTAAACCACTGCATCACTCGGGAGCCCTGATGCCAGGACAACAACCTCTCCTTCAACATGATCAGGACAAAGATGATGATTGTGGTCTACAGGAAAAGAAGAACCCGGCACACACCCATTCTCATCGACGAGGCTGTAGTGGAGCAGGTTGGGAGCTTCAAGTTCCTTGGTGTCCACATCACCACAAACTATCATGGTCCAAACACACCAAGGCAGTCGAGAAGAGGGCATGACAAAACCTATTCCCCCCCAGGAGACTGAAAGATTTGGCAAGTTTGGCATTCAAAAAGTTCTACAGCTGCACCATCGGGAGCATGCTCCAGCTGGTTGCATCACTGCCTGGTATGGCAACCGCTCAGCCTCCGACCGCAAGGCACGACAGAGTGTAGTGCGTATGGCACAGTACATCACTGGGGCGAAGCTTCCAGCCATCCAGGACCTCTATACCAGGCGGTGTCAGAGGAAGGCCCTAAAAATTGTCAAAGACTCCAGCAACCCGTCATGCATAGGTGTAATAGGTGGCAGGGAAGTCAGGCGCAGGAGAGTCAAATTGAGTGTAAAATGGAGTCTTTTAAATAAAGTTCCACGAGTATGCTCCATAACAATAAATATACAAACAAACCAAACATGGGTACGAGGACCCGACGCGCACCTATGCAACAATCACACTATACTGACAATAAAACAATCTCTGACAAAGACATGAGGGGAAACAGAGGGTTAAATACACAACAGGTAATGAATGGGATTGAAAATAGGTGTGTGGGAAGACAAGACAAATCCAATGGAAAATGAAAAAAGGATCAATGATGGCTAGAAGACCGGTGACGTCGAACGCCGAGCACCGCCCGAACAAGGAGAGGCAACGACTTCGGCAGAAGTCGTGACACAACCCTAGTCATAGACTGTTCTCTCTTGTTATTTTACTGCTGCTCTTTAATTAGTTGTTACTTTTATTTCTTATTTTTTACTCATCAATTTTTTCTCAACACTTATTTTTCTTAAAATTGCATTGTTGGTTAAGGGCTTGTAACTAAGCACTTCACTGTAAGGCCTACACCTGTTGTACTCGGTGCATGTGACAAATAGAATTTGATTTGATTATACCATTCTTTCATGGCTGCAGCAGAGTGACCAATAGCAGGGCTTCGGCTCCCATCAAAAGACCTGTGAGTCAAAGGAGAAACAAAGTGATAAATACACTGAACAAAAATATAAACGCAATGCAACATGTAAAGTGTTGGTCCCATGTTTCATCAGCTGAAATTAAACAATCCATAAATGCTCCATACAAGCTTATTTCTCTCAAATTTTGTGCACAATTTTGTTTTAATCCCTGTTAGTGAGCATTTCTCCTTTGCCAAGATAATCCATCCACCTGACAGGTGTGGCATATCAAGAAGCTGATTAAACAGCATGATCATTACACAGGTGTACATTGGACAATAAAAGGCCACTCTAAAATATGCAGTTTTGTCACACAACACAAAGCCACAGACGTCTCAAGTTTTGAGCAAGCGTGGAAATTGGCATGCTGACTGCAGGAATTTCCACCAGAGCTGTTGCCAGAGAATTTAATGTTAATTTCTCTACCATAAACTGCCTCCAACATCGTTTTAGATCATTTGGCAGTACGTCCAACAGCCTCACAGACCACATGTAACCACGCCAGCCCAGGTTACAGCGTGCTCCAGTTCCCGCCAGTATCGAGAAACTTCACACAGCCATTGAAGAAGAGTGGGACAACATTCCACAGGCCACAATCAACAGCCTGTGCAAAGGAGATGTGTCGCGCTGTATGAGGCAAACGGTGGTCTCACCATATATGATCACTACATATACTGTAATGATCACGCTTTTTGATCACCATATACTGACTGGTTTTCTGATCCACGCACCTACTTTTTTAAAAATGTATCTGTGACCAGTCATGTGAAATCCAAAGAGTAGGGCCTAATTAATTCATTTAAATTGACTGACTTCCTTGTATGAATTGTAACTCAGTCAAATATTTGAAATTGTTGCATGTTGCGGTTATATTTTTGTTCATTTTACAATTGTTTTGTTTTAGCTACAGTACCAGTCAAAAGTTTGGACACACCTACTCATTCAAGGGTTTTTCTTTATTTGTACTATTTTCTACATTGTAAAATAATAGTGAATCATGTAGTAACCAAAAGAGTGTTAAACAAAACAAAATATATTTTAGATTTAGATTCTTTAAAGTAGCCAACCTTTGCCTTGCTGATAGCTTTGCACAAGCTTGACATTATCTCAACCATATTTCCCTGGAATGCTTTTCCAAAAGTCTTGAAGGAGTTCCCACATATGCTGAGCATTTGTTGGCTGCTTTTCCTTCACTTTGCGGTCCAACTCATCCCAAGCCATCTCAATTGGGTTGAGGTCAGGTGATTGTGGAGGCCAGGTCATCTGATGCAGCACTCCATCACTCTGCTTCTTGGTCAAATAGCCCTTACACAGCCTGGAGGTGTGTTTTGGGTCATTGTCCTGTTGAAAAATAAATTATAGTCCCACTAAGCGCAAACCAAATGGGATGGCGTATTGCTGCAGAATGCTGTGGTAGCCATACTGGTTAAGTGTGCCTTGAATTCGAAATAAATCACAGCAAAGCACCCCCACACCATCTCCTCCATGCTTCACGGTGATAACCACACATGCTGAGATCACAAAGACACGGCGGTTGGAACCAAAAATCTCAAATTTGGACTCATCAGACCAGATTTACACCGGTCTAATGTCCATTGCTTGTATTTCTTGGCCTAAGTAAGTCTCTTCTTCTTATTGGTGTCCTTGAGTAGTGTTTTTTGCAGTAATTTGACAATGAAGACTTGATTCATGCAGTCTCCTTTTGATGCTGAGATGTGTCTGTTTCTTGAACTCTGTGAAGCATTTATTTGGGCTGCAATTTCTGAGGCAGTTAACTCAAATGAACTCATCCACTGCAGCAGAGTTTGGGTCTTCTTCTCTTCCTGTGGCGGTCCTCATGAGAACCAGTTTCTTCATAGCTCTTGATGGTTTTTGCGACTGAACTTCATGAAACTTTCCGAAATTGAATAATCGTCACGTCTTAAAGTAATAATGGACTGTCGTTTCTTTTTGCTTATTTGAGCTGTTCTTGCTATAATATGGAGTTGGTCTTTTACCAAATAGAGCTATTTTTTTGTATACCACCCCTACCTTGTCACAACTGATTGGCTCAAACGCATTAAGAAGGAAAGAAATTCCACAAATGAACGTTTAACAAGGCACACCTGTTAATTGAAATGCATTCCATAAAGCTGGTTGAGAGAATGCAAAGAGTGTGCACAGCTGTAATTATTTTTATTTATTTAACAAGGCAAGTCAGTTAAGAACAAATTCTTCTTTACAATGACGGCCTACCCCGGACAAACCCTAACACAGACAGCAATCGATTTCATTTTTGAAATCGGACACGATGGGTAGATTAACAAGATGTTTATCTTTCTTTTTTTGTATTGGACTTGTTAATGTGTGAAAGTTACATATTTCAAAAAAATAATCGCAATTGTAAATGAGAACTTGTTCTCAACTTGCCTACCTGGTTAAATTAAGGTGAAATAAAAAAAATCAGTGTACCAATTTTTGTAATCTATCAGGTTATTTAATTAGCTATATCTTTGATAATTCTCCAAAATTTTCCCAGACTGCACTTGGACATTCCTCCCAATGAATTACAAAAAGTATTTTCTTTTTAGGGACAGATTGCAATATACTGGGGGGAGGGGTGGTCCAAAATAGGGGAGGGTTGTCAAACATATTATTTTGCTTTGGGGTGGGTTGTGTTGTAGTCTACCAGTCTAATGGTCTATCCTGCCCTCTATCCACCATTCACAGTGACAATGGTGATAGGTGGATTGTTTGTCCAGGTCTGCAATAGGCTAACTAGCAATCATACCACACATAAAAACATTCAAAGCTGCATACATTTTCAGTATGAATTGACAAGAACAAATAGGAATAGCTGATAGGCAGCGGAGAGGCCATGTGCAACAATGCACGTTTCAGAGCAATGCAGACATGAGACACATTGCTCAAAAATCTCCCAGAATTATCTTGTTTAGGGACAATACAATTATCCTCCCTAGACTAATTAATAATTGCATTATTGTTTTCAAGTGAGTACAAAATTCTACTCTAGGCTGCAGTGAAAATGTCATTTGAATAACTGTGCAAAATCCCTGTGAAATGAAATGTTTCAATTGACTTGGATCAGTTGTGGGTCTATTCTCTACAGTTTACGAGGTCTAGAAAGGCACAGTAGCAGACCAGTCTGGCTATATTTTTACTTCTGATACTGAATGCGCACTCTGTTCCGGATCATCATTCTCCGAAGTCCTCCTATAACAATGTGGCCACATATGCTCCCGGTAGGGCCAGTTATTCAGGAATGCTTAAAACTTCTAGGGGGCGATATTTTCACGTCCGGGTGAAAAGTGTGCCCAAAGTAAACTGCCTGCTACTCAGGCCCAGAAGCTATGATATGCATATTATTAGTAGATTTGGATAGAAAACACTCCGAAGTTTCTCAGAGTGTTTGATGAATGATGTCTGTGAGTATAACATAACTTATTTGGCAGGCGAAACCCAGAGGACAAACCATCCAAGAACTTTTTTGTTTGAGGTCACTCTTTTCAATGGGTTTTCATTGGGAATCTAGAATTGGCAGTTGCTTGCAGTTGCTTGCTTGCAACACTCAAAAGCAGTTGCTTGCAGTTCCTATCGCTTCCACTGGATGTCAACAGTCTTTAGAAATTGGTTAATGTTTTTCCTTTGCGAAATGAAGAAGTAGCCCTGTTCAGAACGAGGGTGGAGTGAAGTGTACTGTTTGATAGAGGCGCATGACCTGAAAAGCACACTCCACATTATTTTCATCCGGTATTGAAAGCAGCAAGATGAACAAGAAGTTCACCTTTAAACCAGTATATAACATTTGTCTAATTTATGAATTATTATTATGAGTATTTATGTTTTTGAATTTGGCGCGCTGCTATTTCACTGGGTGTTGGGGATTGGCGCTTGAAGGGATCACTAAGAGGTTGCGCACCTCCTCTAAAATCTGAGCTACACTTCAATATAGCTTAAATATTTATCATTTAACTTTTAAAATGTATTACCTTTTATATGTGGCATTAACTCAACCTGTCACAATGTTTTAATCTGATTAGGCTACTTAAAAATTATCCCGTAGGAATGCGCACAATCATCGAAAATATAATTCCACATCCTCAAAATGGCTTGACATTAATCAGGTTTCCATACAACCTTTTTATGTGAGTAAAGTAGCCTACATCATGGGAAAGCATGCAGTTTATTAGGCTCCAGATTAAATCAATTATGATGAACTTCACAGGGTGGTGAAAGTGCACTGTGATGAGTTTGATGCTCCTTTTAATAAATATTGAGGGTTTTATTCTGGTGACATGACGATTGATGCTTGGCTGCCATTTGACAAATAATTATCTCATCATGTAGAATGCTATACCTGCACTGTATTTGCATGCTGTTGGTTAGAGTGCAAGTGCCAATACCAGTGGGCACATTTGCTCTATCTATGCATTATTTTTTTGTGACAAGACCATATAGGCCTAGAGTTGCCAGCTGGACGGTATTTCCTCCCCCCTGACACATTTGTTCGGCTGACTTCTGAGTTAAGAGAGCAGTGTGTCAAGAAGCAGTGAAGCTTGGCAGGGTTGTGTTTGGAGGACGCATGGCTCTTGATCTTCGCCTATCCCGAGCCTGTAGGGGGGTTAAAGTGATGGGACAAGACTGTAACTACCAATTGGGGAGAAAAGGGGGGTAAAAGTACCAAACAAAATGTGTTGGAAACTCATCTAACTTGGACTTTTTTTATTCCGAACATGGGAATTTAACCTCAAAAGTTATTTTTAAGTGCACTACATATTTATGCACAGACTTGTAACTTCAACAAGTAAATTTGATGAAAACACAACTCAGATGGGAAAATGCGGCAGGTAATTATTGGCTTTTGGCTGATAAAAATAAATAAAATTGTAGCCAGGACAGGCTGTCTATCATAGCCTACATCCAGAATTCGAGCTTCAGCACCATTCTCTCACACCTGAGTCTGCTGATAAGGAGAGAGAGAGAGAGAGCGAGAGAGAGAGAAAGAGAGAGAGGAGCCTTGGCCTAGACCACTGTTGATTGTGAAGATGGAGGCATTTTTCATTGAGGTAAAACTAAAGTTAGAGGAAAAGGTGTATGATTATAGTGAAAAACCTACAAGGGGAATTTAATATAAGTTTGAATACTGTAGTGGACTAAGATGAAAGGAAGGTTGGCATGGCGGCAGGGTAGCCTAGTGGTTAGAGCATCTAGTAACCGGAAGGTTGTGAGTTCAAACCCCCGAGCTGACAAGGTACAAATCTGTCATTCTGCCCTTGAACAGGCAGTTAACCCACTGTTCCCAGGCCGTCATTGAAAATAAGAATTTGTTCTTAACTGACTTGCCTGTTTAAATAAAGGTAAAATTAAAAATGGCCAAATGCAGGCTCCTGTGCAACTCCCTATTCAGGTAGGATGCAATTTTGAAACTTAAATGTATTTATAATAATTTGCTTTATCATTATTATTGTATATAATTGTTATTATTGTAAGCTTATTTATGAATCAAAATATTAATTCATTAAATATGCAACATCTATTTTGTTTAATTCCTTCGAGACATTTTCATTGGCTAAACTAAATCCGATCTGTTAATTGTATCTAGTTTAAGATGGTAAGTAGGTCTGTTGTAAAATAAAAAATAAAATGTATGTTATTTGTTGGGTATGGTAGGCACTCTCCTTTGTTGGTAATTGCTGTTGTAGCCTGTTCAAAGTTTTTATGAAGGTTTAAACCAGTTCGCATGTGTTTTGTTTCATTCTGTTTCAGCAATGCTGTGTGTGCCGGAATATAATAGCCTGCACATAATTTCCCTATAAGCAATGGCTTGACTTACTTTTGGTATTACCCTAATAAAGTTTTGAAACTTTTGTGAAGGTTTGGTGTGGCTGTTATTAAGCTTTAGCTACTGCAAGCCTATGCAATGAAGGCAGTGGGCACCGGTACTCCAACTGACTCAGACAGTTTAATTTGAGGTGAGGAATGTTTCAGGCCTACCAGAGTTACTCCTATAATCTAACAATTTAATGCTTATCTTTATAACAAATATGATGATCGAAATTTTACGAATTAGCCTCCTTCTGTAAGTCTATATCTGTATAGCATACACAGTAGCCATCTGACATAAAGAAATGCATATAGGTATCATAGCATTCCGTCAGCATATCTTCATCTCTCAATTATCTATCTGGGGCTAGGCCTAAATTTCTCTTCTTTTATACAGACGATATATATTTTGAATATTACTATCATACAGTGGACACCTACGCCTATAGACCTATGCACGCAATGCCCCGATGCATTTAGTGCTCAAATCTACGACAGCTGAACCATGAGGCGGACAATTATTGTTTTAGGAAAGTAGCCTAAAAACCAATAAAATGATAGGCTATAAAGTGTTTGAATATGCTACACATCGAAAGACAAGGAATAGCGTTTTTGTCATTTGCTATAAGGACAAGTAAATGTGGCTCATTTTGTCAATATCCCTCGTCCGAAAGGTCGGATTTCATTACACATAATGGTTCACCAGCAGCCCCAAACATCTAAAGAATAAACTACAGACTAGAGTTTACTATTTTCCTAGTATTTTACAAACTTTCCATCCCGAGAAGAATCACTGGTATTTCCCGCCCAAACCGAAAGGGTCATTCTAAAGTATATAAAGAATAAAAATAGGTCTGGATTTGATTAGAGCCTTGACCAGCATAAAAAGTCAAGTCTGATGCTGCCTGAGCTTGATGAGCCATACTTAAAATACATTTTATGAGCCCGGTTTGGGCTCATTTTATGAAAAAGACTGATTGAAAAAAATGATTGTGCCCTTATCCAATACATAGCATGATATGATATAGGCTACCGCACATTACGTACGACAGAAAACCATAAAACCCATAGATGCAGCTATGCTCTCCTGTGTAAGTAAATGAAACAAACTCCAATAAACTCATCTTTTTGAGTGTGGTAGTATTGTATTAAACTGTATTATATGGACTGGGATTAAGCACTCTTTCAGACCAAGAATCTGGGAGAGAACGTGTGATGCTGGTGCAGGCGGCCAACAACGTTACAATTATAGGCTAACACATTTGATTTAAAATGTTGAAATATAATAAAACGTATAATTAGTAGGCTGAGGCATGCATACCTTTCATATCCCCCCTAATGTTGTGCGATGTGCGTATTAGCCTGCCTCCTCTTTCTATTTCTTCATTCCTTACTCGCTTTCAACAGTTACATTGAATACGTTTTGTTTTCCTTATCTTCATCATTGTAATGACATACTTGAATAATATAGGACTAGAATGAGATGTAGACGGAAATATTTTATCTTCGCTAAGATTTAATGATTACGGGTCTGAACAAATAACTGCTACAGCCTACCGCCATCCCACGTTCTCTCTTCTATCAAACTCCTCGGCCCGTGGCTGTGAGTTCTATTGGCTTGTATTTAACATTCAGCAAACAAGAGCTAGCATCCCTCTTCCAATAGTCAATTAGTATAAGGAATGCAACAACAACAAAAAATCTAGTCTTGTTTTTCCTGAGACAGCTAAGGAGCGTTTTTAAGCAAAGTCAGCACAATAACTGTTTTGTCGGGAGCTTCATGAAATTGGTTTCCATCGGCTGGAGTGGTGTAAAGCTCGCCAACCATTGGACTCTGGAGCAGTATAAACGCGTTCTCTGGAGTGATGAATCACACTTCACCATCTGGTAGTCTGAATGACGAATCTGGGTTAGGCGGATGCCAGGAGAACGCTACCTGCCCCAATGCATATTGCCAACTATAACATTTGGTGGAGGGGGAATAATGGTCTGGGGCTGTTTTTCATGGTTCGGGCTAGGCCACTTAGTTCCAGTGAAGGAAAATCTGAATACTACAGCATACAATGACATTCTAGATAATTCTGTGCTTCCAACTTTGTGGCAACCATTTGGGGAAGGCCCTTTCTGCTTCAGCATGACAATTACCCCGTGCACAAAGCGATGTCCATACAGAAATGGTTTGGAAGAACTTGACTGGCCTGCAAAGAGCCCTGACCTCAACCCCATCGAACACCTTTGGGATGAATTGGAATGCCGACTACGAACCAGGCCTGATTGATCAACATCAGTGCGTGAAATCACTAATGCTCTTGTGACTGAATGGAAGCGAGTCCACGCAGCAATGTTCCAACATCTAGTGGAAAGCCTTCACAGAAGAGTGGAGGCTGTTATGGCAGCAAAGGGGGTAGCAACTCCATATGAATTAATGCCCATTATTTTGGAATGAGATGTTTGGCAAGCAGTTGTCCACAAATTTTGGTCTTGTGTAAACTTTTGGTAGTGTAAATATAAGGCTAATAACTGGCTAATTACATGAAAGAGGTAGGCTAGTACATATATATACAGTTGAAGTCGGAAGTTTACATACACTTAGGTTTGAGTCATTAAAACACATTTTTCAACCACTCCACAAAGTTCTTGTTAATTTTAACAAACTATATTTTTGGCAAGTTAGTTAAGACATCTACTGTGTACATGACACAAGTAATTTTTCCAACAATTGTTTACAACTGATTATTTCTCTTATAACTCACTGTATCACAATTCCAGTGGGTCATAAGTTTACATTCTGTCACTGTCACGTTCTGACCTTTATTCCTTTGTATTGTCTTTATTTAGTATGGTCAGGGGTGAGTTGGGGTGGGCAGTCTATGTTAGTTTTTCTATATTTTCTATTTCTGTGTTTGGCCTGATATGGTTCTCAATCAGAGGCAGCTGTCTTTCGTTGTCCCTGATTGAGAACCATATTTAGGTAGCCTGTTTCCTTTGTGTTTTGTGGGTGGTTATTTTCAGTCTATGTGTGGTATGCATCAGACAGAACTGTTTCGGTTGTCACTTTGTTGTTTTGTATTTTTGAAGTGTTCAGTTTCTTATTAAAAAGATGAACACTAACAACGCTGCACTTTGGTCCTCTCCTTCTTCCACCGACGACAACCCTTACAGAACCACCCATCACAAAAGGACCAAGCAGTGTGGTAACGCGTAGCAGCGACTTTCAGGACTCCTGGACATGGGAGGACGTTTTGGGCGGCAAGGGTTGCTACACATGGGAGGAGATCCTGGCTGGAAGGGATCGCCTCCCATGGGAACAGGTGGAGGCAGCTAGGAGAGCAGAGGCAGCCGGAGAGAGGAGCCAGCGATACGAGGGAACACGGCTGGCAAGGAAGCCCGAGAGGCAGCCCCACAAATGTATGGGGAGTGTGGCACACGGGGAGTGTGGCTAAGGCAGGTAGGAGGCCTGCGCCAACTCCCCGTGCTTACCGGAGAGCGAGAGGGACCAGGCAGGCACTGTGTTATGCGGTGGAGCGCAAGGTGTCCCCGGTGCGTGTGCATAGCCCGTCGGCCGGGCTAGAGTGGGCATCGAGCCAGGTGCCATGAAGCTGGCTCTACGCATCTGGTCTCCAGTGCGTCTCCTCGGGCCGGCGTACATGGCACTAAAACCTTGAAATCAGACCTTGCCTTGACAGGAAGCCAGTGTATGGAGGCTAGCACTGGAGTAATATGATATAATTTTTTGGGTTCTAGTCAGGATTCTAGCAGAAGTTTATTTAGTGCTTTATCCGGGTAGCTGGAAAGTAGAGCATTGCAGTAGTCTAACCTAGAAGTAACAAAAGCATGGATTAATTTTTCTGCATCATTTTTGGACAGAAAGTTTATGATGGCTTTAGAAGCTTCTGAAATCATTTGAGTCAATTGGAGGTGTACCTGTGGATGTATTTCAAGGCCTACCTTCAAACTCAGTTAATATTAGCTTGACATCATGGGGAAAAAAAAAAAAATCAGCCAAGACCTCAGAATTTTTTTTTGTAGACCTCCACAAGTCTGGTTCATCCTTTGGAGAAATTTCCAAATGCCTGAAGGTACCACGTTCATCTGAACAAACAATAGTATTCAAGTATAAACACCATGGGACCACGCAGCCGTCATACCGCTCAGGAAGGAGACGTATTCTGTCTCCTAGAGATGAACGTACTTTGGGGTGAAAAGTGCAAATCAATCTCAGAACAAGAGCAAAGGACCTTGTGAAGATGCTGGTGGAAAACGGTACAAAAGTATCTATATCCACAGTAAAACGAGTCCTATGTCAACATAACTGGAAAGGCCGCTCAGCAAGGAAGAAGCCACTGCTCCAAAACCGCCATTAATAAAAGCCAGACTACAGTTTGCAACTGCACATGGGGACAAAGATCTTACTTTTTGGAGAAATGTCCTCTGGTCTGATGAAACAAAAATAGAACTGTTTGGCCACAGTGACCATCGTTATGTTTGGAGGAAAAACGAGGGAGGCTTGCAAGCTGAAGAACCACCCTCCCAAACGTGATGCACGGGGGTAGCAGCATCATGTTGTGGGGTGCTTTGCTGTAGGAGGGGCTGGTGCACTTCACAAAATATATGGCATCAGGAGGCAGGAAATTATGTGGATATATTGAAGCAACATCTCAAGACATCAGTCAGGAAGTTAAAGCTTGGTCGCAAATGGGGCTTCCAAATGGACAATGACCCCAAGCATACTCCCAAAGTTGTGGCAAAATGGCTTAAGGACAACTAAGTCAAGCTATTGGAGTGGCCATCACAAAGCCCTGGCCTCAATCCTATAAATTTGTGGGCAGAACTGAAAAAGCGTGTGCAAGCAAGGAGGCCTACAAACCTGACTCAGTTACACCAGCTCTGTCAGGAGGAATGGGCCAAAATTCACCCAACTTATTGTGGGGAGCTTGTGGAAGGCTACCCAAAACGTTTGGCTCAAGTTAAACAATTTAAAGGCAATGCTACCAAATACTAATTGAGTGTATGCAAACGTCTGACCCACTGGGAATGTGATGAAATAAATAAAAGCTGAAATAAAGCATTCTCTCTACTATTATTCTGACATAACACATTCTTAAAATAAAGTGGTGATCCTAACTGATCTAAGACAGGGAATTTTTACTTGGATTAAATGTCAGGAATTGTGAACAACTGAGTTTAAATATATTTGGCTAAGGTGTATGTGTATTGGTATATTTTGTTTATTGGTTGTGTGGTGCATTGGCACAGAAATATTTTGGTGGAGAATTAGTTGCATGTATTTTATATAATTATAAATATGACATCAAAATGTTGAAAATCTGATTCCCTCCTTGCTGATCATTGTCTACAACCGGCTCTGATCGTGAAGTAATGAAACAGGCAGGGAGAGTGAGCTCCTCTGTGGTGGTCGGTCGAACCCGCAACCTTCTGGCCCATAGCCCTGCGTGGCATCGACTGTGCCACGAAAGCATGCTGAAGTGGCAAAGCTGATATCAATGTTTATAAATACAGGGTCACTACAGTTCTTGTTATTTGTGGTCATTAACATTATTTTGAGATAATTCTATTAAAGAGGAGGGTGTTACATTTATTTTACAGTACAATTGGAGGGTCTTGTAAAAATATTTTTAACATTGGGGAGGGGGTGCATTTTTTTAATGACACCTTGAGTTGGACCAGTGTCCCCCACCCCCCAGTAAATTTAGATCTGTCCCTTAAATGCACAAAGAGAAATGAACAAGTGCACACTAAAATCAAAAGGGCTGGAGTAGTGATGAGTCAAGAGCGACCTCCCGGTCGCCTCAGGAGGGCCGAATATGATGTGCGCCTGACAGGTGTTGTTCCCAGCATCTTCCTTGGTGACATTGTTGATTACCAGGGTGGTCCAGCTTTCCCCACTAGTCAGATTGTAACCTGGTTCCAGCTTGAAGGTGCTGTCAGCCCAGTAGGCAATCTGTCTTTTATCGTGTTCCCACCTGATGCGGTTAGCATTCTCCACACCATGTTCCCATCTCAACCTGCCCTCCTGACCAACCATGGCTTTCAATTCGAAGGCTGCAGCTACAGGTGACAGAAAAACAAACAGAGATGGAGGGGTGCTGCATATCTACAGAGTTGAAGTTGATAGTTTGAGCATCTATAGACCATACTGTATATAGGTGACTATCCAAATAGTGGAGCAGCAAACCTTTCCCCCACAATGGAAGAGCACTAATCTGACAAACACACAGAGACTTACCCGTGAGAGAGACTCCCAAAATTAGTACCAGGATGGTTATCTTCATCTCCATCTCCTGTGACGAGAGTCAACACAAAAGCTACAAGATATGTCAATATATCAGAAAACATATAGACATATAAGTATCCTTCTGCCGGAGGTTATGCAATGACATCTTCCTCTTTCACTCTGTGACATGTCCGTAGACTGTTGGCAGCACCAGGAAACTATGAGGCTTTGAGACCTACTGCTGATTATTGTCTTGGAGCTGTTTATGCTGCATTAGTTTTAGGGCCACAACCACAGACAAAGCAGAAGCTACTAATGTAGTTAGCCACCACATAAATCAGTTGCAATAGAGAATCCTGAGAAACGATAGACTACACACAACAATATTCTAGCCTGTGGCTTCAAGGCTTCTTTATATGTGAAGCCTGTTTATAAATCGTTCAAATTGTACCCTTTAAAAATATTGGAATCTGTAAACATCTCCTAAAGTGAGTTTACACAATTTGTCTTACACCAGTGCATTCATTTTATCAGACTCCTAAGGAGGAAGGAGCGAGTGTATTTTAGAGAAAGTCACACTGTAGGAACTGCCAATGGCAATAGGACATATTGACCACAATTTCAAAATAAACCTCTGGACCCCAAGACTAAACTGTCTACTACGGTCTACCTATGTAAATAGTTCAGATAGATCGATAAGCCTCAAAATACAAACGTACTGCAACATATGATAGGTAGTCCTAGTCTTCTGGTGTGTTCTGTTGCATAAATTAGACTTATTTCTGTAGGAAGAGGAGAGATCAGTGTTTGGGAACTTTGTGCTGTCAATCAAATGTTGCAGAATGAACACAGGTATTACATTGCCTTCTCTTCTGTACAGGACCACAACCCCAGACAGGAAATTACAGTGAGATGAAACTTGACGAAGTCTTTACCTAAACTTTTAGCCTTTTAGTAACACATTACATGACCTCAACCACTTCATCATCTAACCTCTGCTGTACTGTCTAGGTGAGAACTAGTAGAGAAGAGTTTGGAGGGGATTAAACATGAAATAAAAATGGAAGTTACGAATGTAACTATGGTTCTACTTCATACCTTTCAGACTGTCAGTACAGTTTAAAGTATGGATTATATCCCTTGCACTCCGCGCAGGTCGAGTAATAATAACAACTATGTCACGCAGGTGACGTGACAGCGTGGGAGGACGTGCCCCCACGGTTCATATAAAACCCCATGTCAGACCACGCACTGTTGTAGAGAGTCTTCTCGCCCATAAGATTCAGAGTGACAGAAAAGTAGTGACGGTCTTACAGGTATACGTAGAACCATATTTACATTCCTAACTTCCGTTTCACTTCATACATTTCAGACCGTCAGTACGGTTGAAAGTACGGATGACTCATACCAACAGGGTCATGCGGAATAGCACTACTAACCTCTGATTAATGCACCACTACCACTGGAAGAACGGCAGAGCTCATGGTGTGGCAGGATACGACGTTGACCTTGTAAAATCTTCAGAAGGTGCAGGGCATGTCAGGACCCGGTTACGAACCTGGGTCTCCGGAGTGAGAAACAGTCACTTAACCAACTGAGCCACGAATAGTCAGCAGAACCCAGAAGATGAGGCAGACACAGCAGTACTTAAGACGGTGTATTTAATAAAGTAAAAAGGAGAAGTCCTTCAATACAAAAATGGTAAATCCAAAAGGTGGTAGGAATAGCACAAAAAAGCCTTAAGAGATACTCAAAAACAAAAACAGAATTCCACAAGAGCATCCACCGGAATCGACAAGAATACACAGAACACTAGGGCTGGGTGCTAACATACAAACACAGAGCACAGAACTGAGGGAAACTAAGGGTTTAAATACAATCAGGGGAAACGAGGCACAGGTGCAAATAATAATGGGGAACAAGGGAAAAAACATAAGGTCAAAAGGCACAATGGGGGCATCTAGTGACCAAAACCCGGAACAACCCTGGCCAAATCCTGACAGGGCAGCTGTGCGTATCTCATTCAGTGGGACGCCCTTCAGTGTGCCCCCGCAGTTCATATGTGTTCAGATGTGGCGACACTTCTGGTCGAGTGACATATCACACCTTCTGGGACAGGGAGCCCTACACCCTTGTAGGCCGGAGTGATGAAATCCACAACCCACTGTGAAAGCCTCTGCTTGGACAATGCAAGGCCTTTTGACTTCCCACCGAAGCACAGAAACAGCTGATCTGACTTAGTGTTGTGCTCCGAGGCTTGCATATAGCGTTTTTTGGGAAAGGACCCGACACTGGAGCGAGCAAATCTCCTCCGCAGCATTCTGGAAAGGAGGGGGGCAGTAGGCTGCCAGCTCGATGGCTTGATTGATGTGAAGGGGTGATAAAACCTTAGGCAAAAAAAGCTGGATTGGGCCATAAGGGATTGCCTAGGTCATCTGCCTTCCATCGTAGGCAGACAGGATTCGTATAGAGAAAGTGGAGCTCACTCACATGTTTCGCTGATGAAATAGCTAAGAGGAAAGACGTTTTCAGAGATAACACTTTTATGTCCAACTCCGTATGCTTGAAATGAGGTTTTTGTCAAAGCCTTCAATATTAGTGGCAGATCCCAGGATGCCACGTGGACGGCCCCCTGTGGGGGATGCAGACGGTGGACACCTTGTAAGATTTGGCATATGAGTTAGTGGGCCGCTGCCGATTTTCCATCAATGCGTAAATGGTTAGCCGATATGGCTGAAGCTCTCAGTGCAATGTCTTGATAATAGCAGGATCGCAGCCGATCAGAAGAGGGTCAGGCTCTATGGAAGCCATGCCCATAGCTGTAGTTGGTCTGGTCTGATCTAGGATGCCATATCCTGCCATCCAACTGTGAGAGCAGGTCCTGTCTGTGAGGGAGCTGCCATGGCTCTCCCTCCAGAAGACTAAGGGTTGGAAACCAGGGTCTCTCTGGCCATCTGGGGGCTACAAGCAGCATCCTGTGCCAAGCCTGAGAGACCCTGTGCAGCAATGCTAAGATCAGGGGGGGTCGGAGCGAAAGCATACAGTAGGCCCTCTGAACCGCTGCCATATCATCTTCACCATTTGTGGGTGAAGTTACCATTCCCCCGGGGACAGTTTCTGTCGCGACAAGAAGTCTGCCACATCGCACACCTTGCCTGGGAGATGCATGGCTCGTAGGGAGGCCAGTTGTGGTAGGGCCCATATCAAGAGTTGTTGGGCCACTTGTAGGAACCGTACAAACCTTGTTCCCCCTTGATGATGGCTGATGTGGAACACTGTCAATGTACAGTATTGTCTGATTGAATCAGGACATGTTTGTGTTGGAGAACTGGCAGAAAGTGATTCAGGGCTAGTTAAACTGTCTGAATTTCTAGCACATAGATGTGCTCTTTCCTCCCAAGCCTGTTAATGAAGTGTCGGTCGTCACTACTTCCCGCCAATGCGGAATTGATCCGAGAGGGACACCTGTAGTCAGGTAGGCTCTCTTCCTCCATGACAGCGGAGTAGAGTAGCACTCCCTTGTCATCCGTATTTTGGTGCTCTGTCCCGCTTGGGGTCTAAGCGGAGGTCATTGAACCGCACCTGTAGTGGCCTTAAAGACAGCAGGCCTAACGGTGTCACTGCGGAGGCTGCAGCGAGCATGCCCATCAGTTGTTGGAATGTTTATACCTTCACCAATGCATTCAACTGGAGTTGTTGCAGAAGAAGAAGAATGCTGTCCATGTGCTGAGATGTTATACTGTACATGTCCTCATAGTGTGAGAGTTCAGAGCCATGCCAATAAAGTTGACCTTTTGGCTTGGCGGGAAGTTGCTCTTTTCACTGTTCATGGTAAGACCCAGTGCGGTGACGTGGGTCAGTGTCAGTACTGTGCCCTTGGCCACACACTTACAAGAGGTGGCGCAGATGAGCCATAGAGGTAAGGAAGGATATTGATCCCCTGTAGGTTGAGGGAGCTCAGGGCTGCCCTCACTCATCTTTTTAAAATTTATTTTACCTTTATTTAACTAGGCAAGTCAGTTAAGAACAAATTCTTATTTTCAATGACAGCCTAGGAACAGTGGGTTAACTGCCTGTTCAGGAGCAGAACGACAGATTTGTACCTTGTCAGCTAGGGGGTTTGAACTTGCAACCTTCCAGTTACTAGTCCAACGCTCTAACCACTAGGCTACCCTGCCGTCTTGTGAAGATGTGAGGAGCCAGAGAGAGACCGATGAGTAATACCTCAAACTGGTATGCCTGGCACTGGAAACTCATGCGTTCCGGCAACAGAGGAACATGAAAGTAAGCATCCTTTAAGTCCAGGGACGTGAACCATTCCCCTGCGGCTGCAGTCTGGAGAACGTCGACTGCCCGCAACATGTGAAAGAGAAGAACTTTTAGGAAAACATTGAACCATTTTAAATCCAGAACTGGATGGAAGCCTCCGTCTTTCTTCAGAACCAGGAAATAGATTGAGTAAAAGCCATCTTGCTGTTCTAATGCTTTTACTCTTGTGATCGCGCCCTTCTCCAGGTTGAGGTTCTGGGGCTTTCTGGGGTTCTGTGACAAGTCATTCTGAACCCTGAAAATGGTGGGAGCTGGCATCGGAACTGCAGCCTGTACCCTTGTGAGAGGGTCATCACCACTCATGGGTCTGAGGAGTCTGATGACCAGTAGGTCAGGTTCTGCTGGGTAAATCGGTCGACAGCCGACCCCTGCCATTCAGTTTCTGTCCCCACTCCTTTTTGTGGGATTGGGAGAACGCTGCCCACAGCCACGGCCTCTTGGGGGTTGGGGGTATGGCTGCAATGCCATCTGGGTCTGGAGAATACCTGTGTTAGGCTGGTTGTAGGACCAAGGGCGTGTGCAGGGCTGGGCCGAGTGAGAGCAGTAAGGTTCCTCTACCGTCTTTTATGACCGAAAAGAGCTTCTGGACATCAGAACTGGGATAACTCACCTCAAATTGGACGAGGAGTTCTTCTTCAATGAGTCGGACGCGAGGGATATACTATGGACACCCGACCAGGCCCAGAGCCCCGTGATTCGCTGGAAATGGAAACATAGTTTGAACTACTCCCCTCTGGGCACAGGTATAGGGCACCCCTCAGCAGGAAAAACAGAACTAGACAATCATTTGTGCCAGGTGTGATATCCCTCCAAATAGCTCGGGCTAATGTTCCTGTCAACCCAGTAAGGCCAGCAGGCTAATGTTCCTGTTGACCCAGTAAGGCGAGCAGGCGTGGACTAATTTTCATTATCCAATTACATGTTCATGTATTTAACCCTCTGTTACCCCATGTTTGTTGTGCGTGATTATTCCTATGTTCAGTTCGGTTTATGATGGCTGGTTTTTTGACGGGTGCTGTGTTCACCCGTGCATAATATTCCCGTTGGTTATTGGTCAAGTATATTTGTTTACCTTGTGCCTTTATTTTTTGAGTAAAGTACGTTGCTCACTCATTTTGCTCTCATGCTCCTGACTTCATGCACCAGCTACACTCACCTTCTGACAGTATGTAAACTTCTGACCCACTGGGAATGTGATGAAAGAAATAAAAGCTGAAATAAATCATTCTCTCTAGCATTATTCTGACATTTCACATTATTAAAATAAAGTGGTGATCCTAACCGACCTAAAACAGGGACATTTACTAGGATTAAAACTGAGTTTAAATGTATTTGCCTAAGCTGTATGTAAACTTCCGACTTCAACTGTACCTCTGCAACAGAATCCTGAACTTCCTGACGGGCCGCCCCCAGGAGGTAAGGGCAGGGAGCAACACATCTGCCACGCTGATCCTCAACACGCGGGGCCCTCATGGGTGCCTGCTTAGTCCCCTCCTGTACTCCCTGTTCACCCATGACTGCGTGGCCAAACACGACTCCAACGCCATCATTAAGTTTGCTGACCACCCAACGGTGGTAGGCCTGATCACTACAACGATGATACATTTATTTGGAAGAAGGTCAGAGAACTGGCAGTGTAGTGCCAAGACCACAATCTCTCCCTCAATGTGAGCAAGACAAAGGAGCTGATCGTGGACTACAGGAAAAGGCGGGCCGAACAGGCCCCCATTAACATCAACAGGGCTGTAGTGGAGCAGGTCGAGAGTTTCAATTCCTTGGTGTCCACATCACCAACAAACTATCATAGTCCAAATACACCAAGACAGTCGTGAAGAGGGCACAACAAAACCTTTCCCCCTCAGGAGACTGAAAAGATTTGGCATGCGTCCCCAGATCCTCAAAATGTTATACAGCTGTACCATTGAGAGCATCCTGACCGGTTACATCATCACCTGTTATGGCAACTGCTTGGCATCTGACCGTAAGGCGCTACAGAGGATAGTGCGTACAGCCCAGTACATCACTGGGGCCAAGCTTCCTGTCATCCAGGACCTCTATACTAGGCGGTGTCAGAGGAAAGCCCAAAAAATTGTCAAAGACTCCAGTCACCCAAGGCGGTACCAGAGCGCCAAGTCTCGGACCAAAAGGCTCCTTAAACCCCCAAGCCATAATACAGCTGAACAATTAATCAAATGGCCACCTAGACTATTTACATTTTATTTTTTATTTTACCTTTATTTTACTAGGCAAGTCAGTTAAGAACAAATTCTTAATTTCAATGACGGCCTAGGAACAGTGGCTTAACTGCCTGTTCAGGGGCAGAACGATAGATTTGTACCTTGTCAGCTCGGGGATTCGAACTTGCAGCCTTTCGGTTACTAGTCCAACGCTCTGGCCACTAGAGCGTAAAGTTTGATTAGATTTGTTCTTCGAGCTCAGAATGTGAAAATACATTATTAATTATAAATATAAAATATTTCTTATGCAATATAATACTAATATAATATAATATAATATATACAAATTCATCAAATGAACTAAAATAATAGTAACCGGAGACGGGATACAACAGCTACCACAATACAGGGTAGAGAGCTACAATAATTTCGCAATATAATTTCGAGTGAGCCTCGCTATGACCACAGGGCTGGAGCAGGAAAGATATCATGTTTGTAGGCTTATTTATGCGAAACATGCACAAATGGCCGTCGTTTGGTAGCATGCTAGTGATACCAGGGGAGAGGAATGCCTCGGGGAGGCAATCCGAAACTCACGTTTTATAGCTGGTTAGGCTAACCTTCCTAGATGTGTTTATCTAGGGAAGAGACCCGTTTGTGTTTTAAACAGTTGAAGGACAAGTAGTACCCGGTGGCCTTGATAACAACCACAGCAGGGATATATTGACAAGGTTAACACCGGAATACGGTGGCCAACACACACACACCAACTGTTGGGCTAAATGAGTACAAGACAAGGAAGCCTGATATCCTTATATAAAAGGGATAGGTAGGGGAACCTGTCACACAGCCTTGTAGGGCGAATTTCGCACTCTGACCCACAGGTCACAGGCTGTTGGTGACAGACTGACGGTACACACAACTCACAGTTTAGTTTACGGGAGAAGCGCAGCAGTCAACATGCGCGACACAGCTAAACCAACTGCGAGAAAGATATTAGAGACAGTGCGTGGTCTGACTTACGGTTTTATATGTCCTCCCACGCTGTCACGTCACCTGCGTGATTTAGTTGTTATTATTACTTAACCTGCGCGGAGTGCGAGGGATATAATCCATACTTTCAACTGTACTGACAGTCTGAAAGGTATGAAGTAGAACACACACACTACTACTACTACTACCAGTAGATGGCAGTACTTTTCATATTTAATGCTAGCTGGACGTTGCTCTGAAATGTGTTGTGTGTATACAGTATCATTGTTTGGCTGTGTTGAGTTTGTTAGCCTTTATACTCTGGGGCCCAGGACAGCTTGGCTGGTGTGTTTTACACCCTAATACACTATATCATACCATTCAGTCAGTGAATCTAAGTCAGCGCTCCCAAAGACACACACGTGTGTGTACGCTCACACAGACACATACACACACACCAGTCAGTGTCAGCTTTAGCCACATTAAGACTTTATTACAATATGTTTTTTTGTTAAACATGACATCATAAAATACAATAGAGTTGTAAAAGAAAACATTTCCCTACTGTGCAAAATCCCTTTAATTCTGATATTCTGATTGTCTTACTACAGTCATTAATTATGTTAATAAAAATGACACAACACGTTATTTAACAGCCTGGTGATAGGCTATCATTTGTCACTTGTTACAGTATCAACAACAAACCCTTTTTATCTATACCAGTATTTACACTAATATATCCCTTATCGGTGTTGTAGAACTCGTGACCATCTCGCAGTGTCTGCTTGCCACCAGACACTGAGAGATTAATTCACCTTTCAGCAGGACAATAACCTAAAACCGAAGGTCAAATCTACACTGGAGTTGCTTACCAAGAAGATAGTGAATGTTCCTCGAGTCCATTCTCGAGACCACATATTGAGTGTCTCGGTCTTGTCTTGTACTCCCTCTTGACTCTGTCTCAGACAGTGAGGTATCAAAATGTCTTCCCGAGACCAGCAGAGTCAAAAAATGAATAATTATCAGCTCCCATTCAGTCAGGGCATAAAACCACTTAGCCAGGTCAAATATATACAACACTCCTTTCTTGAACCATTGATACAGTATCTTAACAGCCTTTATACCTGTTATAGACATGGTGCGCAATGGTGAACCTATAGATCTTCAGAATTTAACAGGTTAGTACAGTGGTGAACCTATAGATCTTCAGAATTTAACAGGTTAGTACAGTGGTGAACCTATAGATCTTCAGTATGTGACAGGTTAGTACAGTGGTGAACCTATAGATCTTCAGTGTGTGACAGGTTAGTACAGTGGTGAACCTATAGGTCTTCTGTATGTGACAGGTTAGTACAGTGGTGAACCTATAGATATTCAGTATGTGACAGGTTAGTACAGTGGTGAACCTATAGATCTTCAGTGTGTGACAGGTTAGTACAGTGGTGAACCTATAGGTCTTCAGTGTGTGACAGGTTAGTACAGTGGTGAACCTATAGGTCTTCAGTGTGTGACAGGTTAGTACAGTGGTGAACCTATAGGTCTTCAGTATGTGACAGGTTAGTACAGTGGTGGACCTATAGGTGTATGTGACAGGTTAGTACAGTGGGAACCTATAGGTCTTCAGTATGTGACAGGTTAGTACAGTGGTGAACCTATAGATCTTCAGTGTGTGACAGGTTAGTACAGTGGTGAACCTATAGGTCTTCAGTGTGTGACAGGTTAGTACAGTGGTGAACCTATAGGTCTTCAGTATGTGACAGGTTAGTGCAGTGGTGAACCTATAGGTCTTCAGTATGTGACAGGTTCGAATCGTAATACCAGCGCACTAATGTAGGAGAGTACACTTTTTGTAAAACACAAAGGGCCAGTGGTCTAGTTGCGGGTATACGCAGGTATAAGCCATATACCCACTTTTGTTTTAGTGGGCATTGCTTCTACTTAAGCTTTAAGGCTCGAGTGGGTGTGTATATGGCCAATATACCACGGCTAAGGGCTGTTCTTATGTTATTTTTCAGATGTTGCCCTACCGGAGTTACACAGTAATAGCGTCACTGCTCTTAGCTTCACGACATACATACTATGGAACACCGTTTGGGTCTTTGCGTGTCAAAAAAATATACAGTGGCATTGTCAAAGCTGTACAAAAAGTACACCGGCCATGAACAATGTGTTTACAATACCGCGTTGGTAATAAAGCATAACGTTAATTTGTTTGACCTTCTGGGGTAGCTAGCTTTAGCTATAAGAACTGTCTTATAAATTAGGGTTATTTGAGATGATGACACCTAGCTCTATAGTTAGTTAGCTAATTATAACTACTGAAATAATAAAAATTGCATCCATGAGCTAGCTAGCTTTTTTTATAACCAGCACTGTTGGTGCGCGAGACAACTTTACCAGCATCATAGCATACGTATCGATTAATCATTGTGACATATGAAATACGAGTGATAGTGTAATAACTACGTAAAAACATTATGAATGCGTTCAATTATTATGTGATGTGCAGTCACATTCAGGTCCTGATTGGTAAACAAGCTTATTTGACACATCAAATACTGTTATTTGACGTGTATCTTTTTTGACACGCAAAGACCCAAACGTGTTCCATAGAAATCCTGGTTGAGAGTGAAATGACTGAACAAATGAACAACGAAACAGCACAGCACAGAAAGTAAGTTAAATAAATCGTTTTTGATGATGTTTTACTGGTAATGGGGACATACGTAAATGCCAACAGAATAACTTTTTGGTCAGTGGTGTGTGTGTGTGTGTGTGTGTGTGTGTGTGTGTGTGTGTGTGTGTGTGTGTGAGTCTGTAACCTTTATTTAACTAGGCAAGTCAAATATTTTTTTACAATGGCGGCCCGGACGACGCTGGGCCAATTGTGCGCCGCCCTATGGGATTCCCAATTACGGCCGGATGTGATACAGCCTGGAATCGAACCAGGGACTGTAGTGACGCCTCTTGCCGCGTCCATGTGAGTGTGTGTTAACTATTTAACTGTACTAGAATGCTTAAAAAGCGGCTAAAATGTTAAATATTAGTTATCGGTATCAAGTTTTTTGGCAAGAAAGATATTAGATATCGGTATGGCCAAAAATGTCATACCGGTGCATCACTAGCTTCAACTACAAACAGACAATCATAATATCAGTAAAACATATACAATTCCCACTTGATGCTACAAAACCAACTTTATAAAAGGTTTTAAAAATAGGTTAAATTTGACTCAACGTTCCATGATGCAGTTCAATGCATGATTAATGTAATTCACCAAAACATTTCTTGGTAGTTCAAAAAATATTGCTATCAGGTTGTAAATCACAGCTGGCCTGGTACATTGTTTGCTGCCTCCATTCGGGATGCAACGTTTCAGTTTCAATGACTCAATATTCTGGACAAGAACTGACAAATGTAACTAAGACCACCCCACATAGACTGGTTCCTCTCTAGGTTTCTTCCTAGGTTTTGGCCTTTCTAGGGAGTTTTTCCTAACCACCGTGCTTCTACACCTGCATTGCTTGCTGTTTGGGGTTTTAGGCTGGGTTTCTGTACAGCACTTTGAGATATCAGCTGATGTACGAAGGGCTATATAAATAAATTTGATTTGAAGACTAAGAATGTCAATAGAATCTAACTAGTCAGTCATAACGTGGCTATAGGCTAGCGTATCAAGCTAAAAAATATGGAGCCTAACGTTAGCTAGCTGCTAGGAGGATGTCATGGAGTGGGTGAGTGACAGACTTTCCCCCTCATATCGTTTTTTCTGTGACTATACACAGCTAGAGATGATTTGACAAAATTACTATCATGGTCTTGACTTTGTCTCGGAACCCCTTGTCTCCCTCCTGGTCTTGATCTTGGCTTCCGAGTGGCGCAGCGGTCTAAGGTACTGCATCTCAGTGCAAGAGGCATGACCACAGTCCCTGGTATGAATCCAGGCTGTATCACATCCGGCCATGATTGGGAGTCCCGTAGTACGGCACACAATTGACCCAGCGTCGTCCGGGTTTGGCCCGGGGTGGGCCGTCATTGTAAATAAGATTTTTTTCTTAACTGACTTGCCTAGTTAAATAAACTTCTCGATCTTGAGAAGGACTCAATTTGCTACGGTCTAAATCTTGAAACAGTCACGCTTTAGGTGGTCTCGAACACAACACTGGCATTAATTAATTATTCATAACTCCTATTCCCTCACTAAGTATTTTTACAGAGTGTGTTCATGTACTTGGAAATGTTCTTTCCACTTCTGGTGTAGTGGACAGAGACAAACTGACAGACTCAAGGGTGAAAGTTTTTATACTCTTGTATAAAATACAACATTTTAGAAATGCATCCTTCCTTCCTTCTTCCCTACGTTTCTTCATCAAAGATGTCTGACCTGACTTGACCGGATAGGTGAAGGTTTTGTGGTGGAAATATCACTCAGACCCTATCCAACTCACTACGTTTTCCAGGTACCTGCATCCACACAGGGCTGCAACGAAGCAGTCTCAATCTCAACTTGTCTTCTAAGGTACTGGTGATTTAATTAATAAATACAAAATTGTAAAGACCTGCAAGCCATATACCCAGTATCTAATTATCTTACCCTGTTGGTCCATCTCTTTCCATCTCCTTTCCCAGCTAGCACATACAATTCTGAGAACAATATGTTTCTTAGAGCTTGGTGAGAGTGTGGTTGTACTATGGTTATTTTGCATTCAACCTTCAAACAAAGTTCTTGGAATGGTGCAGGATACCCAGCTAGCACATAAGGTTCTGAGAACAATATGTTTCTTAGGTGGAATTCCAGTGCTTAAGTGTAAAGTTTTCTGCAGGTTTCCTCATGGTTCTATTTAAAGTAATGTTTTCAGAATGTTCAGAGAACATTAAGAAACAACAATCTTCTGTGGGAATTTCAGTACCTCAGCATAACGTTTTTTGCAGGTTTCCTCATTGTTATATTTAAAGTCATGCTCTAAGAACATTAAGAAAACTTTCCATAAAAAACACAAGAAAACATTAATCGCTTTCAAAGATCATTCTAAGAATGATATTTAAAAACGTATACATTCAGCATCAACAAAAGTATTTTAAACCTCATGGCTAGAGAACATAAGATCATAGGTTTGAATCTCACTGACGCCATAGCACAATAAACAATACATGCGTTTGCATGATTGAAACATGTTCTCAGAACGTTATTTAATTACCTTCAAATAATTAATAATTTCCGTTCGCAAAACATTAATAAAATCTCGCAAGAAAACCTTCCGGGAACCACAGTAAAATGTTCTCAGAACCTCCCTGCAACTTAAAAACCTTCAGGGAACCACAGTAAAACGTTCTCAGAACCTCCCTGCCACTTAAAAATGTTCTCAGAACAGGCAAAATGTTCACTTCCGTTCTCAGAATGTTTAAAAGATGTTCAGTTTTACCAGTCAGGAAACGTATAGCTTTGTTCCGAGAACCAATGGAAAACAAAAAACATACATTCCCACAACTTCCAAGGAACCAAATGTGCTAGCTGGGTTAATCTGTATTTTTCCTCTCTCCCTCTATCATTTTCTCTCTCTCCCCATCTCTCTCCCTCTCTGCTGTCTTTAGTGTGGAGACTGGTTAATAATAGTTCTCTGGGTTTGACGAGACGTGGCGCTCCGTTGGCACAGTGTAAACCCAGACATACTTTCAGCATTACCAGTTTCCACACACACACACACATACATACGACTGGCACAGGGAGTGTGCTGTTCTGTACAGGCATGTTTGATGGCTGGGCATGTGTTCAGTTGCTTTCTTGCAGTAAAACATGCACACACTACACACACTTTCTTTCACACATACACTCTCTCTCACTCTAGGCGTGGACGAAGGGTTGTGGTGAATCGGTGAAAAGTTGTCCCATGAAGTCCATATAAGGCAAAAACCAACCAGACAACGCTTGCCTTATATGGGTACAGTTTCATCTCATGTTTCATAGTCAGTCTTTTAAAGGTTTAGTACAGTATCGTCTGATCATCCGCGAAGCCTGCAGTCTGAAGTCACAGGAGGTATCTGCTGTTCTTGTGTTCAGTGTATTCTCCCTCTCTCTCTGGTCTTCTGATGATGTGTTTGGCACATATATTGCTGAATGTGAACGATGTGTGTGTGCATGTTGGTGTGTGTTTGCACGTCCTCCACACACACACTCAGCTTCCAGTCAATATGTTCCTCAGCCATCTTTAGTTATCCCAGGTTATTCCCCATCTGTTAACAGAACATCAGGAATGACAGTGAGTGGAATACGATCTGACTCACTCTCTCATACTCCCCCTTTCCCTCCCTCATGCTCCCCTCCTCCCCTCTCCCTCATCCTCCATTTTCTCCTGTCATCCCTACCTCTCCTCTCCACTCATCCCTACCTCTCCTCTCCACTCATCACCCCCTCCTCCCCCCTTGGTATCACCTTTCAGTGTAAAAGATCTCTTTAGGTACTAATGTGCTTCATTGTTCACATGGTTTTAATGGTAACTTCAGTGGTAACTTAATTAAGAGCCAAACTAATGTCCCTATGACATATCCACAAAATTAAAACTCACTGAGTCTGTGCACTATGTACAAATATCCTAAACATTTTTTGTTAGAAATCCTTATCAAAGTATCGGGAAACAAAATAAATAAAATGTTGTGTCACATCTTTAAATAGCAGCATCAAATATATATTTCACATTAATGGCTATAATTCATAACATGTAAATGTCTCTTCTATTTAGTCAAGGGTCTGCTAAATGTCATATATTATTATTGTTAATATATTATTTGACCTCCTGGACATAACCAGTAAAGGTGTGTATTTACTCCTCTCTACACTCCCCCTATCCTCCTCCTCTCCCTCTAACTCCTCTCTTTCCCCTCTCCTGTAGCCCTCCTCCTCCCTGCAAACCTCCTGTCTGCTACGGTAGAGTACCTCAAAGCGGCTGTAGACCTTCTTGTCCTTCCTCATGCTCTCGATCCTCTTCAGGAGGCTATCTCTCTCCTGAGGGTTGGCCTGGGGCCTCTGGAAGCGGTTCTTTTTAAGCGTTGGCTCCCTCTCCAGCCCTCCTTTCTCCCCTGCTACGTCTACATCCTTCTCCCCTCCAGCCTCCTCTCCTCCTCCTCGCTCCAGACGGTTCTTCTGGCTGTTGGCAGAGATCTGTTCCAGGATGACCTTGGTGTCGTCTCTCAGGTTGCTACTGAACAGAACTGAGCCACTGGAGCTCTGGTACCGAGACAGACCTGTCGTTTTGGACGCAGCTTTGTGATTGGCTGCAGAGGTGACATAGTCTGTGGCTTTAGCATCGGCGGTGGAGCTCAGGTTTTTAGCGCCGATCACAGGCTCCTCTGAGGTTTCGGGCACAGTTCTCATGGTCTTTTCGTCTCCGTTGGATGCCGATGTCGCACCACCGGAGCTCTTCTTGTCCTTGGGTCCCAGGAAACCTTTGAATGAATGAATGTTTTAATTAATAATTGAACTAATTAATTAATTCAAACCTTTTTTGCTCCGAAGGGAATTTGCTGTATACATCATGAGCACAGCAATTACATTTTTAAAATTAAAACCCAGTAAACATGGACGTAACAATCCGTGACAGATACACAGACAGTACAACATACCTTTGAGTCTTTGGGTCTGCTTCTTGAGGAAGTCTAGAGGCTTAGTGTCAGCCTTTCCCTCCCCTCCCAGGGTGTTGAGGGAGGTGTTGGAGCCCAGGTTCTTGTGGAGCCCCTCCTTAGACTCAGTCTGTGACATACTGGACGAGCTTTTGGAGCGAGACTTCTTCAGCTCGCTTTTCTCCGCGTCTGTGGCGTCCGTTGTTAGCATTTCCTCATCACAGGAGACGTGGCGTGGGTTGGAGCTCTTGAACGGCTTCAGAGTGTCCCTCTTGAAGATCTTCGGAGAAGGGAATGGCTTTAGAATCTTACCGGGCTCTTTCCTCTGTGACTCCGAGCTGCTGTCTTTTCTCTGTGCTGTGGTAGAAGCGGCAGGCTCTGAGATTTTGAAACTTGAGGTTTGAGGTTTACATTTTAGCTCTGGTGTGGCTGCGACTTGTGGTTTCTTTGGGGCAGGCTCTGGAGCAGTCACGAAAAATGAGGGGACTTTGGGGACCGAGGTGATGGCGGTCGTGCTGGAAGAAGGAGTGTCTGGAAGGCCTGGTTTCTTCTGAGGAGGTTCTTTTATCACAGCCTCTTTAGATGCGTTCCTCTTAGCAGCCAGCTCCATGAAGTACTGCAGTCTATTGGAAGGGTTGTTCATGTTAAATGACTGGGGTTTGGGGAGATCTGCAGATGCTGGGGTGTCTTTTGTGGTCTCCACCTCAGCCAGGGGGTTCTTAGACACCTCTCTGCTGGCTGAGGTTACTTTGGGGGGCTCTTTCTTTGGCTCAGCCTCCTCTTTCAACCAAGCCTCTTTCTTTTCTTTCTCTTTCTCCTTCTCTTCTTTCTCCTTCTCTCTCTCGTTCTCCTCTGCCTTCTTCCTCCACTCAAAGGGTTCCCGGGTCAAAGAGCGTCGCTTCTCCAGGATCTGTTGGACGATGGAGGTGGTGCGGAGCGAGTCGGAATTCTCGTCCTCCTCGTTGGCCACCTGCATCAAATCAAATTAAACTTTATTTGTATGGCACATTTCAAAGCAAGGTTGCAATTCAATGTAAAAAAAACCTCAGATGATATGAAAGGTAATATAGACCTTCATGCCCAGGCCTCCCATGTGGGTCTCCGTCTTGGAGGAGGAAAAGATGAGGGAGGAGCGCAGCCGGGAACTCCTCTGGAGCATCGGGTTGACCCGCATCCGGACCGTCTCGTGTTTGGAGATCGAGACTTCCCCCGGAGCCTCCCTCGACGACGGCAACTCCACGTCTGCCCCCACCTCCCTCCCCCCCACCGCCCGCTCTTTCTCTCTCTCTCTCTCCCACTCGGTGGTCCATCGGTCAGCCCTGTCCTTCCCCATACTCTCAGGCATGAAGGGCTTGCTGTAGTGCAGCGGTCGGATATCCAGTCTAGGCTTGGAGGGGACATTCGGAGGCTCTCTTGCCTCATGGGCGTACAATTTCCCATCAGACTCAGGGTCTTGGAAAGCATCAGGGCCCAGAGGTTGGAGCAGCCCCTCCTCTCCTGTGTCCCCGTAGGCGCTGAGGTAGGAGTTGATTCTCCAGCTGCGGAGGCCCTGTCTGACGTTGGGGTCCTGGTCGTGGTCTGTCTCCGCTGGGACGGGGAACACCTGCTTCTCTGGGGGGTGCGGATGGGTGGGGGACGACAGACAGGCATAGGGCTGGCCCACCGTCGGCCTCTTGTGGCCACTGCCACCTCCGTACCTAGACAAAAGAGAAGGTGTTACATTAGTATAGACACATTTTGAGGGTCGTGGTTGATACTTACACATTAACCTTATTGAAACATTGTGTGCGTATCACTAAAAGTTTAATTTAAGAACTCTAGTGGGAGCAGTCAACAATGAACAGACAATACTGATTATTCTCCAGTCCAGTGGACTGTCTCTACCACGTACCTTCCCCCTGCTGGTTGATGTCCCGGGTCATGTTTCAGGTCCTCAGAGGAGAAGTAGTCTCTGCCGTAGCCCTCTGGACCAGGAGGTTCCTCATAGGGGTAGCCTGAGTCAGAGTACTGGTCCAGTGCTGGTCTGTTCCTCAGCCTGTCGTAGTGTCCATGGCCTGAGCCAGGTCCTTCTAGCCCCGTCCCAGGTCCTAACCCAGGTCCCTCACCACCCTGGTAGTAGTGGCTAGACTGGCTCTGCTCCCTAGAATACAAACATAAATCATAAATCATCATCAGCAGCAGAATCATCATCCTCATCATCAGAATAACGATCATAAAAACCCAACATGCTTTACGTATCACAGATCATTTTTTTAAAGATTATAACTAGGGCCAAGAGTTTTGCCTGATCTGATCACAATATTAAGTCAAGCTGATGAAGACAACATAAACTAACTAACTAACAAATGAACTAACTAACTAGTACCTGTGGTAGTGCTGCTCTGTCTCATCCAGGTTGTTCATAACTCTGTGCCTCATGTACTGTCTGGACGCGGAGTAGCTCTCCTGGGTTCCCTCTGTGTAGCTGTGCCTCTTATAGTCACTGGCGCTTATCTCCATCTGCCTGGGAACACAGGAAACACAAACAAAACCATTTAAATGTTAACAGAGGACACATAAAAAATGTAATACAATAAGTTAACTGTTTATGGGTGAAGTTCCCCAGAAATCGGTTGAATACTTATGATTGACTTTGGTACTCTATTCCAAGTATACACTCTTAGAAAAGGGTTCTTTGGCTGTCCCCATATGACAACCCTTTGAAAAACCCCTTTGGGTTCCATGTAGAACCCTTTCCACAGTGATTGCTACATGGAACCAAAAAAGGTTCTACCTGGAACCGAAAAGGGTTCTCCTACAGCCAAATAACCCCTTTGAAACCCTTTTTTCTAAGAGTGTAGTGAATTATAGGGTTCTACATAAAATCTAGTTTTACATAAATATACGTGCACCAACCCACCTGGAGACCATGGAGTGGGCCTGCTGCATCCTGAACTGCTGTGACACTGCAAACTTCCCAAGATTCAGTCCTCCTGGGTCTATGGTATGTCGGAACATGTCATCTCTTCGGAACGCAGAGCGCTCGGAATCTCCTCCTCCGAAAGGGTAGGCCGGAAGTTCAGGGGTGTGTCGTTGGAAACCCAGAGGGTTTCGCAGGGACTGGGTCCGCTTCAGGCCAAACTGGTTACCATAGTAACTGCTGCTGCTGCTGTCAGAGGAGAAAGGCACTAGGGCGTGGTCAACAGTGAGGGGCTGTGATTGAGCGAACAGGATGCGGAACTCCTCGTCAAAGGTGGTGACCAGTTCTCCCAGGAAGAGATGAGCGATGCAGCGATGCAGCTTCTCATAGGACCACATGAAACTACAGGAAACAGGATATGACACGTTAACTTCTGCGACTAAAGAAGTATCTGATATCTGTTCTATCTGGTGTGTTTCGATGCTCAACTATAGTTGAGTGTTGAAATCTGTTATATTTCTATGTTCACCTGTAGTTTCCACTGAGCACGGCCCTGCAGTCAGCCAATAGAAAGCGGTTTTTCACCTGTCCTTTAAATGACTTCCCTGTCCGACAGAAATAGGTCACTCCCGCCACCGTCCGCACACGCATCATCTGCAACACACACACGCACACACTAAATAGTTATTCAGAGTCACAAGGGGTTAATGAAAAATGTTATTCTTTAGTGTGTTCTAAGGGTGAATCAAACCAGTTTCTCCGCTCTGTTGAGATTTATGTAACCAAGCTCAGGTGTAGTCAGTTAGACATCATGTAAATATGTAGGTAAATAAATGACCTTACTGCTATGAGACAGTGGCCTGCTGCCAGTCAACACAGAAACACTGGAATACTATCTGTTAGAGTGTCGGCTCAAACCATGTGTTTTTCAAACTATTAATAACTACTGTTATTTTTTTAGCCCTGTGCTGTTTGTGCTAGTGCTGGGATGGATCAAACCCCTGCACACCCAGTAGGCTTTCAGGAACAGCATTAACCTGAGTTATGGGGAAAACCGAGTTAAGGCGTGGAGAGTCACCCCGCTTAAAATAGTTCAATCTAGGCCAAAAACATAGAGACTCACGTGGACAAGGTCCAAGTTGACCTTACAGTTGATCACCATGGAGACGAAGTGATGGGCATTCTGTTCGTCCAATAGAATGTATACGGGGACTTGACGCGACGCGGCATCCAGCAAGTCAGAAAACAGATCCACGTCTGTAAACATGTCCATCACCACAGCGATGACCTAGCAACGCCCAATGAGAGAGGGGGAAATATCACATTAACCAATTAGAAACTAGAAAATATCACATCAGGTTTAGGATTATTTAATTTAGTTGGACATGAAACACACACACAGAAAGGGGGGTAGGACAGTAACAGAGACATGGCCAGTCTGATTAACAGGTTTGTCAACCCTGTTGACATTTAGACACACACATACACAGAAAAGTAATTGTATTCTTTTGGTTGAGCTGAGTGCAAGTCATTCATGTTCAGAGACAGGGTGTGGTGGATAAGCAGGGCAAAGCAGAGCGGGGGCAGACTGACTGGCAGAGTTTAACACAACAGCGTCCATAACTGACAAATAATCATGAACATAACTCTATCTGCAACACTGGATCCCTGTCTGAGGGATAGTGACTGAGTAAAAAATAACATAATAGATATTCAACAGGATGGGAATGCTATCGTGTTAACGGTGTGTTGCTGGGTGGACAGGGGTGAGAAGGCCTGGGTCTGGGAATCTGTAACTGTCAGTTGAACTCCACCCCTCACTGCTGGAACATACACTACCAGTCAACATTTTTTGAACACCTACTCAGTTTTTATTTATTTTTATTATTATCTACATTGTAGAATAGTGAAGACATAACACATATGGAATCATGTAGTAACCAAAAAAGAATTAAACAAATCAAAATAAATGTGATATTCTTCAAAGAGCCACCCTTTGCCTTGACAGCTTTGCACACTCTTGGCATTCTCTCAACCAGCTTCATGAGGTAGCCACCTGGAATGCATTTCAATTAACAGGTATAACTTCTTAAAAGTTGATTTGTGGGATTTATTTCCTTCTTATTGCGTTTGAGCCAATCAGTTGTGTTGTAACATATGGTAGAGTTGGTATACAGAAGATAGCCCTATTTGGTTAAAAAAAGTCCATATTATGGCAAGAACAACTCAAATAAGCAAAGAGAAACGACAGTCCATCATTACTTTAAGACATGAAGATCAGTCAATACGGAACATTTCAAGAGGTTTGAAAGTTTCTTCAAGTGCAGTCGCAAAAACCATCAAGTGCTATGATGAAACTGTCTCTCCTGAGGAAAGGAAGACCCAGAGTCACCTTTGCTGCAGAAGATACGTTCATTAGAGTTACCAGCCTCAGAAATGGCATCCCAAATAAATGCTTCATAAAGTTCAATTAACAGACACATCTCAACATCAACTGTTCAGAGGAGACTGTGTGAATCAGGCATTCATGGTCGAATTGCTGCAAAGAAACCACTACTAAAGGACACCAATAATAAGAAGAGACTTGCTTGGGCCAAGAAACACAAGCAATGGACATTAGACCGGTGAAAATTTGTCCTTTGGTCTGGAGTCCAAATCTGCGATTTTTGGTTCCAACAGCCGTGTTTTTGTGAGACGTGGTATGGGTAAACTCCGCATGTGTAATTCCCACCGTAAAGCATGCAGGAGGGGGTGTTATGGTGTGGGGGTGCTTTGCTGATGACACTGTCTATGATTTATTTAGAATTCAGGGCACACTTAACCAGCATGGCTACCACAGCATTCTGTAGCGATACGCCATCCCATCTGGTTTGGGCTTAGTGGGACTATCATTTGTTTTTCAACAGGACAATGACCCACACACCTCCAGCCTGTGTAAGTACTATTTTACCAATGATAGTGATGGATTGCTGCATCAGATGACCTGGCCTCCACAATCCCCTGACCTCAACCAAATTGAGATGGTTTGGGATGAGTCAGACCGCAGAGTGAAGGAAAAGCAGCCAACAAGTGCTCAGCATATGTGGGAACTCATTCAAGACTGTTGGAAAAGCATTCCTGGTTGAGACAATGCCAAGATTGCCTTGATGACAGCTTTGCACAAAGGGTGGCTATTTGAAGAATATCAAATATCAAATATATTTAGATTTGTTTAATACTTGGTTACTTCATGATACCATGTGTTATTTCATAGTTTTGATGTATTCACTATTATTCTACAATGTAGAAAATAGTAAAAAATAAAGAAAAACCCTTGAATGAGTAGGTGTGTCCAAACTTTTGACTGGTACTGTATGTAAAATGTGTGTAAAATGTTTATGTAACAAAAAACCTTTGTCCTCCAAAGAAGATGTGAGATGGTAGAGGTTTAAGTCGCTCTGGATAAGAGTGTCTATTAAAATGTGGGTGTGTGGATGAGTGGATGGGTTGTTTTGTAGCCTATAGTGTGGTGATTAGCTGTCTGATGAGTGTGCATGTGTTTTGTAAACTTCCACACACACCTAGAGCTATAGGTAACCAGTTACGTTATAGCCCTGCCCACTGGATCAAAGGCTGGCTGTAGTTTACTCAGCAGCAGCACTGTGACTCACCTGCAGCCTGCTAGTCAAGACTGCTAGCCTACGGCTAATGAGTAGGTGTTCTAAAACTTTTGACCGGTAGTGTATGTGGGCAAGACAAAGGAGCTTATCGCGGACTAAAGGAAACAGAGGGCTGAGCACGCCCACATTAACATCGACGGGGCTGTAGTGGAGCAAGTCGAGAGCTTCAAGTTCCTCGGTGTCGACATCACTAAGGACCTATCATCATGGTCCAAACACCCTAACACAGTCGTGAAGAGGGCACGACAACGCCTCTTCCCCCTCAGGAGGCTGAAAAGATTTGGCATGGGCCCTCAAATCCTCATTGAGAGCAGCTTGACTAGCTGCATCACCACTTGGTATTGCAACTGCTCGGCATCCGACAGAGGGGAGTGTGTACGGCCCAGTATAACACCGTGGCCAAACTCCATGTCATCCAGGACCTCTATACCAGACTCCAGCAACCCAAGTCATGGACTCTTCTCTCTGCTACCACACTGCAAGCAGTACCAGAGTGCCAAATCTGGGACCAAAAGGCTCCTGAACAGCTTCTACCCCCAAGCCATAAGACTGTTGAACAGTTCATCAAATGGCCACCTGGACTATTTACATTGACCCCTTTATTATTTATTTGTCTTATCTGAATTGTTCTGCACTTACTCTCCTTCACACACACTCACACTCTAACACTCACACTCACACACACATGCTCACACACACACATATTGATGGCACACACACTCCAAGGACACATTTTCACACTTCACATATGCTCCTGCTACTCTGTTAATTATCAATCCTGATAAGTCACTTTTACCCCTACCCACATGTACATAATGTATTACCTTAACTACCTCGTACCCCTGCACATTGACTTGGTACTGGTATACTTACTGGTTAACCCACTGTTCCTAGGCCGTCATTGAAAATAAGAATTTGTTCTTAACTGACTTGCCTAGTTAAATAAAGGTAAAATAAATAAATAAATATAGCATCGTTTTTGTTTTTATTGTGTTAGTATTTCTTTTTTTATTCAGCAAATATTTTTCGTACTTTTTAACTCTAAATTGTTTGGAATAGGCTCGCCTGTCACGCCTTGACCGTAGTATTCTTTGTTTTTCTTATTATTTTGGTTAGGTCAGGGTGTGACATGGGTGACATTGTCTATTATTGGGTGTTTGTACTGTCTAGGGTTTTTTGTAGATTTATGGGGTTGTTTCCATCTCTGTGTTTATGTAGGTCTATGGTTGTCTAGATTGGTTCTCAATTAGAGGCAGGTGTTTATCGTTGTCTCTGATTGGGAACCATATTTAGGCAGCCATATTCTTTGGGTATTTTGTGGGTGAGTGTTTCCTGTGTCAGTGTTTGTGCAACACGGGACTGTTTCGTTTCCATTTCACTTTGTTATTTTGTATTTGTATCATGTTCAGTCGTTTCTATTAAAACATGGACACTTACCACGCTGCGTATTGGTCCGATCCTTGCTACACCTCTTCAGACGAAGAGGATGAAATCCGTTACAGAATCACCCACCAACCAAGGACCAAGTGGCGTGGTAACGGGCAGCAGCAGCAGCAGCGAACACAAGACTCCTGGACTTGGGAGGAGATATTAGACGGCAAGGGACCATGGGAAAAGCCAGGTGAATATCGCCATCCCAAGGCAGAGCTGGAGGCAGCGAAGGCAGAGAGGCGCAGGTACGAGGAGGCAGCAGGGCAGCGCGGCTGGAAGCCCGAGAGGCAGCCCCTAAAATTTCTTGGGGGGTGGCACACAGGGAGTGTGGCGAAGCCAGGTAGGAGACCTGCGCCAACTTCCTGTGCTTACCGGAGAGAGGGACCGGGCAGGCAGCGTGTTATGCGGTGGAGCGTAGTTTCCCCAGTGCGGGTGCATAACCCGGTGCGGTACATTCCAGCTCCGCGTATCGGCCGGGCTAGAGTGGGCATCGAGCCAGGTGCCATGAAGCCGGCATTACGCATCTAGTCTCCAGTGCGTCTCCTCGGGCCGGCGTACATGGCACCAGCCTTACGCATGGTGTCCCCGGTTCGCCAGCACAGCCCAGTGCAGCCTATTCCACCTCGCCGCAATGGTCGGGCTACGGGGAGCATCCAACCAGGTAAGGTTGGGCAGGCTCGGTGCTCAAGAGCTCCAGTGTGCCTGCACGGTCGGGTCTATCCAGTGCTACCTCCACGCACCAGCCCTCCGGTGGCTGCCCCCCCGCACCAGGCTGTCTCTCCGTCTTTTGCCTATAGGTGCTCCCGCCTGTCCAGCGCTGCTAGAGCCTTCCTCCTCTCCAGTGCCGCCAGAGTCTCCCGTCTGTCCTGAGCCGCCAGATTCTCCCGTCTGTCCTGAGCCGCCAGATTCTCCCGTCTGTCCTGAGCCGCCAGAGTCTCCCGTCTGTCCTGAGCCGCCAGAGTCTCCCGTCTGTCCTGAGCCGCCAGAGTCTCCCGTCTGTCCTGAGCCGTCAGAGCCGCCAGGAGCTGCCAGAGCCGTCGGCCAGCCAGGAGCTGCCAGAGCCGTCGGCCAGCCAGGAGCTGCCAGAGCCGTCGGCCAGCCAGGAGCTGCCAGAGCCGTCGGCCAGCCAGGAGCTGCCAGAGCCGTCGGCCAGCCAGGAGCTGCCAGAGCCGTCGGCCAGCCAGGAGCTGCCAGAGCCTTCGGCCAGCCAGGAGCTGCCAGAGCCTTCGGCCAGCCAGGAGCTGCCAGAGCCTTCGGCCAGCCAGGAGCTGCCAGAGCCTTCGGCCAGCCAGGAGCTGCCAGAGCCGTCGGCCAGCCAGGAGCTGCCAGAGCCGTCGGCCAGCCAGGAGCTGCCAGAGCCGTCGGCCAGCCAGGAGCTGCCAGAGCCGCCAGCCAGGAGCAGCCAGAGCCATCTGCCAGCCAGGAGCTGCCAGAGCCGTCAGTCAGTCCGGAGCTGCCCCTCAGTCCGGAGCTGCCCCTCAGTCCAGTGGGGCCCTTTAGTAGGGTTGCCAGTCATAGGTTGGCGGCGAGGCTCGCCGTTCCTAGGAGGCCACAAAAGTGGACTAAGACTATGGTGGAGTGGGGTCCACGTCCAGCACCCGAGCCACCACCGTGAAAGAGGCCCACCCAGACCCTCCCCTTTAGATTAGGTTTTTGCGGCCGGAGTCCGCACCTTTGTGCCTTTCACAGCAATGTCAACACCTGTTGTGTTCGGCACATGTGACCAATACAATGTCATTTGACATACGGTACACTTCCCCTTTACACCACTTCGACCTGAACAGGTGTGTGTGTGTATGTGCCTCTGTAAGTGCTGTGTGTGAGTCTGTGTGAATGTACATCCCTTCTCCCCGCCCCTCCACTTACGTGCTGTGCATTCTTGATGAGTCGTCTGGCCTGCTCCTTGATGCTTGGCATGTCGGGCTCGCTGGGGTTGACCAGGGTCGTGACCTCGGTGGGGCCGATAAAGCTGTGTGCCTGGAGGGGCCAGCCCAGGTCCAACCCCGGGGCTGCTGTGTCAGAGTGCATCGGCCAGTAGGTGTCAGACGAGCCGTCGGCGTCTGCCTGGGGGAAACCGAGCAGGCTGTTAACTATATTTACACTATGACAACAGGAAAATATGAATATACACTACCGGTCAAAAACTTTAGAACACCTACTCATCCAAGGGTTTTTCTTTATTTTACTATTTTCTACATTGTAGAATAGTGAAGACATCAAAACTATGAAATAACACATATGGAACTCTGCAATTTCTGAGGCTGGTAACTCTAATGAACTTATCCTCTGCAGCAGAGGTAACTCTCATGAACTTATCCTCTGCAGCAGAGGTAACTCTCATGAATGTATCCTCTGCAGCAGAGGCAACTCTAATGAACTTATCCTCTGCAGCAGAGGTAACTCTAATGAACTTATCCTCTGCAGCAGAGGTAACTCTAATGAACTTATCCTCTGCAGCGGAGGCAACTCTAATGAACTTATCCTCTGCGCAGAGGCAACTCTAATGAACTTATCCTCTGCAGCAGAGGTAACTCTAATGAACTTATCCTCTGCAGCAGAGGTAACTCTAATGAACTTATCCTCTGCAGCAGAGGTAACTCTAATGAACTTATCCTCTGCAGCAGAGGTAACTCTAATGAACTTATCCTCTGCAGCAGAGGTAACTCTAATGAACTTATCCTCTGCAGCAGAGGTAACTCTAATGAACTTATCCTCTGCAGCAGAGGTAACTCTAATGAACTTATCCTCTGCAGCAGAGGCAACTCTAATGAACTTATCCTCTGCGCAGAGGCAACTCTAATGAACTTATCCTCTGCAGCAAAGGTAACTCTAATGAACTTATCCTCTGCAGCAGAGGTAACTCTGGGTTTTCCATTCCTGTGGTGGTCCTCGCGAGAGCCAGTTTCATCATAGTGCTTGATGGTTTTTGCGACTGCACTTGAAGAAACTTTCAAACCTCTTGAAATGTTCCTTATTGACTGACCTTCATGTCTTCAAGTAATGATGGACTGTCATTTTCTCTTTGCTTATTTGAGGTGTTCTTGCCATAATATGGACTTGGTCTTTTACCAAATAGGGCTGTATACCCCCCCACCTTGTCACAACACAACCGATTGGCTCAAACGCATTAAGATGGAAATAAATTCCACAAATTAACTTTAAAGAAGGCACATCTTTTTTTTCTTAAACAAAAAATATATTTTTAACTAGGCAAGTCAGTTAAGAATACATTCTTATTTACATTGATGGCCTACCCTGGCCAAACTCTCCCCTAACCTGTGCGTCACCCTATGGGACTCCCGATCACAGAGGATGAGGATGGCTGCCGTTTTACATACCCGTAATCAATTGTGCTATTTTGTTAGTTTTTTTTGCAATGTTTGTAACTTATTTTTAAATTATTTTGTGCATAATGTTGCTGCTACTGTCTCATATGACCGAAAATAACTTCTGGACATCAGAACAGCGATTGCTCACCACTAACTGGAAGAAGCTTTTTCTTTAACGAGTCAGACGAGAAAGAGAGACTGCTCTCCCGGGAACAGGCCCAGATCCACATCATTTACGTGAAGAAAAGACAAGAGGAAAAGAGGATGCAGATCAGGCTGCCTTTTGAGAATCAGTAGGCGAGTGAGTAAACTCCCAATGCCATCTATTCTACTTGCTAACATGCAATCATTGTAAAATAAAATGGATGAGACAATTACGATTGCCCTACCAACGGGACATTAAGAACTGTAATATCATGTGTTTCACAGAGTCGTGGCTGAACGACGACACAGACAATATAGAGCTAGAGGGATTTCCAATGCACCGGCAGAACAGAGAAGCTTCGTCTGGTAAGATGAGTGGTGGGGATGTGTGTCTTTTTGTCAATAACAGCTGGTGCGCAATGTATAATATTAAAGAAGGCTCAAGGTATTGCTCACCTGAGGTAAAGTACCTTATGATAAGCTGTAGACCACACTATCTACCAAGATAGTTCTCATCTACATTATTCGTAGCTGTCTATTTACCACCACAGACCAATGCTGGCACCAAGACCTCACTCAACCAACTGTATAAGGCCATAAGCATACGTGAAAATTCTCGCCCAGAAGCGGCACTCCTAGTGGCTGGGGACTATAATGCAGTCAAACTTATATCAGTTTTACCAAATTTTTACCAGCATGTCACATGTGCAACCAAAGGGGAAAAAAACTCTAGACCGCCTTTACTCCACAGACAGAGATGCATACAAACTCTCCCCCACTCTCCATTTGGCAAATCCGACCCATAATTCTATCCTCCTGATTCCTGCTTACAAGCAAAAACTAAAGCAGGAAGAACCAGTGACTGGCTCAATATGGAAGTGTTCAGATGGTGCAGATGCTACACTACAGGACTGTTTTGCTAGCACAGACTGGAATTCTTCCAATGGCATTGAGTAGTATACCACCTCAGTAATCGGCTTCATCAATGAGTGCATCGACGACGTCGTCACAACAGTGACCGTACGTACATATCAAATCAAAGTTAATTTGTCATGTGTTCCGAATACAACAGGTGTAGACCTTACAGTGAAATGCCTTATGGCTTAGGGATAAAAGCTGTTGAGAAGCCTTTTGGTCCTAGACTTGGCTCTCCGGTAACGCTTGCCATGTGGTAGCAGAGAGAACAGTCTATGACTGGGGTGGCTGGGGTCTTTGACAATTTTTAGGGCCTTCCTCTACTCTCGATGCTCCAGTGGAGCAGGTTGAGAGTTTCAAGTTCCTTGGTGTCCACATCACCAACTATCTATCATGGTCCAAACCCACCAGGACAGTCGTGAAGAGGGCACGACAAAACCTTTCCCCCTCAGGAGACTGAAAAGATTTGACATGGGTCCTCAGATCCTCAAAAAGTTCTACAGCTGCACCATCAAGAGCATCATGTCCAGTTGCATCACCGCCTGGTATGGCAACTGCTTTGGCATCTGACCGTAAGGCACTACAGAGGGTAGTGCGTACAGCCCAGTACATCACTGGGGCCAAGCTTCCTGCAATCCAGGACCTATATAATAGGCGGTTTCAGAGGAAAGCCCATAAAACTGTCAAAGACTCCAGTCACCCAAGTCATAGACTGCTCCTTAACAGCTTCTACCCCCAAGCCATAATACTGCTGGACAATTAATCAAATGGCCACCGGACTATTTACATTGACCCCCCATTTGTTTTTTACACTGCTGCTACTCACTGTTTATTATCTATGCATAGTCACTTCACCTCTACCAACATGTACAAATGACCTCTAACCTGTACCCCCTCACACTGACTCGTTACCGGTGCCCCCTGTATATAGCCTCATTATTATTATGTTATTGTGTTACTTTTTATATTTTTTACTTTAGTTTATTTGGTAAATATTTTTTTAAATCTTCTTGAACTGCACTGTTGGTTAAGGGCTTATAGGTAAGCATTTCACGTTAAGGTCTACACTTGTTGTATTCGGCGCACGTGATAAATAATGTTTCATTTGATTTTTTAAAAATTGGATATGTTCACCATATCATATGGAGATAGAAACATAAACTTTTACCTTATCATAAGTAGACATAATTGCAAATGATTAAATCCTTCCAATAGAAAAAAACAAAAACAATTTAGTTTAAATAAATGGGTTGACTCTTCACATGGGATGATTTCATTGAACAACAAAAGGGAATATTGAATGATCCCCAATGATCCATCGCATCTCCAAAAAACGTTTTCAACTATCATCTGTAAAATGATAGTCTAGAAACTAAAGCTTTGGTTGTCTTCCTCTCAGGCTTCCATGTCTTCTCCCTGAACCTCCTCAATGTCCACCTCTTGAACATCAGACTCTGAGGCCTTATCTTCACTGTCACTTTCCAACCTTATTGAGGATGGCTCGTTGTCAGGCTCAAAAAGCCTCAAATTTGCCCGAATGGCCACCAATTCCCCTCCAGGAGACTGTCAAACATGATGACAACACCACCCCAACAGGTGTTGCTGGGCAGATTCAATGTGGTGCTCTTAGGTAGATTGCTGCTATAACTTGATGACCCTTTACATACCAAACCATTTCCTTGGCTCTCTTGTAGAGTGTATCCATTGTTTTCAGTGCCTTTATTGTCCTTGAGGAGCAAACTCAATGCATGAGCAGCACAGCCAGGACTCCTCCACTTTAGACTAAGCAGACTTCATGTTCGCAGCATTGTCTGTCACCAGTGCAAATACCTTCTGTGGTCCAAGGTCATTGAGGACTGCCTTCAGCTCATCTGCAATGTAGAGACTGGTGTGTCTGTTGTCACTTGTGTCTGTGCTCTTGTAGAATCCTGGTTGAGGGGTGGAGATGATGTAGTTAATTATTCCTTGCCCACGAACATTCAACCCCCCATCAGAGATGATTGCAATACAGTCTGCTTTCTCTATGATTTGCTTGACCTTCACTTGAATTCTGTTGAACTCTGCATCCAGCAAATGAGTAGGTAAGGCATGTCTGGTTGGAGGGGTGTATGCTGGGCGAAGAACATTCAGAAATCTCTTCTCATACACTTTGCCTGTGAGCATCAGAGGTGAACCAGTTGCATACATAGCTCGAGCAAGACATTCATCAGCATTTCTCTGACTACGTTCCTCCATTGAGTCAAAAAAACTTCTGATTCCAGGAGGACCATGAGCTGTTGCTATCAATAAGGTGTCTGATTAATAATTGTCACCTCGATTAGAAGTAGAGGCTCTTTTGTGAAGAGGTTGCTTGTTGTGAGCGCTGAGGGAACGTTATGCACTTGGTCAGATGATTCTGCATCTTTGTTGCATTCTTCACATATGATTTGGCACAGTATTTGCAAATATACACAGCTTTTCCTTCTACATTAGCTGCAGTGAAATGTCTCCACACATCAGATAGTGCCCATGGCATTAACCTGTAAAGATTAGATTTTTTTTGTAAAAAAACAACAAATACAATTCCATGTGCAGGTAAATAGTTAAGCAGGTAGATTAAACAACTCCTTTGTGCGATAAATGTTTTAAAATTAAACATGCATGGAAACAGGTGAACTAACACTTCTCAGTTAGCAGGCTCAAGCAAGCTAAAACCCACATGGTAGCAAAAACTAACTAGCAGAACAAGTTATAAATAATTTAAACACACTTTGCTGTAGGCTACTATTTACTAGTTAACAAAAAATAATGTATGTCATATAAAATATATTCACCCCAACCTATTGTAATCAAAACTTACCAGAACTCATGTAGTCCTGGGCTCAGACAGTGTAGTAGTGTGGGCTCAATAGCATCTCATTAGTGTGCAAGATCTTGAGTCAGCTGTACATGTGATGGAAGGATGCACTGTGCATTCAGAGGGTTGAAATTCCATTGAATTGGGGATAGTTTAACCAAAATATGCCACAAGACCTACAATTGTCTTATGTGTGTCCCACAAAAGGAAACACCGTGCACCTGGCAACCTTGGTTAGCGTGCACTGCACCCGGTCCGCCACAGGAGTCGCTGGTGCGCAATGAGACAAGGATATCCCTACTGGCCAAACCCTCCCTAACCCGGACGACGCTTGGCCAATTGTGCGTCGCACCACGGACCTCCCGGTCGCGGCCGGTTACGACAGAGCCTGGGCGCGAACCCAGAGTCTCTGGTGGCACAGCTGGCACTGCAGTACAACGCCCTTAACCACTGCGCCACCCGGGAGGCCTTTGGTTAAATATTTTGATGAATTTAAGCTAAATTCCCCAAATTCCGGATGAATTCCGGAAATTTACAGTAAAGTTTCCGACCCTTTGGTTGAGAGAATGCCAAGAGTGTGCATAGCTGTCACCTAGGCAAACAGTGGCTATTTGAAGAATCTCAAATATAACATTTATTTTTGATTTGTTAAACACTTTCTTTGGTTACTAGATGATTCCATATGTGTTATTTAATAGTTTTGATGTCTTCACTATTATGTAGAAAATAGTCCAAATAAAGAAAAACCCTTGAATGAGTAAGTGTTCTAAAACTTTTGACCGGTAGTTTTGACAATAGTATACAATAGTATACAATAGTCTCCACCTCTATTTTAGTGACATCAATTAATTAATCACTCAATCAAATCATTTGCAGATTCCTGTCACCTGAAAACACACATTTTTACTATGATGCCTTCATGTAGCTCAGACTGTCATAAATCTTTATCATCATTAACGCTACCTCATGATAGGGCAGCTCCGGTATGTTCGAGGTCGGGGCCTGGTTGGGTGTCTGGATCGTGGTCTTGATGTGTTCGATTTCCGGTTGACAGAGAAAGTTGACCACATCTGCTTTCTGAATAAATTCATAGTAGCCCTGGAGAGAGAGTACACACACTGAGTTCACACACAAACACAAACACACACACACACACACACACACCACACACACACCACACACATTCCTCCTGTACCTGTAGGTCTGTCTCCACCAGAGCATCAATGGCGAGACGGTATTCTTCTCTGTAGTGGGGGGGCAGGAAGTTAGGGTCCAGGGGGTTGTCCCCGATGTCCGAACTCTGGGACCGGTGGGCCATGATGGGGTCGGGGTTAGGGGGAAGGGACTCAAACCTTTCGGAGAAAAATGTATACATTATTTTTTTGCAGATAGATTGTAGCTTCCATAATTTTTTACTTGATTTAGTAAGGTTCCTCTTATAGTGATAGAGTACCCTAAACAAAGATGTGTATTCACGTGACAGAGCAAACACTCTTCCTAAAACAATATGTTGCCTAGTGTATACCAACATAACACCAAAGATAGTACAGTATGAAGATATGCAAAAACTGCTTCTCCAATAGAAATTCCTGATCACACTTGTAGGCGATGTCCTGGTGACATTGGCTAGCATGTGCAGAAACACATCATTAGGTCTAACGGTCATGTTGCGATGAACTGCGCATGTGTACTCCGTTGTTTTGGAGAAAAAAATGTACATGCCAGTTTGTCACTTTCACGATGTTGTAGTAATGACTGGTTCAGCTACTTAAGACATTGGCTCCAATCTACTGCCATTAGATTTCGACAAAATTAACAACTACGGGCACATTTTTCACTTCTCCCATTGACCTGCAAACTCCAGTTTGGTCTGTCGAGTCTGCTTCGCAACGAATTCCCGGAAGTGTCAATGGTTGCGCCTCTGGGGAAAACTCTATGATAACACTCTCTATCAAAAAGCAGCACACAAAACCCATGCTGTACCCAGAGAGGGGCAGGTAGAGAGAAATAGATTATAAAGAGAGCAATGGGTCGTAGGATAGAGATAGGGTGAGAGAGACACAGGGCAAGATAGAGAGAGAGGGCGAAAGCATTCCCTCCCACATATGCCCCCCTAGACACATACAACAACATAACCAACAAAAATGTGTCACAACTCCTGCAGCTCTGTCGCACACTGGGTATGTACTAGAGGTCGACCGATTAATCGGAAAGGCCGATTCATTAGGGCCGATTTCAAGTTTTCATAACAGTCGGAAATCGGTATTTTTGGGCGCCGATTTGCCAAATTATTTTTATTTTTTATTTATATACCTTTATTTAACTAGGCAAGTCAGTTAACCTGTTGAAACTCTGGGGGAGCTATATAATTTTTGGATAAAAAGACGTGCCCGTTTTAAGCGCAATATTTTGTCACAAAAAGATGTTCAACTATGCATATAATTGGTAGCTTTGGAAAGAAAACACTCTGACGTGTCCAGAACTGCAAAGATATTCTCTGTGCGTGCCCTAGAATGTGAGCTACAGGCAAAACTAAGATGAGACGGCATCCAGGAAATGAGCAGGATTTTTGAGGCTCCGTTTTCCATTGTCTCCTTATATGGCTGTGAATGCGAGAGGAACGAGCCTGCCCTTTCTGTCGTTTCCCCAAGGTGTCTGCAGCATTGTGACGTATTTGTAGGCATATCATTGGAAGATTGACCATAAGAGACCACATTTACCAGGTGTCCGCCCGGTGTCCTGCGCCGAAATTGGTGCGCAAAACTCAGCTGCAAGTATTTTTCCATGGAATTTAGAGAAGAAAGCAGGCTTCCACGAACGATATATCAATGAGAGATATGTGAAAAAACACCTTGAGGATTGATTCCAAACAACGTTTGCCATGTTTCGGTCGATATTATGGAGTTAATTCAGAAAAAGTTTGACGTTGTAGGTGACTGAATTTTCGGTTCGTTTCGGTAGCCAAATGTGATGAACAAAACGGAGCGATTTCTCCTACACAAAGACGCTTTCAGGAAAAACTGCACATTTGCTATGTAACTGAGAGTCTCCTCATTGAAAACATCCGAAGCTCTTCAAAGGTAAATGATTTTATTTATTTGGTTATCTGGTTTTTGTGAAAATGTTGCGTGCTAAATGCTACTCAAAATGCTAAGCTAGCTTAGCATACTCTTACACAAATTAGTGAATTGCTATGGTTCAAAAGCATATTTTGAAAATCTGAGATGACAGTGTTGTTAAGAAAAGGCTAAGCTTGAGAGTAGGCGCATTATTTTCATTTTATTTGTGATTTTCAGAAATCGTTAACGTTGCGTTATGCTAATGAGCCTGAGGCTTTAGTCACGATCCCGGATCCGGGATGGGGAGTTTCAAGAGTTAAGAACACATTCTTATTTTCAATGACGGCCTAGGAACGGTGGGTTAACTGCTTCGTTCAGGGGCAGAACGACAGATTTTCACCATGTCAGCTCGGGGGAACCAATCTTGCAACCTTACAGTTAACTAGTCCAATGCAATAACGACCTGCCTCTCTCTCGTTGCACCCCACAAGGAGACTGCCTGTTACGCGAATGCAGTAAGCCAAGGTAAGTTGCTAGCTAGCATTAAACTTATCTTATAAAAAACAATAAATCATAATCACTAGTTAACTACACATGGTCGATGCTATTACTAGATATTATCAAGTGTGTCCTAATCTGACTGAGTCAGCCTCAACCCAGAGTCTCTCAGAGCGTTCACAGTCAACCCACTGACACCCCTATCAGATCACAGCAAAATCACAGTCTACTTAAACAGAGCAATACTCAATCATGAGGCATCAAAGCCAAAGGAACTGAATAATATTTAAAAAATGCTATAGATGGAAGGAATGTAGTGCGGAAACCTACCAAAACACTATGAGAAAACAGAACACAGAAGAAAATTAACAACAATGACAAATTGTTTGATGAAGAATGCAAAAACCTAAGAAAGAAATTGAGAAACATATCCAACCAAAAACATAGAGACCCAGAAAACCTTAGTCTATGCCTTCACTATGGTGAATCACAAAAACAATACAGAAATACACTATGGAAAAAGAAGGAACAGCACGTTAGAAATCAGCTCAATGTAAATGAAGAATCCATCCTCTCACCACTTCTGGGAAAATTGGAAAACACTAAACAAAAAACAACACAAATAATTATCTAACCAAAATGGAGATGTATGGGTAAACCACTTCTCCAATCTTTATGGCTCTATAACAAAGAATAAAGAGAAAAAACATATACATGATCAAATACAGATCTTAGAATCAACTATTAAAGACTACCAGAACCCACTGGATTCTCCAATTACATTGAATGAACTACAGGACAAAATACAAACCCTCCAACCCAAAAAGACCAGGTGTTGATTGATGGTATCCTCATTGAAATTATAAAATATACAGACAACAAACTCCAATTGGCTATACTTAACATCATCCTTAGCTCTGGCATCTAACCCCAATATTTGGAGGCAAGAACTGATCACCCCAATCTACAATAGTGGAGACAAATTTGACCCCAATAACTACGCATCAACAGCAACCTCGGGAAAATCCTCTTCATTATCATCAACAGTAGACTCGTACATTTCCTCAGTGAAAACAATGTACTGAGCAAATGTTAAATTGTCTTTTTACCAAATTACCGTACGACAGACCAAGTACTCCCCCTGCACACCCTAATTGACAAACAAACTAACTAACCAAAACAAAGGCAAAGTATTTTCATGCTTTGTTGATTTCAAAAAAGCTTTTGACTCAATCTGACATAAGGGCCTGCTATACAAATTGATGGAAAGTGGTGTTGGGGGAAAAACATACATCATTATAAAATCCATGTACACAAACAACAAGTGTGTGGTTCAAATTGGCAAAAAACACACATTTCTTTCCAAAGGGCCGTGGGGTGAGAGAGGGATGCAGATTAGCCCCCACCCTTTTCAACATACAGTTTAATTCGGAAAAATGCATACACTTAGGTTGGAGTCATAAAAACTAGTTATTCAACCACTCCACAAAATTCTTGTTAACAAACTATAGTTTTAGCAAGTTGGACATCGACTTTGTGCATGACACAAGTAATTTTTCCAACAATTGTTTACAGACAGATTATTTCACTTATAAATCAGTATATCACAATTCCTGTGGGTCAAAAGTTTACATACGCTAAGTTGACTGTGCCTTTAAACAGCATGGAAAATTCCAGAAAATTATGTCATGGCTTTAGAAGATTCTGATAGGCTAATTGACATCATATGAGTCAATTGGAGGTGTACCTGTTGTTGTATTTCAAGACCAGCCTTCAAAAGCAGTGCCTCTTTGCTTGACATCATGGGATTTTTTTTTTAAAGAGTCCAGGAAAAAATGTAGACCTCCACAAGTCTGGTTCATCCTTGGGAGCAATTTCAAAATGCCTGAAGGTACCACGTTCATCTGTACAAACAATAGTATGCAAGTATAAACACCATGGGACCACGCAGCCGTCATATCGCTCAGGAAGGAGACACATTCTGTCTCCTAGAGATGAATGTACTTTGTGCGAAAAGTGCAAATCAATCCCAGAACAACAGCAAAGGACCTTGTGAAGATGCTGGAGGACACAGGTACAAAAGTATCTATATCCACAGAAAAATGAGTCCTATTTCGACATAACTTGAAAGGCCTCTCAGCAAAGAAGAAGCCACTGCTCCAAAACCGCCATAAAAAAGCCAGACTACGGTTTGCCACTGCACATGGGGACAAAGATCATACTTTTTGGAGAAATGTCCTCTGGTCTGATGGAAAAAAAAATAGAACTGTTTGGCCATAATGACCATTGTTATGTTTAAAGGAAAAAGGGAGAGGCTTGCAAGCCGAAGAACACCATCCCGACCGCGAAGCACGGGGGTGGCAGCATCATGTTGTGGGGGTGCTTTGCTGCAGGAGGGACTGGTGCACTTCACAAAATAGATGGCATCATGAGGAAGAAAAATTATGTGGATATATTGAAGCAACATCTCAAGACATCAGTCAGGAAGTTAAAGCTTGGTCACAAATGGGTCTTCCAAATGGACAATTTTTTATTTATTTTACCTTTATTTAACCAGGCAAGTCAGTTAAGAACAAATTCTTATTTTCAATGACGGCCTGGGAACAGTGGGTTAACTGCCTGTTCAGGGGCAGAACGACAGATTTGTACCTTGTCAGCTCGGGGGTTTGAACTCTCAACCTTCACGGTTACTAGTCCAACGCTCTAACCACTAGGCTACACTGCCGCCCCAATGGACAATGACCCCAAGCATACCTCCAAAGTTGTGGCAAAATGGCTTAAGGACAACAAAGTCAAGGTATTGGAGTGGCCATCAAAATGCCCTGACCTCTCCGGGTGGCGCAGTAGTTAAGGGCGCTGTACTGCAGCGCCAGCTGTGCCACCAGAGACTCTGGGTTTGTGCCCCGGCTCTGTCGTAACCGGCCGCGACCATGAGGTCCGTGAGGCGACGCACGATTGGCCAAGCGTCGTCCGGGTTAGGGAGGGTTTGGCCGGTAGGGACTAGCGACTCCTGTGGTGGGCTGGGCGCAGTGCACGCTAACCAAGGTTGCCAGGTGCACGGTGTTTCCTCCGACACATTGGTGCGGCTGGCTTCCGGGTTGGATGTGCGTTGTGTTAAGAAGTAGTGCGGCTTGTTTGGGTTGTGTATCGGAGGACGCATGACTTTCAACCTTCGTCTCTCCCGAGCCCGTATGGGAGTTGTAGCGATGAGACAAGATAGTAGCTACTAACAATTGGATACCACGAAATTGGGGAGAAAAGGGGTAAAATTCACAAAAAAAGTTTTAAATGCCCTGACCTCAATCCTATAGATAATTTGTGGGCAGAACTGAAAAAGTGTGTGTGAGCAAGGCCTATAAACCTGAATAAGTTACATCAGCTCTGTCAGGAGGAAATGGCCAAAATTCACCAACCTATTGTGGGAAGCTTGTGGAAGGCTACCCAAAACGTTTGACCCAAGTTAAACAATTTAAAGGCAATGCTACCAAATACTAATTGAGTGTATGTAAACTTCTGACCCACTGGGAATGTGATGAAAGAAATAAAAGCTGAAATAAATAATTCTCTCTACTATTATTCTGATTTCACATTCTTAAAATAAAGTGGTGATCCTAACTGACCTAAAACAGGGAATTTTGAAAAACAATATATTTGGCTATGGTGTATGTAAACTTCCGACTTCAACTGTATATATCAATGAATTTGAGAGGGCACTAGAACAATCTGCAGGACCCGGCCTCACCCTACTATAATCTGAAGTCAAATGTCTACTGTAGGGCCTACAGCAGCACTTAGATCTTCTGCACAGATTCTGTCAGACCTGGGCCCTGACAGTAAATCTCAGTAAGACAAAAAATAATGATGTTCCAAAAAAAGTCCAGTCGCCAGGACCTCAAATACAAATTCTATCTAGATACCGTTGCCCAAGAGCAGACAAAAAAACTATACAAAGCTTGGCCTAAACATCAGTGCCACAGGTAACTTCCACAAAGCTGTGAATGAGCTGAGAGACTAGACAAGAAGAGACTTCTATGCCATCAAAAGGAACATAAATTTTGACATACCAATTAGGTATCTGGCTAAAATACTTGAATCAGTTATAGACCCCATTGCCCTTGATGGTAGTGAGGTCTGGGGTCCGCTCACTAACCAAGAATTCACAAAATTGGACAAACACCAAATTGAGACTCTGCATGCAGATTCCTGCAAAAATATCTTCTGGGTACAACGTAAAACACCAAATAATGCATGCAGAGCAGAATTAGGCCGATACGAGAATGAGAACGAGAGAGAGAGAGAGAGAGATCTCTTAGTGACGGTGCACTCAGGTAGACATGCTGACTAGATCAAGACGATCAACATAATTCAGGTATTGTTGTTGAGTCATTGACAACTGGTGTAACGAGTACATACTTTACATTAACAAACACACACCTGTTTACTGTAACACATATGCACAAGATTGAACATAACTTACAGACAACAACAGGATTTAGTTATTAATATGACAGTAAATACTGATATTTAGCATGGCAATGCCATTATGATACAGATGATTCATCGAATATTAAATCAGGTCGGGATTAAAAAAGAGAGACAGGCAGAAAGAGATACAGAGAGAGATTAAGAGAGAAAGAAGGAAAGAGAGAGAGATCTGTGTAGACAGGTTCATCCATAGTTGTGTTGAGTAAACATGTCTTACAGGTGTGTCAGGCTGTAGGTACAGATGTAGGATCTTAATTTGAGCCCGTTTTCGTAATGGCAGAAAACATTCAAAGTGCTACTTGAATTTGTGGGTGTCCCTGACCTAAGTTCTCTCAAATTTGGGCCAACTAGAAAGTTCAAGTAACACTTGACCGAAAATTTAAGTAAACTAAAAGGCTGTGGAACCAGTTACTGAATAATAATTTGTTGAATCAACTAGATGTTGTTTTTTTACCGTGCCTGTCTGGGGTAAATACATGTGATGTTACATATTACAGTGCAATTGCATGTTTACATCAACCAACTAAAAACACTGCTAAGAGTGTTCCACATGCTGAAACAGTACATGGTATATGGAGACTGGGCATATCTGAACTTACACCATATTCCTTATACTGCACACTATATAGGGAGGCATCTACTGGGTATGGTCTGAACATGAGTCTGAACATGTCAACTAGACAGGAAGTGTTTTTACCTGTTTGCTCACATCACCATGAAAACCTGCAGCCTGTGACTGGCTTAGCCTGCAGGCTTGACAGACTGACTGTGTTGCTCAATTGGTAGAACATGGCGCTTGCAACGCCAGGGCTGTGGGTTCGTTCCAATGGGGAACCAATACAAAAAATGTGTGAACTCACTACTGTAAGTTGCTCTGGATAAGAGTGTAAAATATGTGGTGTGAATGTGTGTTAACCCTACAAATAGCAGTGTTGGGTGATTTGGAAAGCCATAGTAAATCAATCAACATTATAATAATACTCTTAGGAAAAATATTTATCTTTAACGTACAATCTGTGGATACTATGCAATTGGAGAAGTTCAAAGTTCATGTGAGACAGCACAGTTAAAATATATGGTGCGTGGAAATCAAAAGGGGGTGGTCTACAGAGATAGGTGGGATGGGCTGAGGGAAGGGGTTTAAAATGCTTATTATCGGTAATAGTTATTACTGAAAACAGTATATAGATGTCCAAGTACTAACTATCCAAAAGGTTGTGTGTGTATATACTGTATATACACTACATGACAAAAGTATGTGGACACCGCCTCGTCACACATCTCATTCCAAAATCAAGGGCATTAATATGACGTTGGTCCTACCTTTGTTCGTATAACTACTGCATCCACACTTCTGGGAAGGCGTCCCACTAGATGTTGGAACATTCCTGTAGGGACTTGCTTTTATTCAGCCACACGACCATTAGTTAGGTCGGGCACTGATGTTGTGCGATTAGGCCTGGCTCGCAGTCGATGTTCAAATTCATCCCAAAAATATTTGATGGGGTTGAGGTCAGGGCTGTGTGCAGGCCAGTCAATTTCTTCAAAAAACATTTCTGTATGGACATTGTTTTGTGCCTTGAGGGCATGTTCATGTTGAAATAGGAAAGGGCCTTACCCAAACTGTTGCCACAAAGTTGGATGCTCAGAATCGTCTAGAATGGCATTGTATGCTGTAGTGTTAAGATTTCCCTTCACTGGAACTAAGGGGCCTAGCCCAAACCATGAAAAACAGCCCCAGACCATTATTCGCCCTCCACCAAACTTTACAGTTGGCAAATAGCGTTTTCCTGGCATCCGCCAAACCCAAATTTGTCCTTCGTACTGCCAGTTGGTGAAGCGTGATTCATCACTCCACATAATGCTTTTCCACGCGACGCACAATTGGCCTAGCGTCGTCCAGGTTAGGGAGGGCTTGGTCGGTAGGGATGTCCTTGTCTCATCGCGCACCAGCGACTCCTGTGGCGGGCTGGGCGCAGTGCACACTAGCCAAGGTTGCCAGATGCACGGTGTTTCCTCTGACACATTGGTGCGGCTGGCTTCCGGGTTGGATGCGCACTGTGTTAAGAAGCAGTGCGGCTAGGGTGGGTTGTGTATCGGAGGACGCATGACTTTCAACCTTCGTCTTTCCCGAGCCCGTACGGGAGTTGTAGCGATGGGACAAGATAGTAGCTACTAACAATTGGACACCACGAAATTGGGGAGAAAAAGGGGTAAAAAAATCATATCTTAGATATATATATAAAAAATATATATATATAATAATAATTCACTGTATCACAATTCCAGTGGGTCAATTCCAGTGGGTCAGTTTACAAATACTAAGTTGACTGTGCATTTAAACAGCTTGGAAAATTCCAGAAAATTATGTCATGGCTTTAGAAGCTTCAGATAGGCTAATTGACATAATTTGAGTCAATTGGAGGTGTACCTGTGTATGTATTTCAAGGCCTTCCTTCAAACTCAGTGCCTCTTTGCTTGACATCATGGAAAAATCTAAAGAAATCAGCCAAGACCTAAAAAAATATATATATATTTGTAGACCTCCACAAAGTCTTGTTCATCCTTGGGAGCAATTTCAATAGTACGCAAGTATAAACACCATGGGACCACGCAGCTGTCCTACTGCTCAGGAAGGAGAAACGTTCTGTCTCCTAGAGATGAACTTACTTTGGTGCGAAAAGTGCAAATTAATCCCAGAATAACAGCAAAGGACCTTGTGAAGATGCTGGAGGAAACAGGTACAAAAGTATCTATATCCACAGTAAAACGAGTCCTATATCGACATAACCTGAAAGGCCGCTCAGCAAGGAAGCAGTTACTGCTCCAAAACCGCCATAAAAAATGGCAGACTATGGTTTGCAACTGCATATGGGGACAAAGATTGTACTTTTTGGAGAAATGTCCTCTGGTCTGATGAAGCAAAAATAGAATTGTTTGGCCATAATGACCGTCTTTATGTTTGGAGGAAAAAGGGGGAGGCTTGCAAGCCGAATAACAGCATCCCAACCTTGAAGCACGGAGGTGGCAGCATCATGTTGTGGGGGTGCTTTGCTGAAGGAGGGACTGGTGCACTTCACAAAATAAATGGCAACATGAGGAAGAAAAAGTATCTGAATATATTGAAGCAACATCTCAAGACATCAGTCAGGAAGTTAAAGCTTGGTTGCAAATGGGTCTTCCAAATGGACTATGACCCCAAGCATACTTCCAAAGTTGTGGCAAAATGGCTTAAGGACAACAAAGTCAAAGTATTGGAGTGGCCATCACAACGCCCTGACCTGCAAAGAAACCACTACTAATGGACACCAATAATAGGAAGAGACTTGCTTGGGCCAAGAAACAAGAGCAATTGACATTAGACAGGTGGAAATATGTAATTTTGTCTGATGAGTCCAAATCTGGTGACACTGTCTGTGAAATATTTAGAATTAAAGGCACACTTAACCAGCATGGCTACCACCGCATTCTGCAGCGATATGCCATCCCATCTGGTTTGCACTTAGTGGGAATATCATTTGTTTTTCAACAGGACAATGACCCAAAACACACTTCCAGGCTGTGTAAGGGCTATTTGACAAAGAAGGAGAGTGATGGAGTGCTGCATCAGATGACCTGGCCTCCACAATCACTTCAACCCAATTGAGATGTTTTGAGATGAGTCGGACCGCAGAGTGAAGGAAAAGCAGCCAACAAGTGCTCAGCATATGTGGGAACTCCTTCAAGACTATTGGAAAAGCATTCCTCATGAAGCAGGTTGAGAGAATGCCAAGAGTGTGCAAAGCTGTCATCAAGGCAAAGGGTGGCTATTTGAATAATCTAGCATCTAAAATATATTTTGATTTGTTGAACACTTTTTGGTTACTACATGATTCCATATGTGTTATTTCATAGTTTTGATGTTTTCACTATTATTCTACAATGTAGGAAATAGTACAAATAAAGAAAAACCCTTGAATGAGTAGGTGTGTCCAAACTTTTGACTGGTACTGTATGTAAGATGTGTGTAAAATGTTTATGTAACAAAAAACCTTTGTCCTCCAAAGAAGATGCGAGATGGTGGAGGTGTAAGTGGCTCTGGATAAGAGCGTCTATTAAAACGTGGGTGTGCATCTGGGTGTGTGGGTGAGTGGATGGGTTGTTTTGTAGCCTATAGTGTGGTGATTAGCTGTCTGATGAGTGTGCATGTGTTTTGTAAACTTCCACACACACCTTGAGCGATAGGTAACCATAGTAACCAGTTACGTTATAGCCCTGCCCACTGGATCAAAAGCTGGCTGTAGTTTACTCAGCAGCAGCACTGTGACTCGCCTGCTAATCAAGACTGCTAGCCTACGGCTAACATGCTACATCCTGCACAGTGACTGTCTGTTGGCTAACGCTACCCACAGGCCTAGCCTGCATGAGTCTGTGCTCCAAGGATAACATTACCTCAAGGCATTAAATAGTCCTACTCTCAAATCACAGGATGTCTTTGTCATATTTGGTTAAGACCTGCACTAACCTATCCTCTGAGGTAAGTTGTTAGATCAGAGTGAGAGAGTAACTGTACAGGTGGAGTTACTCACCCTGACCTGAAGGCAGGTAGAAATTACACAACAAACACTGCACCTGAGATATCTTCCACAAGCTGTCTGTGTGTGTGTGTTTGTATGTACGTGTGTGCTCATTGGGTTGAGATTGGGTTAAGCCAATCACATGCTGTTGTACTGGAACGGGGCACACTGATTGGTTTACAGACAGAGGAATGACAACATCCAGTGCTGACAGTGTCTGATGTACCTGTCTAACAAGACACATTCACACACGGAACATCTATTTGTTTGTTGAGGCAACAACAACTTTTTACCTTAAGTGGTGACACAGGATTAATGACAGGAACTGTGTGTGTGTGTGTGCGCGTGTGTGTCTGCATGTGCATGCGCGCGTGTGTTTGTTATGTGTTTCTCAGAAAAGGGCAGGACTGTTTTAAAGGCAGCAAACAGAATGGGTTTGAAGCCATAAACTACTTCAGGAGGATTTAAGAACCAAACCTCCACTCCAGGCTATATAGTTATATCTATCATCACAGTCTGACTCAGAGTTGCCGAACCCATGCTTGTTCATTCAACGTTCCGACCAGTCATTCTCAGCATTCCTGTGTGAACTTCGGGAGAGAGGGGGACAGAGGAAAATAGAGAGAGCAAGAGGGGGAGGGAATGATAGAGGGGGCAAGGGAGAAAAGGCAGGAGAAAGAAAAAGAGAGAGGAGGATTGATAGAGATAGAGGGAGGGAGCATGATAGGGAGTGAGGGATAGAGAGGGAATTAAAGAGAGAGGCAGAGGGAACATTTGTCTCTGTCTCAACACGTGAACAAGTAACTGAGGCTGTGTTTACACAGGCAGCCCAATTCTGATATTTTCTGCACTAATTGTTCTTTTGACGAATCAGATCACCTCTGCAAAAGATCTGACGTGAAAATATCTTATGTGATCGGTTAAAAGACCAATTGGTGCAGAAAATATATGAATTGGACTGCCTGTGCAAACAGAGGTAGACCAATCAGATCCGCTATGAAAAATATTGATGTGATTGGTCAAAAGACAAATTAGTATAAAAAATATTTGAATTGGGTGAACACAGCGTGAGGAGACAGAACCTGTACAATTACACACACACACACACACACACACACGAACACGCCTCACTAAACAAACACACAGATTGATCCTGCATACCGATTCAGGTGGATTCTACAGTTAGTCGTTTAAATAGGTCAGTGAAAATAGTGCAGGGCGAGAGAGAGAAAGAGAGAAGGGGGAGGGGTACCTGTCCTTCTCTATATCATCACTGGCACTCACACGGGCAGATCTGCAATGACACCCTATTCCCATCGTAATTCACATAGGGCTCTGTCAAAAAGTAGTGCACTTCATAGGGAATTAGAGTGTAATTTGAGACACAGACAGAAGTACATCTACCTGTCCTGTATCATCAGGATATCATCACTGTCTAACTGAAAAGACAACAGCACCACATACAGTACAATGACTCAAGGTCAGATACTACAAGTACACAAAGGGATAGAATTAATTCTCGTAAGCACGAGAACGCACACGGTTAGACGTTGACCCTTATTAAGACAATGCAAACAAAGGGTGCAGCCTTGACAACATAATGGTCTAACAGGAAAACATGAACACACACACACACACAAACAAATGTGCTACTCCAATCTGCAAATCCACTATTTTGTAATATAAAGACTGAAAACTTAGATGTGAAGGTTGGTCATTAAGTTTACAAGTGTGTAGGTTGTACATATTCTAGAGTTAATGTTGTATGGTATAGAAGTTATGATTCAGAGGCCAAAGCACATACATACATATATTGAAGCGACTGAGGGGGAGCAGTCTGCTGAAGCGAGGTTTGAACCAGCAACTCTATGCTTGTGGGGCAAGTTTTTTGTTTTTATTTCACCTTTATTTAACCAGGTAGGCTAGTTGAGAACAAGTTCTCATTTACAACTGCGACCTGGCCAAGATAAAGCAAAGCAGTGCGACACAAACAACACAGAGTTACAGGTGGAATAAACAAACATACAGTCAATAATACAATAGAAAAAGTCTATATGCAGTGTGTGCAAATAAGGTAGGATAAGGGAGGTAAGGCAATAAATAGACCATAGTGGCGAAATAATTACAATATAGCAATTAAACACTAGAGTGATTGATGTGCAGAAGATGAGTATGCAAGTAGAGACACTGGGGTGCAAAGGAGTAAAATAAATAACAGTATGGGGATGACGTAGTTTGATGGGCTATTTACAGATGGGCTATGTACAGGTGCAGTGATCTGTTAGCTGCTCTGAAAGCTGGTGCTTAAAGCTAGTGAGGGAGATATGAGTCTCCAGCTTCAGTGATGTTTGCAGATTTTTCCAGTCATTGGCAGCAGAGAACTGGAAGGAAAGGCGGCCGAAGGAGTAATTGGCTTTGGGGGTGACCAGTGAAATATACCTGCTGGAGCTCGTGCTACTGGTGGGTGCTGCTATGGTGACCAGTGAGCTAAGATAAGGCGGGACTTTACCTAGCAAAGACGTATAGATGACCTGGAGCCAGTGGGTTTGGCGATGAATATGAAGCGAGGGTCAGCCAACGAGAGCATACAGGTCGCAGTGGTGGGTAGTATGTGGGGCTTTGGTGACAAAACGAATGGCACTGTGATAGACTGCATCCAATTTGCTGAGTAGAGTGTTAGACACTGTTTTGTAAATTACATCGCCAAAGTCAAGGATCGGTAGGATAGTCAGTTTTACGAGGATATGTTTGGCAGCATGAGTGAAGGATGCTTTGTTTTGCGAAATAAGCCGATTCTAGATTTAATTTTGGATTGGAGATGCTTAATGTGAGTCTGGAAGGCGAGTTTACAGTCTAACCAGACACCTAGTTATTTGTAGTTGTCCACATATTCTAAGTCAGAACAGTCCAGAGTAGTGATGCTGAACGGGCGGGCGGGCGGGCAGGTGTGGGCAGCGATCGGTTGAAGAGCATGCATTTAGTTTTACTTGCATTTAAGAGCAGTTGGAGGCCACGGATGGAGAGTTGTTTGGCATTGTGGGATTCTAAATGGTCGGTGATCTGTTTGTTAACTTGTACACTACCACCTGCGCCCTAAAAGGTCGGCCCCCTGGGCAAAAGCCGAAGCAGTAGTAAACACACACAAACACACACACAGAGAAAGTAGTAGGCTGACATACAGGAAGGCTAAAGTAGGCCTATTATCTGACATGGACCAAAGTCTCAGTCAGATACAAAGCAGAACATCTGTACTCAGCATACACACACAAACACCTTCTGTATGGTAATTTATAAGACATAGGACCTTGATTATCAATCGACTTTAGTCCAACTATGTAGTCTACATTATTAGATAACACGACATACAACATATTGTCCTGTTTATGCACAGCAATATGTAGGTTATAATAGAGGGCTACTGTAATACAGAAGTTTCTTTGTGTGTTTGTGCATTTATGTAAATTAATTGAAGACTGCCAAGCAAGTCTTGCAGAGTTTCTATTGGTTGGCAGCTTTCAATGAAACCAGACGTTATTGCAGAGTTATTACTAGAGAAGCCTAATCCAACAGTGATCGCGATAGGTACTGTAGGCTATAGAACTACTGGTAACATTTGACTGCTTCAAGGTTCAAAGTGCTATTTCATTCTCTTGTTATAGTATAGGCTACATACAGTGAGTTACATAGAGATTATTGCAATAGGCTAATTTATAGAAGGCACGGAGAGACCACCTGGATAGATTATCACTTGGATAGATGTACCTGTTTCAGAGAGAGTTGTTATGGACATAATGATTCAGTCTCTTACCCTCAAGTGGGCATCAACCTGTAGACTACCTTGTCTTTTTTTGCTAGAACCGCGGTGTATGGCCGTATATCCTTCCGCGGTACTGCCACTAGTGTTCCTCGGCTCGTCTGTGTATTACATTCCTTTCTCCCGTTGGGACTCCACCCTATCCGATCAAAACGCCCAGGAACTCCACACTACTCAAGTCCGACCTGTCTGTGTCTGCTAAACCTACCTCTTTGCCTGCGCTCTTCCACACTGCGGGGAGATAAAACAGGGAAGAAGTTGAGTAACTCACTCCCTTTCCTCCCTCCGAACTCCTCCTATTATCACTGCTGTTAAAGCTGACAGTTGAAAAGTATTGGAAGTTGACTGGTGGCATATTTCAAAAACTGTTACCACAGAGTTTCTAAAACCAGAGCCACAACATCGCGAGACTTCCAGGAACGCGCGCTATAAACCGACCAAGCATACCAGGTAGAGGTTTGGGTTTTTAGAAGTCAATGAGAGAAGTGAAAATGTCTTCCTTAGTTCTTAATTATCTCGAAATCTAAAGACACAACCTATATTCGAGCCAATGTCTTAAATCTTTGAACATGATCTTAAAGTGACACTGACACGTTTTCATTTTCCTGAAAAACAACTTTCCATTGATTTGACGGCCTGCACGTGCGCAGTTCGGCGTGAGGCTACACACGAAGACGTGTTTCTGCGCATGAGCATAGCTAGCCAACGTCGCCATGACATCGCCTACAAGCGTTTTCGGGAATATCCATTGGAGAAGCAGTTTCTGCCTATCTTAATACTGTACTATCTTTGCTATTACCACCTTCCCCCACTCTCTGTCGCGCTCTCTCTTTCCACCAGTGAGCTGTAGCATGGTTTGTGCTTCAGACAGTTGTGTGCTACTACCCAGTGTGCACCCCTCTCTCTCCTCTCCCCTTATGTTTTGTCTTTCCTCTCCCTCGTTCTCTCCTTTTCTTTATGTCCCCCTCCTCTCTCTCTTTTTTTTTTTTTAAAAACTGCGGACAGGGAAGTCTAAGAGATAGAGCTCTTGTTTCTTCATGACTTTGCCATCCTTCATGCTGATTCAGCTGCATGGTGTTAACATAGCAAAGTTGTCCATGTCTACCAGTAGGTCACTCGAACCCATCAAGTTACACTTGTTCTGTTTGTCCTACCCAGTGCAATACCACTGGGCAAAACTGGTTCCACGTCATTTCAACAACAAAAAATACAATCTGATGATGTTGAATCAAAGTGGAAAACTGATTGGATTTTGTTTTTAAGTCATCAACATAAAGGGAATTTTGTTGTTTTTTTCACCCAACTTTTAACCTAAATCCAATGACATGGTGAAATTTTTAGTTGATTTCAGATTGAATTCAGGTTAGTTGACAACTAACTAGCAAAATTCATGTTTCCCATATCTACACTAAGGGGCACTGAGGTTTTGTGTGTGTGTGTTTGACGTGGGCTGTCTTTTGTTCTGTCAGATCAGCTCCACCCTACTCCCCTGATATCCTGCAGCACACACACACACACACTTGTTCGGCGCAGGGTGTGTCTCACAATTGTGGAGCTCTGCCCACGTACCTTGGTGCAACCTGCCCTGTGTTACACACACACACTACATGCACATACCTGATCTAGACCGAGATAAGCAAATCTACTTCTCCCTGGTGTGTATGATAACACAACTAGTCTCACATTCATCTATGTTTCTGAAACGTCAAATTTCTAAGTTGTTCCAAACGTCAAAAGTGTTTAAGGTTAAGTTTAGGCATTAACTCCTATTGGTTAAGGTAAGTGTTAAGGTTTGGGGTAGGCTTAAAACAAAAATCTCAAAAACAACTTTCTATCGCTGGATTCTGGCAACCTTTGGAATCAGAGGCAGATGCCCTCCGCCATCCACATCGCCAAAACCTACTTGAAGATAACAGCGCTCACCGTTGCCCCTAGTGGGCGGTTTTCACGTATTCTCCCGACGTCCTCAGACATGGGTGGAAGTCAAATACTGACTTGTATCACAGGTGACCTGGCTGTGATAACAACACTCTATGAAAGTTAATTTGTATACCGTGTGAGTGTATAACCATAAGTGTGTATGAGTGAGAATGTCTTAGACTTAGTGTATGTATGTTGTTCACCTGAGCATTTTTTAGCTAAGTTAGCAGCTGTAAATGTGAGTGAGTGTGTGTGTGTGGGAGGTGCGATTGAGGGTGTGGTCTCTTCTAGGAATGTGCCATGGGCTTCAGGACCACACCCAGCTCCTCTCTCTCTCCCCCATCGTCACCCCTCTCTCTGACTCACCTCCTAGCCATAGAGCAGAACCACAGGTCTGGGCCTGACTCTGGACAGCAGATAAAACCTGGCATGGACCAACACACTTGGAACTGGACAGTAAAGCTGGGACTCAGAGAGAATGGACCAGGAGTCAGAGAAATCCTGTCGGCAGCAGCATTAGCCTATTGCTTTCTCTCTCAACCTCAAGTCTCAACTCTAGAGACACTGGGGTTTGGAAGGGAGGTTAGGTGTTGGTTTAGATCCTCCTCCAATGAACACAGACACAGAGTACACTCACATCCACCTACACACACTGAGAAAATGACACACGTGAAAATGTCTAGTAAGCTTTCCAGAATGCTTTTTCCATGCTGTAAATCAAATCAAAGTTTTTGTCACGTGCGCCGAATACAATAGGTGTAGTAGACCTTACAGTGAAATGCTTACTTACAGGCTCTAACCAATAGTGCAAAAAATGTGTTAGGTGAACAATAGGTAGGTAAAGAAATAAATTAAACAACAAGTTAAAAGACTGAAAAACAGTAGCGAGGCTAGATACAGTAGAAAGGCTACATACAGACACTGGTTAGTCAGGCTTATTGAGGTAGTATGTACATGTAGATATGGTTAAAGTGACTATGCATATATGATGAACAGAGAGTAGCAGTAGCATAAAGAGGGGTTGGTGGGTGGTGGTTGGTGGGACAATGCAGATAGCCCGGTTAGCCAATGTGCAGGAGCACTGGTTGGTCGGGCCTATTGAGGTAGTATGTACATATGTACATGAATGTATAGTTAAAGTGACTATGCATATATAATAAACAGAGTAGCAGCAGCATAACTGAGGGGTTGGGTGGGGCACACAATGCAAATAGTCTGGGTAGCCATTTGATTACCTGTTCAGGAGTCTCATGGCTTGGGGGTAAAAACTGTTGAGAAGCCTTTTTGTCCTTGACATAGCACACCGGTACCGCTTGCCATGCAGTAATAGAGAGAACAGTCTATGACTGGGGTGGCTGGGGTCTTTGACAATTTTTTGGGCCTTCCTCTGACATCGCCTGGTGTAGAAGTCCTGGATGGCAGGCAGCTTAGCCCCAGTGATGTACTGGGCCGTACACACTACCCTCTGTAATGCCTTGCGGTCGGAGGCTGAGCAATTGTCGTACCAGGCAGTGATGCAACCAGTTCTCGATGTTGCAGCTGTAGAACCTTTTGAGGATCTCTGGACCCATGCCAAATCCTTTTAGTTTCCTGAGGGGGAATAGGCTTTGTCGTGCCCTCTTCGACTGTCTTGGTGTCTTTGGACCCTTCTAGTTTGTTGGTGATGTGGACACCAAGGAACTTGAAGCCCTCAACCTGCTCTACTACAGCCCCGTCGATGAGAATGGGGTTGTGCTCGGTCCTCCTTTTCCTGTAGTCCACAACCATCTCCTTAGTCTTGGTTACGTTGAGGGAGAGGTTGTTATTCTGGCACCACCCGGACAGGTCTCTGACCTCCTCAGGGAGTACAGGAGGGGACTGAGCACGCACCCCTGGGGGGCTCCAGTGTTGAGGATCAGCGTGGCAGATGTGTTGCTACCTACCCTCAAATAATGTCACACCTGCGTTTCAGGTGACTCACTGCAGCCAAAATGCACTGAAGTCACACAAACACACACACATAGTGGAGCTGAAATGCTGGAAGGTCATCCCTCTGTGGTGAGTAAAGGTACGCAGTAACATGTCATGTCAGCAGTGTGTGTGTGGTTTTCCCTGTATGTCTGTGGTTGTTTGAGTACCTGTAATCATAAATTACATATGTGTTAGTTAAACAACTAACACATGACACACTGTGTTAGGTACCTCTGAGTTGGCCTTAGATTACCGTCCCTGTAGAGTTGTGGTGTGTACCTTCATGATAATATATTGTGACACACACACCAGAATGAAGGAACCAGAAAAATCAGTTGCTGTAGGTATGACTCCACCAATATGTGACACACTACTAGAGGGATGAAAACTGAACCTTGCAAAAGAGACTGACAAGTTCTCAGGTTCAACAGACCTCAGAGAGGAGCATACAGCCATGGCCTCAGCTCTGTGTGTGTGTGTGTCTCTCAGCTCCCTCCCACCCGTCAACAGGTTCTACAGCAGTAGTACATACAACTTGTCAGGTGGAATGGTGCTGATGCTATAATTAACATAATTACAGATTGCTACAGTGTAATGCATGTAAAGGTTGCTCACAAGCCAAAGGACACACACACACAGTGGTATTTATTTAACCTTTAACCAGGAAAGATCCTTGAGCTCTTTATAAGGGACGTAGTTGTTCTCATCTCAGCCATTGGCAGTGTATATACAGTATACTGTATATTTGACCGGCAGAAGCCTATGCTAACTCCATTTTAACGGCTATTATGCCTTTCCCTAACCCTAACCTCACTAAAACTACACCTAACCTAAACTCACTGAAACTACACCTAAACTCACTGAAACTACACCTAAACTCGCTGAAACTACACCTAACCTCACTAAAACTACACCTAACCTAAACTCACTGAAACTACACCTAAACTCACTGAAACTACACCTAAACTCACTGAAACTACACCTAACCTCACTAAAACTACACCTAACCTAAACTCACTGAAACTACACCTAAACTCACTGAAACTACACCTAAACTCACTGAAACTACACCTAACCTCACTAAAACTACACCTAACCTAAACTCACTGAAACTACACCTAAACTCACTGAAACTACACCTAACCTCACTAAAACTACACCTAACCTAAACTCACTGAAACTACACCTAAACTCACTGAAACTACACCTAACCTCACTGAAACTACACCTAACCTTCATTCATTTTGACACCTATGCCAAATCTTGCATTTGTCTTCTGCCAGTCGAATATCCGCTCTAATCTAATAATCTGTACAATTCATTCAGAACCACAATTCCAAACAGATGAATACAATACAACGCAATATCAAGGGCAGAAGAACAATTGCCTAGTTAAAAAAATGTTGAATTTAAATACATTTTTTTTAATACATCATTTAAATACAATCCCAAAACGTTCACCAGTTTGCTGAGCATGGGAGCATCTGTAACTTTGATTTACACTGTGGCCACTATTAGTGTGTAGTTCCAGGGTTTAGTCTTTGTGTGTGTCTGTTGTCTCTGTCTCTTGGCCTCATCCAGCACCTCCTCTAGATAGCAGAGCTGAGACAACTTCAGCTGCTCTATAAACACACGCATGCACACACTCATATCAAGCACAGATACATCATATTTGCACACCTGATGGTGCACTAACCCCATGTTAAAGTCTACAGTATACTACAGTCATCATGTGTAGAGGTTCAAACCAGCCTTCAACAGCTGATACTTTGTGTTTTCTATCCTCTCTATTTCAGCAGACAGTCTGTCTGGGCTCTGGAGCGAAGAGACAACATTTAGTATTCACAGATCTGGAGAGACTGGATAGATAAAAGCAATATGGTGGATGCTCTCTAAGGCTATTGGCAGGCAAGGTAGAGTCATTGCCATTTACTTTAACAGCTATTCAGTTCTATTGGATTTATAGATTTCAAACAGGTATAAGCAAACAAACTCACTCATGAATGTGCTTATGCTCTTCTATCTGCTGCTGGAGCTATTTTTCAAACTTTATCCTGTCAGAAAAAATACAGGATCATTGGTGATTTTAGCATGTAAATCTTGGTGTGGCAAAAAAATTAAATACTTGCCAGCAAAGCCACTAAACAACACATTAATTGCACAATAAACTTAGAGCCTACATTAAGCTGTCCCAACACCTTACCACTGCTACACCTGGCTATCAGCGGAGCCTCGTCTGTCAGCAAAACAGTTAATTCAGTCTCATTTACTGCCTTTAAAAAAACATAGCTGATATGGCTGACTTAGTTAAACTAATGTGGTTTCTACTGACTATTGAGATGTACAAACTATGGCATAAGGGGAACGACGGGCGGATAAGAGACAATCCGTAATTTTGATTAAGACAATGAGCGAGTTAGAACGGACGTAATCAATATAACTATTTGTTCGCCACTTTTGAAATGTACAGTGACAGAATTCAGAACATAGGCCATTCTTACAGTATTCTCCCTGTATACCAAGTCAGAACCGTAGGATAAATAAAGGGGGCATATATGCAGACATTGAAAGCTCTTACAGTTCAATTATTACATTTCTCAAAAACAGGTTATAGGCTACATGTGCACCACCAAGTCAGAACAGTAGGCAAAATTGTGAGGGGAAAAGGGACCAAATTATTAGGGTGAGGGACATGCTAACAGCTTACTACACAACATACACTTAGATTTACCTTCTTATCTACAGTATACATCTCCCTGCATATTACATAATTTATACAGCAGCATACAATACATTTTTGGACTCACCTTGTTGTGCTCACTTGAACAAGAAGGTGGCGCTGTGGTCTTTCGTGGGCAAATTTGTCATCAAACTTTATCAAAGTCTGTCATTCTCTGGATTTATGGTGTCTTCAAGACAACTGGGAACTGAAAAAAACAAGGTCGAATCATAATGACGTCAGAGATCTTCAGGTCGAAGCTCTAGAAAGAGTCCCCGACTTGCAAATCCGAGTTGGATGACCGTTCAAAACGCATTTCCTAGTCGGAGCTCTTTTTTTCTCAGAATAACTCAACTCAGCAAGAAAAGAAACGTCCCTTTCAGGACCCTGTCTTTCAAAGATTATTTTTGCAAATACAAATAACTTCACAGATCTTCATTGTAAAGGGTTTAAACACTGTTTCCCATACTTGTTCAATTACTCTATGAGGGCACAAGGCATGACCCAGATGCAGACACGGGAGGCAGATGGTTTGAGTCTTGATATATATTAAACAATCCAAAAGGGGTAGGCAAGAGAATGGTCATGGACAGGCAAAAGGTCAAAACCAGTTCAGAGTCCAGGAGGTACAGAGTGGCAGGCAGGCTCGAGGTCAGGTCAGGCAGGCGGGCACAGAGTCCAGAAAAACAGGCAAGAACCAAAAAACTAGCAAAAGAGAATAGAAGCAGGAGTACGGGATAAACGCTGGTTGACTTGAAAAACATACAAGATGAACTGGCACAGCGAGACAGGAAACACAGGGATAAATACACCAGGGAAAATAAGCAACACCGGGAGGGGATGGAGACAATCACAAGACAGGTGAAACAGATCAGGGTGTGACAGAACCATAAACATTTAATGTACATGCACCTGTTGGGGGTTACCCTGGGGGTCAGATTTGGGGCTACAACAATGCCATGATCACTGTATATATGCGATAACCTTTGTATACTTGCAATGCACAATGATGGAAAAGTACTGGGTAAATAGAGATGTACTGCTTTAGTTCTCAGGCTGAGAATTGCCTGCACCTGCTGATAATAACGCAGCCTCAAGGCCGAGATAGTAGAGTAAGAAACCACAGGCAAGACATGTTTTTCTCATTTTAGATACTTTGTATCTAATGTGGAAGGACCACCAGAGGGCAGGCTGGGCTCACGGATAGTAGCCCAACAAGGCATGTGAGACGAGGTAACCTGAGGCAATTAAGCACAGCTGACGGTACTAATAACATATTCTCTTTCCCCTATAAGAGAGGGGAGGGAACCAGCAGGGAGGGAGAGAGAGAGAGCTGTAGAATGGCCATCAAGAGAAGGGAGCTATCCAAGAAGATCCATTAAAGACGGTGACAAATCTGTGATTGTTGTTATAGTTGAAAGATACATCTTCTTTAGATGACACAAGAAGATTAAGTGGTTCCTTGGGAGATTCTCATTGATTGTGTTGGAGTGTTTGTATTGTCAGAAATCTCTCAATAGAGAACCTACTCCTGACTCGTTTATCCACCTTTCCGCTTTAGAGTGACACCAAATTACTTGGTCCGCTCACACAAATAAAATGCAGCAATATTAAGATATGATTGACGGTAGGTTGTCCACACCAACTAAGTATAAAGAGCGTTGTCTCTTGTTTTGCTACACAGATCTTTACTATAGACTACTGAGGTATTCTGTTTGTGAATCTCTGTCTGCAATTGCATTTTATTACTAAAGAGTTTTATACTAAGGTTCCTGTGTCTGTGTCATCTATCTGGAAGACTGAGTGTTGAAGGAAACTGTCATCACCCCATGCAAAGGACCACCCAACACACCTGTGGAACGGTCGTTAAGACACTAAAAGCTTACAGAAGGTAGGCAATTTAGATCACAGTTACGAAAACTTAGGACACTAAAGAGGCCTTTCTACGGACTCCAAAAGAAAGATGCCCAGGGTCCCTGCTCATCTGCGTGATCATGCCTTAGGCATGCTGCAAGGAGGCATGAGGACTGCAGATGTGGCCAGGGAAATAAATTGCAATGTCCATACTGTGAGACGCCTAAGACAGCGCTACACAGAGACAGGACGGACAGCTGATCGTCCTCGCAGTGGCAGACCACGTGTAACAACACCTGCACAGGATCAATACATTTTAACATCACACCTGCGGGACAGGTACAGGATGACAACAACTGCCCAAGTTACACCAGGAATGCACAATCCCTCCATCAGTGCTCAGACTGTCCGCAATAGGCTGAGAGAGGCTGGACTGAGGGCTTGTAGGCCTGCTGTAAGCCAGGTCCTCACCAGACATCACCGGCAACAACATCACCTATGGGCACAAACCCACCGTTGCTGGACCAGACAGGACTGGCAAAAAGTGCTCTTCACTGACAAGGCGTGGGTTTGTCTCACCGGGGGTGATGGTCAGATTCTCGTTTATCGTTGAAGGAATGAGCGTTACACCGAGGCCTGTACTCTGGAGCGGGATCGAGGTGGAGGGTCCGTCATGGTCTGGGGCGGTGTGTCACAGCATCATCGGACTAAGCTTGTTGTCATTGCAGGCACTCTCAATGCTGTGCATTACAGGGAAGACATCCTCCTCCCTCATGTGGTACCCTTCCTGCAGGCTCATCCTGACATGACCTGTGCATGATGTCCTGCAAGACAGGAATGTTAGTGTTCTGCCATGGCCAGCGAAGAGCCCGGATCTCAATCCCATTGAGCACGTCTGGGACCTGTTGGATCAGAGGGTAAGGGCAAGAGCCATTCCCCCCAGAAATGTCCGGGAACTTGCAGGTGCCTTGGTGGAAGAGTGGGATAACATCTCACAGCAAGAACTGGCAAATCTGGTGCAGTCCATGAGGAGGAGATGCACTGCAGTACTTAATGCTGCTGGTGGCCAGACCAGATACTGACTGTTACTTTTGATTTTGACCCCCACCCCCACCTTTGTTCAGGGACACATTATTCCATTTCTGTTAGTCACATGTCTGTGGAACTTGTTCAGTTTGTCTCAGGTGTTGAATCTTATGTTCATACAAATATTTACACATGTTAAGTTTGCTGAAAATAAACGAAGTTGACAGTGAGAGGACGTTTCTTTTTTTGCTGAGTTTAGTTGTCTTGAACTCACATAAGTCTGAGATTTCTGAGTTTCCAGTTGTTTTGAGTGCGGCAGAAGTCATGCTGGATTGACAGCATTGCCAGTTGAATGTTTATCCTTTTAAGCTTGGAAAAGATACCCTTAAACCCAGACTTGGACCACACACCCACTCCACTGAATATCAGGCTAGTGATTGCTTTGCAATGCCTGCAGTTAGCCACTGATTCCTTCCAAAACACTCATTGTTGAATTTGCGATTTCCAATTTCTTGTGTAACGTTTATGTCCATTGGCCGATGAGCACCGATACGTTTTATCGTGGAGGAGAGATTGACTTCATCACAACTCGTATTTGTGAGATGTTTTGACATTGTTGAACGTAACAAGCTGTCTGTTTTGAACTACTGGCACACAGCTCGGACACCCATGCATACCCCACAAGACATGCCAGCAGATGTCTCTTCACAGTCCCCAGAACAGACTATGGGAGGCACAGAGTACTATATAGAGCCATGACTACATGTAACTCTATTCCAAATCAAGTAACTCATGCAAGCAGTAACATTAGATAAAAAAACATATAAAAATACACCTATTGGAACAGCGGGGACTGTGAAGAGACACAAACACAGGCACAGACACATGCATACACACGATAACATACTGCACTATACACACACGTACACATGGATTTTGAGTTGTAGATATGTGGTAGTAGAATAGTGGCTTGAGGGCACACACTTAATGTGTTGTGAAATCTGTTGTGAATGTATTGTAGTGCTACTCTTCCTGTGCCCCAGGAAGAGTAGCTGTTGCCTTGGCAGCAGCTAACGGGGATCCATAATAAATACAAATGAGTAAAACAGTATGTAAACATAATTAAAGTGAGGCAGCAGCCTCTAAGGTATAGGGTTGAGTAACTGGGTTGTAGCTGGCTAGTGAAAGTGACTATGTTCAGGGCAGGGTACTGGTTGGAGGCCGCCTAGTGATGGCTATTTAACAGTCTGATGGCCTTGAGATAAAAGCTGTTTTTCAGTCTCTCGGTCCCAGCTTTGATGCACCTGTACTGACCTCACCTTCTGGATTATAGAGGGGTGAACAGGCAGTGGCTCAGGTGGTTGAAGTTCTTGATGATCTTTTTGACCTTCCTGTGACATCGGGTGCTGTAGGTGTCCTGGGGGGCAGGCAGTGTGCCCCCGGGGATGCGTAGGGCAGATCGCATCACCCTCTGCAGAGCCCTGCAGGTACAGGAAGTGCAGTTGCCGTATCAGGCGGTGATACAGCCAGACATGATGCTTTCAATTGTGCATCTGTAAAAGTTTGTGAGGGTCTTAGGGTCCAAGCCAAATTTCTTCAATCTCCTGAGGTTGAAGAGGCGCTGTTGCGCCTTCTTCACCACATTGTATATGTGGGCGGACCATTTTAGATTGTCAGTGAGTGTACCCTGAGGAACTTCAAGCTTTTCACCTTCTTCATTGCAGCCCGTCAATGTGTATGGGTGCGTACTCCCTCTGCTGTCTCTTGTAGTCCAGGATCAGTTCCTTAGTTTTGTGGACATTGAGGGAGAGGTTATTTTCGTGGCACCACTCCACCTGGCTCCTCACCTCCTCACTGTAGACTGTCTCGTCATTGTTGGTAATCAGGCCTACTACTGTTGCGTCATCAGCAAACTTTGCCACACAGTCAAGGGTGAACAGGGAGGGGCCCTTGTGTTGAGGATCAGCGTAGTGGTGTTGTTGTTTCCTACCTTCTTGTGGTAGCAAGAAGGTTCTGGGATTTTTGCTCACCGTTCTTGTGATCATTTTGACCCCACGGGGTGAGATCTTGCGTGAAGCCCCAGATCGAGGGAGATTATCAGTGGTCTTGTATGTCTTCCATTTCCTAATAATTGCTCCCACAGTTGATTTCTTCAAACCAAGCTGCTTACCTATTGCAGATTCAGTCTTCCCAGCCTGGTGCAGGTCTACAATTTTGTTTCTGGTGTCCTTTGGCAGCTCTTTGGTCTTGGCCATAGTGGAGTTTGGAGTGTGACTGTTTGAGGTTGTGGACAGGTGTCTTTTATACTGATAACAAGTTCAAACAGGTGCCATTAATACAGGTAACGAGTGGAGGACAGAGGAGCCTCTTAAAGAAGAAGTTACAGGTCTGTGAGAGCCAGAAATCTTGCTTGGTTGTAGGTGACCAAATACTTATTTTCCACCATCATTTGCAAATAAATTCATTAAAAATCCTACAATGTGATTTTTTTTCTCTCTCATTTTGTCTGTCATAGTTGAAGTGTACCTACGATGAAAATAATTACAGGCCTCTCTCATCTTTTTAAGTGGGAGAACTTGCACAATTGGTGGCTGACTAAATACTTTTTTGCCCCACTGTAGAAAGGAAGCTTGTTTTTGCCATTATATGATGAGGGATTTTAAATTGTCTGTCTGGTGTTTCAGTGCCCTCAAGAAAACCAGCCCTTCAACAAGATGTTATTCCTATGTTATCCTCGATGTAATTTCCTCTCTCCATATCTTTCTTACTGGTAAGTAAGGCTTCACTTTGGCTATTAGTGATGCGTGGATTGACTCATAACCCATGCAATTTATATCTATGGGCTACATTTAGGTTTTTCTTTCATTATTTTATTTATTTCATTATCAGGCATTAGTGCATAAGCCCAAGCTTCAGGGCCTATCTGTACATGTGCCAAATAGCCTGAACACCAAATGTTTTTGGGAATGGGCAGAAAAAGTTCATGACAATCTATAGAGGCAAAAAGAAATGTCGGAGTTTAATTCAATAAGAGAAAAGCTGTGAAATGAAGTTTAAAATAAAGAGAAGGAAGGCCAGAAAAGTAATGTTTGGTAAAGATTTGTTGAGGTGGTAAAAGAGGATGATGGCAGTGCTGGCTATGTTATGTGTGATGATGGTGAGAGGCGCTATACAAATTCCACAGTCACAAGATGGGGACTTCAAAGAGGCCCATCAAGGAAACTGTAGCCTACAGTTCAGATGGGTTAAATGGAAACTGAAATCTGCACACTGACTGTTGGTCTATAACTTTTCACATAGCCTTAATATTAACTCTTGTAGAATTAGGTGCACATATTCTCCTAATTCTAATTGTGAAAATCATTTCCTTCACGACCACAGATGTCAGATATAGATAACTACCTGGTCCACAGGAGGATGGTGGCACCTTCATTGGGGAGGGCGGGCTCGTGGTAATGGCTGGAGCGGAATTGGTGTAATGGTATCAAATGTGTTTGATGGAGCAGTGACAGAATGGAGTGAACCTAATGGCTCAGGCATCGCTGTTCCTCTTCCTCTCTCAGGTTAGACTTCGTCTTATGTCACTCTCTAAACTTACCTGTTTCAAAATGATGATTCAAACTGTGTTTTAATATCAACTCTATTTGGGGTGGTGCTGTGTTTTAATATCAACTCTATTTGGGTGGTGCTGTGTTTTAATATCAACTCTATTTGGGGTGGTGCTGTATTTCAATATCAACTCTATTTGGGGTGGTGCTGTATTTCAATATCAACTCTATTTGGGGCGGTGCTGTGTTTTAATATCAACTCTATTTGGGGAGGTGCTGTGTTTTAATATCAACTCTATTTGGGGTGGTGCTGTGTTTTAATATCAACTCTATTTGGGGTGGTGCTGTGTTTTAATATCAACTCTATTTGGGGCGGTGCTGTATTTCAATATCAACTCTATTTGGGGTGGTGCTGTATTTCAATATCAACTCTATTTGGGGCGGTGCTGTGTTTTAATATCAACTCTATTTGGGGAGGTGCTGTATTTTAATATCAACTCTATTTGGGGTGGTGCTGTATTTTAATATCAACTCTATTTGGGGCGGTGCTGTGTTTTAATATCAACTCTATTTGGGGAGGTGCTGTGTTTTAATATCAACTCTATTTGGGGTGGTGCTGTGTTTTAATATCAACTCTATTTGGGGTGGTGCTGTGTTTTAATATCAACTCTATTTGGGGCGGTGCTGTGTTTTAATATCAACTCTATTTGGGGTGGTGCTGTGTTTTAATATCAACTCTATTTGGGGCGGTGCTGTGTTTTAATATCAACTCTATTTGGGGTGGTGCTGTGTTTTAATATCAACTCTATTTGGGGTGGTGCTGTGTTTTAATATCAACTCTATTTGGGGTGGTGCTGTGTTTTAATATCAACTCTATTTGGGGTGGTGCTGTGTTTTAATATCAACTCTATTTGGGGTGGTGCTGTGGGTGAGTCTTTGCTGGACACCATTCATTACTTCTCTCTTAATTGTATTATAATGTTTTTATAACCACCGTTGCTGTTAGTATGATAGGCACTTATTTCTTAGTCTGATAAGGAAACCGGACGGGAGGAACATGATTACGTTTCACATTTTCTGACCCCGTTTCCTTTTTGATGCCCCAGCTCTTCTAATGGGAGCCCTGTTGTTGGTCATTCTACTGCAGCTCTGAGAAAACCAACTATCACACTGGATTCTGAGTCTGATGCGTGTGAGCTCTCGATAAATGGTTTTTACTTTATATTATTTCCTAAATAAATCAATGGAAATGAGAAAATGCATAGGAACAAACATTGTTGCCACCCCTGTTACTAGCCTGTTCAACCTCTCTTTCGTGTCGTCTGAGATTCCCAAAGATTGGAAAGCAGCTGCGATCATCCCCCTCTTCAAAGGGGGGGACACTCTTGACCCAAACTGCTACAGATCTATATCTATCCTACCATGCCTTTCTAAGGTCTTCGAAAGCCAAGTCAACAAACAGATTACCGACCATTTCGAATCTCACCATACCTGCTCTGCTATGCAATCTGGTTTCAGAGCTGGTCATGGGTGCACCTCAGCCACGCTCAAGGTCCTAAACGATATCTTAACCGCCATCAATAAGAAACATTACTGTGCAGCCGTGTTCATTGATCTGGCCAAGGCTTTCAACTCTGTCAATCACCACATCCTCATCGGCAGACTCGACAGCCTTGGTTTCTCAAATGATTGCCTCGCCTGGTTCACCAACTACTTCTCTGATAGAGTTCAGTGTGTCAAATCGGAGGGTCTGCTGTCCGGACCTCTGGCAGTCTCTATGGGGGGGCCACAGGGTTCAATTCTTGGACCGACTCTCTTCTCTGTATACATCAATGAGGTCGCTCTTGCTGCTGGTGAGTCTCTGATCCACCTCTACGCAGACGACACCATTCTGTATACTTCTGGCCCTTCTTTGGACACTGTGTTAACAACCCTCCAGGCAAGCTTCAATGCCATACAACTCTCCTTCCGTGGCCTCCAATTGCTCTTAAATACAAGTAAAACTAAATGCATGCTCTTCAACCGATCGCTACCCGCACCTGCCCGCCTGTCCAACATCACTACTCTGGACGGCTCTGACTTAGAATACCTGGACAACTACAAATACTTAGGTGTCTGGTTAGACTGTAAACTCTCCTTCCAGACCCATATCAAATATCTCCAATCCAAAGTTAAATCTAGAATTGGCTTCCTATTTCACAACAAAGCATCCTTCACTCATGCTGCCAAACATACCCTTGTAGAACTGACCATCCTACCAATCCTCGACTTTGGCGATGTCATTTACAAAATAGCCTCCAATACCCTACTCAACAAATTGGATGCAGTCTATCACAGTGCAATCCGTTTTGTCATCAAAGCCCCATATACTACCCACCATTGCGACCTGTACGCTCTCGTTGGCTGGCCCTCGCTTCATACTCGTCGCCAAACCCACTTGCTCCATGTCATCTACAAGACCCTGCTAGGTAAAGTCCCCCCTTATCTCAGCTCGCTGGTCACCATAGCATCTCCCACCTGTAGCACACGCTCCAGCAGAGGTATATCTCTCTAGTCACCCCCAAAACCAATTCCTTCTTTGGCCGCCTCTCCTTCCAGTTCTCTGCTGCCAATGACTGGAACGAACTACAAAAGTCTCTGAAACTGGAAACACTTATCTCCCTCACTAGCTTTAAGCACCAACTGTCAGAGCAGCTCACAGATTACTGCACCTGTACATAGCCCACCTATATTTTAGCCCAAACAACTACCTCTTTCCCGACTGTATTTAATTAATTAATTTTGCTCCTTTGCACCCCATTATTTTTATTTCTACTTTGCACATTCTTCCATTGCAAATCTACCATTCCAGTGTTTTACTTGCTACATTGTATTTACTTTGCCACCATGGCCTTTTTTTGCCTTTACCTCTCTTATCTCACCTCATTTGCTCACATCGTATATAGACTTGTTTATACTGTATTATTGACTGTATGTTTGTTTTACTCCATGTGTAACTCTGTGTCGTTGTATGTGTCGAACTGCTTTGCTTTATCCTGGCCAGGTCGCAATTGTAAATGAGAACTTGTTCTCAACTTGCCTACCTGGTTAAATAAAGGTGAAATAAAAAAGAAATAAATAAATAAAAAAGAAAATGTTGACTTAAAAGGTTTTGCTCGCTTGCTGTGTTGTAGTGAATGGAAATGCAATATAATTTAAACACAGTCACCAAGTGTGTGTATGACATTTTGAATAGTGCAACAACTTATTAGGCAGCAAACATATTCTTCATAGGAATTTTACTGACTATTTATTTGACAGAGATGTGTTAATATATTAGTATATACAGTATTAACAATGTGATAACCCCCAACAGTACTAGCTAAGAGCGGAAAGTGAAATTGTTACCCATAGAAGAGACAGAGGATATGATTGTATTTACAGTGTATTCGAAAAGTATTCAGACCCCTTCATTTTTTCCACATCAATCTACACACAAAACCCCCATAATGACAAAGCAAAAATAGTTTTTTAGAAATGTTTAGAAATGTATTCAAAGTAAAAACATCTATCACATTTGCATAAGTATTCAGACCCTTTACTCAGGACTTTGTTGAAGCACCTTTGGCAGCGATTACACCCTTGAGTTTTCTCAGGGATTATGCTACAAGCTTGGCACACCTGTATTTGGGGAGTTTCTCCCATTCTTCTCTGCAGATTCTCTCAAACTCTGTCAGGTTGGACGGGGAGTGTCACTACACAGCTATTTTCAGGTCTCCTGCATTGCCTTAGCTGTGTCCCTAAGGTCATTGTCCTGTTGGAAGGTGAACCATCACCCCTGTCTGAGGTCCTGAGCGCTCTGGAGCAAGTTTTCATCAAAGATCTCTCTGTACATTGCTCCGTTAATTTTTCCTTCAATCCTGACTAGTCTCCCAGTCGCTGAAAAACATCCCCAAAGCATGAAGCTGCCACCACCATGCTTCACCGTAGGGATGGTATTGGACAGGTGCTAAGCAGTGCCTGGTTTCCTCCAGATGTGATGCTTGGGAATTCAGGCCATAGAGTGGTTTTATCAGACCAGAGAATCTTGTTTCTCATGGTCCTTTAGGTGATTTTTGGCAAACTTCAAGCAGGCTGTCATGAGTCTTTTACTGAGGAGTGGCCACTCTACCATAAAGACCTGATTCATGGAGTGCCAAAGAGATGGTTGTCCTTCAAGAAGGTTCTCTAATCTCCACAGAACTCTGGAGCTCTGTCAGAGTGACCATCGGGTTATTGGTCACCTCCCTGACCAAGGCCCTTCTGCCACGATCACTCAGTTTGGCCAGGCGGACAGCTCTAGGAAGAGTCTTTGATTGTTCCAAACTTCTTCCATTTAAGAATGATGGAGGCCACTGTGTTCTTGGGGACATTCAATGCTGCAGACATTTTTTGGTACCCTTCCCCAGATCTGTGCCTTGACACAATCCTTTCTCGGAGCTCTACGGACAATTCCTTCGACCTCATGGCTTGGTCTTTGCTCTGACATGCACTGTCAACTGTGGGACGTTATATAGACAGGTGTGTGCCTTTCCAAATCATGTCCAATCAATTCAATTTACCACAGGTGGACTCCAATAAAGTTGTCGAAACAGCTCAAATCAAATCAAAATCAAAAATCAAATCAAATTTATTTATATAGCCCTTCGTACATCAGCTGATATCTCAAAGTGCTGTACAGAAACCCAGCCTAAAACCCCAAACAGCAAGCAATGCAGGTTTAGAAGCACGGTGGTTAGGAAAAACTCCTTAGAAAGGCCAAAACCTAGGAAGAAACCTAGAGAGGAACCAGGCTATGTGGGGTGGCCAGTCCTCTTCTGGCTGTGCCGGGTAGAGATTATAACAGAACATGGCCAAGATGTTCAAATGTTCATAAATGACCAGCATGGTCGAATAATAATAAGGCAGAACAGTTGAAACTGTAGCAGCAGCACGGCCAGGTGGACTGGGGACAGCAAGGAGTCATCATGTCAGGTAGTCCTGGGGCATGGTCCTAGGGCTCAGGTCCTCCGAGAGAGAGAAGGAGAGAATTAGAGAACGCACACTTAGATTCACACAGGACACCGAATTGGACAGGAGAAGTACTCCAGATATAACAAACTGACCCCAGCCCCCGACACATAAACTACTGCAGCATAAATACTGGAGACAGGAGGGGTCAGGAGACACTGTGGCCCCATCCGAGGACACCCCCGGACAGGGCCAAACAGGAAGGATAAAACCCCACCCACTTTGCCAAAGCACAGCCCCCACACCACTAGAGGGATATCTTCAACCACCAACTTACCATCCTGAGACAAAGCTGAGTATAGCCCGCAAAGATCTCCGCCATGGCACAACCCAAGGGGGGGGCGCCAACCCAGACAGGATGACCACATCAGTGAATCAACCCACTCAGGTGACGCACCCCTTCCAGGGACGGCATGAGAGAGCCCCAGTAAGCCAGTGACTCAGCCCCTGTAATAGGGTTAGAGGCAGAGAATCCCAGTGGAAAGAGGGGAACCGGCCAGGCAGAGACAGCAAGGGTGGTTCGTTGCTCCAGAGCCTTTCCGTTCACCTTCCCACTCCTGGGCCAGACTACACTCAATCATATGACCCACTGAAGAGATGAGTCTTCAGTAAAGACTTAAAGGTTGAGACCGAGTTTGCGTCTCTGACATGGGTAGGCAGACCGTTCCATAAAAATGGAGCTGTATAGGAGAAAGCCCTGCCTCCAGCTGTTTGCTTAGAAATTCTAGGGACAATTAGGAGGCCTGCGTCTTGTGACCGTAGCGTACGTGTAGGTATGTACGGCAGGACCAAATCAGAGAGATAGGTAGGAGCAAGCCCATGTAATGCTTTGTAGGTTAGCAGTAAAACCTTGAAATCATCCCTTGCTTTGAGAGGAAGCCAGTGTAGGGAGGCTAGCACTGGAGTAATATGATCAAATGTTTTGGCTCTAGTCAGGATTCTAGCAGCCGTATTTATCACTAACTGAAGTTTATTTAGTGCTTTATCCGGGTAGCCGGAAAGTAGAGCATTGCAGTAGTCTAACCTAGAAGTGACAAAAGCATGGATTAATTTTTCTGAAATGTCCTTGAAATGGTCTTGATATGTTCTTCAAAAGAGAGATCAGGGTCCAGAGTAACGCCGAGGTCCTTCACAGTTTTGTTTGAGACGACTGTACAACCATTAAGATTAATTGTCAGATTCAACAGAAGATCTCTTTGTTTCTTGGGACCTAGAACAAGCATCTCTGTTTTGTCCGAGTTTAAAAGTAGAAAGTTTGCAGCCATCCACTTCCTTATGTCTGAAACATGTGCTTCTAGCAAGGGCAATTTTGGGGCTTCACCATGTTTCATTGAAATGTACAGCTGTGTGTCATCCGCATAGCAGTGAAAGTTAACATTATGTTTTCGAATAACATCCCCAAGAGGTAAAATATATAGTGAAAACAATAGTGGTCCTAAAACGGAACCTTGAGGAACACCGAAATTTACAGTTGATTTGTCAGAGGACAAACCATTCACAGAGACAAACTGATATCTTTCCGACAGATAAGATCTAAACCAGGCCAGAACTTGTCCGTGTAGACCAATTTGGGTTTCCAATCTCTCCAAAAGAATGTGGTGATCGATGGTATCAAAAGCAGCACTAAGGTCTAGGAGCACGAGGACAGATGCAGAGCCTCGGTCCGATGCCATTAAAATGTCATTTACCACCTTCACAAGTGCCGTCTCAGTGCTATGATGGGGTCTAAAACCAGACTGAAGCATTTCGTATACATTGTTTGTCTTCAGGAAGGCAGTGAGTTGCTGCGCAACAGCCTTTTCTAAGATTTTTGAGAGGAATGGAAGATTCGATATAGGCCGATAGTTTTTTATATTGTCTGGGTCAAGGTTTTGCTTTTTCAAGAGAGGCTTTATTACTGCCACTTTTAGTGAGTTTGGTACACATCCGGTGGATAGAGAGCCGTTTATTATGTTCAACATAGGAGGGCCAAGCACAGGAAGCAGCTCTTTCAATAGTTTAGTTGGAATAGGGTCCAGTATGCAGCTTGAAGGTTTAGAGGCCATGATTATTTTCATCATTGTGTCAAGAGATATAGTACTAAAATACTTGAGCGTCTCTCTTGATCCTAGGTCCAGGCAGAATTGTGCAGACTCAGGACAACTGAGCTTTGAAGGAATATGCAGATTTAAAGAGGAGTCTGTAATTTGCTTTCTAATAATCATAATTTTTTCCTCAAAGAAGTTCATGAATTTATCACTGCTAAAGTGAAAGTCATCCTCTCTCGGGGAATGCTGCTTTTTAGTTAGCTTTGCGACAGTATCAAAAAGGAATTTCGGATTGTTCTTATTTTCCTCAATTAAGTTAGAAAAATAGGATGATCGATGCTCTTCGGTACTGCACGGTACTGTCTTTCCAAGCTAGACGGAAGACTTCCAGTTTGGTGTGGCGCCATTTCCGTTCCAATTTTCTGGAAGCTTGCTTCAGAGCTCAGGTATTTTCTGTGTACCAGGGAGCTAGTTTCTTATGAGAAATGTTTTTAGTTTTTAGGGGTGCAACTGCATCTAGGGTATTGCGCAAGGTTAAATTGAGTTCCTCAGTTAGGTGGTTAACTGATTTTTGTCCTCTGGTGTCATTGGGTAGACAGAGGGAATCTGGAAGGACATCAAGGAATCTTTGTGTTGTCTGTGAATTTATAGCACGACTTTTGATGTTCCTTGGTTGGGGTCTGAGCAGATTATTTGTTGCAATTGCAAACGTAATAAAATGGTGGTCCGATAGTCCAGGATTATGAGGAAAAACATTAAGATCCACAACATTTATTCCATGGGACAAAACTAGGTCCAGTGTATGACTGTGACAAGGATGATCAATGGAAACAGGATGCACCTGAGCTCAATTTCAAGTCTCATAGCAAAGGGTCTGAATATTTATGTAAATAAGGTATTTCATTTTTTTATTATTAATACATTTGCAAAAATGTCACTTAGTCATTATGGGGTATTGTTTGTAGATTGAGGAAAAAATGATTTAATCAATTTCAGAATAAGGCTGTAACGTAACAAAATGTGGAAAAAGTCATAGGGTCTGAATACTTTAGAATGCACTATGTTCAGGGGTTTTCTGTATTGCTTTCAAGAGGGGACAACAGAGCGTTCAAACAGAAATATATTATGTATACTGAACAAAAATATAAACTTAACATGCAAGAATTTCAAAGATTTTTACTGAGTTAGAGTTCATAGAAGGAAATCAGTCAATTGAAATCAATTCATTAATCCCTATTCTATAGATTTCACATGACTGGGCAGGGGTGCAGCCATGGGTGGCCCTGGGATGGCATAGGCCCACCCACGTAGGAGCTAGGCCCAGCCAATCAGAATGAGTTTTCCCCCACTAAAGTGCTTTATTACAGACAGAAATACTCCTCAGCACCCTCCCTTCCCCTCCTCAGACGATCCTGCAGGTGAAGCCGGATATGGAGGTCCTGGGCTGGCGTTGTTACATGTGGTCTGCGGTTGGCCGGTCAGAAGTACTGCCAAATTTTCTAAAACGATGTTGGCTGAGGCTTATGGGAGAGAAATGAACATGAAATGATCTAGCAACAGCTCTGTTGGACATTCATCCAGTCAGCATGTCAATTGCATGCTCCCTCAAAACTTGGGATATCTGTGGCATTTTGTTGCATGACAAAACTGCACATTTTAAAGGGGCCTTTTATTGTCCCCAGCACAAGATGCACCTGTGTAATGATCATGCTGTTTAATCACTCCAAAATCTTCTGACATAAGAACAGTCCTAAAATAAATGGTCAAGAGTTTCTGGGTCACAACCACAAAATACACATGTGTTATCAATAGCTATTTTAAAACTGTATAATAAAGGTCTTTACAGGGTAGATTCTATGAATGAGTTTGTATGATACTTCTTTCACCTTATTAGATAAACATTATTTACCAGATAACGAAACTTTGTTCCAGTTCACTTGTCCTAGGGCTGCATTCCAATACATTTTAGCAGAGGAAATAGTAACATATTGATAGTTTCCTTATATACATGTTATTACATTTATAGTTTAAAATGTCAATTCCTTCTTGTATTGAGGCTACAAAATACTCAACTGTTGCACTTGGAGTATTGTTATATTCTCCTAAAAGAAGAATAGCACCTTTTGGGACAGCTCAGGAGTGAATGTAACATTGTGTGTTCTAATAAATTCTGGATAATCATATAATTGTCCATCATTATTTAATAATTGTTTAACCCAAAAAAATGTTGTCAAACCAGTTCTGTTTTTGTATTTTAATGTCTTTATTATTCCAGATTGGAAACGTATGTGGGGAGAAATTGTGTTTGTACATGAGGTTCCAAGATAGAAGTACTTGTTTATGAAAGTTTGCAAGCTTAATAGGGATTTTACCCATATCAAAGTTGCATTTGAGTAAGAATTCTAGACCACCAATCTGTTGGAATATTAAATTAGGGAGGATATTCCAAATGCAATCCTTATTTCTTAAATAGTTTTCTATCCATTTAATCTTAAATATTATATTAGAGGTTTTAAAATCCAGAGCATTCAACCCTCCCTCACCTTGGGTGCTACATATTACCGCTTTTCTTAAATAATGAGGTTAATTCCTCCATATTTAAATAATTTAGTATCAACCATTTGAGTTACTGACAGAGGAACATCCAAGACAAGGGAGGTATAAACTCATCTGGACAGACCTTCAGATTGTGATAAAAGTACACGTCCAGATAAAGACAGATCTCTTAATAACCAGGAGTTAAATCTCTCTCCAATTTTCTCTACAATAGGAGAGATATTTAAAAGTTGGCCCTTTCTTTCTGATCTTTGCTAACTTCAATACCAAGATATGTGATCACATCTTTTACAGGGATATTACATACTGAGTTTAAGTCACATCTTTTTAGCGCAAATAATTCACATTTCCTAATATTCAGAGATAAACCAGAAAGCATGAGAGCGTGAGAAAGCATTAATACACTCAATAGCTTTCCTGACTTCATTATGATCTTTCACAAAAAAAATGCTGGTGTCAGTCAGCCAATTGTGAACATTTTCTCTCTTTGTCTTGTATCTGAATACCCCTAAAACTATCCTTATTTGTGACCAATAAAAATAAGGAGAAATTAAGCATCCTTGTTTAATTCCACGTCCAATGTCGAATCTTTGTAAAGTTCCAGGGGATAATTTAACAGAGCTGTTACTATTATTGTAAAGTGTCTTAATTACACTTTGAAAATATTGACCAAAACATTGAAGAGTCTGTTGTGGTAATTTCCTGTATTACTAAGTGAAAGGAGAGTTTACAAACCACACACAAGTCAGAGTTATACTTTAAAATGTCATATTTTAATAATATGAGCTTCACCATAGCCCTGTGACTCTCAGATCAATTCAGTGTCTATAAATGAATTCAACATAATGGCAACTGAGATCTTTTGTAGCAAAGATCCACCCCTCTCAACTCACAATGACGAACCACAGGTCTTAGGAAAACTGCACAAAAGAAGACTTTACTTGAAAGAGGAGTATCCCATAGCCAGACAGCATTAGCTATAAATTATTGTCCAGTTTGCTCTCTTAGACAAGGTTCTACTTCTCGTTCTTGGTACTTCCTATTACCAAAACATTACCTCATCCAATGGCATATATCAATTGCCAATTCTAGATACCTCAATCTCAAATACAACCCCTCCTAGACAAGCTCACGGAGGGGAGTGAGCCTCTAGGTCATATACCATGAAAGGCAAGGTTCGACATCAGAGGGGACATACAATGGTTCCAGACACTGCCATACTCCTCCCCCCAATAGGAAAAGGAGGGAGTGACTGGAGTATAGACATTGTGGAGCCAAGAGATAATTGGTTCCCCCTCAATCATCGCTTCACATGGTTTAAAAGATACATTCACATATGAAGATAAGCCTGACCTCTCCCCTCTCTGGGCCCCAAATGACTTTGTGAAGTCTTCATCTATGAATTTTGCACAGTCTCTGACAGAGTCTAGAAAGGCAGATATGTCACTAGTAGGACAGGCATTACTGGTATAAAGATTACCATAGAATTATGAAACATATTTTGAAATATCTTTGCGGTTTTAATTTTCTTTGCCATCTATATTAAGCTTATGAATACAGTGCCTTGCGAAAGTATTCGGCCCCCTTGAACTTTGCGACCTTTTGCCACATTTCAGGCTTCAAACTTAAAGATATAAAACTGTATTTTTTTGTGAAGAATCAACAACAAGTGGGACACAATCATGAAGTGGAACGACATTTATTAGATATTTCCAACTTTTTGAACAAATCAAAAACTGAAAAATTGGGCGTGCAAAATTATTCAGCCCCTTTACTTTCAGTGCAGCAAACTCTCTCCAGAAGTTCAGTGAGGATCTCTGAATGATCCAATGTTGACCTAAATGACTAATGATGATAAATACAATCCACCTGTGTGTAATCAAGTCTCCGTATAAATGCACCTGCACTGTGATAGTCTCAGAGGTCCGTTAAAAGTGCAGAGAGCATCATGAAGAACAAGGAACACACCAGGCAGGGCCGAGATACTGTTGTGAAGAAGTTTAAAGCCGGATTTGGATACAAAAAGATCTTCCAAGCTTTAAACATCCCAAGGAGCACTGTGCAAGCGATAATATTGAAATGGAAGGAGTATCAGACCACTGCAAATCTACCAAGACCTGGCCGTCCCTCTAAACTTTCAGCTCATACAAGGAGAAGACTGATCAGAGATGCAGCCAAGAGGCCCATGACCACTCTGGATGAACTGCAGAGATCTACAGCTGAGGTGGGAGACTGTCCATAGGACAACAATCAGTCGTATATTGCACAAATCTGGCCTTTATGGAAGAGTGGCAAGAAGAAACCCATTTCTTAAAGATATCCATAAAAAGTGTTGTTTAAAGTTTGCCACAAGCCACCTGGGAGACACACCAAACATGTGGAAGAAGGTGCTCTGGTCAGATGAAACCAAAATTGAACTTTTTGGCAACAATGCAAAATGTTATGTTTGGCGTAAAAGCAACACAGCTCATCACCCTGAACACACCATCCCCACTGTCAAACATGGTGGTGGCAGCATCATGGTTTGGGCCTGCTTTTCTTCAGCAGGGACAGGGAAGATGGTTAAAATTGATGGGAAGATGGATGGAGCCAAATACAGGACCATTCTGGAAGAAAACCTGATGGAGTCTGCAAAAGACCTGAGACTGGGACGGAGATTTGTCTTCCAACAAGACAATGATCCAAAACATAAAGCAAAATCTACAATGGAATGGTTCAAAAATAAACATATCCAGGTGTTAGAATGGCCAAGTCAAAGTCCAGACCTGAATCCAATCGAGAATCTGTGGAAAGAACTGAAAACTGCTGTTCACAAATGCTCTCCATCCAACCTCATTGAGCTCGAGCTGTTTTGCAAGGAGGAATGGGAAAAAATGTCAGTCTCTCGATGTGCAAAACTTATAGAGACATACCCCAAGCGACTTACAGCTGTAATTGCAGCAAAAGGTGGCGCTACAAAGTATTAACTTAAGGGGGCTGAATAATTTTGCACGCCCAATTTTTCAGTTTTTGATTTGTTAAAAAAGTTTGAAATATCCAATAAATGTCGTTCCACTTCATGATTGTGTCCCACTTGTTGATTCTTCACAAAAAAATACAGTTATATATCTTTATGTTTGAAGCCTGAAATGTGGCAAAAGGTCGCAAAGTTCAAGGGGGCCGAATACTTTCGCATGGCACTGTATATGTATATTCAGAATGTTTTCTTTCTAAATTGTGAAAATATTTAGCATTTTTTTCCACCTTCCTCCAACCATCTCCTTCTTGATCTTACAAATGCCGCTTTTGCTTTCTCTTCATACATTCAGTCCATTTCTAGTTGTAAAGAGAATAACTGAACCTTTTCTTCTTCATCAAGGTCCTCCATAGAGACTAGAGAAAATATTTCCTTAACAAGTGTATCTTCCCTCAATCTTTTAAGTTCAGCAATTTCTTTACCTCTCTTCATGGCTGTTTGTCTTATTTCATACTTCATTCATTCCCAATATTTTTCCATAAGACTTAAATAGTTGGGCTTTCCTCCAATTGTCTTGTATAATATCTTTGGCATCCATTTTACATTTACATTTAAGTCATTTGGCAGACGCTCTTATCCAGAGCGACTTACAAATTGGATCTTGAAATTATCATCTTCCAACAGTCTACTATTGAGTTTCCAATAACTCCGATTCGGTTTAACTTCAGATCCATTCATATTTAAAGATAAGAATATAACTTTATGATCAGTAAGAATTGATGGTTCAATGGATACCTGGACTACAGAATTATCTAATGAATTAGAAATAAACCAGAAGTCAATTCTTGACATGTCCTTGTTACTCCAAGTGAATTCCTTTTTATCAGATCTCCAAATATCTACTAATACAAGACATAGGTTATTAAACTCAGGATTAACAATGCTGGATGTGTTAGGAGGGAGATATCTGACAATCACATTAGATACAGAAATAAAATCTCCACCTGAGATAATTTTGATATCCTGAAATACACCTAACTGTATTAATCACTTAATCCAATTCTAAAAATAATATCTTGTTGTTTTGTTTGTTGTTGGATGCATAAATATTCCTTAATAAAAACAGTTCACTGTTCACTGTTGAAATGTACTGTTAAATATGAATCAATGTCCAGAGTGGTGAGTCTTACTACTGATGACCTTCCCTTTAAATGCATGCACCTCTTAAAACTGCTACACCTGCAGAGTGGTTGTTGCCATATGATAACCAGATACCGTTACCCCATTGATTTTTCCAAAAAGATAGATCGGAAGAACAAGCATGAGTCTCTTGTAAAAAGTAAAAGTCTGCATTAAACCGTTTGCAATACAGGAAAATAGCCTTACGCTTGAGTAAATTACGAATAGACATAAACTTCAACCAACAACCTTGTTATGCTAATATAAGCTTTTCCTAATAATATGCAACTCAAAAGGATGTCCATCCCATTATTAACCTCTCCAACAAAAAAACAAACAAATGTTGGTCATAAAGTTATTAAAGTTTTCTTAGTCCCACAAGGAGGAGACGTTGTGTAGACTGTACAATAAACAGTTATTCACCTATAGTTAGTGTTTAGTGTACCAGTTCTCAGGTCAGCCTTTTCTCATTCAAGTGCTTGTGTACATTTTTTATAATAAAAGGCTGCTTTTCACCTGGCAATCAGTTTTTTGCCTGACAGTTCTGTCCGATTTAGACTCTGGCTCTCTCTCTCAAATGTTCTGGTTTGGCCGCATTTCTTTCCCATCGATGATCACTCCTGCACTGATAAAAAAAACAGTTTTCACTGCCTTTCTAGCTGCAACCACCATTGGCCAGTTTCTCGCTCGTCCCTTTGTCTGCTGAGGTCAGATCCTCCGTGAACCTCAATTTTTGCTTGATGAGGAATTCTTTGCTTGCCTCCAGAGAAGATCCCATGTAGATCTGTTGTTGAACCGGATGATGGTTGTCCTCGGTCTCTTGTCTTGATCCTTGAGTCTTCCCAAACGATGGACGATGTCTACATTTTCCTGAAGTTTGGCCTTTGATTTGGGAATGACAACTCCACAGATGTCAACAACTCTGCATTTGATGTTCTTACCCACCTGCTCTGGAATTCCATGGAGCCTCAGGTTCCACCTGCGCTGGTATCTCTCCACCTCATTCACCTTTTGCTCGAGTTCAGCCACCTTTTCATTTTCCTGGCAGATAACTTCCACTTTCTTCATGTCACTTTTGAGGGTTTTCACTTCTCCAAAGATAAAGTCAGATTTTTTAATGGTCTCAATTTATCGTATTCTCCCTAACCATGACCTCTAAGCCATTTGCCCTTTCATCCATCTTTGCTGTCAACAGCAGTAAAATATTGTTTTGCATCTCAAGAAGTGAAATACCCTCTTGGCCTCATCTTTTTCCCCTGGGGCTTGACTGGAGTGCCGGGGTCATAGGTTAACGGCCTGAGCTGGGGACTGGAGGGGCGCAAGTTGTGAGTTTACCACATTTTCATCACCCATTGCAGTATTTCCCCCCAGTTACATTCTGAAGAGGAATACCCAAAATCATACCTTCTTTTGTGGTTAATTGTCCATCTGACGATCTCTCCATTTCTTTCCTTTTGGTTCTGGTCATGGAAGTTTCCATGTACGTTCGACAAGATAGTTTTTGAGCTAGCTGGCTATCTAGTGTTGTCACATACTTAGTTTCAGAGGTGAATAACTTGCAGAAAGTAATCAATTACTTTGGTAAATAAACTAAACCATATTCATACAGGGTTTTATGACCATAGAAATAATCCAGTGGTTATAATTGGGTAAGGAAATCCAATAATTCCTTCAGCTACCAAAACAAATTACCTGCACCTCCCTCTGCCATTGTTTTGTCGCAAGATTCACACCATTAATGGTGTTTTCTATTCCATTCTGGGTTTTTATGAGCACCATTAGACCAACAGCATGTGCTCATACTTCACCTGGGTTAAGCCTGATTAGTTTTCTCATTTAGGCTTACTTACCTTACTCCAGGACTCCATAGTCTCTGACTAACTAAGCCAAATTTAAGCCACGTTCATGAAAGCTACATAAAATGTCCTAGTTTAACTGGTACACATTAAGGCCTACTCCTGGCTTAATCTAAGCCCTGTCTGCTCAAAATTTGAAATTACTTTTTCTCTCCTTCAATTATTCCCACAATGTGATCGTATACAAATGTCAGCAAGGTTTGAAATTGTTTTAGTCAAACATATTTGTTTGGGCTTCTTGAGGTCAATTTGTATTCTACAAATTATTTGTAATTATGTTCCGGCGCCCGACCATCCTCTCAAGAAAAAAATTGGCCCACGGCTGAATCTAGTTGATTATCCCTAGCCTACATGATTAGATTATTATGGACAAGAGCAAAACAATTTGTATTTGTCAAAGGGTAGCCATGCATTGATGATCATGTCACCAGAATAAGACACTCAATATTTATTGGAAAGGAGCATCAAGCTCATTCCCTTGAATTTTCACCACCCTGTGAAGTTCATCACAATTTATTTCATCTGTAGCCTAATAAACTGCATGCTTACCTGACAAGTCATAGTGGCAGAACCACACATGTCATCGCGTGACTCTAAAAGTACTTCGATATGGTTATTATATCAATATTTGCGCATAAAAGCGTCTGACATTATTGCATAATACATTTTATCGATATAAAAAGACCCCACTTGGTCAAACTGTCTATTTACCAGGCCTGTCATAAATGTTTTTTATCTGACGTGCTTTACTCACAAAACACGTTTGGATGGAAACCTGGTTAATGATATAAAAATCGTTGTCATAGATGAATAGTGTAAACATTTAATTATATTTGCCGACACGGTCAAATTTTGGCACCAGTAGAGTGGCTATGAAGCTATATAAACCACGACCCCTCCGCAAACACTGCAATGTTGGTTACAAGGTGGTACTTATTTAAATTAAGCGAATATCATGCTGCCATTGGTGCATTAAAATAAGCGTTAGGGTGATGTCATCCTATCCCCTTAATAATCCCGCCTCCTTAATCCAAGTGTTTGGCATGGCATACTTTGGTCATCACACTTTAATCTGGTTTCATCCAATTTCATGAAAAACATGATTTTGACTGTTCATGAACTTTAACTTTAGCAACCATCAATGCTGTTATGACAAGCATATGCTTCTACTTAGAATTGCAACATATGATAAGGGAACAGGATGGGTGAAGAGCAATGATTATTATATTTATATTTCCTGACCCTGTTTCACCTTTAATTCACAGCGTTTCTGATGAGAGCCATATTATTGGTTACTCTCTGAGGCTCTGACAAAACTGTCCAATCGCATTACTTTTGAGTTTATTGCGTTTGAGCGCGCTGCGAAATAGTGTTTGTATTTAATTTCTTTACCAAACAAGGTAACAAGGTTAAGGTAATACATATGAAAATAGTAAATGTTGACTTCAAAGGTTTGATAGTTTGCTGTGTTTTCGTGACTGGAAATGCAGTGTCTTCCACACACGTTCAGTGAACTTGTAATAGGATGACACCTAGTGGACTGTCTCATTTATCTAGCTTCCTTGTTTGCTAGAGGACCGTCTCATTTATCTGGCTTCCTTACTTGTTTGCTAGAGGATGTCTCATTTATCTGGCTTCCTTACTTGTTTGCTAGAGGATGTCTCATTTATCTGGCTTCCTTACTTGTTTGCTAGAGGACTGTCTCATTTATCTGGCTTCCTTACTTGTTTGCTAGAGGACTGTCTCATTTATCTGGCTTCCTTACTTGTTTGCTAGAGGACTGTCTCATTTATCAGGCTTCCTTACTTGTTTGCTAGAGGACTGTCTCATTTATCTGGCTTCCTTACTTGTTTGCTAGAGGACTGTCATTTATCTGACTTCCTTGCTTGTTTGCTGGAGGACTGTCTCATTTATCTGGCTTCCTTACTTGTTTGCTAGAGGACTGTCATTTATCTGACTTCCTTGCTTGTTTGCTGGAGGACTGTCTCATTTATCTGGCTTCCTTACTTGTTTGCTGGAGGACTGTCTCATTTATCTGGCTTCCTTACTTGTTTGCTAGAGGACTGTCTCATTTATCTGGCTTCCTTACTTGTTTGCTGGAGGACTGTCTCATTTATCTGGCTTCCTTACTTGTTTGCTAGAGGACTGTCTCATTTATCTGGCTTCCTTACTTGTTTGCTAGAGGACTGTCTCATTTATCTGGCTTCCTTACTTGTTTGCACTATTTCAATATGTAAATAATATTACTGAGAACAACCAGATTCAATAAAGTAGATTATGTTGCAACGTTGAGGTGTGTACAGTACTTCCTTCTCAAGCCTTCACATGACAGCTGGATAATGTTCTGGAAGATATTAGTAGATCAGTGTTTTGTTTCCCAACCATCTAAGGGTTTTCCAAGGTCAGAAATTCATAAGATCAAAAAACAGGCGTAACTACAGAATGACAATGACTTCATGTAAGATTTGGTTTGTCTTTGGTAAAAAATAATACATTGGGAGCCACTGCATTAGATGACTGGAGCAGGAGATCAATGGATACTGTGACTTTATTAGCCTGAAGGCCATAATGTACTCAAATACAGCAGCAAATAAAAAAATAAACTACAGTATGAGACGCTTGAATACAGCATTAAGTGACTCAATGGAAAAACTGGTTAAAAAATGACTTGACTCCAGCTGTGCTACATTAACCATATTATAGACCTGCTTGAAAAGTTTTAACATGCCCACAAATTGACATTGGGCAGTGGGGGAGACAAAACTGACCAAAAAAATAAAGTTCAATGCCACTTGCTGAGTAGCCTTTCCAGTGCTGCTTCTAGCCTTTTAGAACCCCCCCACCCCCTTCTCCTCAGGTGGAGAACATCTTGCCGTTTCAAAGGTAATATCCTGGAATTCTACACAGTCCACCATGAGGTGGAGAGGACATGTTTCAGTTACACATTTTGTCATGACTTATGCCATGTTCATATGATACACTATATGACCAAAAGTATGCTCGTCAAACATCTCATTCCAAAATCAGGGGTATTAATATGGAGTTGGTCCCCCCTTTGCTGCTATAACAGCCTCCACTCTTCTGGGAAGGCATTCCACTAGATGTTGGAACATTGCTGCGGAGACTTGCTACCAGTTGGGTGATTAGGTCTGGCGAAGGTGTTCGATGGGGTTGAGGTCAGGGCTCCGTGCAGGCCAATCAAGTTCTTCCAAACCATTTCTGTATGGACCTTGCTTTGTGCACAGGGGCATTGTCATGTTCAAACAGGAAAGGACCTTCCCCAAACTGTTGCCACAAAGTTGGAAACACATGATCATCTAGAATGTCATTGTATGCTGAAGTGTTAAGGTTTCCCTTCACTGGAACTAAGGGGCCTAGCCCGAACCATGTAAAAAACAGCCCCAGGCCATTATTCCCCCACCACCAAACTTGATACTAAGCATTGGGGCAGGTAGCGTTCTCCTGTCATCCACCAAACCCAGATTCGTCCATCGGACTGCCAGATGGTGAATCACGCATCACCACTCCAGAAAAACGCCTTTTCAATGCTCCAGAGTCCAATTGCGGCGAGCTTTACACCACTCCAGACGACGCTTGGTATTGCACATGGTGATCTTAGGCTTGTGTGCGTGCGGCTGCTTGGCCATGGAAACCCCTTTCATGACGCTCCCGCCAAACAGTTTGTGCAGACATTCCTTCTAGAGGCAGTTTGGAACTCTGTAGAGCGTAAAGATTGTCTGTCCCCTGTTGCAACACTCACTACAGCACTCGGCGGTCTCGTTCTGTGAGCTTGTGAGGCCTACCACTTCGCAGCAGAGCTGTTGTTTCTCCAAGATGTTTCCACTTCACAATAACAGCAATTACAATTGACCGAGTAGCTCTAGACAAACTGACTTGTTGGAGAATGTGGAACCCTATGACAGTGCCCCGTTGAAAGTAACTGAGCTCTTCAGTAAGGCCATTCTACTGCGAATGTTTGTCTATGGAGATTGAATGGCTGTGTGCTCGATTTTAAACACCGGTCAGCAACAGGTGTGGCTGAAATAGCCAAATCCACATATATATCTACACACACAAAAATATATATATATATATATATATATATATATATATATATAGTCTGTAAAAGAGAGTGACAAAATTACACACAAAAAAATCAATGGAGGCCCCCCTGGAGGTCAGGGCCCCTGGCTCAACTACCTTACCTAGCCATCTTAAAATGTTTTGCTGACATGGGCTTATTGAGCAACTGTCATAAGTGGGAAACTACTGATAAACAACAAAATGTCAAAATTGCACCTGGTGTATTCTACTTTTCAGAAGTGAGTTGAGACCCGACAGTTCCTTGAAAAAGAAAAAGGGCAGCGCAGTCTGCCTATAGGAAGAGGCAAATCCAAGTCTGTCATACCTGCTGCACATAAACATTTTTGGGGAATAATCTTCAAATCAACACTAATAATTCAACAAATGGAATCAAATCTACTCAGTTAAGCCAATGTAAAAGGTGTGTGAACCAAAGTATAACACTGGCCAAAGCTGTTGTCACACTGAAATAAACCCAACTTCATGAGGGAAGCACACATGGCAAGTATGAAAAACATTTAAAAATAAAACTGTTTATTTTAACAAGTGTTGTGTTTCTGAACCTCATTTTAAACAACTTATTCAGCTCTGCTTTCCTCAGCTGGTCGAACTGAAAACTAATACAGCACCTCCTTCTAGACAGTTCTGAAAAGGTCAATGTTGAACCCCTAATTGATCCCCCTTATTGTGTAAAATAAACCTTAGGTTATATTTACGTTTAGATTTTTTTTTGCATTAACCAAAATATTTGTTGTTGAAAAATAGATTTCCCTTCTTCATAATGTCTCTAATTGGTCGCTGAAGCAGCGTTTCACAAACTGAGTTCATAATATTATAAAATTTAGCCAGTGTTCAACATGTTGTCTATTTATCCATCTCAGCTCCATCTTGATTCGACGGCAGAAGACAAACAACTTAAAACAAACAAGTCTTGTATAAATCTGAATTGGTAACAGAATTGAACCGGTGAGTTGAATCGTTGACAGTTGTCAATGAGATTTCATGACATCATACAGGGGAAGTACCTAAAATCAGCACTTATACAATGGATGGGATACTGTTGGTTTAAGACAGCTATAAAAACAATAGAACCTAGAGTGTATAAAACACACAAAATACCTGTCCATTTAAAACAGTGCCTAAAGTGCCACAAATAACTATCCTGGTGGATTTATGTATGTGTGTGGTAATTAGACCCAGGGAGGTCCTGGTCCTGGAGCTGCCCAGGGACTCTGGGCAGGGCTGTGGCCCAAGTAGGCTCCTCTGTAGTGGGGAGGGCTGGGAGGTAAGGCTGGGCCGTGCTGGGGGGACAGAAAGCCTTCATGTCCTGGAAAGAAGGACTGAGGGAGGCAGGGTCTAGACACCATAACAAATGGGGGGCTGGGAAGCCTTCTGTACTCCTGTGACTGCACACCCCTCATCTTCATGGGGAAGGGACCAGAGTGGGGATTGGGTCCAATACCCTGGGGCATTGTATTGTGGGGGTACAGGAGGACCTGGGGTGTAAACTCGTCAGGGTTAGAGTGAACAAAGTGCGGGCCAGGGGTGGTTCTAAACCAATCAGAAACCACTTGGTAGGGGTCGCAGTTTATTCTGTGGCCCTCTGGGAATGACAGGTAGGAGCCAGGGTCAGTCTCATACTCCTGCGGAACTGATCTATAGGTGTCAGGGGTCAGCTGTGTGCCTCCATAGGCCCATGCTTCTCTGTACTCAGCCTCACATAACTGCACCTGCTGCATGGCTGCCATGTCACCCATACGACTGCTCATCTCTTCTCGGTGAAGGGCTGGCCCTGCCTGATCTCTATGAAGGGCTATGTCATGTCTGAGATCTGCTGTGTCAACCATATGAAGCCCTACGGCGCCCCGATGAGTTCCTGTGAACCCCTGCGCCTGGTGCCGTTGTGGAGGCTGGCCTTGCAAATACTGTTGGTGGTAAAAGTCTGAGTTCTCCTCCCTCTCTCCATCCTTTCCTTCCTCTCTCTCCCCCTCCTCCACCATGACCTCCACGATGAGCCCAACTCCATTCTGAATTTCAGCTCTGCATCGCTCCTCTTCCTCCATCAACTGACGGTCAGTTAGCTCCTCTCCTGTAGCATACCAACAGTCAGTTGTCACTTCTGTTGTAAAAGACTGATTGTCAGTTGATCGTTCTCCTGTTTGGTACATTTTGTCAGTTGACCTGCTTCCTGTGGAAAATCCACTGTCTGTTATCCTCTCTCTAGTAGAGTACAGACTGTCAGTTGTCCTGTCATCCTCTGCAAGCCTCTGTGCCCCAGAATGACACTCATTCCCCCTCTCCTCCTCCTGTTCTTCTTCCATTAGAGGAGTGTCTGTCAAGCTCTCCTTCAAGAGACGGCCGGTAGTGAAGAGAATCGGCCCGGCAACAGACGTTGTGTCAGTGATGTCTCTGGCACAGGCCAGACCGGGGTAAATACTGCCTTGTCGGTTGTTCTGCCGCACTCGGACATGGAACTTTGTGTCAGTGAGTCGGTTATTTTCTGAATACAGATGGTCAGTTCGGTCCTGCTCTCTCCTGAGGTAAACCAGGTCAGTTGTGTTTTTCTCTCTGCCATCGTACAAAGCATAGTCGGTGAACCTCTGTTCCCCTCCGAGATACAGACGGTCTTTCTCTGTGTCCTCGTCTCCCATAGTCAGCTGCTGATCAGGTATGGCTGGGCTCAGTCTCATAGTCGAAGTGTGTGCATGTCCCGGAGTGTGTCTCAGTCCTGGAGTGTGTGTATTTTCATGTGTGTTTCCGAGTCTTGCGGCAACTGAGTTTCCCGGCTGGCCAAGCAAACGTGAGGGAGCGGGAGAGGGTTGGAGTGAGGCATCTACGGTGGGGGAGTGAAGGGGTGAGGCATGTCTGAGGGAGGAGGGGGAGGTTTCCAGGCTGAAGGAGTTCCTCTCCAACAGCCAGGGGCCGTCCGTCATAGATAGACTGACCTTGAACACCGGCTCACAGCGAATCAGCTTTGCAGGAACCCCCTGCAGTCCCGCCCCCTTCCCCTCAGGCCCGCCCAGAGACGTCTGACTTCCAGCTGTGACGTTTGGGGTCGGGGAAAGAGAGGGGTCATCCTGCCATGATGAGGCAGGACGCTTCAGTGAAGCACCTTAAGTGAGAGACAAAAGGAGACGAAGAGAGCGAGGGAGAGAGAAAGAGGCAACGAGAGAGAGAAAGACACTCACAAAGAAGAGGAGTGATAAATGTTAGTAAAAAGTTAGATACATTTTTCTACACACAATGTGTGTAGCAGGGAATGATTCAGGGGACGTAAATCATTCAAAAATGAATTAAAGGGCCAGTGCTGTCAAAAATGTGACTTTCCTGCGTTTTATGTACATTTCCACACTAGGAGTTGGAATACTACTGTGAAAATTATGATAATGCCCTTTTAGTGCAAGAGCTGTTTGAAAAGACCGCCTGTCATTTCAGCCTGTTTTGGTAGAATGTAGTTTTGGCCTGCCTGGTGACATCACCATCCGGTAAATTAGTTAATAGACCAATAAGAGTTCCAAACCAGTCTGCCAATAACAGCTAGTTTTTGTTTTTTTCCCCCTCCCCCACTTAGACCACTCCCAGACAGTCCTAGCAAAATGACTGCTCTTGCTTGAGAAATTGCTCTTGCCAAGAAGCTATTTTTGTATATTTTTTCCAATTTTGATTGAAAACAAAATCACAGGAAGGTACTTAATTGTTATCCAAAAATTATTTGACATGGGGATGAAAACAGCTGCATTGGGGCTTTAAACTAACTGTCAAAAGGTTATTTCCAACACAGTGGTACCCAATGTCTTTAACCACCCATTAACAAAGTTGGCGCATCATCCCATGAGGTCATACACTCACCAACCAGTGGCTTGCTTCCATGGAGAAACTCCTCCTCCTCCAAAGAACTAAGCCGTGATTGGATAAAGACACCCTGCTGCAACACAGGGGACTTCTCCGATTGGCTAGATGAGTCCCGACTCTGGGTGGTCGGACTCCTCCATAGGACGGTTCGGTTGTCAAGCTGGACAACAGGCCTCTCTGGTTGGGCGGAGAGCCTCCGAGGCGATATCACGGTTCTCTGTGACTGGATGGTAAGATACTCCGACTGGACTGATTGCTTCACTGATTGGCTCTGAAGATCTCTCTGCTCCCTCCCAGTCCTGATGGCATGCAAGAGGATGAGAGCTAGCGAGAGAGAGAGAGCGAGAGAGAACGAGAGAGATCCGGGGGGGGGCTGTGAGTGACTCCGACTGGTACAAAGAAGAACAACTGATGGATGAAGGAGAAGAGAGAATATGGACTGACCACCACTCTCGCTGTGTGTTGTCATATCGTCATACATGGCAGCATCCAACTTCAGCACCTAACAGAAAGACAGGACAGAGGAGATTTGCACGCACACACACACACACACACACATCACCCCAGCATGCACAGACACACACATACCTGTACGTCCCCGGTTCCTTCTCTCTTCTCTAGTATTTGAGCCATCTCCATAAGAGGCCGGGCCAGCTTGGACAGGTCAGGAGGACTCTGCTTCCACTCTGACACAAAGTGAGGGTGATGGACTTTCTATACAACGACAGCCACAGGAGAGAGGAAACACACAAGAGGTATACATGCAGCTGTATTAGGCTAGTTGTAGGTCAGTGATTGTGTAGAGCAGTGTTTCGCATTCCCCAACGGGATGCGCATTTTTGTTTTTGTCCTAGCACTAAAACACCAGATTTTAAAAATACTCATCAAGCCTTTGATAAGAATGTGGTGTGTTAATTTTAGGGCACAAAACAAATGCACCCCTTTGTGTCCCTGGGACCAGGATTGAGAAACCCTGGTGTAAAGAGGTGTGGTTTAACACACATCCCACACTCACAATGTAGTTGTATCGGTGGAGACTCCCCATGATGTGGCTCCTGACATCAGCCTTACTGAGACGACACACACACACCTCACACAGGTACACCGCCTCAGAGTCCCTGCCGAGTGTCACACACTCTGTCACACAGCCCAGACCTAAAAACACACACATACGTGAAGTACACACAGGTCTAAAGTACACACATTGGTCTAAAACACAGATGCATAATTTACAAAAACACAGTTGTTCCTGACCGATTATGGGCTGCAGTCTGTTCTTGTTGTTCAGATACACCCTAAGGGAGTTGGACAGCAGGCTCTGGCCACACACAGCTACATGAGGATGAGAGAATGAATGAATGACAATGAAAGGAAGAAAGAGAGGATGCTGAATGGATGAATGAGGATGAATAAAGAGCTGATAACCCATTGCCTACCATTGTGTGCTCCTCCAGGCTGCATAGTGGCAGACCTCAGGTGTCAAACACCCTAACAACCGAGAAAGAGTGAGAGAAAAAAAGCGACAGAGTAGATGGAGAAACAGAGAGGGAGGCAGGGGGGGAGACACTGTGCAAACACCACAAGGTGGCTCAACAACACCAGTCACTGCAAATACGGGGCTGCAAGGGACAGAAGCAGATTTCAGCTATGTTTTTTTTTTTATAATATCGAGATAATGCATTATCTAGCTGCTATACCACACTACATCTGTCAGTTTGACTTTACAGCACCCATTTGAGTCAAGACTCAATCTCATTTTGCCATGCTCGATTGACAATTGACATTGATCCCAATCAATTTCATAAAATAGACTCCTGCTCACGTTTAACGGTGCAATGTTTCACAATATCATATTTCACACAGTTTGACCATACAAATATATTGCCAAATCCATTCTTACCAACACAAGACTTGAAAATGAAGCCGACTATCAGTCTCACCATTCGTCTTTGTTGATGATGCACGAGCATGTGAAAGGTGATGTAGCTGATTGACTGGCGTCACCAAGGTGTGCTGATAAAAAGTCAAATATAACTCAACTACAGGACTCGATCTATATTTGCGAGATAGAAGAACATACAAATCCTTAATGTAATGTAGATATAATAATTAATCACGGCAGGAACAGAGCGCAATGTGCTAAAATTGAAGAATATGTCAGCAACAACTTGAATGTGGTCACTGGCCTGTCTGGCTAACGCGTCAGCAATATTTTCTTCCAACTGGTTTAGCAAAACGAAAGTGGCTAGCCAATAGCCAAGAAACAAAACTGGAGTGTCAGGATAAAAACATTCGACAAGCTACCAAATCAAGGCTCGTATGAAAACTGAAGTATAAATGTCACTCTCGCCAAGCTATCGTTAACAATCAAATGTGTGCGAATGAAACTCCGACAGAACTTAAATTACATTAACGCTAGCTAGCCAGCAAGCAACTAGCTAGCCAGCGAGTGAAAAAAGTTATCCATATGGCTAATTAACATAACAATAGAATGACCTACCGGTCTGTACTCCACGTCAGGGGAAATGGTGTGTTTGATCTGTCTTTCTGAAATAAATTATTAAAAGAGATTACTGACACGGATTATCAACTCGACGACTGCACTGCGTAAAGCATGAGGTCAGATACAGCGGGAGAAACTCAAGAGTGCGGAACCAAAGAGGGGTGAGGAATTTATTACAGCCTGTTAATCGCACGTCTGCCTTTCGTAAATCAGAGTTTGAGCGGTAATAAAAATGATTATAATTGGATGGGTCAAAATAGTACACACTAAAACTAAATTCTCTAGTTTACTTTCATTTCCACAGGAAATCTTTGAAGAACAATGTGAGAGCTCAAAAACTGTACATTATATTGTCCTGCATGACATGAAGTTGCTATGAAACACTAAAGAACAAAACAGCCATAAAGATAATGTTGCTGTATGAAGAGTTCCCGGTCTGTGTAATGTCACCATCAACTGAACATACAAAACCCTCTGCCAGTCAAACGTGGACTGCCATCTGGAAAGATGCCTTCCAAGTTACCATCCTCAGTGAGCTGTATGCAATTCTAGCAGACATGCTCTCTCTGGCTTTACTCAGGAGCTAATGAATCTTGAACAGCTTCCTTTTCTCACCTCCACAGTCTTAATCTTTTATCCTGTTCAAGAGTTATACATTTGTCTATTGACATAGTGTTCTAATTTTATTCAATGTATGGAAATTCATTGTATTCGTCATACTAAATCTATTAGAATGAGGGTGTGTGTAATTCTTAGTGTCCTTTTAGAGTCTCAAAGAATTCGATTTAAATATGTTTATGTGATTTTGAAGGTGTGGGAGTAAAGAGGAGTTATGGGTTGTAGAAATGCACATAAGAGATGGGAACAAAGAGGGTGTACAGAAGGATGTTGTGTGGAGAGATCCCCCAAGGGTGTATAGATACATATGATGTTGCTTGAAATGTAGTTGTAGTCTTGTCTCTGCTTATAATGAGAAGAGGAACAAAATGAAAACTTTAGGACTGGTAGACTTGTGCCAGCAGTATTATGAGAATAGGCTACTATCAGTATCATGTGTGAAGGTTGTTGGGAAATGTTGATAGGAATTATAATTTGATTTAAAATTTGAGATATTAAATACACCTTGTGTTAAGGGAAATGTGGATACTGACAATACAAGGGACCTTTTGGTAAAGAGTTTGTTGTTGCAACAGGAAATCACACTTAGATACTGACATCCTGTGTATCTGCATTTTGGGGTATACTTAGAAAAACAGTATTATGCTTCATACTTAGGAAAGCAGAGTATGTTAAAAGGACAGTGTTCTCTACTGAGGGAGATAGCATGTGCATCCTTAGAAACACACATAAATCATTATACAAGTACACCCGTAAAACATTGGGCCACATAGAGCTCTGTAGTGTTGGGGACTTTCCAAGAATGGGCCTTTCCTTGTGATATGACATGGTTTGCTGACAGGTCCCTCTCGTGTGATTGAATGTGCATACACCACAGCACTTAGATACAAGTAGAAAGATGAGTAAACAAAGTCAAGAGAGATGGATAAATCAAATCTAATTTTATTTGTCACATGCTTCATAAACAACAGGTGTGGACTAACATTAAAATGCTTACTTTCTATCCCTTCCCAACAATGCAGAGAGAAAGAAAATAACTAAAAGAAAAGTAAAACACATAATAAGAGAAACACAATGAGTAATGTCAACTTGGCTATATACAAGGGTTATCAGGTAGATATGTACAGTGCCTTCAGAAAGAATTCACACCCCTTTACTTCATCCACATTTTGTTGTGTTAGATGGAATTTAAAATGTATTGAATTTAGATGTTTTTTTGCCACTGGCCTCTACACAATACCCCATAATGTCACGGTGGAATTGTGTTTTTCTAAATTTTTACTAATTATAAATGAAAAGGTGACATGTCTTGAGTCAATAACTATTCAACCTCTGTCATGGCAAGCCTAAATATGATATGAGTTGCTTAACAAGTCACATATGTTGCATGGATTCCCTCTTTGTGGAATATGTGTTTAACAGGATTTTTGAATAACTACTATTGTGGAAATATTTGTCCAATAATATTTTTCAGATACCGGAACTTGTAAATTCAAATAGACTTTATTACAAAGTAACAAGCCAGGCTGGCCCATGGACCAACTGATCTTCCCAGTCTTAGCACACTAATTTTACACACTTTCATCCTTACATAACATACATAGTCACTCCTCTTTATGTAAATGATTAATAGCCTTTTGCCACCATTATCTTTCAGTCTCACTTCTGACTTGTTTACGCCCACTTCTGATTTATTTATGCCCATTTTAGATTATATTGGTGGCGTCACCATAGTATCAATACAAAAAAGAATACACATGTTCCTAATACAGGTGCATGTCTAATAGTACTTGATTAATACACACAAACCTTCCTAATACAGGTGCATGTCTAATGGTGCCTATAATTGATTAACCAATGTGCCTGTCCAATGGCCTTCACAAGACCAGGCATGACCCAGAATGGCTAGGCCTGTGTTGATCCAGCTTTGCACAATCACATGGATTCTGCTTACACGTCTAATGGTTAACCCTATATTGATTCTGCTTACTACTCTGAGATGCATAACACATGCACTGGAAAAAGAATGGCACCTATTTGTAGATTGGTAAAGAAAAAAATAAAACAGACATTGAATATCCCTTTGAGTTATTAATTACACTTTGGATGGCGTATCAATAAACCAAGTCACTACAAAGATACAGGCTTCCTTCCTAACTCAGTTGCCGGTGAGGAAGGAAGCCGCGCAGGTATTTCACTATTAGGCCAATGGTCATTTTGAAGACTAACCTTTCCTGCCTGGCTAGGGCTAGATCCTAAAGACTCCCACTAATGCTTTACTTTCAGAAACCAGGACTCTAACTCCGTCGACTGACCAGATGCATACATTCTCAATCAGCTAACAAGAACAAAATACTTAAGTAAAATGACATGCACTTGTGTGACTCTGATGGAAACAGGGTTCAAATAAAATAAAATAGTATTTGTCACATGTGCCGTGAAATGCTTACTTACTTGCCCTTAACCAACAATGCAGTTCAAGAAAGGAAATATTTACTAAATAAACAAAAGTAAAAAATAAATTAAAAAGTAACACAATAAAATAACAATATTGAGGCTATATACAGGGGGTACCGGTACCGAGTCAGTGTGCAGGGGTACAGGTTAGTCGAGGTAATTTGTATATGTAGGTAGGGGTAAAGTGACTATGCATAGATAAAATAGTGAGTAGCAGCAATGTAAAAACAAAGGGGGGTGTCAATGTAAATAGTCCGGGTGGACATTTGATTAATTGTTCAGCAGTCTTATGACTTGGGGGTATACGCTGTTAAGGGGCCTTTTGGAACTAGACTTGGTGCTCCGGTACCGCATGCCGGTAGCAGAGAGAACAGTTTATGACTTGGGAGACTGGAGTCTTTAACAGTTTTTTGGGCCTTCCTCTGACACCGCCAGGTATATAGGTCTTGGATGGCAGGAAGCTTGGCCCCCGTGATATACTGGGCCGTACGCACTATCCTCTGTAGCGCATTATGGTCGGGAATGCCGAGCAGTTGCCATACCAGGCGGTGATGCAACCGGTGAGGATGCTCTCGATGGTGCAGCTGTGTAACTTTTTGAGGAACTGGGGACCCATGCCAAATATTTTCAGTCTCCTGAATAAACAAGTCCAGGTGGTAACTTTTAGTCATGCAAACATGCTAAATGCAAAATGTATTGATAATACATAATACTTTTGGCACCTTTAACTACCCTATGCAAAATGTTTTTTTTAATACAATTTTAATGACAGACTTTCAAGCAAAAAAGAAAATGGTTCTTACCTTTCTCTCCCCCTCAAGATGAAAAAGCTCTCAGAGCTAAGGAAAAATACCTAGAAACGGTTAAAAAAACTATCAATAAGGTAACCTTTATTTTATACAAAAATATAAAAGTAAAACAGTCAAATTTAAACAGTAATAGAAAATCTAAAAACTACTTTGGTTAAAAAATAAAAACACTCAAAAGCATTATAGCAAAACAGGGTTTCCCAACTAGCGGCCCGCGGGTGGTTTTATTTAGCCCCCCCAAGCTTTCTGAGCAATTTTCTTTAGGTGTTCCGTCAACGGGACAGTTGTAAATCATGTAGCGACGTTTGTTATGATCGCACATTTTAGAGAAACAACAAATGTCAGTACATATAAGTGTCTTATAACGGCTGAAAGCTTACATTTTTGTTAATATAACTTCACTGTCCAATTTACAGTAGCTATTACTGCAAAAAAATGCCATGCTATTGTTTGAGGAGAGCTCCTAACAACAAAACACTTTTTTCACAGCGATAGGTTTGATAAATTCACCTCTGAAGGTGAAATGTGTACTTACATTCTGAAATCTTGCTCTAACTTATCACCCCAAGGGTCCCAGAGATAACATGAAGTGTTGTTTTGTTAGATCAAATCCCTTTTCATATCCTAAAAGGTCCATATAGCATTATCCATTTTGTATTTCCACCCGTTCAATTTGCAAAGAAAGGAATCGGTGAAAATCTAACCCTAAATGTTGTTTCAATCAGTCAAATTACGTTCGGATTTATACGGAGAGTTATGAAGTTATGAAAACTGTGTGTTTTGCAAATGTTGACCTTACAATATGGCTACTAATACTGGAAAATCTAAATTAAAGTCCAAGTATACAGATTTGGCGATATTCTTGCAGAGAAATGTAATCCTTCACGATTTGCCCAAATGTACCTGGGTCACTTCACACTAAATGTCATGTAGTTTGCTCATACTTCAAGTTATCAGTCTGAAACTTTGCACAAACACTGCTGCCCTTTTGTGGACACCATCGGAATTACAAACAGAGTGATGGCTAGATATGGGACCTTTCTGTTGCATTTCAAAGATGGTGGTAGAAAAAAAAAGCAGTTGGGTTTTTTCTTTGTATTTTTTTCTACCAGATCTATTGTGTTATATTCTCCTACATTCAATTCACATTTCCATAAACCTCCAAGTGTTTCCTTTCAAATGGTACCAAGAATAGGCATATCCTTGCTTCAGGGCCTGAGCTACAGGCAGTTAGTTTTGGATATGTCATTTTAGGCAAAAATTGAAAAAAAGGGGTCTGTCTCTAAGTTAAACTAAGGACCCACCCTCGGGACAGTTGAGCTATGTGCGCTAATGTGATTAGCATGACGTTGTAAGTAACAAGAACATTTCCCAGGACATAGACATATCTGATATCAAATCAAAATCAAATTTATTTATATAGCCCTTCGTACATCAGCTGATATCTCAAAGTGCTGTACAGAAACCCAGCCTAAAACCCCAAACAGCAAGCAATGCAGGTTTTGAAGCACGTTGGCTAGGAAAAACTCCCTAGAAAGGCGGTTGAGAGCCGATCCACAAGAGGAGAGATATTGCAGGTTTTAACAAGGTCAAGAAGGGGGCACACAGAAGTCTTGGAGGAAGATAATTCAGTGTCAATATCAAAATTCATGGTGAGAATACCTGGGCCCGAATTCATAAATAGATCATATTTATTGACCATTAAAATACTGGAACACTGCTACTCTGAGATGGTCTATGAATACGGGCCCAGTTGTATCCTGTTTGGAAGACTTAACACAAATAACATTACGTTTGAGGGTGTGGGGATGACAGGTAACTGACAAAATAAAGGAAATACTTGAGTAAACGAGGGATACAAAGTATATTGAAAGCAGGTGATTTCCTGAGTTAATTAAGCAATTCACATCTCATCATCCTTAGGGTCATGAATAAAAATAGAGAGAGAGAGAGAGGGAGAGAGATGGACAATTCTACAAAATAAATGAACTTTTCACCTGTGATCAAGACGACACACCGAGTGAGCGTAAATATATATATATTGTTTGCAATTGTTCCTGAATGAGTGAGCGTTCATGCGCAAAGGATTAGCATTTCAATTGTTATAATTACCACTCTGCAGTGACTTCTTAGTCGACCCCCACTTTCCCTTTTGTCTAACAAGCCACCATGCCGGTTTAGCCCACTAGGGCACATACTCCTATCATTTCATGTAACCACATTTACCTTGTTTGTTTATGCATTTCTGTGAATTACTTAGTTAGTAATAAATACATGATTTAAGACAATTGATGTGTGGATGACTCATAGTAAAGACTGGGTTTGTGCAGATAACCAACAATTTACGTTTGGAATGAGACTAACGTGAGGCAAAGTAAATAATTCATTAATTCTAAGACTAATTGATCAGATAAATTATCTGAAAAGTTATTTTAGGAAATGAAAACTTTGTAATCTGAATATCTTTCCTTGGTGCCCCGACTTCCTAGTTAATTAGTTACGTGATTATTCAGTTGATCGCGTAATAACTAATTACAGAGAATCTTTGATAAAAACTATCAGTCTTCAGTTAATGATAGTAAAGATACGACAATAGACAGGTGTGTGCCTTTCCAAATCATGTCCAATCAATTGAATTTACCACAGGTGGACTCCAATCAAGTTGTAGAAACATCTCAAGGATGATCAATGGAAACAGGATGCACCTGAGCTCAATTTCGAATCTCATAGCAAAGGGTCTGAATACTTATGTAAATAAGGTATTTCTAAAACCTGTTTTCACTTTGTCATTATGGGGTATTGTGTGTAGATTGATGAGGGAATAAAAATAATTTAATCCATTTTAGAATAAGGCTGTAACGTAACAAAATGTGGAAAGGGGGAAGGAGTCTGAATACTTTCCGAATGCACTGGTAGGTTACGCTATATTTAGATACTTAATACTGCCTGAGACACCTTTGCTATTTGACTCTGTACTCAATAAATGGTGAAACAGTATTTGTGATGGTGTTCTTTGTTCATATGCATATGCACGAAACTTACATTATGGAAAACATGTCTCACACTAGGGCTGGGCGATAAGGCAAATAAATTATCACGATATCTATATATTTTTTCATTCGACAACGATAATTATCACAATATTAACCGAATAATGTTTAAAAGGTACATATCTGCTTCAGACTCAAGAATGCCTAATGCCTGAACAAACCACTAGGCAGCGTTGGGCCAGTAACCAAAAGGTTGCTAGATCAAATCCCTGAGCTGACAAGGTAAAAATCTGTTGTTTTACTCCTGAAAGGGGGAGTTCCCTGATAGGCCGTCATTGTAAATAAGAAGTTGTTCTTAACTGACTTGCCTAGTTAAATAAAGGTTACATTTTTTTAAAATTGTGAGCTACACATAAAATTATACTTTAAGGAAAATTGTTCCACGTTTGCGGCCAGGGAGCACGCACCTGGGGTCAATTAAATTGATATGCCACTTGAAACCTTTTTCGAATGTGCTAATTGGTAGCATGTCCTTAGCAATGCAATGCATAATAGCATTTGTGATGCCAGTGTCTTTTCGATATTTGTTTGTAGGGCATAAACGCTGTCAGTGTTGACTGCTTCGGGCAAACATCCCTAGATTGGCTGGTACTTGAGGGGCGTTTATCAATACCGTGACGCAAACTCAAACTTCCTGCATGTTCCAAAGAGTGATTTTGCTTCAGATGTTGAAAAAGGTTTGTTGTATTACTAGACTTTGTTGCCACCTGTCGACTGCACAATTTTCACTGAACATTGCTCTGCTCTTTGTCGGACTTCAAAAAGCCAAACCACTTCCAAATTACTGAAACAGTTTAACCCTTTTCATCAATAATTTCTTAGTTGGAAGCTGCTCCTTCTCAACGGCTATTACTGCCACTGTTTTCGCCTACATCACTAATTTTTTGTGGTTAATAGTGGCTACTCTATCATTCGAGGTACTAAATGGTTTTTAGTGGGCGTATACCTCTCCACGTGCATATTGTCACTTCTCAGCACGTCCCTGCTGCTGTCACGACCCTTGTCATTGGTGGAAGAAGTGGACCAAAGCACAGCGTGGTAAGTGTTCATGATTTATTATCTATTATCAAACCACTTGAACAAGACTAGGACAACGAACAGTTCTGTCAAGTACAGAAAATAATCCCCCACAAACACAGGTGGGAAAAGGCTGCCTAAGTATGATTCTCAATCAGAGACAACAATAGACAGCTGTCCCTGATTGAGAACCATACCCAGCCAAAACTTAGAAATAAAGAACATAGAATGCCCACCCAAATCACACCCTGACAAAACCAAAATAGACATAAAAAGCTCTCTAAGGTCAGGGCATGACAGCTGCGTCAGAGGTGAAATGGACTGCTGTCCCTAATTATTCTATATCGACATTATCGAAAATTAATCTAATAGTTTTTGTATCGTTATTAATGGAAGTAATTACCTCGATAATTATTGATATTGATTTATCGCCCAGCCCTATCTCACACCCAGTCATAGTTAGTAAAATAATTAATGGATTGGCAAGATTGGCACTGTTAACTTTTAGAAGATAGTGGTGTTAGATTCTAATTATCAGTGTAAGAACTCAACGGACACTATAAAAGCTTAAACCAAGTTTATTCTTCCAGAGGATCGAACAGCTGAATCAACAAAGACATGGTTCCACCCGTGGCAGTATAAATACCCAACTTTGCGTGGAGTTTCCTACTTATCGCTAAACATTGCACGTTTAATGCTAGGCAGGAAGCTAAGTGATATGGGCAATAAACGGTTCTTCCCCTTATTAGTACTGCCATGTGACCGTTTTTCCCTGCACTCAGCACCTCCCAAGCCTCATTATGGCACCCCTCATTTCTCTATTATAACTTATGTGGGTGAAAAATCCAGCTCTTTGGTAATTTTCCAGTACCCATGTTGGAGAGTCTCCGGTCTCCTAGTAATTTTCCAGTGCCCATACTATTTCCTTTGGAAGTAGGAAGAAGAAGCAATATAAGGTTAAACATAAGACATATGTAAACAGAATGAAGGTGGAAAGACTATGGAAGTGCAGGAGTGGTCCAACACAGAGTTAAGCATTAGACCTAAAGAAACAGAACTAAGTGGTATCTATGTGAATAAGCTAAACTGAGCCAAAAAAAGACCAGACTGTTTGGAATCACATAGAATCTAGTCAAGGCAAACCCAGGGTACATGGGTTAATAATTTCCAAGTGACATCAAATCAAATTTATTTATATAGCCCTTCGTACATCAGCTGATATCTCAAAGTGCTGTACAGAAACCCAGCCTAAAACCCCAAACAGCAAGCAATGCAGGTGTAGAAGCACGGTGGCTAGGAAAAACTCCCTAGAAAGGCCAAAACCTAGGAAGAAACCTAGAGAGGAACCAGGCTGTGTGGGGTGGCCAGTCCTCTTCTGGCTGTGCTGGGTGGAGATTATAACATAACATGGCCAAGATGTTCAAATGTTCATAAATGACCAGCATGGTCGAATAATAATAAGGCAGAACAGTTGAAACTGGAGTAGCAGCACGGCCAGGTGGACTGGGGACAGCAAGGAGTCATCATGTCAGGTAGTCCTGGGGCATGGTCCTAGGGTCAGGTCCTCCGAGAGAGAGAAAGAAAGAGGGAGAGAATTAGAGAACGCACACTTAGATTCACACAGGACACCGAATAGGACAGGAGAAGTACTCCAGATATAACAAACTGACCCTAGCCCCCCGACACATAAACTACTGCAACATAAATACTGGAGGCTGAGACAGGAGGGGTCAGGAGACACTGTGGCCCCATCCGAGGACACCCACAGACAGGGCCAAACAGGAAAGATATAACCCCACACACTTTACCAAAGCACAGCCCCCACACCACTAGACCAACCAACCACCAACTTACCATCCTGAGACAAGGCTGAGTATAGCCCACAAAGATCTCCGCCACGGCACAACCCAAGGGGGGTCGTCAACCCAGACAGGATGACCACATCAGTGAATCAACCCACTCAGGTGACGCACCCCTTCCAGGTACGGCATGAGAGAGCCCCAGTAAGCCAGTGACTCAGCCCCTGTAATAGGGTTAGAGGCAGAGAATCCCAGTGGAAAGAGGGGAACCGGCCAGGCAGAGACAGCAAGGGCGGTTTGTTGCTCCAGAGCCTTTCCGTTCACCTTCCCACTTCTGGGCCAGACTACACTCAATCATATGACCCACTGAAGAGATGAGTCTTCAGTAAAGACTTAAAGGTTGAGACCGAGTTTGCGTCTCTGACATGGGTAGGCAGACCGTTCCATAAAAATGGAGCTCTATAGGAGAAAGCCCTGCCTCCAGCTGTTTGCTTAGAAATTCTAGCGACAATTAGGAGGCCTGCGTCTTGTGACCGTAGCGTACGTGTAGGTATGTACGGCAGGACCAAATCAGAGAGATAGGTAGGAGCAAGCCTATGTAATGCTTTGTAGGTTAGCAGTAAAACCTTGAAATCAGCCCTTGCTTTGACAGGAAGACAGTGTAGGGAGGCTAGCACTGGAGTAATATGATCAAATGTTTTGGTTGTAGTCAGGATTTTAGCAGCCGTATTTAGCACTAACTGAAATTTATTTAGTGCTTTATCCGGGTAGCCGGAAAGTAGAGCATTGCAGTAGACCTAAACTGGTGTGGGACAGTGACTATGCATTTTTACCAACCAATACAGGAGCCACAAACTATGTATATGTATTGGGAATACATGGTTGTGTTCATTAGAATCTATTTGAAATTTACTTATAATGGGAACATATATATATATGTAATAAATGTATTATTTTTTATAGAGGACCTGTTGTTGCACCACCAATATAATCTAACCTGAGCCAGATGTGGGCGTACACAAGCCAGAATTAAGTCATAAAGATAAAGTTGGCGCATGTCCAAGGGGAGTTAATCATTTACATAGAAGGGAGGGAACATGTCTGATGGAAATGTATAAATACTGATGTTCTGAACAAGAATAGTAATTTCTTCCATGGAATTGCTCAGCTTTGTTACTGTTTGTAAAAAAAAAAAAAAAAAAAAAAAGTATATTTGGATTCACAAGCTCCGGTATCTGAGAAATATTTGATTCAATATTTCCACGACACTAATGATTTAATAATATAACTAATGATTAATAATAGTTAAAGCTCAGAAATCCAAACCCTTCAGTAGGAAAGTTTATAATGTAAACCACCTAAATATACTCACATTCATTGAACATGTAGTATTTGAAACTCAAACATTCCTTTCTCAAATACTTGTTCTATAATCCCACAGTCTCGTTATCATTCTCCATACCTTATATTGTCATGGAAATATTTGGTCAATCATATTTCACAAATACCGGAGCATGTGAGTTCAAATAGACGTTTTATTACTTTATAATAAAAGCCGAGCTGGATGATGAAAACAACTGCCTTCCAGTCTTGGCACACACATTTTCTACATGTGTCCTCCTTACGTCATACTCATAGTAACTCCTCTTAATGGGTCATCACCTCTGGCATTGAGCCACAGTTATCATATTGCCTTCATATTAGAACATGGAACCTGTAGTCTCACACAAATAGTTTCATGCATGTAGGACCATAGCAACAGACCTTGGCACTCTACAGGAAAAACCAATACATGACATCCTGCTGACTCCACTGAAAGGGGAACCCCTGTTCTGGAAAAGACCCAAGAGGTGTAACCATAGTTGGCCATAACAGTTACAAGAAAAACCGACATGTGCATATCTAATGGTGTCCAATGACCTAGAGCACATATAGAGTACTAGTTTTTCTGACTCCTGAAATAAATAATTGTCAAATATGTACTGAAAAATTCAGAATAATATTCCAATGCATCCAACATTATGCATGCCGACCATGGTATTGGGGAACTGCTATTTGAGAGCTCATCTGGTTTAGAAATCCTACTCTGGTTATCTTATTGCAGAGCACATTGTACAACTGTTTTTAGCAGTAGCAGTGCGTGGGTAAAATCACCAGGGAAGCCAAGCCCCCTCTATAACCTGTTAATTCATATGCCCTGCAACCGTGATATATAGGCCTAGAGACAGAGGCATTAAGAAGACACTGTGGCAGAAATAAATTCAACCACACCTTTGTTTAATCAAGTCCACAAAGCATATTGCATGTACAGTAACAGACAGTTAGTTACATGACCTACGGCATGGTCAAGTAAATGGTCAACATTTTCAGACCACTAAACAACTAATGATTTAGAACCACAGTTACTGCAACTCGCAAAGAAAACAGGAGCTGCCTCCACTATTCCAGCACCATTTCAATTTCAACATCATCTTATCACCTCTGTTGAATACAGTGACAACTAAAAGATACCAAAAACAATGTAGTCCAGCTAAATACGATGTGGCTGTCCATGGTTCTGATGTCTGTGTGCATATGTGTATGTGTGCGCGTTTGTGCAAGTAGAAAAACATGTTGACTCACCTTACTTATGGAGAAACGCCAATGCAATCCTCCTATTTGTCATGTTGATGAACGGGTCTATGACTCTTTCATACAGTACACGCTTTTATTTGTTGTTGTCCTAGGCTATCTAGCTAAAATGCTTGCTCGCTAGCCTAACTTCCATTCATGGGCAACTTTAGCTAGTTAACATTAGCCTTCTACATCTAGCTTCATATTGAACGTCCATAAATTTAGGCCGGGGACACAATGTATTTTATAGTTGGATCAGAATCGCCATTATAATCATTGGCCAGTATGAAGAATTAAGTAAAACCACAAGTCCAAATCCCTATCTTTATCCATGGCTAATTTAGGAAATGCCAATATTAGCTAGCTAGCAACTGGAGGACAACAACACAACGAGATGCAACAATTCAAGTTTTTCTGTCAATGACGTATGCTCTCGATGGGATTTGATAGGAGTGACGCCAAAATCCAAGCTGACTTCCCTTGACACTTTTTTTTGGTGCTCCAGGACCATTCACAGTTGAGTTCGCTCAGTTTAGCTCAATGCTGATTGGCTAATTTTGAATACTTTTTTGTCAAGAGACGCCAGATGCTCTCTGGCTTCCCTTGCCTTCAATGCTCTGCGGCAACAATGTCATACTCGTTTGAACCAGACAGCATCAGATAGATGGCCTACCCGTAGAGAGACAGAGGGGCGCTGTTTCGTTCGCTAGGATGCTTTCTCCTGTGAGATACATTCAGTCTCTTGGGAATTTAAGGAAAAGTATGAAACACAGAGAGACGAGAGATAAGTTATATATTTATTATTATTTTTAAAACATTTTTTTTGCGGAAGCCTGGCTTCCCTTGGCATCCATGAATACACCCCACTGGTTTTTAGAGAAGATTGCATTGCAAGGTATGCTATATGTGTAGGTTATGCCATACAGTATGTATTGGCTAATATGCATATATGCAGCTGTCGTTTTTAAACCTACATTCTAGCAACATGACATATCTTTATTTGTATGTACATGCTTTCATTTGCGAGCTTGCATTGACAAAGAAGGAAACCGAGTTTACCAAAAATCTTTACAAAAATAAATTAATCTTCGGTGCTGCTCGTGGCAACGTCATGTCGTCGAGTCTACGGTTAAGAACATTTAATCATGTGAAGAAAAAAACAACATTTAATCATGTGACAATTTTTGTTTCAGATGTGACAAAGTCCAAAATCTGTTGTCTTGATTTTGATTGTAAATTTAATAATCTTTTGCATATAAGACTAAATAAATGTATAATCTCAACAAACACGATGCTTGAGACAATTAATTTTGAGTATATTAATTAAAGAGCCACTGAACACGTCGATTGGCACGTGTTTTTCTATTGCTCATATTTTTGGAGGTGCGTTTCCTGACAGATTTCGTGTTTGGCTAATGATGTTCGTCCCCCATGAAACGCTGTAGACGCGGAAGCCGATTTCACTTCCTCAAAGTCCCCAGAATGAATCTGAGAAATCTGTATATAATTTGGTCATTTTAGCCGTGGATGTTTTCAAACTTTATTTGTCACATGCGCCGTATACAACAAGTATAGACCTTATCGTGAAATGCTTACTTACAAGCCCATAACCAACAGTGCAGTTCAAGAAGAGTTAAGAAAATATTTACCAAATAAACTAAAGTAAAAAATAATAAAAAGTAACAATAAAATAACAAGGCAATATACAAGGGGTACCAAGTCAATGTGAAGGGCTACAGGTTAGTCGAGGTAATTTGTACATGTAGGTAGGGGTGAAGTGACTATGCATAAATAATAAACAGCAAGTAGCTGCAGTGTACAAAACAAATGGAGGGGGCGGGGGTGTCAATGTAAATAGTCCGGTGGCCATTTGATTAATTGTTCAGCAGTCTTATAGCTTGGGGTAGAAGCTGTTAAGGAGCCTTTTGGTCCTAGACTTGACGCTCCGGTACCGCTTGCCATGCGGTAGCAGAGAAAACAGTCTATTTGTATTTATTACTCTTCCTGTGGTCCAGCAAAATTAAGGCAGTTTATACTATTTTAAAACATTACAATACATTCACAACAGATTTCACAACACACTGTGTGCCCTCAGGCCCTTTCAACACCACTACCACATAGCTTCAGTACCAAATCCATGTGTATGTATAGTGTGTATGTTAATGTGTGTGTGTCTGTGCCAATGTTTGTGTTACTTCACAGTCCCCGCTGTTCCATAAGTTGTTTTTTTGTCTTTTTAAAATCTAATTTTACTGCTTGTGTCAGTTACTTGATATGGAATAGAGTTCTATGTAGTCATGTCTCTATGTAGTACTGTGTGCCTCCCATAGTCTGTTCTGGACTTGGAGACTGTGAAGAGACTTCTTGTGGCATGTCTTGTGGGGTATGCATGGGTGTCCGAGTTGTGTGCCAGTAGTTTAGACAGAAAGCTCGGTGCATTCAACATGTCAATACCTCTCATAAATAAAAGTAGTGATGAAGTCAATCTCTCCTCCACTTTCCAAGGACCAGCCGTGCTGCCCTGCTCTGAGCCAAATCCAATTTTTCGAAGTCCTTTTTTGTGACAACTGAACAGTAGTCAAGGTGCGACAAAATTAGGGCCTATAGGACCTGCCTTGTTGATAGTGTTGTTAAGAAAGCAGAGCATTGCTTTATTATAGACAGACCTCTCCACATCTTAGCTACTACTGCATCAATATGTTTTGACCATGACAGTTTACAATCTAGTGTTACTCCAAGCAGTTTAGTCATCTCAACCTGCTCAATTTCCACATTATTTATTACAAGTTTTAGTTGAGGTTTAGTCAGTGTTTTGTTCCAAATACAATGCTTTTAGTTTTAGCCCTAAATATTTCTAACTTATTCCTTGCCACCCACTCTGAAATTAACTGCAGTTATTTGTTGAGTGTTGCAGTAATTTCAGTCACTGTAGTAGCTCACGTGTATAGGGTTGGGTCATCCGCATACATAGAAACTCTGGCTTTACTCAAAGTCAGTGGCATGTCGTTAGTAAAAATTGAAAAAAGCAAGGGGCCTAAACAGCTACCCTGGGTAATTCCTGATTCTAACTGGATTATATTTGATAGGTTTCCATTAAAGAACAACCTATGTGTTCTGTTAGACAAGTAACTCGTTATCCACATTATATCATGGGGTGTAAAGCCATAACATATACGTTTTTCCAGCAGCAAATTATGATCAATAATGTCAAAAGCTGCACTGAAGTCTAACAAGACAGCCCCCACAATAATTTTATCATCAATTTATTTCAGCCAATCAGTCATTTGTGTAAGTGCTGTGCTTGTTAAGTGTCCTTCCCTATAAGCATGCTGAAAATCTGTTTGTATAATAGCATTATATTTGGTCAAACACAATTTTTTCCAGATGTTTACTAAGGGTTGGTAACAGGCTGATTGGTTGGTTATTTGAGCCAGTAAAGGGGGCTTTACTATCCTTGGGTAGCGGAATGACTTTTGCTTCCCTTCAGACCTGAGGGCAAACGCTCTCGAGTAGGCTTAAATTGAAGATGTGGCAAATAGGAGTGGCAACATTGTCTGCTATTATCCTCAGTAATTTTCCATCCAGATTGTCAGACCCTGGTGGCTTGTCATTATTGATAGACAGCAATACATTTGTCACCTCTTCCACACTGACTTTACGGAATTCAAAAAGTACAATTCTTGTCTTTTATAATTTGGTCCGTTATACTTGGATGTGTAGTGTCAGTGTTTGTTGCTGGCATGTCATCCCTAAGTTTGCTTATCTTGCCAATGAAAGTCATTAAAGTAGTTTGCAATATCAGTGGGATTTGTGATAAATGAGCCATCTGATTCAATAAATGAAGGAGCCGAATTGGCTTTTCCCCCCCAAAAAAATTCATTTAAGGGTGCCCCAAAGCTTTTTACTATCATTCTTTATCTTTGTATCATAGTGTAGTTTCTTTTTCTTTATTTTATTCACATGATTTCTTAATTTGCGGTACATTTGCCAATCAGTTGGGCTGCCAGAATTAATTGCCATACCTTTTGCCTCATTCCTCTCAACCATACAATTTTTCAATTCCTCGTCAATCCAAGGTGATTGAACAGTTTTTACTGTCATTTTCTTAATGGGTGCGTGCTTATTAGTAACTGGAATAAGTAGTTTCATAAATGCGGTGTCTGGTTGCTCCTCATTACACACCACAGACCAGCAAATATTCTTTACATCATCAACATATGAATCACTACAAAACTTATTGTTTGACCTCTTATACACTATATTAGGCCCAGCCTTTGGAACTTAGGTTTTCCTAGATATGGCTATTATATTGTGATCATTACATCCTACGGATTTGGATACTGCTTTAAAGCAAATATCTGCAGCCTTAGTAAAAATGTGATCAATACATGTTGATGATTCAATACCTGTGTTGTTTGTAACTACCCTGGTAGGCTGACTGACAACCTGATCCAGGTTGCAGGCACTGGTTACAGTTTTACATTTTGTCATGAGTGGGCAGCCAGTCAATATTTAAATCACCCAGAAAATATACTTCTCTGTTGATATCACATACATTATCAAGCATTTCCCAAATATTATCCAGATACTGACTGTTAGCACTTGGTGATCTATAGCAGCTTCCCACAAGAATGGGCTTTAGGCGAGGCAGATGAACCTGTAGCCATATTACTTCAACAGTATTTAACATTAGATTGTCTCTAAGCTTTACAGGAATGTGGTTCTAAATAAAGACAGCAACACCGCCTCCGTTGGCATTTCTGTCTTTTCGGTAGATATTATAACCATGTATTGCTACCACTGTATCATTAAAGGTACTATCTAAGTGAGTTTCAGAGATAGTCAGAATATGAATGCCATCTGTTACAAGAAAGTTATTGACTTCATGGGCCTTGTTTCTTAGGCTACATATGTTAATATGGGCTATTTTTAGCACTTCTGTTTTGCAATTTTGACTCTAGAATAATGTCATGTTCCAAACAACTCGGAACTCTCCGACTTCAGTGCTTTCAAGACCACTGGGAACTCGAAGAAATTGTTATGAACTGTCCTCCAACTCAAAATTCAAATTTGCAAACTCAGGCGACTTTCAAGAGCTCCGACATTCCGACCTGATGATATCGGTAATTTTCCAGTAACATGTTATGAAATATTAAGATGGCAAAACAGAATCATTAAGGGCTTAAAGAAAATCTGTAAACACACCTATATGCTGTAGTATGAGGAAAAACAGGCATACAAAGAAAACACACACCTTGTAATCCAGATGCATGCCCGGATGCCTAATACAATTTGATTAAATAGTTGTATCATAATCACTGTAGTGAATATACTCATGATTGTAAATAAGTATGTGTTCATATAATTTTTTAAAGAAACAGTGTAACGGTTTTCTTGTGGTGAAGGAGAGGCGGACCAAAACGCAGCGTGGTGGCTATTCATGGTTCTTTAATATAGACACTATACATGAATAAACTAACAAAACAAGAAATGTGAAAAAACCAAAACAGCCCTATTTTTTAAATATTTTTTATAAAAAATAATTTATTACCTTCTATACCATTCATTCTTTACAACTCATAATTTTCATACATACTCCAATAATGGTATTTTAATTTAACTATACAACAACCCCAAACAAAACCTCAGGGGAGCATCTTCCCTCCCCGTCACCCTACAAACTACCTTTCCCTATCTCCCCGTCCCTAATCTATCCCCTTACAAATCTAAATAACACCCAGCCTTAAACCCCCCTTCCACCTCTCCCAGCAGCATGCTGCCCCCACTTCCTCTCCTCGCTCTTCATCCTCCCCCTCAAATCTCCTTCCACCCTCCACACTATCCCTTCCAACCCCCAATCTCTCCCTGTCTTCACCATGTTCTGCCTGGCTTCCCACAGCCCCCTTTTAAAGAGACTCATGAGAAGCCAGAGCAGAAACCTGTCCTTATCCGTCCCTCTCGCTCTCCCTACACCTCTCTCTAACCTGGCCCACGTCAATACAAAATCCCCCCTTACCAAACCTAACAACACCCGTGCCCTAGCCCATACTACTCCAGCAAAAGCACAGTCCCAAAAGACATGGCGCACAGTCACCTCCCTACCACAAGAGGATCTTGGACAGGTGGGGGATTGCACCAAACTATACCGGTACATGATGGAACGTACCGGCAAGCACTTATGGAGGCTCAACCAATTCCGGTCCTTGAGCCTGTTGTCCAGACCCCGCGCCTGCACCCCCTCCCAGACCACTTCCGAGATGCCCACTACAGGCGCCGGACTCCCTGCCTTTCTGACCTCCTCGTACAGGTGCCTGTGATCTAAACCTACTCGGGCAACTTCAACCTCAGGGTGCGCACGCAGCCACTTGGCCGCATGACCACGGCAGCTGTTCCGCCCGAGGACCCGTGTTAGACCACACCATTACGCTTCTCGCCTGATACGAGAAGAACACCCGCAGGAGGTAACCGGACGGGTGTATCACTGGATGAGCAAGCTCCGTTAACAAGAAAGAAACAAAAATTGCGTCCAGCTTGAGGGGGAAATGTGGTACCCCCCTACCTCCCTCCCCGATTGGACAGAGCATGCGTGCCCTGGCGACCCACTCGCACCTGCCACTCCACATGAACTGAAACACAAGCCTCACTAGAGGCCTCCTCAGACAAGCCGGCAATGGGTAGATGTATGCCAAAAACAAAAGAGACGGCAACACATCCACCTTTAGGACCAGGACTTTGCCCATAAAAGACAAATACCTAGCCTTCCACATTGCTAGCTTCCTCTGTACCACTGCGATACGCATGTTCCAGTTTAGCGTCGCTGAGCCGGAGGTCTCAAAATGGACCCCGAGAATCCTCAGGGCCCCCTCACAGAGAGAACCCCCCAGGCACATCCGTTCTACCGTGCCATCTTCCGAAAAACTTGACGGAAGACTTTGCATGGTTCAGAACTGCTCCAGACGCTCGGGTGAAATCCCCAAAGATGGCAAGGGACCTTGTCAGGCACGAGTCCTTACACAGCAGCAAGGAAGTGTCGTCGGCGTACTGCGTCATCTTAACACGCAGCCCACCACTTCCAGGGATCAGCAAACGTTCCACCCCTGTGTCTGCCCTAATGGCAGCCCCCAGAGGCTCCATGTACAGAACGAAGAGGAGAGCCGAGAGTGGGCACCCCTGCCTGACCCCAGACGAGAGGTCAAAAACGTCACCCAAGTGACTATTTACACTAACTCGGCACCCCGCTCCGGCATATAATGTACGAATCCATCCTATGAACTTCTCCCCAAATCCTAATCGACCTAACACTCTGAATAAAAAGGATCTATTCACGCGATCAAAAGCTTTCGCCTGATCTAGCGCTGCTACCATTAAAGGCAGTCCTCTATCTTCAACCCAAGCGATGGAGTCCCTGATTAACTGTAGGTTCCATCTAATAGAGCGGCCCTCTACCCCGCACGTCTGATCCTCATGGACGACGTAGGGAAGGGCTGTGCGCAACCGGTCTGCTAAAACCTTTGCAAGTAGCTTGTAATCTACACACAGCATGGTCAACAGCCGCCAGTTGCCAAGGTCTGTTACTTCCCCCTTCTTATATAAAAGTGACAGCACACCAACAGCCATTGATCCCCCTGGGACCCCCGTCTCAAGGATGGCCTTCAAGACTTCGAGGACCACTGGTCCAAGTATACCCCAAAACTTGAGATAAAACTCAGCCGGCAGGACATCCATCCCAGGCACCTTCCCTTTTCCCATCCTGCCAAGAGCGCTCTCAACCTCTTCAAGTGAAATCTGGGCCTCCATCACTTCTCTAATGTCCTCCGGCAACCGCCTGGACAAGTGTTCTAAAAACACATTTCCCTGCTCTACATCTATTTCCCTTTCCTTAAATAAACCTTGGAAATGATCAGTTGTCACCCTGACCATATCCTCTGGTTCTCTAACTATACTACCATTTTCTTCCCTAACGCCATGCATTACCTTCCTACTCTGTCTGGCCCTAACCAACTTAAAGAACATAGCAGAACAAGTCTCATTATGTTCTAGAAAGCCACTATGCGCACGCTCCAGGAAAGCTCGAGCCTTCCGCTCCTGCAACTCCCTGAGCTGCGCCTTTAGGGTTGCGGATCTCTCCCAGTCAAACGACCCGCCGAGGTTGCCTGCCTCGTATTCGAGTTCAATTAACCTTTGGATACGATCCACCTCCCTCCTCTCCTCCCTTTTTTCCTCTTGCAATACCCTATTATAAAAGCCCTAAAAATACAAAAATATAGTCGAGCCTCCGCTCAACCCCCCTGGAGTTGCGCCATGTAGGACCGGCCATTTTCGGAGTAGTGTGCAGACCACCATCTACCAGACCATGGCAAGCCATTAGCCCGGCAATGGCGCCTGCACTGCTATCCCCCCTATTCCTAAATCTGTATTAAAATCCCCCCCCATCACTAATTTCCTATTTGTGACACACAGGGGCGTCAGACAGTCCACCATCTCCCTCCTGTCTGCCACCACCTGTGGCCCATACACCACCACTAATCTAAATTTACAATCCCTTATTGTGACATCCACCCCTATAACCCTCCCCTGCATTACCACAAAAGAATCCTCCACTTTTACCTCCCTGTGCCCACACAAAATCCCTACCCCCGATGACCCGATGAGTGCACCCCCCCAATACCCCAAACCTACTCCCCCTTGTCCCACTCCCTCTTAAACCTACTAACATCCCCTCCATCCCTCAGGTGAACCTCCTGTAAAAAACAATATCAAACCCCACACCCTCCAAATAACTAAAAACCGCTCTCCTCTTAACAAAATCCCTTAAACCCCTTGCATTTAAACTAACAAAAGTAAAATTAGACCCCATGAAAGAATAAAATAAAAACATGTAATACACTCAAATTCTAAACCCAGACAGAAAAAAAACAAAAACAGGAGACTCACCCGATGCTCCCCTGCTCCATATCTACCGGTGAGAACACCATCCGTCCTCCCGACATCCCCCCCTCTTCCTCCATCTCACCAACCCAGGATGCAGGAATAGTGTTTGGCTCCGGGGTGCCCTGCACCCTGGGTCTACCCCCACAATCCTCCCCTTCCCCAGTACTGCAGCTGGATTGGAAAAAAAAAAAAAATCGGGGAGGCTGAGTCCCCAAACAAAAAACTCCCCACCTCCTCCTGTACCCAGTCCTGAGTCTTGTTAGGTGTGTCCCCACCCAACAGAAGTTGAGGGCCTGGGGAAATCAACAGCAACCCAGAGGTTTCTCCCACCCCCATCACTCTCTTGGCCATCCCCTCCCTCTCACTGTCGGCCAATCGCACCCTCTTCATTCTCTTCTTTGGTGATGGCGGCAGTGGAGAGATACCACCCCCCCGCCAGCTCCTCCACCATACCCCTCATCTCTTCCACCAGTGCACCCACCCCCCAGTCCACTTGCTCTTCCACCGTCTCCTTCTCCAAAACTCCTCCCTCACTTTCTTCTCTCTCATGCTCCTCCACTCGGTTGCCTTCTTCCGCCACTTTTCCTGTTTCTCCTGCTACCGTGCCTTCCGTTTCCTTCTCTCTTCCATCCGCCGCTTCTTGCTCCTCCTCCTTCCTTGCGGCCTTCCCCTCTGGACCTGTACTCTGGTCATGAGGCGTGCTTCCTTTCCCTCCTCTTCTTCCCCCATCCCCCGCTCCTGCTCCCCCCCCAGCCGCAGACGCATATGACCTCTGACGAGCCGGGCACCCCCGCCACAGGTGTGCTGACGAGCCACACCCGTGGCACGCCTTAGGCTTGTCACAAGCCCTCGCCTCGTGTTCCTCAGATCCACAAAATCTGCATTTTCTTGTGCTGCACGAAGCGAATATGTGGCCGTAGGCCATACAGCGCCTGCAAAATGGGGGCTGGCGTGCATAAAACAACGTCCCCCTGTCAGCCCCTAGGGAGAACATAGCAGGAGGATGGAGGTAGCCACCATGTCCCTTTGGGTCCTCCCTGAGGAGTGCCTGGAAGCCTCTCCTCCCATTCCAAAACCCAAGGGAGTCTTTGAGGTTCCTTGCTGAGGAGACGTTAACCATGTATCTCCCCAGAAAGTCCCTCACCTCTTCGTCCTTAACGTATGGGTTGTAAATGTTGACAGTTACAACCCTAAAGTTGTTCTTCGCCAGGCTTGTTATTTCATAGTGGCTCATCGGCCTCTCACCTCTCACTGCTCTTGCCCTTCTCAGGATATCATCATGTTTCTCCTCTGTATATAGTGCCACGTCGTATGCTCCCTCCAACGAGTTGCCTTGGAAACAAAACACGTCCTTCACCGTCAGCTTTAGAATCTGTCAGGATTTGGCCAGGGTTGTTCCGGGTTTTTGTCAGTAGATGTCCCCATTGTGCTTTTTGTCCTTATGTTTTTCCCTTGATCCTCATTATTATTTGCACCTGTGTCTCGTTTCCCCTGATTGTATTTAAACCCTTTGTTTCCCTCAGTTCTGTGCTCTGTGTTTGTATGTTAGCACCCTGCCCTAGTGTTCTGTGTACTCTTGTCGATTCCGGGTGAAGTTCTTGTGGTATTCTGTTTTTTTTGTTTTTGTTTATTTTTTTGGTGAGTTTCTTTTGAGGTCTTTTTGTGTTTTTCCTACCACCTTTTGGATTTGCCATTTTTTGCATTTTAGGATTTTTTCTTTATTAAATACACCGTCTTAAGTACTGCTGTGTCTGCCTCATCTTCTGGGTTCTGCTGTCTATTCGTGGCTCAGTTGGTTAAGTGACTGTTTCTCACTCCGGAGACCCAGGTTCGAAACCGCGTCCTGACAGAAACACAGAGCCAAAAATGAACCCAGAGGCAGCCAGTTCCCAGAACCTTTTTGCCACGCTGTCCCACCACCAGGAGACTGTCCAACGCCACGAAGCCGCCCTGGTTCAGCAAGAGGCCTTAATGGCTAGACATTCTCATCTTCTGTCGGAGATGCTGACTTCCATTAAGCAAATATCTGATCGACTTACCCCGGCAACAGTTTCCGTCCCAGTACCTCAGGTTCACGTACCCATGGCAGTTAACCCCCTGGCTGAACCTCGTCTTCCACCTCCCCAACGGTTCTCAGGTGATCCAAGTGCTTGTAAAGGCTTTCTCACTCAATGTTCTCTCTCCTTTGAGCTGCAACCCTCGTCATTTCCCACCGACCGGTCTAAGATCGCATATATCATCACCCTGCTGTCGGAAAAAGCCCTGGCCTGGGCTACTGCTGTGTGGGATGCCCATAGTTCCTGCTGTGCCAGCTACTCTGCCTTTGCTGAGGAATTCAAACGAGTGTTTCAAGGCCCAAGCAGTGGTTCTGACTCAGCCAAACAGCTCCTGACTCTCCATCAAGGTTGGCGCAGCGTGACGGACTATGCCATCCAGTTCCGCACGGTGGCAGCAGCGAGTGGCTGGAACAACGAGGCGCTCACGGTGTGCTTTCTGAAAGGCCTTTCCGACACTATCCAAGATGAACTGGCCACTCGGGAACCACCGGACAATCTCGAGTCCCTGATCAAGTTGGCTTCACGCATTGACCAGCGTCTGAGAGAGAGAGAACTCAACCGTAGACCTCTAGCCCCTATCAGTCCCAGCTCCGAGTCCCCACCTTTATCATCGCTGGCTCCACCGGAACCCATGCAGATTGGACGCATCTCCCAGGCTGAGAGAGACCGCCGGATGAGGGAGCGACGCTGTCTATATTGCGGCAAACCGGGCCATTTCCGTTCCACGTGTCCCGGGCTCCAGGGAAACGCTCTGTCCCGTACAGACCGGGGGAACTGTAACGGGAAACATAACCTCCTCCCATCCGTCCAACTCCCGTCTGCTCATACCAGTCACCCTCTCCTGGGACAACCACAAGCTTCACCTTCAAGCCTTGGTAGACTCTGGAGCCGCAGGTAACTTCATGGATGGTGTCTGGGCGAAGGAGAATGGCGTTCCCTCTGAACCTCTAAGTGACCCCATGAGGGTTACTACATTGGATGGAAGCCCTTTGGGATCTGGACTTGTCACTCATGTCACTACCTCCTTGAGACTTTCAGTTTCACAACACCAGGAATTGATGAACTTTCATTTGATCTCCTGTTCCGAGTTCCCTCTCGTCCTTGGATACCCCTGGCTTCACAGCCATAACCCTCACATCGACTGGTCTGTGGGCACTATCAAGCAGTGGGGTCCTACGTGCCAAGCTACTTGTATTTTCCAGAATTCCCGAGTTCTACTCCCGAGTCTTTAGAATCCATCGACCTGACCCGAGTTCCCGAGTGTTACCATGACCTCAAACTGGTGTTTAGCAAACAGAGGGCCACCATGCTACCACCCCATAGATCTTACGATTGCCCCATCGACCTGTTTCCGGGCACTTGCCCCCAGGGGTCGGATCTTTTCCCTATCTCCACCCGAACGAGCTGCTATGGATACCTACATCAAGGACTCTCTGGAAGCAGGCCTCATGCGTCCATCAACCTCCCGGCGGGAGCAGGGTTTTTCTTTGTGGCCAAGAAAGATGGTGGATTACGTCCTTGCATCGACTACCGGGGACTCAATGACATAACCGTCCGTAACCGTTACCCGCTACCCCTTATGGCCACAGCCTTCGAGCTGCTCCAGGAAGCAGTTGTTTTCACTAAGCTTGACCTGCGGAACGCATACCATCTTGTGCGGATCAGACCTGGTGACGAGTGGAAGACCGCTTTCAACACGCCTACTGGTCACTATGAATACTTGGTGATGCCCTTCGGCCTGACCAACGCCCCAGCGGTGTTCCAAGCGCTCATAAACGATGTGCTTAGGGATATGCTTAACATATTTGTGTTCGTTTACTTGGATGACATCCTCATCTTTTCGAGCTCCCTTCAAGAACACACTAAGCATGTCAGACAAGTACTCAAACGTCTCCTGGACAGCCATCTGTACGTTAAGCCGGAAAAATGTGAATTCCATTCATCCCGAGTACAATTCCTGGGATTTGTAGTGGAACCCGGTCGAGTTCAAATGGACCCTAGGAAGGTAGCGGATTGGCCCACCCCCAAATCCGTTAAGGATGTTCAGCGTTTCCTGGGCTTCACAAACTTTTACCGCAAGTTCATCAAGAACTTCAGTTTGGTGGCAGCTCCTCTCTCAGCTTTAACCAAAGGTGGCAATGCAAGGTTTTTGTGGGGAAGAGAAGCTGAGACGGCCTTCCAAGGACTCAAGCAGCGCGTCCTCTCTGCTCCCATCCTGATACTACCGACTACGGATGAACCATTTGTGGTGGAGGTAGACGCATCAGAGGTTGGTGTTGGAGCTGTCCTGTCTCAGAGGGGTGAAGACAAGAAGCTTCATCCGTGCGCTTTCTTCTCACACCGGCTTACCCCGACTGAGAGGAACTACGATGTGGGGGATCGTGAACTCCTAGCGGTTAAGATGGCATTGAAGGAATGGAGACACTGGCTCGAGGGGGCTTCTCACCCGTTTCAAGTGCTTACGGACCACAAAAATCTGGAGTATATCCAGCAGGCGAAGCGATTGAACTCTAGACAAGCTAGATGGTCTCTTTTCTTCAATCGATTCCAGTTTATCCTCACCTATCGGCCCGGGTCGAAGAATCTCAAACCGGATGCCCTGTCCCGAGTCTACGCTCCTGCCATTCGAGATGACACGGACATGCCTGTCCTTCCTGCTGCTAAGATTGTGGCTCCGATCTCGTGGCAAGTTGAGGATACCGTGAGACGTGCTCAAGCTAGTGAACCGGACCCTAAAGGAGGCCCTGCCAATCGGTTGTTTGTCCCCAAGGCAGTGAGGACTCAGGTCCTTCTGTGGGGGCACTCCTCTCGCCTCACCTGTCATCCGGGCGTAGGTCGCACCTTGGAGTTCATCCAGCGTAAGTTCTGGTGGCCTACCATAAGAGAAGACGTTGCCACTTTCGTCAATGCCTGCCCCGTGTGCTGCCAGGGCAAATCTTCTCACCTCCGCCCTCAAGGACTCCTTCACCCTTTACCTGTTCCCCACAGACCCTGGTCCCATATCTCATTGGACTTTATTACTGGACTTCCTCCATCCCATGGCAATACTACTATCCTAGTCATAATCGACAGGTTTTCTAAGGCGGCCAGGTTCGTCCCTCTGACTAAGTTACCTTCTGCCAAGGAAACGGCTGAGTTGGTAATTAATCATGTGTTCCGAGTCTTCGGCATTCCTCAAGATGTGGTTTCTGACAGAGGTCCCCAGTTCGCCTCAAGGTTTTGGAAGGCCTTCTGCCAACTCATGGGGGCTTCTGCCAGTCTATCTTCAGGGTACCATCCGGAGTCCAACGGCCAAACAGAGAGGATGAATCAAGAGCTGGAAACCACCCTCCGATGTATGACTCGTGACAACCCGTCCACGTGGTCATCCTTTATTGTTTGGGCCGAATACGCGCACAACACCTTGCGCTCCTCCTCCACTGGTATGTCCCCGCACGAGTGTCAGTTTGGCTATGCTCCTCCATTGTTCCCGGACCAGGAGGCAGAAGTCAGAGTGCCTTCAGCCTTGAGGTTCGTCAGACGCTGTCGGCTTATGTGGAGGAAGACCCGTCTTAATCTGATGCGTTCCTCACAGAGGTATCAACAACAAGCCAACAGACGTCGCCGTCCCGGGCCTACCCTGCGCCCCGGCCAGAGAGTCTGGCTTTCCACAAGAGACTTACCTCTACGGGTGGAGTCTCGCAAGCTGTCCCAAAAATACATCGGTCCCTTCAAGGTTGCCAGGAGAGTTAACCCAGTTTCTTATCGCCTACACTTACCCAGATCCCTTAAGATTAATCCCACATTTCATGTGTCATTGTTAAAACCTGTTGTTTTTTCTCCCCTTGTCCCGGCAGACAGACCTCCCCCTCCGCCTCGTGTCATTGGAGGCCAGCCGGCTTATACCGTCCACCGGATACTGGATTCCCGCCGGGTGCAGCGGTCCTGGCAGTATCTGGTGGACTGGGAAGGCTACGGTCCTGAGGAGCGCTCCTGGGTTCCTGCCAAAGACATCCTGGACCCTGACCTCATTCGTCAGTTCAGGGCCCTCCACCCTGAGAGAGCTGGTAGGAACGTCAGGAGCCGTTCCTAGGGGGATTCTGTCAGGATTTGGCCAGGGTTGTTCCAGGTTTTGGTCAGTAGATGTCCCCATTGTGCTTTTTGTCCCTATGTTTTTCCCTTGATCCCCATTATTATTTGCACCTGTGTCTAGTTTCCCCTGATTGTATTTAAACCCTTTGTTTCCCTCAGTTCTGTGCTCTGTGTTTGTATGTTAGCACCCTGCCCTAGTGTTCTGTGTACTCTTGTCGATTCCGGGTGAAGTTCTTGTGGTATTCTGTTTTTTTGTTTTTGTTTATTTTTTGGTGAGTTTCTTTTGAGGTCTTTTTGTGTTTTTCCTACCACCTTTTGGATTTGCCATTTTTTGCATTTTAGGATTTTTTCTTTATTAAATACACCGTCTTAAGTACTGCTGTGTCTGCCTCATCTTCTGGGTTCTGCTGTCTATTCGTGGCTCAGTTGGTTAAGTGACTGTTTCTCACTCCGGAGACCCAGGTTCGAAACCGGGTCCTGACAGAATCCCCATCAATATTATCCTTCCAAAAGTTTCCCGTCCTAAAGTCTCCAACTCCTTTTCCTTCCAAGCAAACCGAATCGTGTTGGCCAGCCCAATCCCAGGGACCGACCGTGTTGATGTATTTTGCACCATCTCCGCAAGGAGAATGGCGCTCGTTCTCTTCTCTTCCAAAACAAGGAAAAAAGAAAAACCAAAGTGACCGAGCCTATTCTGGTGCAAACAAACACAGAGACAGGAACAATCACCCACCAACACACAGTGAAACCCAGGCTACCTAAGTATGATTCTCAATCAGAGACAACTAATGACACCTGCCTCTGATTGAGAACCATACTAGACCGAAACATAGAAATACCCAAATCATAGAAAAACAAACAGACTGCCCACCCCAACTCACGCCCTGACCATACTAAATAATGACAAAACAAAGGAAATAAAGGTCAGAATGTGACAGTCACTGTCACGCCACCAATATAATTGGTTCAATGAATTAGGGGAAACCTTGCCTAGAGCAGAGTTTAGATTTGGGAATAATAGTGGCGTAAAGCCTAAAGGAGTTGGCTATTAGCATAAAAGAGGAGGGACTGTAAAACGGTGTAAGAAGGAAACAGTATATATGATGATGCCGTTGCTCCATGTACCAGGCAGCCAGTGGCGGTTCTAGACCATTTTATCTGGGTGGGCCAAGCTGGGGCCAGTTACATTAGACGTTATTGTTGTCATATCATTTTCTTCACTGCATTGCCGTCATTAGCAGGCAAAAGACCATCATAATCATTCAACAATTTATTTGCATTTCCATTATAATTTTCATTTGCATTACATATTCAGTATCAGGTCACATCAACTGTATTCTCCGGTTTTTGTGTTTTTTGCAAAAAGATCAGCAAATTCATCTAGACTCAAAGCCTTTGCCCTCCTTGACTCAATACTTAATACACCTAAATTGTTTAATCTGTCATCTGACATTGTAGACCTGAGATACGTTTTCACCAGTTTTAGTGCAGAAAAAATGTATTTCACAAGAAGCAGTACTAACAGGGATTGAAACAGCTATCTTGCACAGTTTAAAGAGCGCAAAGAAAACTTCTTTATAAGGCTCAATGAATAATGCCAGCTCTACTACACTGGAGGGTCTCTGCATGCCACTGTATTTTCTAAAATTCTTCTGAACTGCTGTAGTTCATGTCCAAGTCCTCAATATTTGATTCATACATTCTAGCAAATGGAAACCGGGACTTCTCTTTGAGAAACACGTCACTTGTAGGGTTTAGAATTTGGATGCCATTCATTATGTCACAGTGTTTGATAGGGAACCTTCTGTTAAGCTCATTGAGCATATGATCTAAAAAGGGTTGTACGAAAACTGCCTTTTTCTTGTTCTGAATCTGACCTCTGACCCACTGTACTGAGTACACAGACTCCATTAAATTGAAGCTTAGCTTTTTTGGTCGTTTTGCAGGGGGGTGTATTGCAGTATCACATTGCTCAGCTGTGTTCAACACTTCATTCCATAGGTCATCAAAAAATGACTCATCCCTGTAGTCATTCAAAGTTTGAACTAAGGCTTCAACTAAATCAACAGCCTTTGACAGGTCAAGTGATGAAGACTGTAGCATATCTGATAGAAATTCTGCTTCTCCAAACACTTTATGGAGTGTAACACGGCACACAATGAATTGTAAATCTATCTATCTGTGCAAGCAGACCTCGTGCCTCAACAGATCTGTCAGCATTGTGTTCTTGGACTATATCTTGCAGGACTCGCTTAATGGCAGGTAATCTATCCATAATAGTATGTAGAGCCATATATCGACATGCCCAGCGAGTGTCACTTAGTCTCTGAAGCTCTCTAGGTGCACCTGGGTACATCTCTTTTTGTATGCTAAGCCATTTTTGATGCACATATGACCCGGATGTGAAGACGTAAAGTCTTTCTAGTAAGGAGAAGAACTGTCCGACCTCAGGGACAGCTTTGACTGTATCCATTAAAACTAAATTTAGACAGTGTGCACAGCAGCGGATGTAAAAGGCTTTGCTTGTTCTTCAATGTGTGCCTGGACGCCTGAATGCTTGCCACTCATAACGGAAGCACCGTCATATGCTTGGCCTACGAGGTTGTTTTTGTATTCAAGACCATACCTTTCTAATATGTGTATGATTCTGTCAGTAAGCCCTGCTGCATCTAGTCAATCAGCAGATTCAAAGTGGAGAAAGCTCTCATGGACAGCTCCTCTGAAATAGTACCCGAGTACTAGACATATCTGCTCCTTTTTTTAAATTATTTTTTTTACATCTTTTGTTTGTCTGCCATTATGCTGAAGACCTCACTGTCTTTCACTTCTTCTATCATTTTTGTTCGAACCATTTCTGCCAAACAACTCAGAACCTCATTCTGAATCCCTTTGCTTGTATATTTTGCATTATGAATGGAAGTCACAGTTGTGTCATGCTTAGCTATTGTTTCTAGGATTGCCATGAAGTTCCCTTTCTTATCTGACTCTGCAGACTCATCGTGTCCTCTTTGTGCAATGTTTTGTGTGGCTGTAAGTAGTAGTACTTCTCCTATTGTTTTAATATAGTCCCGATTTTCTTGAACCTGTTTGTTGTGTTCCTTGTTTAGGGCATATACCAGTGTTGTATTACTTCTTACAGCTTTCTGATAGTCTCTCCATGTAATCATTGCTTGTTTGTGCTATTCATACCTTGCATGAATTGCAAATCCCCCTCTTTGTAAGTTTCCTTCTTCCAGTTGTTAAAACCCAATTGTGAATCAAATGCAGTCTCTCAGACTTTGGGCTAAAATGCCCGCAGGCGTAACAAAACACAGAGTCTGATTTTTTTGAATATTCAAGCCAGGGGTGGATATGGTACCAGGCCGCCTTGAAGCTCCTCCTCTGGTCCCCCATCAGAGTTCTTGGGTATATGTTCATCATTGGTTGCACCGGTGGTTCCTCCTGGGATTTGGTGATGTCTGCCAAAGAAAAAAATATTTAATTAAAAGTATCTATTTGGGCAATTTTAGATATACCATTGCCATCTGGCAACTTCTGAAATCCATCTGATATCTATATCACAAGCCCAATAGCATGTTAAATAAGAATTCATTTCAATCACAAACCGACTCATTTCTATACACCATATAGACTGACTAATTGCACTGCTTTACAAGTAACCACAGATGTATTCAACAATGCACCACAATGCACCACTGCTTGTGGACACACGAGGCTCCTCTGTTGGTGTCTCACTCTCAGCCTCAGCCTCTCCATCTGTCTCACTTTCCTGCTCTACTATGCCTTCACTCTCAGGCACTCCAATGGACAAGTCTTCCTGCTCTCTCTCTGCAGGCTCTCTGCTCTCTATACTGCTGAACCATCTGGCTCTGTCACACTGTCTGCCTTGTCTTTTCTTTGGAAGAAGGACACGATGTCCTTCTTTCTCTTCATTTTGGAGCAAACTAAAGAGCAAAAGCAATGGGGACCACGCTTATTAATTAATTAACTTAAAATAACTGACTTGCTAGATAACTACCATTTATGTCTAACCGTTTTACGTTACAATGTGTTTACGGAGTGTGGTTTAACGAATCCATTTGAAAACGGCCTGAGTCAGCGACATGAGTCAGAAACAGTTATGGTGCGTTCAAGATAACTGGGAACTCGGAAAATACCAGGTCAAATCATGACCTCAGTGATCTTTGTCGTGGAAATACTCATTATTAAAAATATAGCTTAGACACCGGAGCTTGTGAATTCAAAATATACTTTATTACAAAGTAACAAACCGAGCTGGTCCCACTAGCGGTTCTGGCGGGGGCCAGTGCCCCTGTGACAACAATTTTGGACCCCCTTGTGGCCCCCCTAAATGTGGAGTATGAAATAATTTTGACATAACAAATTTTTGCTATCGTTCTTTTTTGACATCCATTATTAGACAGTGGCATCGCGGAACACTAATTTAACCCACACATTTTGTAGAGGGGCGGCTTCAGGCGGAACACAACAGGATCGTACCATATGCATCTGTAAGTTTTTCTCTATTCAGAAGTTGTAAGAAATTCCGCACGAATATTAAAGTTCAAGCACAAAGAAGGAAATATAGAGGTGAGTAAAATTGTTCATATGTTGTATTTGTATTAAAAGCATTACAGAAGTGTACCGTTAGATCAGCTTATCTTAACCTGGCCGTTTGTTACTTTGGCAGTATGAAAAATGATAAAATATATGATCAACAAACTCATGGTGCTGAGTGTTTTTACTTCAAGGCAGTCGCTGTTTAAACTGGATAAGTCCTTTGCGCAACTGCAGTGAAGACTTCGCGCGCCGTTCCCGCAATTTCGCATAAATTGTTGAGACACACCTCTAAACAAGAGAACGTAAAGTTTTCAGCTATTTACGGTCGAAGACGGGATGTTTTAGCAGAAGTATTCTAGGTAAAATTAGGCTGTTTTGTGGACGATGGTTAGTCCTTTTTTATCGATTGTGCGTGGTGTGGAAGGCATCACATTCCACAGCGAATTTCGCTGCTAAGCAAATCACGTCTCATTTTATAGCTTGGTTTGACAGTTATTAGTTGGCTTTGAAGTTTGTAGGTATTGCGAAGTTAACCTCCAGGCGACCATACTTCTCCCTAACCGTATATTCTTAATAACAGAAAGTGCTGCTTCAACTTATCTCAGGTTTTCGTCTACCACGCGGCAGAGGCAACTTCTTTACCATCAAGATCAAACATTTTCTCCCAGCCGGTTATTTACAGCTTCCGTTGTGTTGTGTTACAGATTCACACGATAGAGAACACAGCAATTTTGACGGACTGGGTCGAGGAAACGAAACGTAAACCAAGCAAGATAAATGTTGCCTTATCGGCTCGCTTGTCAGGTGGGTTTGTCTTGCTGGGTTTGTCATGCCACAACTGTTGAATGGTCGGGGTGTATGGAGGATGATCAGTGCTCGTTTTAAAATTCCGAAACTTAAATGCTCAATTGAAATGCATGTGTATGTTTATATCAGTGTGCATGATTCATGCCACAATGAAATTGCAATGTTAAAATGAAGATAGCTGATTGGAAAAGGTAAATGGTGAACAGACTTATAAATGGAAAGGGGCTTTTTTTTATTTTACAACTTCCAAATTTAGCATTTTTCTCTTCATTTTCAAAGTGTATGCAAATCGCTTTCTGGAAGCGTGAACCAGGAGAACAACACCACCACCATGCAATGAAACATCATAGCCGTGTAACGCTCTCGCATTGATGTTTAGACTACTGTAACTGACAGGGTTCAAACTGCTCTCCTGTACACCAGAATAGCAACTGAACCTGCTAAACCTAGGCAATTTAGCTTAGGGAGCCAATGCAATTTCTCTTGTCTCAGGCATAGTTGCACAACAATATCTAACATGTAATCTAACAAGTCTGCAACAACTACCTAATACACACAACTCTAAGTAAGGAATGAAATAAGAATATATAAATATATGGATGAGCAATGGCAGAGCGGCATAGGCAAGACGCAATAGATGGCGGAGGTCAAAGGATGTTTAATTGTAACCGAGGTGGTTCAGTCCCTACATATTCATGATGAGTAGGGGTTTAAATGAAATTGGGATCCTTAATCTTAAGACAAATCCCTAGCTGAAAAACCTATTTTGTAATATGTAGATGCATAAAGTAAACGACATAGTAGTTGCAGAAACTGACACTAAGAGCGTTGAAGTACAGGGCTCAACTTCTCTGCTGTTTTGGTGCCCTTTGGCCTCATTTAAAACTGTTGTGTAAATTTTACACTGAATATATGTGTGTGTCATTTCTGAAACGACTGTGCGCACACATTTTCAGAATTATAAACTTGGCATACACATTCTCATTTTATAAATCAGATCAGTCATAAAAATGTGTTTGTGAATAACTCTGCCTAAACACCTTATGGCAACAATAACCCCCTTTATTTGTTGTATAATTTGGAACTATTGACATTAGGCCATGGCATGTGAAATAAGTAAATATTTTAGTTTATCAATAGATTATTGGGATTCAATGTCCTGCCTTTGTATAGGCTCAGAGATTAAAAAAGGCAATGATGTCGCACTGCTATTGCACAGCAATACTGTAGCCTAAGCATACTGTCAAATATTTTACATAAGCTACCAGTCTATTTACTTTGTTGGCAGGATGTTTTAATCTTTAGCAGTAATTTATGCTGTATCTGGAAAAGGACTGTCAGTTTCTGGAACAATGGCAAATTCTTGTGAACGTGTCAGCAGAACGTTTTAATTCAACAATGTTTTGCATGAACTATGATTGATAACCAGCGAATTCTGAAACATTGTCTAAGGCAGGCTACAAAAAAATGCAATAATAGTACTTACAGTAGGTCCTACTTCAATGTAAAATATAAACGGTTCGCCTGTTAAACTCGACTGTATACCGGTATAATAACTCACGTTGCCTATGATATTCCAAAACTTGAAATACATATAGCCTATCTACAGTGCCTTGCGAAAGTATTCGACCCCCTTGAACTTTGTGACCTTTTGCCACATTTCAGGCTTCAAACATAAAGATATAAAACTGTATTTTCTTTGTGAAGAATCAACAAGTGGGACACAATCATGAAGTGGAATGACATTTATTGGATATTTCCAACTTTTTTAACAAATCAAAAACTGAAAAATTGGGCATGCAAAATTATTCAGCCCCTTTACTTTCAGTGCAGCAAACTCTCTCCAGAAGTTCAGTGAGGATCTCTGAATGATCCAATGTTGACCTAAATGACTAATGATGATAAATACAATCCACCTGTGTGTAATCAAGTCTCTGTATAAATGCACCTGCACTGTGATAGTCTCAGAGGTCCGTTAAAAGCGCAGAGAGCATCATGAAGAACAAGGAACACACCAGGCAGGTCCGAGATACTGTTGTGAAGACGTTTAAAGCCGGATTTGGATACAAAAGATTTCCCAAGCTTTAAGCATCCCAAGGAGCACTGTGCAAGCGATAATATTGAAATGGAAGGAGTATCAGACCACTGCAAATCTACCAAGACCTGGCCGTCCCTCTAAACGTTCAGCTCATACAAGGAGAAGACTGATCAGAGATGCAGCCAAGAGGCCCATGATCACTCTGGATGAACTGCAGAGATCTACAGCTGAGGTGGGAGACTCTGTCCATAGGACAACAATCAGTCGTATATTGCACAAATCTGGCCTTTATGGAAGAGTGGCAAGAAGAAAGACATTTCTTAAAGATATCCATAAAAAGTGTCGTTTAAAGTTTGCCACAAGCCACCTGGGAGACACACCAAACATGTGGAAGAAGGTGCTCTGGTCAGATGAAACCAAAATTGAACATTTTGGCAACAATGCAAAACGTTATGTTTGGCGTGACAGCAACGCCGCTCATCACCCTGAACACACACCATCCCCACTGTCAAACATGGTGGTGGCAGCATCATGGTTTGGGCCTGCTTTTCTTCAGCAGGGACAGGGAAGATGGTTAAAATTGATGGGAAGATGGATGGAGCCAAATACAGGACCATTCTGGAAGACAACCTGATGGAGTCTGCAAAAGACCTGAGACTGGGACGGAGATTTGTCTTCCAACAAGACAATGATCCAAAACATAAAGCAAAATCTACAATGGAATGGTTCAAAAATAAACATATCCAGGTGTTAGAATGGCCAAGTCAAAGTCCAGACCTGAATCCAATCGAGAATCTGTGGAAAGAACTGAAAACTGCTGTTCACAAATGCTCTCCATCCAACCTCACTGAGCTTGAGCTGTTTTGCAAGGAGGAATGGGAAAAAATTTCAGTCTCTCGATGTGCAAAACTGATAGACATACCCCAAGCGACTTACAGCTGTAATCGCAGCAAAAGGTGGCGCTACAAAGTATTAACTGAAGGGGCTGAAAAGGGTGCTGAATAATTTTGCACACCTATTTTTTTTCAGTTTTTGATTTGTTAAAGTTTGAAATATCCAATAAATGTCGTTCCACTTCATGATTGTGTCCCACTTGTTGTTGATTCTTCACAAAAAAAAATACAGTTTTATATCTTTGTTTGAAGCCTGAAATGTGGCAAAAGGTCACAAAGTTCAAGGGGGCCGAATACTTTCGCAAGGCACTGTATTTACTAGCCTACTAGGTCCAATTTAAATGAGAAATGCACATTATCAATTGTTGTATGGGTCCTTCAGGAATTTTACCCCGGTCTTCTGATTTTCGCTCTTCTCACTAACACATGGTCTAAAGTTTGTGGGGAGGTGAGCACATTCTAATTTTTTTTTAAATAAATACATGTTTTTAAAAGCCAAATTTTGTGTGAATTTGTGCATGTACATTTTGGGGTATATTTTGTACATTCGCGTGGTTAATACATTTTTGGAGTCGACTCGCCACAACTACATCATTGTGGCTAACAGTTGGAAAAATAGCAGAGAAAGGCAAGCGACAGCAGCGAAGTCCTGAATGGCAGTACTTTGAGAACGAAATGCAAACGTTACGATTTGGAATTGAGATACAATATTTGTGGCACAGGTGCAATCCTTAACCATCTGAAAGGGATGCTCAGTGAGACCCAAACTGTTGCTGGCAGCAGCACCGCTGCATTGTGAATTCACGTGGAATTCGAGCTCTCTATGCAAAAAAAGAAGGACCCTGCCTCAAAGATAATTTGTGAAAATCCAAATATCTTCATTGTAAAGGGTTTAAACACTGTTTCCCAGGCTTGTTCAATGAACCATCAACAATTAATGAACATGCACCTGTGGAACGGTTAAGACACTAACAGCTTACAGAATGTAGGCAATTAAGGTCACAGTTATGAAAACGTAGGATACTGAAGAGGACTTTCTACTGACTCTGAAAAGCACCAAAAGAAAGATGCCCAGGGTCCCTGCTCATCTGTGTGAACGTGCTGCAAGGAGGCATGAGGACTGCAGATGTGGCCAGGGCAATAAATTGCAATGTCCGTACCGTAAGACAGCGCTACAGGGAAACAGAATGGACAACTGATCTTTCTCGCAGTTGCAGGCCACGTGTAACACCTGCACAGGATCGGTACATCCGAACATCACACCTGCAGGACAGGTACAGGATGGCAACAACTGCCTGAATTACACCAGTAATGCACAATCCCTCCATCGGTGCTCAGACTGCCCACAATAGGCTGGACTGAGGGCTTGATTGAGGGCCTGTTGTAAGGCAGGTCCTCACCAGACATCACTGGCAACAACGTCGCCTATGGGCACAAACCCACCGTCGCTGAACCAGACAGGACTGGCAAAAAGTGCTCTTCACTGACGAGTCGCGGTTTGGTCTCAACAGGGGTGATGGTCGGATTTGCGTCTATCGTCGGCGGAATGAGCGTTACACTGTGGCCTGTACTCTGGAGCGAGATCGATGTGGAGGGTCCGTTATGGTCTGGGGCGGTGTGTCACAGCATCATCGAACTGAGCTTGTTCGTCATTGCAGGCAATCTCAACTCAACTGTGCGTTACAGGGACAGACATCCTCCTCCCTCATGTGGTACCCTTCCTGCAGGCTCATCCTGACATGACCCTCCAGCATGACAATGCCACCAGGCATACTGCTCGTTTTGTGCGTGAATTCCTGCAAGACAGGAATGTCACTGTTCTGCCATGGCCAGCGACGAGCCCGGCTCCCACGTCTGGGACCCCCCCCCAAGAGTGTCCAGGAACTTGCAGGTGCCTTGGTGGAAGAGTGGGGTAACATCTCACTGCAAGAACTGGCAAATCTGGTGCAGTCCATGAGGAGGAGATGCACTGCAGTACATAATGCAGCTGGTGGCCACACCAGATACCGACTGTTACTTTTGATTTTGCCCGCCCCTCTTTTGTTCAAGGGCACTAACTGACTAACTGAAATGGAATGTCTGTGGAACTTGTTCAGTTTGTCTTAATTGTTGAATCTTGTTATGTTCATACAAATATTTACACATGTTAAATTTGCTGAAAATAAACGCAGTTGACAGTGAGAGGATGTTTCTTTTTTTTGCAGTTTTTATTTATTGATAAATTTATATTAAAAAATATATTTAATTTAATTTTTAAACAAAGGCAGTTTAAATGTAAAGAGTGTCCGTTTGGTACATCCTGTAATGATGAGTAGGCCTTGCTTAGACCTGAATAGTTGCATTTGTTCCGAGTCAATTTCCATACACTGAAAATTAACATGGACGATGTTACGTGAGAATGTTAAATTGGTTATTTGAAAAATGAAAACATCCACTTTCGACTTCATTTTGCACAGTGCATTTAGGATTTTCTGTTTATTTGGCTTCCAATGACCATTTAGAATTTCTGAACCATTTTCTAGTTTTATTTCAACTTTGCAATTTAATTGTGGTATGAATCATGCACACTGATAGAAAAATGCATTTTATAATTTTCACACTCCTATTTAGTATTGCATTTTCAAACTGGCCCTGATCATGCTCCATATGGGTGACTGGTATGTGAATGTGTTTTGACACTTTTTTTTGTTGTTGTTGTTGTAAAGGTGGTTAGGTGATTATTCTATCCATATGACTTGTATACAGTTCTTGTTTGTCGTGGCTATGATAAATGTTATTTTCGGCTGTAGGACTGTGGTGTGAGGTTTGACACCATCCGCCGTTTCAAGCAGCATGTCCGCAGGAAGCAACATCAACAGGTGGGATGTCAAGCAGCTCATAATTGTTCAAGATGTGTTTTGTACAAACTGCATTTCTAAGCTATGGCAGGCCAACCCTCCTTGAGAGCTACTGGGGGTGCAGGCTTTTGCTCCAGCCCTGCTTTAATACATCTGTTTCAGTTCATGGCCACAATGAGCAGGTTATTTATCTTGTGTATTCGTGCAGGGCTGGAACAATAGCCAGTAGCTCTGCAGGAAGACTGATTGCTGCCCCTGCCATAGGAACACTGCCTGTACAAACCACAGCAGGAAATCAAGGTCTTGTGATGAACTGAAACTCAGTGTACTTTTTGTTCAAGGATGTGCTTTAAGTTGGAGACATTAGTATTTTCATATTGCTGTTTTTTAAATTGGCATTAAAATCACTGCATGTTTTATCTGTCTGTGTCTGTCCCATCAACTACAGCAAGTGGCAGAGCTCTTCCAGACAGGTAGGGTGTGTCTCTTGTTGCAGAATGCTTAGAATTGTTTTTTGGGGTGATATGTGAAAAACGGATAAAGAAAGGTTGAAGTGTAACAAAGTAACTGTCCAGTGAAAATCTCACTTTTTAAAACGTTCACATTTTTACAGATACTGAAGATGTTTACTTGCCCTATATTTGTGGCCAACGCATAAATCGGAGAAAAACGCTTCAAAACCTCAAACTTGTATCTCATGCGGACCGTTTAAAAAATGCTTGCCATTTCCTCATCGAACATGTTATCTCCTTGAGGATGAGCTGGCCAATCAACGGTCTACTTGTGTAAAAAGAAAAATGTCATTACCGGTATATGCCCACTTTTGTTGGGGTATTCCTACACCATTCCAGCACAGAAAAGCTGCCTTTTAGCATATGATTACAATATCAGTGAAATAGTTATCCTTCCAAGAAATTGTAAGTAATTATAGATCATATTTCATATAAATCACCTTGTTGTTTTCACCTTGTTGGCTAGGGGATTCAAACTAGCGACCTATTGGTTACCAGCCCAACGCTCAAACCGATAGAGTACCTTGGGTATGGTCTGTGCACTGTGCCAGGTTACCAGCATAGGGTTGCTTTCTGTCAACCCAGTCACTATTCTGTGTGTCTGAGACAGCTCTTAAATCTTAATTTCAAAAGTAACAGTTTGGGAGAAGGGCTTCCCCTTTGTCTCTATGGGGGTTTTCTGTTAGGAGAATGTGTTTCTTGTTAAAAGGCTGAATGGCACTAAAGGGAGTGAGCAAAGACACTGTGTAATCTTGGGGTTAAGTGTATTTATTGGTATAATTATATAATGGCCTATAGTTATCTGTACTTAAACCTATAATGGCCCGTAGTAATATTGTGGTCCGATAATGGCAGGTAGCAATCTTATTGCCTATAGTAATCTACTTATTAGTTTTTGGAGATTATGTATAGGCGCGCCACCAATATAATTGATCTAAAGAACTAGAGGGAGGGGAAACTGTCACGCTGGTATAAAGGATTTGGAGACAGGTACAGGAATACACAATTGGGGTTTAATACACCCAAAAAAACACGAATACAAAAACACTGGGATGTACCCAAACAAAAGAGCGAGGGTAACCTTGTTGGACGATACAGACGTGAACAATAACTGACAAAGTCAGAGGGCACATATATAATATACTAATCAGGGGAAATGGGAACCAGGTGTTTGTGTGTAATCAGACAAGACAGTCCGGGGTTGATGAGTCCCATTCAGTGAAGCCTAGAAAGCCGGTGACGTAGACCTCCGGAACTGGTGGACCGATTGAGCATCAGTACCGGGGGGATCCGTGACAGAAACCCCACCTAGAGGGAAGAACTTAGATTTGGAAACAATGGTGGAGTAAAGCTGAGGGGATATGGTTATTAGCAAAACGTGGAGGGACTATGAAACTTGTATAAAAGGAGTGGACTGAGTCCGGCAGTTACTCCATGAACCAACTCTACTTGTTACTTTGTAATAGTCTATTTGAATTCACAGTATCAGAGAGATTATTTAACCAATATTTCCTATTTCCATGACATCTCTCACCCTCCCACTTTCTCTTCCCCTCTCTCTCTCAGATGAGTACCACGGTCAAGGTAAGCCAAATCTGCTGTCTTCAGTTTACAAAGTAGTTAACAGTGGACTTCCATTTCGATCCCTAGCCTGCTCTCCTAGCCCCTACCTCTTCAATATTCACAATGTGAATGGACTAGATTGATCTCTCTGCTCTTTTTCTTTTGTGTAGTTTACTTTGCCCCTTTCTTGGTTCTGGAGCATCTGGCCAGGAAACCCACAAACACCCCATATCCCATCATCGGTAAGTGTGTGTTTCTTTCTAACTTCTTCATTTGTGTATGTCCCAGGTCTGTGACTTGTGTCTTTCTGACTTCTTCATTTGTGTATGTCCCAGGTCTGTGCCTGGTGACATTGTGTGTGAGTCCAGAGGGGAGGGATACTTTCTACCTTTGTCACAGTTGTGAGGAGAAGTGTGGCCCAGGACAGATCATAGACCACCTCCTCTCTGCTGACCACCTCTCCAACTACTATGTAAATACACACACACACACACACACACACACACACACACACACACACACACACACACACACACACACCAATTAAACTGCAGCCAGAGTAGTCTGTAATTTGTTTTGTTTAATTTGTGTGTGTATCAGAGCTACACAGACCCTGATGTGTTGAGTTTCTCCTGGATGCCTAACATGGATATGTTGAACCTCCTACGGCCGTTAGCTGTCAAAGAGATGGACAAGAATGGACCTGGAGTGCTACGGGTAACTGTACTGGTTTTCTCATTGTGATTGGTGTGTGTGCCGTGTCGGGCCTACTCACGTGTGTGTATTTGTGTGTAGGTGCTGGACATGCCTAAGAGTGTGTCTGTGAAGTTGAGGACAAGTGGCTACTCTAAAGGTACAACTGTCACATCACTGCTATTCATTGGTACAGTAAGAAGTTACTCCACACGATTAACTAACTTTCTTTCTGTCTCTCAGTCATGCAGGCCCTGACTCAGACTGACAGGCTGGCTGAGTGTATCAGAGGTGAGTGTGCATGTCCTTTTCTCTTCAATCACTTCTTTATATCTAGTTTAACATCTGTGTTGACTAAATCTATCCCTTTTTTCCTCTCACTACATCCCTCTTCCTCTCTAGCTGACAGACCAGAAAGGATGACTATACAAGAGTACCACAGAGACCCCAACAGGAAACACCCTCTGCTGGGTAGGAACCATTATCATAAACACTGTAGCAGGGGGGAAGAGGAAGGCTGTGACACAGTATGTCAGTGACCTCAAAATGGCATGTGCACATCGCAGTAGACTCTGGTTCTAGAGACTACCATAACTACTAGTGTTGCACGGTGTACCGAGACTTTTTCGATACTATAACGTGAAAAGCGGTTCACTATTAGAATTTGTTACTTTCTGTCAAATGTGTCGTAAGTTTGAAAAGAAACTAAATGTATTGAACCTGTTAGAAAATGTATTCATTTGCCCAAGCTTATCGTAAGAGATGAGCAGAAGGCATCAGTGATTTGTATTCCCAGCAACTTTCTGAAGGAATGCCCTTGTCTGTGTGTGCCGTGTGTGCCGTACGTGTTTAACACTTTGTGTAGCCGTTGGTGATGCTAATAGGGTGGCACACAATTGGCCCAGCATCATCCGGGTTAATGGGAGGGTTTGGCTGGGGTAGGCGGTCATTGTAAATAATATTTTTTTAACTGACTTGCCTAGTTTAAATAATAAGTATTCAGGTAGATGGAAAGGCTTTCCCAAAAACCTTTTATATTAAGTACAAATTAGCCTATGCCTACCTGGCAAAATAATTATTTGCATCATTTCAATGGGCATTTGTTTTGCATACTCCATCACACGCCAACGCTCTAACCACTAGGCTACCCTGCCGCCCCAGATAACTGCTAACCAAACAGTGCTAGTCTCATGCCACTTCATTTAAAAGGTAACTACACACAAACAGGAATCTTTGTGGTTAAAGCGTCATTGTGGACTTAACACATTTATTGATTTTTCTAAAAAAATAAATAATAATTGAGCAAAAACCTAAAAGAAGTGGGAAAAATCTGTCACATCTGCAGTGTTATCATTTTGGTATCATGATATTAAACCTTTTGTAGGTTTGTGATGGTAATTAAAATATTGAACAAGTTTATGACAAATGCTTGAATCCAATTAGTATTTTATTTACCAAACGTAAGTTTTACATCTCCTTATACTGTCAACTTACACATGTACATTCTCATTGATCAGGTCAGTTATATGATCACTTTGTGACTTTATCAGCGCTATTCTAGATAATAACGGTCATGCATGTTATCGTCTTTGTTTTCCATGACCAGTGCAACGAGGCTTGTTATTCCCGAGAAGTGTTACTTAACACCCACACAATGAACATAATACTATACGACGTGCCCAAGCAGATATTTGTGGGAGAAGTGTTTTTTTGTTACAGAGACTCTCATATAGTGAAACCGAGTCAGTTCCCATCAACCTGGTATCGATGTAAAAATTCTGGTATAGTGACAACACTAATAACCACTGCTACATAGCAGAGGAAATGGCCATCACCCAGCTATTAGGTTGCCAAACGGAGATAAAGGATCAGTTGACGACTTCCTCGTTCAGATGTCTCTTTATTCACAGCACACTAACACTGCCTCTCAGATCGACATCAATAAAGTAGTGTGTCCCTACGCATGTTAGCGTTTTTCGTCATGAATCTTGTTCTAGGGGCAGCTCTGCAGAGTGGTCACTAGCTGGTACAGCCAGAGTCTCATAAAATCAGATTTTAAACCTAATCTTAACCACACTGCTAACCCTAACCTTGAATTCAAAATTTTTGTTTTCGTGAATGTTTACAGTGTAGACCATCCCTTTTCTCAGATGTGGGGCTGTAGGTTTTGGCAGAGAGCTAGACAGACGGAGGCCTCAATATTCAGCTAGACAGTGAGCATAAGTACAATGGCATGTTATTAATTTGCTTAATCAATGGTGGGGGTCTTTAGAATACCCCCAAAATCAACTTTAACCCTTCACTTGTCAGAGCATAAACCTGAGGTGAGTTCAAAAAAATATGTTTGCAGTGAACATGTAGCCAGAGTAACAATTTTAGTTGAACGATTTTTGAATTAACATTCTGAAATGTTACGGTGAAACATCAAACAGTGACATTTTCTAAGGATTACTGTTGCTTTTTAGTGACAATATTCAAACTGAAAACAACTTAGCTAAAAATCTACATGGCCACTTGATTATTTTTAGCAGTAGTTTAGACCCAAAACAGACACTTACGTTCGCCGTACAGTATCTTCTCTGACTGTTAGCAAACATTGGCGAACGATCGCGAACAACACAAAACAAATGGAATATATTTGCTAACGTTGGCCAATGTTCACAAACTATTTCCCTTGTTGAACGCACCTGTGTGTCAGTGACTACCCCTAACTTCTGATCCTTTACCTGTGACCTGTAGGTCTACAGCACCTGGTGGAGTACTGCTGTGAAGGGCATGACCAAAGGAAATCCTACCTCTGTCAGCTCTGCCGCCTCCCTGTCCCCTCACGGAGGGTCATCAAACACACACTCGGCTTTGACCACCTCTACTGGTACTTTGTAAGTAACTGTGTTTGTGTATCTGGGGACTCGCACTTGGTAAGAATCTGCTACCAGCAACCAGTCATTTTCAATGAAAGGAAAAGAGGACAGACTCACAGTCTTAAAGGTCGACCACAAGAGAGCAAGCAACCAATGTTCTGCATTTCTAATATTATGCAAATTACAGCGAAGTTACCGCACGGTAGCCAATCGGAAGAGGGCAAGCTCATGCAAGCAAGCTTCGACGTTAGCTAACCAAATTTTTTTTCCATGCATGCTTTTTGAGGATACACCCGTGAGGTGGTGTATCAACTATTTCATCGCTCATTACAGCTTCAAGTGTGGGTCTGGCATGTGTGTTACACCCTCTACTGGTATTTCTTGACTACCTCTGTATGTGTAGAAGGTGTTTCACCCCTCCACCCTCCTGATGAAGGACTGTTATAAAGAGTACAGCTGCAGGTTCATCGCCATGATCCTGGACCTGGCCAATCAGGTGCAAGACATCAGTCAGTCAGCCAATATGGAGATACAGGTGAACAATACCACACCCCTATCTGTTGACTGCACCCTCAAACCAATAATTGAATCAATCTGACTGATAACCTAATGGTCTGTCTGTCTGTTACAGCAAGTTGTGTTGGAACCAGCAGTGTTCTCCTCAGTTGAGTTTTCTGTCTACACAGAGGGTGAGTAGACATGCATACAACCGCACTCTTTAAAATAATGAATAGATGTGGTCTAAGCCTCTGCCTCCAGAACACGTATACTGCTGTAGCATGAGGTTGAATCCAGCCAACTGCTATTTCAGCAACCCACACCTCTTGAAAAAATTTCAATCATACATACATGTATGTACAGCGTGTGTGTACACGCTGTAGGGTCTCTATCACACACACACACTGACATATGTTTGCTGTTTGTAGCTCTGAGGAAGTTGCAGACCATTAGGAGAGCTCGTAAGGAGGGCAGCCTTAAGACCAGCATTATACCTGGAGACAAACTGGGTACGTACTGGGAAGGAATGTTTTCACATGTTGCCTTGTTGAAAAGCACATCTTGAAATCTGTTCCATTTCTATTCCTCCCTCTGTTTGTATGACTTCTGCCTCTTGCTCAGTCACCCTCAAATCAAGGTTTATCGGTCACGTACACAGTTTTGCAGATGTTATCGCAGGTCCAATGCAGTACACACAATTTAAAAATAAAACAAAAAGAAAAAACAATTTTAAGACCTATCAGAACGAGAAATGACTGAGTCCAGAATATAAATATTTACACTACATGACCACTACATGACCACATACTTTTGGCCATCTGCTTGCTGAACATTTGTAAATAAGAATTTGCATTAAATATGGAGGAGTCCCCCGTTGCTGCCGTAACAGCCTCCTCTCTTCTGGGAAGGCTTTCCACTAGATGTTAGAACATTGCTGCTTCTATTCATCCACAAGCATTAGTGAGGTCGGGCACTGATGTTGGGCGATTATGTCTGGCTCAAAGTCGCCGTTCTAATTGATCCCAAAGGTGTTCGATGGGGTTGAGGTCAGGGCTCTGTGCAGGCCAGTCAAGTTCTTCCACACAGATCTCAGCAAACTACTTCTTTATGCATCTTGCTTTGTGCATGGGGCATTGTCATGCTGAAACAGGAAGGGCCTTCACCAAACTGTTGGCAAAAAAATGGAAGCACAGAATCGTCTAAAATCCAATGGCGGCGAGCTTTACACCAGTCCAGCCGACGCTTGACATTGCACATGGTGATCTGCGGCTGCTTGGCCAAGGAAACCCATTTCATGATGCTCCCTACAAACAGTTATTGTGCCGACGTTGCTTCCAGAGGCAGTTTGAAACTCAATAGTGAGTGTTGCAACCGAGGACATACGATTTTTACGCAGTTCAGCACTCGGCGGTCCCATTCTGTAAGCTTGTGTGGCCTACCACTTCGCGGCTGAGCTTTGGTTGCTCCTAGACGTTTCCACTTCACAATAACACTTACAGTTGACTGGGGAAGTTCTAGCAGGGCAGAAATTTGACGACCTGACGTCACTGAGCTCATCAGTACGGGCCATTATACTTCCAATGTTTGTCTATGGCAATTGCATGGCTGTGCTCAGTTTTATACACCTGTCAGCAACAGGTGTGGCTGAAATAGCCTAATCAGCTAATTTGGAGGGTTATCCACATACTTTTGGCCATGTAGTATATGAATATAAAAGGTGCAGCTATGCCTTCTTCAAAAGGTAGAAGCACAGAATCGTCAGAACCCCCTTGACTTTTTCCCAATTTTTGTACAGTCTGAATTTTTCAAATGGATTCAATTGATTTTTGTCACTGGCCTACACACAATACCCCATTTAATATAAAAGTGGAATTATGTTTAGAAAAAAAAAAAAGTTTACAAATGTAATTAAATGAGAAGCTGAAATGTCTTGAGTCGATAAGTATTCAAACCCTTTTGTTATGCAAGCCTAAATAAGTTCAGGAGTAAAAATGTGCTTAATTTTTTAAATATTTAACCTTTTATTTAACTAGGCAAGTCCGTTAACAAAGTCTTATTTACAATGTAGGCCTAGGAACAGTGGGTTAACTGCCTTGTTCAGGGGCAGAATTTTACCTTGTCAGCTCTGGGATTCAATCTAGCAACTTTTCGGTTACTGGTCCAACCACTAGGCTACCTGCTGCCCCACTTAACTTTACAAGTCAAATAATAAGTTGCATAGACAATAATAGGGTTTACATTTTTTCTTTTTAATGGCCAGCTCGTCTCTGTACCCCACATGTACATTTATCTGTAAGGTCTCTCAGTTGAGCAGTGAATTTTAAACACATATTCAACCATAAAGACTAGGGAGGTTTTCCAATGCCTCGCAAAGAAGGGCAGCTATTGGTAGATGTGTAAAAATGGAAAAAAGCAGACGTTGAATATCCTTTTGAGCATGGTGAAGCTATTAATTACACTTTTGATTGGGTGTGTATTGATACAAGATACAGGTATCCTTCCTAACTCTGACGGAGAGGAAGGAAACCACACAGGGATTTTTATCATGATGCCAATGGTGACTTTTTAAAACAGTTACAGTTTAATGGCTGTGATAGGAGAGACTTGAGGAAGGATCAACAACAACAGTTACTTTACAATACTAACCTAATTGACAGAGTGAAAAGAAGGAAGCCTGTACAGAATAAAACATTCTGAAACATGAATCTTGTTTGCAACAAGGCACTAAAGTAATACTGCAAAAGATGTGGCAAAGCAATTAACTTTTTGCCCTGACTACTAAGTTTTATGCTTGGGGCAAATCCAATACAACACATTACTGAGTACCATTCTCCATGTTTTTAAGCATAGTGGTGGTTTTCAAAGTACAGAGATCCTTGGTAAAAACCTGCTCAGGACCTTAGACGGGGGCGAAGGTTCACCTTTCACCTTAAGCCCACAGACGAGACAACACAGAAGTGGTTTCTGGACAAGTCTTTGAATGTTCTTGAATGGCCCAGCCAGAGCCCGGACTTGAACCTGATCGAACATCTGGACAGACCTGAAAATAGCTGTGCAGCGACGCTCCCCATCCAACCTGACAGAGCTTGAGAGGATCTGCAGAAAAGATTGGGAGAAACTCTCCAAATACAGTGCCAAGCTTGTAGCGTCATACCCAAGAAGACTCGAGGCTGTAATCGCTGCCATAGGTGCTTCAACAAAGTACTGAGTAAAGGGTCTGAATATTTATGTAAATGTTATTTCTTATTTTTTTTATATACATTTGCAAAAATGTCTACCTCCTGACTAGCTCACTGGGCGAGGAGGAACTGCCCCAAAATAAATAACTTTTCCAGTTGAAAGCTGCCTATGTGGCATCTATAGTAGTCGTATACATAAATTATAGTTCAATCGAGTACAGACTTAACTGAATGACAACCAAGAGAGAATATAATAATATAATAATTTTATTTAATAGTTTAGGGTAGACCTCGTCTCTGAGGAATGCTAGTCATAGCCAGATGCTGATGACTTGTGTGGTAGCAATTCTATAGGAAGAGAAAAGAACAAAAAAGCTCAACGAACAGTGTTCTTTGCTTTTATAGAGAAGCACATCCTTTTTGTATATACGTGGCAGTCAGCAGATGGTGTGTAAAGACAATTAGTTGTCTGTTTTACATTTAAGATACAGTGCCTTGCGAAAGTATTCGGCCCCCTTTGCAACCTTTTGCCACATTTCAGGCTTCAAACATAAAGATATAAAACTGTATTTTTTTGTGAAGAATCAACAACAAGTGGGACACAATCATGAAGTGGAACGACATTTATTGGATATTTCCAACTTTTTGAACAAATCAAAAACTGAAAAATTGGGCGTGCAAAATTATGTCATACCTGTGGTTTATGGTCTGATCAACCATGGCTGTCAGCCAATCAGCATTCAGGACTGGAACCACCCAGTTTTTATAAATATTGAATAAACCCTGGGTGAATGCTTAAGTGTTCTCTCAGAGCTCACACCGACCGTGGTAACATTGGAAGTTGGATATTCAACAGAAATGCAGCTCTATTGGTCTAGTTGGGGACAGTCAATAACTAACACAATGTAAATGGGACAATATTTTCTAAATTTGATAGCTCCAAATTTCACTTACTTAGAAACCTCACCAATTGTAAAAATTAGTAATCAAATATTGTAGTACTTTCATTAGAACTGAAAGGTGTGAAAATATTGTCCCATGTACATTGTGTAATTTATTGATGGTCCCTAACTATCCCCAATAGAGCTGCAAATCTGAATATTCAACCTCTAAATAACTTTATTGCGGTCGCACATCGGAAGCTCTGGTTAGTGGTTAGAGCGTTTGGGCCAGTAACCAGAAGGATGCTGGATCGAATCTGACAAGGTAAAAATCTGTCATTCTGAGCGAGGCAGTTAACCCACTACTCCCCGTGGATGTCGATTTTAAGGCCCCCCCCCCCGCACCTCTGATTCAGAGGGGTTGGGTTAAATGCGGAAGACTCATTTGTTGAATCCATTCAGTTGGAGATACCTAGTCAATTTTCCCTTTCCCTGAAGAATAGCGGTCTGATCTCACCTCAGTCAAGCACTGACGCTAATTGGCAAAAGTTGGCTAAAATGAGGCGAAAACAGCCCGTACAACCCCTCTTTAAATCGTCTGTTATAGCTGAATCAGAATTAGTTAGGTAACAAAGATAAATAAGATGTTTTATTTACTTTATACTTGTCATTAGAATGTCTTCTTTTGGACTATACTGTTGGCAGTTGCAGTTCTCTAGGGAAAAGTCACTTGGGGCCCAGTGAGGGGAGAGGTCAGGCGTGTCTTTTACATGAATGGTAATGGGCAGAATATCAGAAAGGGAGAAATCCAGCTTGAACATTGTCTTCATAATGAATATATCTGTGAAACCATGTGAAGGGCTCCACTATGTCTGTACTCCAGTCACTCCCTCCCTTTCCCATTGGGGGGGAGGAGTGTGGCAGTGTCTGGAACCATTGTATGTCCCCTCTGTTGCCCTTCTCTTGACCTAGTATATGACCTAGAGGCTCACTCCCCTCCGTGAGCTTGCCCAGGAGAAGGGATGCATTTGAGATGGGGGTATCTAGAATTGACAATTGATATGCCATTGGATGAGGTAATGTTTTGGTACTATGAAGTACCAAGAACGAGAAGTAGAACCTCGCCTAAGAGACCAAACTGGACAATAATTTATAGCTAATGCCATCTGACTATGGGATACTCCTCTCTCAAGTAAAAGGCCCTTTGTGAAGTACCTAAGATATGTGGTTTGTCATGTGAGTTGGCTATAAAAGATATTAAGTCTTCTTTTGAAAGCTCTCTGAGAATTCATTTATAGACACTGAATTGATCTGAGAGTCACAGGGCTATGGTGAAGCTCATATTATTAAAATATGAAGTTTTAAGTGGTGTGTGGTTTAACTCATCATTTAGTAATACAGGAAATGACCACGACACGTCCCAGACACAGCACACTCACACCCTAACAGAATACCTGGTTTATTTAAGGCTGAGGCTTAAAGCACCCCAGGTTTGCTAGAGCAGAGAGGTCATCAGAGTGGTCCTGTACAGGACAGATCATGTATAGCAGAATGAGTTTGAGGTAGTTTCCAGATCTGGAAGGGGGCATGTGGAGGAGTTTATGGAGAGTGGAATGTGCTGATGTAGAATAATCAAAGTAAAGTATGACTCTGTATAGAAAATAAGGTATTGCCCTCCTCAATCAGTTTAAGTGACTGTTTCAGATTGGCAGGACTCCTGATCCTCTCTCTCCCTCTGTTCTTACTTCTGCTCTGTGTTTGGCCAATTGATCTCAATGTCCCCTCTCCCACTTCAGTAATACTTTATTTGGATAGTCCAGCTAACCCTTATCCTAACCCTATACTTAACTCTTAGCCTAGCCCTAACCTTAGCCCGGACCCTTATTCTTAACCGTAACCTTACCAAGCAGTTGCTTATCAACAGATTGTTTGTTGATAGTAAGTCCATCTAGATGCTATGCAGATGGCCAATCAGGACTATCCAAATCAAGTGTTACCCCCTTCTTTCTCTGTTTAGAGTTGTGCCAGTCAGGGACTCTGTAACTCTCTGTTCTCTGGATCTTCTTTAGTTCCTTCCTCAGAAGGGTCAAATATTACCAAAGATGTTACCATGACTAACGTTGCTGAGGCTGTTCCTATGGAGACCAAGTCAAGCCCAGAGAAGACCTATGTCACACCTACATCTGTTGAGACTGTAGCTACAGCAAGTACTGCTCCAGTTGTTACCAAAGCTACTAGCCAGAGAGGGACCTGTCGACTGCACTGTCAGGTGAGGAATACTGTTCCTCACACCACACAGTAGCCACAATTTCTAATTTACCTGGGGTTAAGTGTCCTTCAGGTCCTGCTTCAGGACTGGTGACATGCCTCCTCTCAAATGTTTGCATGGTGGCTGCTCAACATGTTTACTTTACATCTACATCTGGAAATACTTAAACCCTCTCCCACACACTCTGAGGAACAGGAGGCTCATCAATTGTGTGTGTGCATCCCTGTCATCTCTGTATCCACTTCAGGACTGCAACGTGGTATGTGAGTCTGTGTCGCAGTACAAGTTACATGTGCGTCACTGGAAACACAAGGAGATGCTAGGAGTTATCTTTGAACCAGGTACTAGTGATGTTGACCACCAACCATAAAAAAATCAACTACTGCATCGTTTCCCTATCATGCTGTACATCTTTTGAGAGTTACATTGTTTATAAACAAGATGAACTATTTTTCTTCTTCTCAGGGGACGAGGACAGTAAAGGTGAGTTTTCTGACTCTAATGAAATGTATGTTTAATACGTTCATCTCATTGTCCAGTTCTACTGGCCATCAAGATCACTGACAACATTCTTCCTTCCCTTCTCTCTGCCGTTGGTATAGCCTGCATCCCATCCTTTACCTTGTATGAGTACATCCGGAACTCAGAAAGAACTGAACCAATTATTGGTAAAGGGGTGTCCTCTTTTCAGAAAAATATCAGATGTTAATATTAAATATTATTATGCTCTGTTTTGTCCTAGTTGCGCTACCATACATACTGTACTCTGTCGGACTCCATTTCCCAGGTGTCTATCTGTTGGTGATGTGTTTGAGTACTGAGTGTTGGAAAACGCCCTTCTACCTCTGTCACACCTGTCAGGAGATAATCCCTGCCAATCTCATCATGACTCACCTCACCTCCACACTCCACCTTCGACGCACCCTGGTCAGTGTGTATGTGTGTTGCTTTTTATATCACCCTTTATGGCTATGGCTGCTTCTAAATGATTTTTCAAACATCTATGTTGTGCTTATGAAGCATTATGAATGCTTTTTAAAGTCTGTGTATACATTGTAGTTAGGGCACCCACTTTCAACTATCTCTCTGTACCAGATGTACCAGAGTCCGCAGTGTCTGCCATTCGGGTGGGGGACAGAGATGGGCATGGAGGTCCTGAAGACTTTGGCCTGGGAGGAGGAGAGAGTCCGAGGAGAGAGAGACAATGTACTGAAGGTAGGGAAGGATGGGGGGGAGAAAGGGAAGTTGCTCTGGAGATGTGAAGGTTTATGGTCTCATTCCATTTCTTGCCCTCTCTCCCCCAGGTGTTTGATATTCCTGACAGTGTTTTCCACAGCATTAAGATGTCCTCCTACTCCTCCGGTAAGACATCTCCCCACTAAAAATAATAATAGATGTATTTTATATAGCGCATTTCATTACAAAGGGAATCTCAAAGACCCTTTTAAAAACATATGTAGGGTTGTGGCAGGTTCAGTCTTAGGCGCTGGTCTTCCACAGCTTATAATGTTGATGCTGATAGTGTTGATGCAGTTGAGAGTTGTAGTGGAGGGTGCGTCGATGGTACAGGGAGGGAGAAGTGTCAGTCGGATAGACAGGACTGACGCTCTTCATTGGGCACCTCGCAGTCTCTTCCTCCGTAGGTAGGCTGGATCATCAACTGCCGAATGTCTAGCACCCCCTGCATTCATGTCCTCTGTCTGTTCTCTCTTGCGCTCGCTGACTCTCATCCTCAAGCCATGAAGAAACTCAAGAACTTCCATCGTTATCTAAAAGGTTAGTAGACGTTCATCATGAAGTTTCTCTGGTGTCATAAGAGGAGCAATCAGGGCTCTAAGTGTTTGTCTCTGTGTGTTATCCTGTAGTTGACAGGCCGCTGACGTTTTCCGCCCATCTGAAAAACAAAGACCGGAGGATTCCTATGCTGGGTGAGTGCAGACCAAAATGAAAACAGAATCGAAAGGGTTTAAACTAAGTAAAACATTGTAAAATGGAGGTGGAAGCGCAAGCAGACACAGAAAGCAGGCATATAGAAATTAGACAAAGTGGACATACAGAAGCACAAATGCTATACAAACAGTAAGTGCTTGTTGTGGAGGTTCTTACCTTACCCTCTGAGTATTAACCACTATAGCTTTGTGGAAATATTTGTTTTACCATCTGTGCCTCTGTATCCTTTTTGTGTTACTGATGTATGTAACAATGAGGCCTCTGAATCCTCTTAGACCACTCACATACTGCACAGTACAGTCAGTCCTCTGAATGATTTCAGTGTTAGAACATCCTGCATCCAAGGGAATATGTGGTTTACACATGCATTTAGTTTCCTTAACTTTTATATGTTGCTCTGTCCCTTAGATATATTAGTATTAATTGCATGGATTCCATAGATTGAGGTGGAGGAAACTCCGTTTGTGTGCTACTTCTATACTACTCTTCCTGGCTAGTCGTTAAGAAATTCTGGAATTGGATTCAAGTGTTTGTCGTTTTGTTCTCGGTATCGACAAACACTATTCAAGACTACTTAAAGACACAACTTCAACATCTCAAACACCCTTTTTATACGTTAGAGGGGAAGTCTCTTTTGTCTTAAACCTATGGAATACAAACAAGTGTTCATAATAAATCCTGTTCCAAAAAGATAGTAAATACATTATGGAAACCAGTCGTCCATTTGAAGAGATGTTCTAATCACAAGTCTTAAACCATATTTATTATTTAATTACTTAACTTCTTATGGCTGCAATCCCTGTACAGGGATCAACATCAGGGGAAATTTCAGTGTGACAACTAAAAATACGTTGTAACATTAAACGTTCTTGAAAATGCAAGTGTCTGAGGAGCTGTTTCTGCAAGGACAGGACGTACTTCTGGACGGGTAAGTGCTAATGCCGTTTTATGAAATAGAAATATATATTTATATTATATGAAATAGACATTGGGTGCTGTTCAGGGGAGGGCAGGCCCACAACAATGGCCGGAGTTGATTGGAACAGCACTTCACCTTAGTGACTTCCCTCTGCTCTATACAATACATATCTGTTTATTTTATGTGATGATAAAAGGCTCATACAATACAAATATTTTTTAAATGTTTTCTTTCACAGTGATAGCGACTCCGACTGGGAGTCCCCGGTGCCAAGCTGCCCATTCTACCTCTGCCCCCAGTGGTGTTCATATGCCACAGTTCATTACAGTTCATTACTGCAGGCATGACTATGCCTCAGGGCCAAAAGAGCACAGCATGGAGGCGTCGTTGTGTTCTGTGTCGCATGAACTGCACCACTTGTTCAGTTTGCCTCTGCTTTACATCAGAAGGAGACTGCTATGGGACATGGCACAGGCAGCAAAATATTGTGTTGAGGACTTTCAAAGGGTGTACTGTTTTTTATTTTTTATTTATTTATTTTCGAATATTTTTGTAAACATATTTTTTTTTTGTGTGTTAGGATTGCTTTTTGATATGTTGTATATAGTTATTTGCACTGTTGTATATAGTTATAGGTCATTTCACCAATTCGGCCACTTGGGTATATTTTGGCAACTTGTGTGGGACTCCTGGGTGACTTCATGCTAAATGTCATGTAGCTCACCCATTCCTGAAGTTATCAGTCTGAAACTTTGCACACCTACAGTGGCCCTCTTGTGTTATCCTTCAAAATGATCTCCAGCATCCTATCTGATCTGACTGTGTGGCTACTCTAGGACATGTGAAAGATGCTACAACAATAAAAAACAGAATGCATGCTCTTTCTTTCCCTTTTCTTCCACCAGATCTACTGTGTTATATTATCCTACATCCAATTAACATTTCCACAAACTTCAGAATGTTTCCATTCAAATGATACCAAGAATATGCATATCCTTGCCTCTGGGGCTGAGCTACAGGCAGTTAGATGTGGGTATGTCTTCAGGTGGAAATTGAGAACAAAGGGATGCAGCCATAACAGGTTAATGGCTTAACTTCTTGCGGATGAGTGGGACGCTAGTCAGATACATCAAAATAAAGTTTAACTTGTTGTTAATCCAGCCGCCGTGTCAGATTTCAAAAAGGCTTTACAGCGAAAGCAAACCATGCGATTATCTGAGGACACCACCCAGCACACAAATGCATAACAAATCATTTGTTTACAAATCAAACAATAGGTACCCTAATACGCAAATAAACTAACATTTGAGACGGAGAATCGTTATTGTCTTTACCGGAGAAAAATACCAAAGAACGCACTCTCAAAGTTAACAAGACCATGCCATACCCTCTAAGCATAAAACAAAGGGGAAGCATGTTTTACCCGTGTTCGTGATACACAGTTAGACCTAGAAAAGTAGTTCCCATCAGAATTACCCCTCACCTCTGTGTTCAGGTCAATAACTCTATTTTTCTTTTTTCTCTCAGGTCTGCAGTTCCTGGTTCAGTACAGTGTTACTAGGGCCGGGGCCTCGTCTCCAGGCTGGGGCTTCCTGTGTTTGTTGTGTGAGAGGAAGTTGTCAGACGGACTCAGCATCGCTCACATACACAGCTATGAACATGTCACCGCATTCCTGGTAAATATACACACAAAGATTTACCAATTTGTTGCTCCAACACAACAACAAAAAAGCCTATTATAGCCCTCTTATACAAGTCTGTGTGTGTAGGAGCGTGCCCATCCAGGCTCTGTGAAAGAGGTAGAGGAGTCTGATAAGAGGAGCGAAATACTGCTGGACCTGGCACAACAGGCTGAGAAAATACATGCCATGGGGTGTCTACAGGTATCACACTCACACACACACACACTCCACCAGACTTGTCCAGGTAAAACACTCCAAACCAACACAAAAAAACAGTTATACCCTGTAGTGATGCATTGTCCTCATCCCTCGCTCTCTCCTTCTCCCTCTATCCCTTATAAGTTCATGATGTTGCAACGCTACATCGGGGAGTCAGTCATCTATGAGAAAGGTCAGTGTGTGTACATTTGTTTGGTCACCTTTGTTTGTGTGAGTGATTAACTGTATTCTGTAGCCTTAGTGATCTTGAAGGCGATCAAGAAGAGAGAGAACATGGGAGACCTGATGCCCATGCTACCACCTGGCAAGAAACTGGGTGAGTTAGAGGGGAGGGAGAGGTCGAAGGGAGGGAGAGGGTAACACATCAACTAGACATTTAACATTGGGGGTAGTGATGAAGGTGGCGATGATGTTGCTGTTTCTTAGTTCCCTCCAGTTCGATCAGAGACCAGAGCCAGACTACCCCAGAACCTGCCCCTACATCAGTAGGAGAGGAGAAACCAACCAGGAAAGAGACTGACAAAGACAATGAGACCGAGATGGACAGAGAGGCCACCCCCGAAACCATTCAAATGACCCAGGAGACTGGGGTGGAAGTGGACAAACGCATTGGCAAAGAAACCTGCAGAGAGACCAGTAAAGACACTGGCAGAGAGACCAGTAAAGACACTGGCAGAGAGACCAGTAAAGACACTGGCAGAGAGACCAGTAAAGACACTGGCAGAGAGACCAGTAAAGACACTGGCAGAGAGACCAGTAAAGACACTGGCAGAGAGACCAGTAAAGACACTGGCAGAGAGACCAGTAAAGACACTGGCCGAGAGACCAGTAAAGACACTGGCCGAGAGACCAGTAAAGACACTGGCCGAGAGACCAGTAAAGACACTGGCCGAGAGACCAGTAAAGACACTGGCCGAGAGACCAGTAAAGACACTGGCAGAGAGACCAGTAAAGACACTGGCAGAGAGACCAGTAAAGACACTGGCAGAGAGACCAGTAAAGACACTGGCAGAGAGACCAGTAAAGACACTGGCAGAGAGACAATAACAAAAGCTAGTCAAGAGACCAGGAAGGACAGCAGAAGCAGAGGGAAAGATAAGGAGGCGGAAAAGATAATCAAGGAGATGGAGACTGGCAAAAAAGAGACCAGTACAGAGACTGTCAAAAAGTTAGGGAGTAAGACTAGAAACATGACAGTCCATGAGACCAGCAAAGACACTGGGAAAATGACCAGTACAGAGACTGTTAAGGAGACTGAGAGAGAGACTAGCACAGACATGGAGAGAGAGACCTGTAGAGCTGTTAGTATTGTGGCCAGTAGAGCCAGCAATAGAGAAACCAAAAAAAAGCCAGAGACTTGTAAAACACCTGAAAAGAAGACCAATACTCAGACTGTGAAAGGAAAAACTAAAGGTGTGTTCATGTTTTGTGTGTGTGTGTGTGGCGTAGTCGGTAGTTTTGAGTGTTTATTTGGATCCTTGTTCACTGTTACAATTAGCTGTGTGTGTTTGTGCATACTCGCAATGAGTGCGAGGTAAGTGGCATAGTCAGCATTGTTGACTCTCTTTATCTTCTAGTGACTCCTCCCCCCATCTCCCCTCCAACCACTAATCTGTGGGATTTCCTGAAGAGGAAGAACCGAGGGGCTGTGATTGGTCAGTATCTCTGCAGTGTGTTTTAATGTATTCTGACAGATTATTGTTGAGCTGAACAGATGTATTATTTCACCTAGCAGGGCTGATTGAGATGAGCAAAATCCAAGTCAGTCCTATCCAATGAAGAGATAATGAGCAATGACACATTATCAGACTGAGTGTTGTGGTGAACTAGCCAGAGAGCAAATTATCTGGTGGAGGTCCTAGCCTCTCACCCACACCAATCAGTTAGCAGATCAACCTGGGTTTGGAGCTCATTGTCACTGATAGCTCTATCTGAGATTTATAAAAAAATAAAAATAAAAAAAAGGTTTGATAATGAGGTCAATGGAGACTTGTGTGAAAATGTGTGGTGATCTCAAGTTTGAATACCACACTTAGTGTAGGCGCGAAGACACTGCCTGTTTACTATTGTGAATGGGATGGAGTTTGCGGATATGTGAAGGTCCGATCTTAGTCGTGCAAATTTTACATCTAACTAAGATGTTTAGTGTTGTATCTATCAAGTGAAAAGTGTTCATGAACAAACACTTTAATTGAAGAATCCTTACGGCTAACCGACTACGTCACAAACTGTTCCGACCTGGTTCGGATGGGAAGCATTTAAGCCTTTAGTCTGACGTGGCAGGTCTTCCCAAAATCCTGTCTTGTTCACTCGACTAATGGAAGTCTGGCAAAGTTGATGTTTGTATTTATAGTTTGAACGTTCACAGAGGCGGTGGTATTCAGCACTCATATTTTATTGGCTCTGAGTAGAAATTATATTTCTTTGATTGTTCCTTGTACGATTTGGGCAAATCTAATAGATTTTTTTTTTTTTTTAACCAAATATTGTGATTTGCAATTTTACTTGTGATATAGGTCAAAACACTTCGGTGAACTGTTGGAATCATGGGAATATAATTATTATTCAAATTCTTTGGTTGGAATGCAGTGGGCACTTTGAATACTGTGTTTGGCATGAAAACACATTTTTTTTAAAGCCAGGGAGGGGTTATTGTGACAGGGTAGGAGCCAAACGGTTATTTAGTGTTTCCCAGGGGACCCTAATTAGACTCCAATTGATGTTACATTGTTCTCAACTGTCTCTGATTCATGTAACATATTCATGTTTAGCCTATTTCTCTCTAATGAATAACATGTTTTATGTGCAACAGTATGCATGCTGATCTAGGCCTACATCACCAGTGGAATCTGACTTATTAGCTAGCTTAGCTATGTTTCCTCTGGCTCGGGGTATTTGGCTAACTAGCAATTGCCATTAGCGACTACTCTTGTGCCACAACTTGCAAATCAAATGCTGACTAACTAGATATTTGCAGAGGGTAAGATGCACAAACTAGCCTAATAGTGTAATTATAGAGTGAATGTGGATTTATATCAAGAAGCAAAGTGGAAAGCAGCAATGTCACCAACATCTGTTGCATTGACAATGCAATGACCATGCAGAGCGAACTTGGAACTGCAAGTTTGCGCTTCTTGAGTGACGGGGCGGTGCTTGTTTGTGGGAAGCAGTGTGCCGAGGGGGACAACTCAAGGAGCGAATTAAGTCAACTATATAAAGTGGAGTTTCAAAATATTGCAGATTTGCAGACTTTTGTGATTTGGGTATTGCAGATGTCAAAATTGCGATACTGAGGAGAATTTGATTAATCGTGCAGCCCTATTATGAAGCATTATTTTTGTATCTTATGCAAGTCACATTTAAAAAATAAATTATTAATAATAAATAAATAAATAAAAAATCATGCAAAATAGTTGATTGGTTTGATAGTGGCAACACATCACTAGTGAAGGGCAGGCAGACTCAAAGAATACTCAGACCTTTAGGATGACAAATTTATTCAGCAGCTCTTAATCAGTAAAGCATACTTCAGCATTTGTACATTTTTTAAATTTAACCAGGTAGTCTAGTTGAGAACAAGTTCTCATTTGCAACTGCGACCTGGCCAAGATAAAATATAGCAGTGTGAACAGACAACACAGAGTTACACATGGAGTAAACAATAAACAAGTCAATAACACTGTAGACAAAAAGTCTATATACATTGTGTGCAAAAGGCATGGGAAGGTGGGCAATAAATTGGCCATAGGAGCGAATAATTGCAATTTGGCAGATTAACACTAGAGTGATAAATGATCAGATGATCATGTGCAGGTAGAGATACTGGTGTGCAAAAGAGCAGAAAAGTAAATAAATAGAAACCGTATGGGGATGAAGTAGGTAAATTGGGTGGGCTATTTACCGATGGACTATGTACAGCTGCAACGATCGGTTAGCTGCTCAGATAGCAGATGTTTAAAGTTGGTGACGGAAATAAAAGTCTAACTTTAGCGATTTTTTTATTTTTATTTTTATTTTTTTTGCAATTCGTTCCAGTCACAGGCAGCAGAGAACTGGAACGAAAGGCGGCCGAATGAGGTGTTGGCTTTGGGGATGATCCGTGAGATATACCTGCTGGAGCGAGTGCTACGGGTGGGTGTTGTTATCGTGACCAGTGAACTGAGATAAGGCGGAGTTTTACCTAGCATGGACTTATAGATGACCTGGAGCCAGTGGGTCTGGCGACGAATATGTAGCGAGGGCCAGCCGACTAGAGCATACAGGTCGCAGTGGTGGGTGTTATAAGGTGTTTTAGTAACAAAACTAATGGCACTATGATAAACTGCATCTAGTTTGCTGAGTAGAGTATTGGAAGCTATTTTATAGATTACATCGCCGAAGTCGTGGATCGGTAGGATAGTCAGTTTTAGAGTAAGTTTGGCGGCGTGAGTGAAGAAGGCTTTGTTGCGAAATAGAAAGCGGATTCTAGATTGGATTTTGGATTGGAGATGTTTAATATGAGTCGATGGAGAATTTACAGTCTAGCCAGACACCTAGGTATTTATAGATGCCCACATATTCTAAGTCTGAACCGTCCAGGATGGTGATGCTAGATGGGCGGGCGGGTGTGGGCAGCGAACATTTGTAAAGCATGCATTTGGTTTTACTAGCGTTTAAGAGCAGTTGGAGGCCACGGAAGGAATGTTGTATGGCATTGAAGCTCGTCTGGAGATTAGATAGCACAGTGTCCAAGGAAGGGCCAGAAGTATACAGAATGGTGTCGTCTGCGTAGAGGTGGATCAGGGAATCGCCCGCAACAAGAGCAACTTCATTGATATATACTGAGAAAATAGTCGGCCCGAGAATTGAACCCTGTGGTACCCCCATAGAGACTGCCAGAGGACTGGACAACATGCCCTCCGATTTGACACACTGAACTCTATCTGCAAAGTAGTTGGTGAACCAGGCAAGGCAGTCATTAGAAAAACCGAGGCTACTGAGTCTGCCGATAAGAATATGGTGCTTGACAGAGTCGAAAGCCTTGGCCAGGTCGATGAAGACTGCTGCACAGTACGGTCTTTTATCAATTGCGGTTATGATATCGTTTAGTACCTTGAGTGTTGCTGAGGTGCACCCGTGACCAGCTCGGAAACCGGATTGTACAGAGGAGAAGGTGCGGTGGGATTTGAGATAGTCAGTGATTTGTTTATTAACTTGGCTTTCGAAGACCTTAGATAGGCAGGGCAGGATGGATATAGGTCTGTAACAGTTTGGATCCAGGGTGTCTCCCCCTTTGAAGAGGGGGATGACCGCGGCAGCTTTCCAATCCTTAGGGATCTCAGAGAATACGAAAGAGAGGTTGAACAGGCTGGTAATAGGGGTTGCGACAATGGTGCTGGATAGAGGGTCCAGATTGTCAAGCCCAGCTGATTTGTATGGGTCCAGGTTTTGAAGCTCTTTCAGAACATCTCCTATCTGGATTTGGGTAAAGGAGAAGCTGGGGAGGCTTGGGCTAGTAGCTGCGGGCGGGGCGGAGCTGTTCGCCGAGGTTGGAGTAGCCAGGAGGAAGGCATGGCCAGCCGTTGAGAAATGCTTGTTGAAGTTTTCGATTATCATGGATTTATTGGTGGTGACCGTGTTACCTAGCCTCAGTGCAGTGGGCAGCTGGGAGGAGGTGCTCTTGTTCTGCATGGACTTTACAGTGTCCCAGAACTTTTTTGAGTTAGTTACAGGATGCAAATTTCTGCTTGAAAAAGCTAGCCTTTGCTTTCCTGACTGACTGCGTGTATTGGTTCCTGACTTCCCTGACCAGTTGCATATCGCGGGGACTATTCGATGCTATTGCAGTTCACCACAGGATGTTTATGTGCTGGTCGAGGGCAGTCAGGTCTGGAGTGAACCAAGGGCTATATCAGTTCTTAGTTTGGCATTTTTTTGAACGGGGCATTCTTATCTAAGATGGTGAGGAAGTTACTTTTAAAGAATGACCAGGCATCCTCAACTGATGGGATGAGGTCAATATCCTTCCAGGATACCTGGGCCAGGTCAATTAGAAAGGCCTGCTCGCAGAAGTATTTTAGGGAGCGTTTGACAGTGATGAGGGATGGTCGTTCGACCACAGACCCGTAGCGGATACAGGCAATGAGGCAGTGATTGCTGAGATCCTGATTGAAGACAGAGGTGTATTTGGAGGGCAAGTTGGTCAGGAAAATATCTATGAGGGTGCCCATGTTTACGGATTTAGTGTTGTACCTGGTGGGTTCCTTGATGATTTGTGTGAGATTGAGGGCATCTAGCTTAGATTGTAGGACTGCCGGGGTGTTAATAAGCATATCCCAGTTTAGGTCACCTAACAGAACAAACTCTGAAGCTAGATGGCGATCAATTCACAAATGGTGTTCAGGGCACAGCTGGGAGCTGAGGGGGGTCGGTAGCATATGGCAACAGTGAGAGACTTATTTCTGGAGAGATTCATTTTTAAAATTAGAAGTTCGAACTGTTTGGGTATGGACCTGGAAAGTATGACATTACTTTGCAGGCTAACTCCTCCCCCTTTGGCAGTTCTATCTTTACGGAAAATGTTATAGTTGGGTATGGAAATCTCAGAATTTTTGGTGGCCTTCCTAAGCCAGGGGGAATAAGCTTTGTTGTGCCCTCTTCACGACTGTCTTGGTGTGTTTGGACCATTCTAGTTTGTTGTTGATGTGGACACCAAGGAACTTGAAGCTCTCAACCTGCTCCACTACAGCCCCGTCAATGAGATTGGGGGTGTACTCGGTCCTCCTTTTCCTGTAGTCCACAATCTTGGTTACGTTGAGGGATAGGCTGTTATTCTGGCACCACCCGGCCATGTCTCTGACCCCCTCCCTATAGGCTGTGTCATTGTTGTCAGTGATCAGGCCTACCACTGTTGTCGTCTGCAAACTTAATTAATGATGGTGTTGGAGTCGTGCATGCGTGTTTGTGTAAGCCTGTTTTGTGTAAGCCTGTGCAAAATATAACCACAGGTCAAAGGAAAGCCAAAATTCCCTCTTCAGTTCGGCTATCCTGACAGTTTTGATACATTATTCAACTATCTAATTGAACTTACCTTTGTTTTAGTCTTCCCTTTTCTTAATCTCAGCTGTGACCCTTCTCATGTTAATAGGCTGAACCCTTCACTAGTTTCCATCTAGACTTTAACAAATGCCACCTTGTAGACTATTTTCTCTGAGGCGTTACTTCCCCAGGCACTCAAAAACTGTTAGGAGCCTGGGTTTCCGAGGCTACAGCAGACTAGAGGAATATCTTGCTGAAATGGGTAGAAGAAGCAGTGATAATGTTGACGTTAGTGAAGGATCTACTCACATTAAGTCTTCTTCCAACCTGAGCAGATGAAGAGTCCTGACGAAAGAAGAGCGAAACATAAGAAAACAGAGATGAGAAGATGGGAAGGATGATGTCAACATGCAGAGTTACAGACCTTAACCAGGGATCACCTTAGTTTGACTCTGCCTGATGCAACCTGTGTGTTCTCTCTTTTAGATACTTTATTGGCATAGCGTTATTGGGATCATATCTGTGTATCATATCTGTAATCTAACAAGGCAATCAAATACAGAACGTTGTCAGGTCAAAAGCATTGTAGTGTGTGAATGTGATGTATGCAATTGATATTGTGTGGATGAATGTTTTTATATTAACCTGTATGAAAACTGCACAAATGTTCTGAGTGTATAGAGATACTCCTAGTCTAGGGCAGAGATAATCTTGACATGGCGTGGGGGTTTTGTGATCACTTTTTGGGGGGGATCTTGACAATATATATTGTGGTGGATTACAGGTACAATATAGAAAATCATATAATTTCAGATTTAGTTTATATTCACCTGTGGGCTGCCACTCAAAAGTAACAAACATAACAAACAGAAAAGGTACATGAATACAAAGTATTGATCATTGTGATCATATTACAGAGTTAAAAAATTATATAAAATGTAGTATGTAATGGAAAATAAATGAAAGTGAGTGAACCTCCACCCACAACCTCCCATCCCATTCCCCCAAACCCATCCAAAATGTCTCTGTCAAACCACCACCCATTTAGGCTTGGCTCGTGGTCATCCAAAATGTGTTCGATGGGGTTGTGGTCAGCACTCTGTGCAGGCCAGTCAAGTTCTTCCACACCGTTCTCAACAAACCATTTATGTATGAACCTCGACTTGTGCACGGGGGCATTGTCATGCTGAAACAGGAAAGGGCCTTCCTCAAACTGTTGCCACAAAGTTGGAAGCACAGAATCGTCTAGAATGTCATTGTATGCTGTAGTGTTTAGATTTCCCTTCACTGGCACTAAGGGGCCTACCCGACCCATTATTCCTCCTCCACCAAACTTTACAGTTGGCACTATGCTTTAGAGCAGGTAACATTCTCCTGGCATCCATTGGAAAACCTCCCTGGTCTTTGTAATTGTGTTCGAAATTCACTGCTCAACTGCGGGACCTTACAGATAGATAATTGTGTGGGGTACAGAGATCATGTTTGTGTACAAAATCATGTTAAACACTATTGCACACAGTGAGTCCATGTAACTTGATTAACAACTGTGACTTGTTTATTTAGGCTTAACAAAGAGGTTGAATAATTCTTGACTCAGTACATTTCAGCTTTTCAGTTTTTTATTAATTATAATTTTTTCCCAAAACATAATTCCACTTGGACATTATGGGGTATTATTGTGTGTAGGCCAGTGACAAAAACATCTCAATTTAACAGATTTTAATTTCAGGCTGTAACACTACAATGTGGACAATGTCAAGGCGTGTGAATACTTTCTGAAGGCACTGTATATTACATTACATTTAAGTCATTTAGCAGACGCTCTTATCCAGAGCGACTTACAAGTCATCCAGTGGAACAGCCACTTTACAATAGTGCATCTAAATCATTTAAGGGGGGGGGTGAGAAGGATTACTTATCCTATCCTAGGTATTCCTTGAAGAGGTGGGGTTTCAGGTGTCTCCGGAAGGTGGTGATTGACTCCGCTGTCCTGGCGTCGTGAGGGAGTTTGTTCCACCATTGGGGGGCCAGAGCAGCGAACAGTTTTGACTGGGCTGAGCGGGAACTGTACTTCCTCAGTGGTAGGGAGGCGAGCAGGCCAGAGGTGGATGAACGCAGTGCCCTTGTTTGGGTGTAGGGCCTGATCAGAGCCTGGAGGTACTGCGGTGCCGTTCCCCTCACAGCTCCGTAGGCAAGCACCATGGTCTTGTAGCGGATGCGAGCTTCAACTGGAAGCCAGTGGAGAGAGCGGAGGAGCGGGGTGACGTGAGAGAACTTGGGAAGGTTGAACACCAGACGGGCTGCGGCGTTCTGGATGAGTTGTAGGGGTTTAATGGCACAGGCAGGGAGCCCAGCCAACAGCGAGTTGCAGTAATCCAGACGGGAGATGACAAGTGCCTGGATTAGGACCTGCGCCGCTTCCTGTGTGAGGCAGGGTCGTACTCTGCGGATGTTGTAGAGCATGAACCTACAGGAACGGGCCACCGCCATGATGTTAGTTGAGAACGACAGGGTGTTGTCCAGGATCACACCAAGGTTCTTAGCGCTCTGGGAGGAAGACACAATGGAGTTGTCAACCGTGATGGCGAGATCATGGAACGGGCAGTCCTTCCCGGGGAGGAAGAGCAGCTCCGTCTTGCCGAGGTTCAGCTTGAGGTGGTGATCCGTCATCCACACTGATATGTCTGCCAGACATGCAGAGATGCGATTCGCCACCTGGTCATCAGAAGGGGGAAAGGAGAAGATTAATTGTGTGTCTTCTGCATAGCAATGATAGGAGAGACCATGTGAGGTTATGACAGAGCCAAGTGACTTGGTGTATAGCGAGAATAGGAGAGGGCCTAGAACAGAGCCCTGGGGGACACCAGTGGTGAGAGCGCGTGGCGAGGAGACAGATTCTCGCCACGCCACCTGGTAGGAGCGACCTGTCAGGTAGGACGCAATCCAAGCGTGGGCCGCGCCGGAGATGCCCAACTCGGAGAGGGTGGAGAGGAGGATCTGATGGTTCACAGTATCGAAGGCAGCCGATAGGTCTAGAAGGATGAGAGCAGAGGAGAGAGATTTAGCTTTAGCAGTGCGGAGCGCCTCCGTGATACAGAGAAGAGCAGTCTCAGTTGAATGACTAGTCTTGAAACCTGACTGATTTGGATCAAGAAGGTCATTCTGAGAGAGATAGCGGGAGAGCTGGCCAAGGACGGCACGTTCAAGAGTTTTGGAGAGAAAAGAAAGAAGGGATACTGGTCTGTAGTTGTTGACATCGGAGGGATCGAGTGTAGGTTTTTTCAGAAGGGGTGCAACTCTCGCTCTCTTGAAGACGGAAGGGACGTAGCCAGCGGTCAGGGATGAGTTGATGAGCGAGGTGAGGTAAGGGAGAAGGTCTCCGGAAATGGTCTGGAGAAGAGAGGAAGGGATAGGGTCAAGCGGGCAGGTTTTTGGGCGGCCGTCCGTCACAAGAAGCGAGATTTCATCTGGAGAGAGAGGGGAGAAAGAGGTCAGAGCACAGGGTAGGGCAGTGTGAGCAGAACCAGCGGTGTCGTTTGACTTAGCAAACGAGGATCGGATGTCGTCGACCTTCTTTTCAAAATGGTTGACGAAGTCATCTGCAGAGAGGGAGGAGGGGGGGGGGGGAGGATTCAGGAGGGAGGAGAAGGTGGCAAAGAGCAATATGATTTGTATGTATGTGTTGGGCTTTATAGGTTGTTTATTGGTATGAGTTGGGCTTTCGCTGAGATTATTTCTTTACAAAGTCAAGTGTATTTGTCCAGGCCTCAATTGCTCCTTCGCTAGTACCATTCATTATCGCTGTCGATTTAATTCTAACTTTATCACTTTGAATAGTAACTGTATCCGCATGTGAATTGGAAGAGAGTGAAGTAATTGCCATCTAAGAGCTAACAATTTTGGTAGTCTCTGATTAAATTAGATGTAATGGTCTCTAATTAATTGAGAGATTCAAGGCGCTATCATTGTTAACCTCTCTAGGGTACGTGGGATACTAACGTCCCACCTGACCTACATCCAGTGAAAGTGCAGGGTGCCAAATTCGAACAGAAATCTCATAATTAAAAATCCTCAAACATACATGTATTATACACCATTTTAAAGATAAACTTGTTGTTAATCCCACCCCAGTGTCCGATTTTCAAAAAGGCTTTACGACAAAAGCATACAATGCGATTATGTTAGGTCAGTACCTAGTCACAAAAAAACACAGCCATTTTTCCAGTCACAAAAAGCAGAAATAGAGAGAATTAATCACTAACCTTTGATCTTCATCAGATGGCACTCATAGGACTTCATGTTACACAATACATGTATGTTTTGTTTGATAAAGTTCTTATTTATATCCAAAAATCTCTGTTTACATTGGCGCGTTATGGTTTTCCTCCAAAACATCTGGTGAAAGTGCAGAGAGCTCCGTCAATTTACAGAAATACTCATCATAGATGTTGATGAAAATACAACTGTTATGCATGGAATTAAAGATATACATCTCCTTAATGCAACCGCTGTGTCAGATTACAAAAAGGCTTTACGGAAAAAGCACACCATGGAATAATCTGAGTACAGCGCTCTGACACGAAAACAAGCAATACAGATACACTCCATGTTACGGAGTCAATAAAAGTTAGAAATAGCATTATAAATAGTCACTTGCCTTTGATCTTCGTCAGAATACACTCCCAGGAAACCCATTTCCACAATAAATGTTAGTTTTTTGTTCGATAAAGTCCATTTATGTCCAAATACCTCCTTTTTGGTCGCGCATTTAGTACAGTAATCCAAATGCGCAGGCACTAGGTCCAGACAAAGTCAAAGTTATATTACAGTTTGTAGAAACATGTCAAACAATGTATATAATCAATCTTTATTGAAGAATTATGATAAAAACATCCTAATGTTTCAACTGGAGAATTCCTTTGTCTTTAGAAATGAAAGGGAACACTGCTAACTCCCACTAGCGCGCGCTGGACTGAGCACATGATGTTTTGGCAGACCCATGACTCAATCAGCTCTCATTCTCTCCCACTTCACAGTAGAATCCTGAAACAAGGTTCTAAAGACTGTTGACATCTAGTGGAAGCCTTGGGAAGTGCAATATGACCCCACAGACACTTGATATATACACTGCTCCAAAAAATTAAGGAAACACTTAAACAACACAATGTAACTCTAAGTCAATCACACTTCTGTGAAATCAAACTGTCCACTTAGGAAGCAACGCTGATTGACAATAAATTTCACATGCTGTTGTGCAAATGGAATAGACAACAGGTGGAAATTGTAGGCAATTAGCAAGACACCCCCAATAAAGGAGTGGTTGAGTGTTTGAATGAAGAGATTAGGATAAAACTGTCCAGTTTGAGTGTTTGTTGCAACTCGTTCCAGTCACTAGCTGCAGAGAACTGAGAAGAGGAGTGACCCAGGAATGTGTGTGCTAATAGCTACCTGGTATGAAAAAAGTGTTTGTTGAGAATGCTCTAACGTAGTTAATGTTATAATTAACTGAATTCCATCTGGATATTGGGACAGACATGAATGCCATTTTGAACATGCGGGACAAAACTGATAAAACCAATTACAATCCAGGCTCTCCAACATATACCCTCTGATTACAACCTCATTGATGCCTGGTGAGCACATAATCCAAAAGCAAACGAGTATACTTTCTACGCAAATAGGCTTAAAACATTCTCCTGAATATATTTTATATTATCTCAAGTTAAAAAAATAGAAATTCGACATATAAACTTTTCCGATCACCACGCCTACTACTACCAATTACAAAATGTCAGAATCTCCTAAAAGAGCCACAGGATTGCGTTTCAACGTTTAAATTTCTACAAAATCCTACATTCTGTGATCAATTTGAAATTGAACTAAATACATTTATACTGATCAATACAAATTCAGTCGATGACCCCCAGATTCATATGGGATGCCACCAAAGGTTTTATAAAAAATAATGCAACTGCATTTGCATCTTGGTTGAATAAATCACGAATAAAAAGAAAATAATCAGAATTGGAATTCTTAATTACCCACCCTAACTCATCAAGTTTGCTAACTAAACATTAAAAGGTCTGAAAATTGTTACTTATCTTGTGCTTTACTGTAAATTGGTAATACCTTAAGACCTAAAAAAAGATGCTGCTTAAGAGACTCCATGTGTTAGGCTGGCACATGCAGTAACTGTGTAATGATAGGGCATGGAGAACTGGGGAGTTTAGGGAGGGGGTTTACAGGGAGGGTTTTCTGGGTGGGAACGACCAATGGGTGAGTTTCCCTGTGGGTCCTGCTTTTTGTTACACATCCATGGGCTTATCAACACTAAAGATAACAATTATATCATTAATATAACATTTCTTTCTGAAAAACAATGGCAACACTAGCTGTTCATGTCCAGCTGTCGTGACATCCGAGCAAGAAACCATATTGATATAGCAATGCTCCAAAAACACACCTGCTCCATTAGGACGCACATAGAAAGCAGAACCATTTGTACAAAATTACTGCTTTTTCATCAGCCCCAAACAAAACTGATTGTGTAATCATAATGACTAATAAGCTCAAAATCACCATATTGGGTTAAGGCGAAGACCAAGAAAGCAGAAACTGACTTTATTACTGTACTGCGTATGCTCCAAATTCATATAATCCTATGTATTTTCATTCTCTGAACAGCATAAGACAAAGGGAAATATAAAAACAAATGGGATGCTGTAGGAGCAATATCTGAATCCATTGTCATGTATAATTAGCAATATTGTTTATATGACCTTAATTTGTTATAAGCAACAAATGTCAACATACTAGGCTTATCCATACTGAGAATGCATCATATAATTCGCAATTGTGTTGTTTCTCACTAGTTCATTTTGGTACAGCCTGTCCTTTTATCTAATATCAGCTGTTGTCAATCACCTGTGGGTCTGAAAAGATGCTTCTCTTCTTCAAAAGTGTGCTGCAAATTCTACTACATTGAAAGCCAAAAGGAGTTTAACATACTGTCATTTTTAAGCATATCCAATCATTTTTTTCCCCGATCCCAGGCTGTGTCATTACCGGCCGTGACCGGGAGTCCCATAGGGGGGTGCACAATTGGCCCAGTGTCGTCCGGGTTAGGGGATGGTTTGGCCGTGGGGGTTTACTTAGCTCATTGCACTATAGCGACTCCTTGTTGGGGGCCGGGCGCCTGCAGGCTGACTTCGGTCGTCAGTTGAACGGTGTTTCCACAAACACATTGGTGCAGCTGGCTTACAGGTTAAGCAAGCAGGTGTTAAGAACAACAGTTTGGCAGGTCATGTTTCGGAGGACGCCTGACTCGACCTTTGCCTGTGCCTATCCTGCTTGGGAGTTGCAGCAATAAGCCGATCGTAGTCACAAAATTGAGGAGAAAAAGGGGCTAAACAAATTACACAAAAATAAATAATAATAATAACTCTAATAATAATAACATACTTGCTTAGAACAGATACTATAACGATTTTCTTTGCAAGTTACGGGCAAGTCTATTGGCCAAATGTCCCCTCACCTTCTGAAATTCTAAAGATCGGTCACCTATGAAATTGTGATTTATCCACCCGAAGTTGACGAAAGTTGTGACAAAATCTGCAGACCGGAACAATGTTCCTCGTTAGTGGTTGCATCCCACAGTCTGTTGAAAGATGCTACGATGCCAGTTATGTTACGTGCATACATCCATATAGGCTAGTCAGCCTGATTACCAAATAAAAACATCTGTACGATGGTACATTTTGAACTCTCCAACTTGATGTCCTACTAAATATTTTTGTAAAGTTGTGGTTTTTGTCTTGCCTTGTCTCATTAGCTGATACTGTTTGGTCTGGACTGTCCTTTGAGTTTGAGTTGACTATAAAGGTGTTGTCCGACAGATTGTCCTGTACCTTCTTCCCAGAGCTAGACGTTATGGTTAAAGCCTTGATAAATATGAAATCTATAAGCCTTGTGGTGACACTGTTAGTTCTCCCTCCACCCCCAGGTCTGAGTGCACTCATCGAGTGCCACAGTCACGGCCAGCCCCCCCTCTACCTCTGCCAGGTGTGTGGGTGTAAAGTCTTCCAGAACGCCATCATCGTCCATGTAACCACAGACTGCCACCGACTTTCCTACCTGGTAAGTAACAAGGAATTTTCCAGTACATGTGTGCACATTATACATCTTAGAGTAGTAAGCAGAATAAGTAGTAAGCAGAATAAGTGTGCTCTATATGTGTGTCTAGTCATTAGGCTAAGGGAAGCCATTACCTAGTCCAATGAGGTTCATTAGACATATATTAGGAGCATAGGTTTGTATTATTTAAGCACCATTAGACATGCACCTGCCTTGGGAGTGTGCATGTCTATTTTATTTTGGTACCATTGCTATGGCCTAATTTTTACCCTTGTATCATTTGCTATGGTTACTCCACCAATGGAATGTGAAACCAAGCTAAAATTATTGCCATACAAAAAGATAATGGTGGCTAAATGCCAGAGGGAATGAATCATTAACATAAAGAGGAGTTACTATGTGTGTGACGTAAGGTTGAAAACTGGATTAAAAGTGTGTGCCGAGGCTGGAAAATCAGTTGATCTTTGGACCAGCTGGCTTGTTACTTTGTAATAGTCTATTTGAACTCACAGGCTCTGGTATTTGAGAAATATTATTGACTGAATATTTCCATGACACTGTCACTCCGAGTATAAGTTGGTTAGACACTAACGTATAAACAGTGCATTCGGCAAGTATTTAGACCCCTCAACTTTTTCCACATTTAGTTACGTTGCAGCCTTATTCGAAAAGTGATTACATTGTTTTTTTCCTTCATCAATCTACACACTACCCCATAATGTCAAAGCAAAAACTTAAAAAAAAATGTTTTTTTAAAACATTTTTGCAAATGTATTACAAATAAAAAACGGAAATATTACATTTACATGCAGTGCCTTGCAAAATTATTCATCCCTAGGTTGCATTACAATCTGTATCATACATTTATTTTTATTGGGATTTCATGTAATGGACAAACACAAAATAGTCCAACTTGGTGACGTGAAATGAAAACTATAACTTGTTTCAAAAACGTCTAAAAAATAAAATACGGAAAAGTGGTGCATGCATATGTTTTCACCTCCTTTGCTATGAAGCCCCTAAATAAGATCTGGTGCAACCAACTACCTTCAGAAGTCCCATAATTAGTTAGGTTGCACACAGGTGGACTTTATTTAAGTGTCACATGATCTTCACATGATCTCAGTATATATACACCTGTTCTGAAAGGCCCCAGAGTCTGCAACACCACTAAGCAAGGGGCACCACCAAGCAAGCGGCACCATGAAGACCAAGGAGTTCTCCAAACAGATCAGGGACAAAGTTGTGGAGAAGTACAGATCAGTGTTGGGTTATAAAAAAATATCCAAAACTTTGAACATCCCAAGGAGCACCATTAAATCCATTATTAAAAATGGAAAGAATATGGCACCACAACAAAATGTCGAGAGGGCCACCCATCAAAACTCACGGACCAGGCAAGGAGGGCATTAATCAGAGAGGCAACAAAGAGACCAAAGATAACCCTGAAGGAGCTGCAAAGCTCCACAGTGGATATTGGAGTATCTCTCCATAGGACCACTTTAAGCTGTACACTCCAGAGCTGGGCTTTATGGAAGAGTGGCCAGAAAAAAGCCATTGCTTAAAGAAACAAATAAGCAAAACCATTTGGTGTTCACCAAAAGGCATGTGGGAGACTCCCCAAACATATGGAAGAAGGTACTCTGGTCAGATGAGACTAAAATGTTGCTTTTTGGCCATCAAGGAAAAGTGTTCATAAACCACTTCAATTGAACTACTCAGTCTGCAACTGTTTGTAAGATTCTGGTTGAATGAAACAGACGGAGGCCCAGCTACGATAGTCAAAATGTTTATCCATGAGAGCGCTCTCCCCCGTTGTACAAAACCATCCATTTTATGCTGGCTCCTTACGCACATACCTTCACACACAAACAGTAGGTATCCTATGGACATACTGTATCACTACCCAGCCGACAGTTCCATTCCCCCGAGATTAGGGAGACCATGAGAAGTACTCCCTGTCCTCTCCCAAGTCTCTCAGAAGCCTAGCCTGGTCGGCACCAAATTTTGCTCAGACAGTGTGTTTTTCTACTATACAGACATATTGTTTTACCCTAATTCTGACTACAACTACACACATCAGATTAATAATTTTATGATTCGAATCAATTTCATACAATTATAAGGTTTCAGAGTGGAATTATTTCATCATTATCTTTCAACATTTTAATTATTTTATCAGGCGCAAACCCAACACCTAATCACCCCGAGAACATCATCCATTTGTGTCATCGGCAGGGACTGGGAAACTGGTCAGAATTGAAGGAATGATGGTGCTAAATACAGGGACATTTTTGAGGAAAACCTGTTTCAGTGATTTGAGACTGGGACGGAGGCTCACCTTCCAGCAGGACAATGACCCTAAGCATACTGGTACAGCAACACTTGAGTGGTTTAAGGAGGAACTTGTAAATGTCTTGGAATGGCCTAGTCAAAGCCCAGACCTCAATCCAATTGAGAATCTGTGGTATGACTTACCAAAGATTGCTGTACAACAGCTGGAGCAGTGGCTAAATGTGCCAAGCTTATAGAAACATACCCCAAGAGACTTGCAGCTGTAATTCTACAAAGTATTGACTTTGGGGGTGTGAATAGTTATGCAAGCTCTAGTTTGTAGTTTGTCTTATTTCTTGTTTGTTTCACAATAAAATATATTTTGCATCGTCAAAGTGGTAGGCTTGTTGTGTAAATCAAATGATACAAACCCCCCAAAAAATCTATTTATTTCCAGGTTGTAAGGCAACAAAATAGGAAAAATGCCAAAGGGGGGTGAATACTTACACAAGCCACTATAAGTATTGAGACTCATTACTCAGTACTTTTGTTGATGCATTTTTGGCAGTGGTTACAGCCTCAAGTATTCTTGGGTAGGACACTACAAGCTTGGCACACCTGTATTTGGGGAGCTGCTCACATTCTTCTCTGCAGATCCTCTCAAGCTCTATCTGGTTGAATGGGGAGTGTCGCTGCACAGCTATTATTTTCAGGTCTCTCCAGAGATGTTCGATCGGGTCAAGTCCGGGCTCTGGCTGGGCCATTCAAAGACATTGAGTCTTGTCCCGAAGCCACTCCTACGTTGTCTTGGCTGTGTGCTTAGGGTTGTCGTCCTGTTGGAAGGTGAACCTTTCACCCCAGTCTGAGAACCTGCTCCAGAGTGCTCAGGACTTCATCAACGATCTCTCTGTACTTGGCTCTATTCATCTGTCCCTCTCCTGACTAGTCTCCCAGTACCTGCCGCTGAAAAACATCCCCACAGCATGATGCTGCCGCCACTGTGCTTCACCGTAGGGATGGTGATTGGATTCTTCCAGACGTGATGCTTGGCATTCAAGCCAAAGAGTTCAGATTTGGTTTCATCAGAACAGAGAATCTCGTTTCTCATGGTCAGAGTACTTTAGGTGCATTTTGGCAAACTCCAAGCGGGCTGTCATGTGACTTTTACTGAGGAGTGGCTTCCATCTGGCCACTACCATGAATGCCTGATTGGTGGAGTGATGTAGAGATAGTTGTCCTTCTAGAAGGTCCTCCTATTGCCACAGAGGAACTCTGGAACTCTGTCACAGTGACCACCGGGTTCTTAGTCACCTCCCTGACCAAGGTCCTTCTCCCCCGATTGTGCCGTTTGGCCAGGTGACCAGCTCTAGGAAGAGTCTTGATTGTTCCAAACTTCTTCCATTTAAGAATGATGGAGGCCACTGTGTTCTTGGGGACATTCAATGTTGCAGACATTTTTTGGTACCCTTCCTCAGATCTGTGCCTCGCCACAATCCTGTATCGGAGCTCTACGAACAATTCCTTCGACCTCATAGCTTGGTTTTTGGTCTGTCATGCACTGTCAACTATGGGACCTTAGGTAGACAGGTGTGTGCCTTTCCAAATCTTGTCCAATCAATTGAATTTACCACAGGTGGACTCCAATCAAGATGTAGAAACATCTCAAGGATGATCAATGGAAATAGGATGCACCGGAGGTCAATTTCAAGTGTCATAGCAAAGGGTCGGAAAACTTATGTAAATAAGGTATTTGTTTGTTTTTAACACATTTGCATAAATGTCTAAACCTGTTATCGCTTTGTCATTATGGGGTATTGTGTGTAGATTGACGAGTAAAAAAAAATAGACATTTTAGAATTAGGCTGTAACTTAACAAAATTTGGAGAAAGGGATGTGGTCTGAATACTTTATTAATGCACTGTAAGTACCAGGTGACTAGTCCATCCAAGTATATAGAGTAGTAGGCAGCGTTGTAGTACTCGAGTCCGGTCTTGAGACCACATATTGAGTGTCTCGTCGGAAACATTTGTACTCTGTCTCGGACAGTGAAGACTCGTAGTTTTTCACTTCACTGGTCTCAGGAAGAAATTATAAGCTTCCATTCAGTCAGGGCATAAACCACTTCTCCAGGCCAAATATATACACTCCTTTCTTGAACCATTCATATCGTAAGTCTTTATCTATCTAGACATGTTTGCGCAGTGGCGAACCTATTGGACCTTTAGTGTGTGACATGTTGCGCAGTGGTGAACCTGTAGGCCTTCAGTGTGTGACAGGTTAGTACAGTGGTGAACCTATAGGCCTTCAGTATGTGACAGGTTAGTACAGTGGTGAACCTATAGGTCTTCAGTATGTGACAGGTTAGTACAGTGGGAACCTATAGGTCTTCAGTATGTGACAGGTTCGTGATTCTGAAAGGACCGTAATACCAGAGCACTTATGTAGGAGAGTACACTTTTTGTAAAACACAAAGGGCCAGTGGTCTAGTTGAGGGTATATGCAGGTATAAGCCATATACCCACTTTTTTTTGTTCAGTGGGCATTGCGTATACTCACTTTTTAATCCCCACTGATGCGTGTCAAAGTAGTGTAGTGGAGGTGTACGACTTATCAATTATGTAGTATAATAGAGAAATCATCCATAATGTAGTCTACACAATTGCAAAGCACATGAAATTTATTGACATGGGTGCTGCACACTGCCAAGTTTCAGCGGAATATAATTTGCAGACAGCAAGAGCACTCAGCTCAACTGGTTTTAACATGGAGCAGCTCACAGAATAATGACTTCGGTAGCCGGTAGGGTAGGAAATACTTTTCAGCTTACGCTGTCTACCAGTAAATGCTAATTAAGGTAACAATGGGTATGCAAACCAGCTATTGAAAAAGTTGGGTCCAAAGTGTTTGTTTGTAAGCTATTTGAGATAGCCAATTCGGTCATCATGAGCTGTTTGCATCAGAGGTGTAGGCATGGGTGGGCCTGGGTGGACACAGGTGTGATTTTGAGAGTGAAAAAAACCTAGGTTTTTCACACAGGGTGCCTTTTCGGGGTATTTTTGGCAAAATTCGAGTTTACTCAATTCCCCAGACACCACTGCATAGGGCTGATGGAAAGACCACAGTCACACACTGCATGATGCTAAAGGATAAGCAGTCCATTCACATTAACATAATAAGCCAGTAGGTCCCAATCATAAGAATGCAAAAACACAGCCAATAGGCTAAGCAAAAAAAACACATTTAACACACAAGTAACCGGTGACCTAAAGTTTAAATGCAACAATGTTTCACACACACAAGTTATTTTCAAAGAGATGGCTAACAGCAGGCGATCTGCAATAAAAAAATTCTCAGTTACACTCACCATTTGATCATTTGAAATGTAACCTTTGCCTTCTATCTAGCATCTGATGGCCTAGCTCATGGCTGACTTAGAAAGCTAGATTTTATCTCCCCAGAGACCAGCAAAGATAATTTATTTTTTATTCTTTCCTTTCCAACAAAAACTGAAGAGATTAAATCAGCACATAATATGAAATAATTTTTATAATTATTTTATAAATCCTGAGCCTTTCTCTGAAGGTGTAAAGGCCCATTCCTCCTACGGTGTTTGGATTGGTAATCATTTGTACAGTGGCTATATTTTCCCTCAGAATGTTTTCACTATTCTGAATGTCTAAAGAATCCATATGTTCTGTTGAAATATGAACACAAAAATACTGGACATTTTGAGCTTTTATCATGGTCTTGAATTGGATTTGCATTTTTCTGGTCTCGGTCTTGACTGTGTCTCAGTCCCCTTGTCCCCCTCCTTGGTCTTGACTTGACTCAATTTGCTCTGGTCTTGGTCTTGAATCGGTCTCGCTTTAGCTGGTCTCGAACACAACACGGGTAGTAGGTGAATAGTCACTCAGATTGTATAAATACCAGAGCCCGGTTGCATAAAACATCTTAAAAGTTAAGGAATAATATTCCCTTACCTAAGGGAATTGTTCAAAGGCGTAGCCTAGAGACCCTCAAATATTTCCTTAAGTAAGGGCATAGTTAAGGGGCTTTACGGTAGTTTGAAGGCATGTATAACAGAAAGTGTATCTAGTTACCACGGAGACGGCCTGATTCACTTACTAAACGTCTCATCAAAGAGATCCCTTTAATTTTGTGAGATAGCAAAATAAAACTTTTACAATCAAGACAGGGTAACCAAATTGCTTCAGAAGATAAAAACCATGTTTCTTGCAGAGGATTGTGCCATGGATTGTGCACCTTCCATCGTTTAGCAAATTTTTTATTTTACCTTTATTTAACTAGGCAAGTCAGTTAAGAACAAATTCTTATTTTCAATGATGGCCTAGGAACAGTGGGTTAACTGCCTGTTCAGGGGCAGAACGACAGATTTGTACCGTGTCAGCTCGGGGATATGACCTTGCAACCTTTCGGTTACTAGTCCAACGCTCTAACCACTAGGCTACCCTGCCGCCCCTAAATAGCTAGCTGGTTGATGTTTTCCTTTTGTAACCCGAGCAGATGAATCAATGTATTTATAAAGCCCTTCTTACATCAGCCTAAAACCCCAAACAGCAAGCAATGCCGGTGTAGAAGCACGGTTGCTCGGAAAAACTCCCTAGGAAGAAACCTTGAGAGGAACCAGGCTATGAGGGGTGGCCAGTCCTCTTCTGGCTGGGCTGGGTGGAGATTATAACAGAACATGGCCAAGATGTTCAAATGTTCATGTAATTACAGTGGTTGTAGAGGGTGCAACAGGTCAGCATCTCAGGAGTAAATGTCACTTGGCTTTTCATAGCCAATCATTCAGAGTATCTCTACCACACCTGCTGTCTTGAGAGAGAGAACTTAAATTCACACAGGACACTGGATAAGACAGGAGAAATACTGCAGATATAATAGACTGACCCTAGCCCCCTGACACAAACTATTGCAGCATAAATACTGGAGGCTGAGACAGGAAGGGTCGAGACAGTGGCCCCGTCCGACGATACCCCCAGGCAGGGCCATACAGGCAGGATATAACCCTACCCCACTTTGCCAAAGCTCAGCCCCCACACCACTAGAGGGATATTAACAGACCACCAACTTACTACCCTGAGACAAGGCTGAGTATAGTCCATGAAGATCTCCTCCACCGCACGAGCCTGAGGGGGCGCAAAACCAGACAGGAACACCACGTCAGTGACTCAACCCACTCAAGTGACGCACCCCTCCTAGGGACGGCATGGAAGAGCACTAGTAAGCCAGTGACTCAGCCCCCGTAATAGGGTTTGAGGCAGAGAATCCCAGTGGAGAGAGGGCAACCGGCCAGTCAGAGACAGCAAGGGCGGTTTGTTGCTCCAGTGCCTTTCCGTTCACCTTCACACTCCTGGACCAGACTACACTCAATAATAGGACCTACTGAAGAGATGAGTCTTCAATAAAGACTTAAATGTCGAGAACGAGTCTGCTTCTCTCACATGGATAGGCAGACCATTCCATAAAAATGGAGCTCTATAGGAGAAAGCCCTGCCTCCAGCTGTTTGCTTAGAAATTCTATGGACAGTAAGGAGGCCTGCGTCTTGTGACCGTAGAGTACGTGTAGGTATGTACGGCAGGACCAAATCGGAAAGATAGGTAAGCACAAGCCCATGTAATGCTTCGTAGGTTAGCAGTAAAACATTGAAATCAGCCCTTGCCTTAACAGGAAACCAGTGTAGAGAGGCTAGCACTGGAGTAATATGATCAAACTTTAGGGTTCTTGTCAAGATTCTAGCAGCCGTGTTTATCACTAACTGAAGTTTATTTCGTGCTTTATCTGGGTAGCCGGAAAGTAGAGCACTTAGGTAGTCTAATGTAGAAGTGACAAAAGCATGTATTATTTTTTTATCAATTTTTGGAGAGAAAGTTTCAAATTTTTGCAATGTTACGTAGATGGAAAAAAGCTGTCCTCGAAACAGTCTTGATATGTTCGTCAAAAGAGAGATCAGGGTCCAGAGTAACGCCGAGGTCCTTCAGTTTTTTTGAGATGACTGTACAACCATCAAGATTCAACAGAATATTTCTTTGTTTCTTGGGAACTATAGAACAAGCATCTCTGTTTTGTCTGTTTAAAGTTAGAACATTTGTCGCCATCCACTTCCTTATGTTTGAAACACAGGTTTCCAGGAAGGGCAATTTTGGGGCTTCACCATGTTTCATCGAAATGTACAGCTGTGTCGTCCGCAGTGAAAGTTAACGTTCTGTTTCTGAAGGACATCACCAAGAGGTAAAATAAAAAGCGAAACAAATAGTGATCCTAAAATGGAGCCTTGAGGATCACCGAAATTTACAGTTGATTTGTCGGAGGACAAACCATCTACTTAAACAAACTGATATCTTTCCGACAGATAAGATCTAAACCAGACCAGAACTTGTCCGTGGAGACCAATTTGGGTTTCCAATCTCCAAAAGAATGTGATGATCGATGATATCAAAAGCAGCACTAAGGTCTAGGAGCATGACGACAGATAAAGAGCCTCGGTCTGACACCATTAAAAAGTTATTTACCACCTTCACAAGTGCAGTCTCAGTGCTGTGATGGGGTCTCAAACGAGCCTGAAGCGTTTCGTATATATTGTTTGTCTTCAGGAAGGCAGTGAGTTGCTGCGCAACAGCTTTTCTAAGAGTTTGGAGAGAAATGGGAGATTCAAAATAGGCCGATTTTAGTTTCTTATATTTTCGTGTTCAAGGTTTGGCTTTTTCAAGAGAGGCTTTATTTCTGCCACTTTTAGTGAGTTTGGTACACATCTGGTGGATAGGGAGCCATTTATTATGTTCAACATAGGAGGGCCAAGCACAGGAAGTATCTCTTTCAGTAGTTTTGTTGGAATAGGGTGAATGACACATTCACCTTCACAAATGCTGTTTACATTGATATCCATACTAAATGAAGCAGTTAAGGGATGTTATGCCCCCCTTAACCTTTCACTTAATTTAAGGGGGAAATTCAACATCAAACGATTTGTGCAACTGACTTAACTTTAAGGAAACTTTAAGGGAAATTATGAGGGGAAAACCAGGCCCAGGTGACTAGTCGCGCTGACAGAAAAGGCCGCCTCGCTTCGCGTTCCTAGGAAACTATGCAGTTTTTTGTTTTTTTTACGTGTTATTTCTTACATTAGTACCCCAGGTCATCTTAGGTTTCATTACATACAGTCGAGAAGAACTACTGAATATAAGAGCAGAGTAAACTCACCATCAGTACGACCAAGAATATGACTTTCGCGAAGCGGATCCTGTGTTCTGCCTTACACCCAGGACAACGGAATGGATCCCAGCCGGCGACCCAAAAAAACGACTTCGTAAAAGAGGGAAACGAAGCGGTCTTCTGGTCAGACTCCGGAGACGGGCACATCGTGCACCACTCCCTGGTATACTTCTCGCCAATGTCCCGTCTCTTGACAACAAGGTTGATGAAATCCGAGCAAGGGTAGCATTCCAGAGGGACATCAGGGACTGTAACGTTCTTTGCTTCATGGAAACATGGCTCACTGGAGAGACGCTATCAGAGTCGGTGCAGCCAGCTGGTTTCTCCACGCATCGCGCCGACGGAAACAAACATCTTTCTGGTAAGAAGAGGGGCGGGGGCATATGCCTTATGGCTAACGAGACGTGGTGTGGTCACAAAAACATACAGGAACTCAAGTCCTTCTGTTCACCTGATTTAGAATTCCTCACAATCAAATGTCGACCGCATTATCTACTAAGGGAATTCTCTTCGATTATAATCACAGCCGTATATATTCCCCCCCAAGCAGACACATCGATGGCTCTGAACAAACTTTATTTGACTCGTTGCAAACTGGAATCCATACATCCTGAGGCTGCATTCATTGTAGCTGGAGATTTTATTAAGGCTAATCTGAAAACAAGACTCCCTAAATTGTATCAGCATATCGATTGCGCAACCAGGGCTGGCAAAACCTTGGATCATTGCTATTCTAACTTCCGCGACGCATATAAGGCCCTGCCCCGCCCTCCTTTCGGAAAAGCTGACCACGACTCCATTTTGTTGATCCCTGCCTACAGACAGAAACTAAAACAAGAAGCTCCCACGCTGAGGTCTGTTCAACGCTGGTCCGACCAATCTGATTCCACACTCCAAGACTGCTTCCATCACGTGGACTGGGATATGTTTTGTATTGCGTCAGACAACAGCATTGATGAATACGCTGATTCGGTGTGCGAGTTCATTAGAACGTGCGTTGAAGATGTCGTTCCCATAGCAACGATTAAAACATTCCCAAACCAGAAACCGTGGATTGATAGCAGCATTCGCGTGAAACTGAAAGCGCGAACCACTGCTTTTAATCAGGGCAAGGTGACCGGAAACATGACCGAATACAAACAGTGTAGCTACTCCCTCTGCAAGGCAATCAAACAAGCTAAGCGTCAGTATAGAGACAAAGTAGAATCTCAATTCAACGGCTCAGACACAAGAGGTATGTGGCAGGGTCTACAGTCAATCACAGATTACAAAAAGAAAACCAGCACTGTCACGGACCAGGATGTCTTGCTCCCAGGCAGACTAAATAACTTTTTTGCCCGCTTTGAGGACAATACAGTGCCACTGACACGGCCTGCAACCAAAACATGCAGTCTCTCATTCACTGCGGCCAAGGTGAGTAAAACATTTAAACATGTTAACCCTCGCAAGGCTGCAGGCCCAGACGGCATCCCCAGCCGCGCCCTCAGAGCATGCGCAGACTGCCTGGTGTGTTTACGGACATATTCAATCAATCCCTATCCCAGTCTGCTGTTCCCACATGCTTCAAGAGGGCCACCATTGTTCCTGTTCCCCAGAAAGCTAAGGTAACTGAGCTAAACGACTACCGCCCCGTAGCACTCACTTCTGTCATCATGGAGTGCTTTGAGAGACTAGTCAAGGACCATATCACCTCCACCCTACCTGACACCCTAGACCCACTCCAATCTGTTTACCGCTCAAATAGGTCCACAGACGATGCAATCTCAACCTCACTGCACATTGCCCTAACCCATCTGGACAAGAGGAATACCTATGCGAGAATGCTGTTCATCGACTACAGCTCGGCATTTAACACCATAGTACCCTCCAAGCTCGTCATCAAGCTCGAGACCCTGGGTCTTGACCCCGCCCTGTGCAACTGGGTACTGGACTTCCTGACGGGCCGCCCCCAGGTGGTGAGGGTAGGCAACAACATCTCCACCCCGCTGATCCTCAACACTGGGGCCCAACAAGGGTGCGTTCTGAGCCCTCTCCTGTACTCCCTGTTCACCCACGACTGCGTGGCCACGCACGCCTCCAACTCAATCATCAAGTTTGCGGACGACACAACAGTGGTAGGCTTGATTACCAACAACGACGAGACGGCCTACAGGGAGGAGGTGAGGTCCCTCGGAGTGTGGTAGGAAAATAACCTTACACTCAACGTCAACAAAACTAAGGAGATGATTGTGGACTTCAGGAAACAGCAGAGGGAACACCCCCTTACCCACATCGATGGAACAGTAGTGGAGAGGGTAGTAAGTTAAGTTCCTCGGCATACACATCACAGACAAACTGAATTGGTCCTCCCACACAGACAGCATCGTGAAGAAGGCGCAGCAGCGCCTCTTCAACCTCAGGAGGCTGAAGAAATTCGGCTTGTCACCAAAAGCACTCACAAACTTCTACAGATGCACAATCGAGAGCATTATATTTCAAAATGTTGCAGGAATCTTATCGGTTTCTAACTACAGAAACAATTTCAGAGCAACCTGAGATGGTGGTTGTCAATCCTCTTTCTTGTACTTTTGAGTTGGAATGACCCATGTGGTGCGAGTAAATACAATATATTGACTTATGTTACTGTGCATGAGTGTCAACATTAAAGTGTGTGTGTGTGGTCTGCCTGTGTAATGTGTGTGTTGTGTGGTCATGTAGCCTGCTTGAGTAACGTGTTTGTGCCCGTGTGTCCATTGACAGAGGTCGCTGAAGACAGTGGTTGTCCCCAAAGGGAACCAGCTCCATAAGAAGTTGAGGAGAGCTGCCTTGAAGCTGGAGAGGACCATGGGATATGGAGAGGCTGAGGTGTGTGTGTCCGTGCATGCGGGGGGGATGACGGAATATACAGTGCATTGGGAAAGTATTCAGACCCCTTCACTTTTTCCACATTTTGCCTTAAAATTGATTTAAATAAAAATAATACTCCTCATCAATCTACACAACAATACCCCATCATGACAAAATGAAAATTTTGCAAATGTATTTAAAAAAAAACAACAGATACCTTATTTACATAAGTATTCAGACCCTATCCTATGAGACTCGAAATTGAGCTCTGGTGTATCCTGTTTCCATTGATCATCCTTGAGATGTTTCTACAACTTGATTGGAGTCCACCTGTGGTAAATTCAATTGATTGGACATGGTTTGGAAGGGAAACATCTGTTTGCATAAGGTCCCACAGTTGACCGTGCATTTCAGAGCAAAACCAAGCCATGAGGTCTAAGGAATTGTTCATAGAGCTCCGAGACAGGATTGTGTCAAGGCACAAATCTGGGGAAGGGTACCAAAAAAATGTGTACAGCATTTGATGGTCCCCACAGTGGCCATCATCATTCTTAAATGGAAGAAGTTTGGAACCACCAAGACACTTCCTAAAGCTGGCTGCACTGCCAAACTGAGCAATCGGGGGACAAGGCCTTGGTCAGGGAGGTGACCAAAAACAATAGTGCGATTCACTGTAACCGAGCTCCAGAGTTCCTCTGTGGAGATAGTTGTCCTTCGGGAAGGTTCTCCCATTTTTGCAACACTCTACCAATCAGGCCTTTATGGTAGAGTGGCCAGACGGAAACCACTCCTCAGTAAAAGGCACATGACAGCCAACTTGGAGTTTGCCAAAAGGCACCTAAAGGACTCAGACCAAGAGAAAAAAGATTATCTGGTCTGATGAAACCAATATTGAACCCTTTGTCCTGAATGCCAAGTGTCACGTCTGAAGGAAACCAGGCACCGATCATCACCTGGCCAATAACATCCCAATAACGGTGAAACATGGTGGTGGCAGCATCATGCTGTGGGGATGTTTTTCAGTGGCAGGGACTGGGAGACGAATCAGGGTCGAGGGAAAGATGAATGGAGCAAAGTACGGAGAGATCCTTGAAAACCTGCTCAGGACTCAGACTGGGGAGAAGGTTCACCTTCCAACAGGACAACGACCCTAAGCACACAGCCAAGACAACACAGGAGTAGCTTGGGGACAAGTCTAAATGTCCGTGAGTGGCCCAGCCAGAGCCCAGACTTCAACCTGATCTAACATCTCTGGAGAGACCTGAAAATAGCTGTGCAAGCGACACTACCCATCCAACCTGACAGAGCTTGAGAGGATCTGCAGAGAAGAATGTGAGAAACTCCCCAAATACAGTAGTGTCAAGCTTGTAGCGTCATACCTTAGACGACACAAGGCTGTAATCGCTGCCAATGGTGCTTCAACAATGTACTGAGTAAAAAAAGCTTATGTACTTATGTATATGCAAGATTTATTTTTTTTGGGGTGGGGGGAATAATTTCCACGAACCTGTTTTTGCTTTGTCATTATGGGGTATTGTGTGTAGATTGAAGAGAAAAGCAAAATGTGGAAAAGCTGAAGGGGTCTGAATACTTTCCGAATGCACTAATATATATGTATGTACAGTTGAAGTCAGAATTTTACATACACCTAAGCCAAATACATTTAAAGTCAGTTTTTCACAAATCCTGACATTTAAACCTAGTAAAGAATTCCCTGTCTTAGGTCAGTTAGGATCACTGCTATTTATTTCAGCTTTTATTTCTTTCATCACATTCCCAGTGGGTCAGAAGTTTACATACACTCAATTAGTATTTGGTAGGATTGCCTTTAAATTGTTTAACTTGGGTAAAATGTTTCGGGTAGCCTTCCACAACTTTCCCACAATAAGTTGGGTGAATTTTGGCCCACTCCTCCTGACAGGGCTTGTTTAACTGAGTCAGGTTGTAGGCCTCCTTGCTCCCACATGCTTTTCAGTTCTGCCCACAAATTGTCTATGGGATTGAGGTCAGGGCTTTGTGATGGCCACTCCAATACATTGACTTTGTTGTCCTTAAGCCATTATGACCCAACTTTGGAAGTATGCTTGGAGTCATTGTCTATTTGGAAGACACATTTGCGACCAAGCTTTAACATCCTGACTAATGTCTTGAGATGTTGCTTCAATATATCCACATAATTTTCCTTCTCATGAAGCCATCTATTTCATGAAGTGCACCAGTCCCTCCTGCAGCAAAGCACCCTCACAACATGATGCCGCCACACCCGTGCTTCACGGTTGGGATGGTGTTCTTCGGCTTGCAAGCCTCCCCCTTTTTCCTCCAAACATAACAATGGTCATTGTGGCCAAACAGTTCTATTTTTGTTTCATCAGACCAGAGGACATTTCTCCAAAAAGTAAGATCTTTGTCCCCATGTGCAGTGGCAAACCGTAATTCTGTCTTTTTTACGATTTTGGAGCAGTGGCTTCTTCCTTGCTGAGCGGCCTTTCAGGTTATGTCTACATAGGACTAATTTTACTGTGGCTATAGATACTTTTGTACCTGTTTCTTCCAGCATCTTCACAAGGTCTTTTGCTGTTGATCTGGGATTGATTTGCACTTTTCGCACCAAAGTACGTTCATCTCTAGGAGACAGTACACATCTCCTTCCTGAGCAGTATGCCGGTTGCGTACTATTGTTTGTACAGATGAACGCGGTACCTTCAGGCGTTTTTAAATTGCTCCCAAGGATGAACCAGACTTGTGGAGGTCTGCAATTTTTTTTCTGAGGTCTTGGCTGATTTCTTTTGATTTTCCCATGATGTGAAGCAAAAGAGGCACTGAGTTTGAAGGTAGGCCTTGAAGTACATCCACAGATACACCTCCAATTGACTCAAAGGATGTCAATTAGCTTAACAGAATCCTCTAAAGCCACGACATCATTTTTTTCTGGAATTTTCCAAGCTGTTTAAAGGCACAGTCAACTTAGTGTATGTAAACTTCTGACCCACTGGAATTGTGATACAGTTAATTATAAGTGAAATAATCTGTCTGTAAACAATTGTTGGAAAAATTACTTGCGTCATGCACAAAGTAGATGTCCTGACCGACTTGCCAAAACCATAGTTTTTTAACAAGAAATTTGTGGAGTGGTTGAAAAACTAGTTTTTATGACTCCAACGTAAGTGTATGTAAACTTCCGACTTCAACTGTGTGTGTGTGTGTGTATGTATATGTGTGTATATACAGTGCCTTGCGAAAGTATTCGGCCCCCTTGAACTTTGCGACCTTTTGCCACATTTCAGGCTTTAAACATAAAGATATAAAACTGTATTTTTTTGTGAAGAATCAACAACAAGTGGGACAGAATCATGAAGTGCAACGACATTTATTGGATATTTCAAACTTTTTTAACAAATCAAAAACTGAAAAATTGGGAGTGCAAAATTATTCAGCCCCCTTAAGTTAATACTTTGTAGCGCCACCTTTTGCTGCGATTACAGCTGTAAGTCGCTTGGGGTATGTCTCTATCAGTTTTGCACATCGAGAGACTGACATTTTTTACCATTCCTCCTTGCAAAACAGCTCAAGCTCAGTGAGGTTGGATGGAGACCATTTGTGAACAGCAGTTTCCAGTTCTTTCCACAGATTCTCGATTGGATTCAGGTCTGGACTTTGACTTGGCCATTCTAACACCTGGATATATGTTTATTTTTGAACCATTCCATTGTAGATTTTGCTTTATGTTTTGGATCATTGTCTTGTTGGAAGACAAATCTCCGTCCCAGTCTCAGGTCTTTTGCAGACTCAATCAGGTTCTCTTCCAGAATGGTCTTGTATTTGGCTCCATCCATCTTCCTATCAATTTTAACCATCTTCCCTGTCCCTGCTGAAGAAAATTAGGCCCAAACCATGATGCTGCCACCACCATGTTTGACAGTGGGGGTGGTGCGTTCAGGGTGATGAGCGGTGTTGCTTTTACGCCAAACATAACGTTTTGCATTGTTGCCAAAAAGTTTAATTTTGGTTTCATCTGACCAGAGCACCTTCTTCCACATGTTTGGTGTGTCTCCCAGGTGGCTTGTGGCAAACTTTAAATGACACTTTTTATGGATATCTTTAAGAAATGTCTGTCTTCTTGCCACTCTTCCATAAAGGCCAGATTTGTGCAATATACGACTGATTGTTGTCCTATGGACAGAGTCTCCCACCTCAGCTGTAGATCTCTGCAGTTCATCCAGAGTGATCATGGGCCTCTTGGCTGCATCTCTGATCAGTATTCTCCTTGTATGAGCTGAAAGTTTAGAGGGACGGCCAGGTCTTGGTAGATTTGCAGTGGTCTGATACTCCTTCCATTTCAATATTATCGCTTGCACAGTGCTCCTTGGGATGTTTAAAGCTTGGGAAATCTTTTTGTATCCAAATCTGTCTTTAAACTTCTTCACAACAGTATCTCGGATCTGCCTGGTGTGTTCCTTGTTCTTCATGATGCTCTCTGCACTTTTAACGGACCTCTGAGACTATCACAGTGCAGGTGCATTTATACAGAGACTTGATTACACACAGGTGGATTGTATTTATCATCATTAGTCATTTAGGTCAACATTGGATCATTCAGAGATCCTCACTGAACTTCTGGAGAGAGTTTGCTGCACTAAAAGTAAAGGGGCTGAATAATTTTGCACGCCCAATTTTTCAGTTTTTGATTTGTTAAAAAAGTTTGAAATATCCAATAAATGTCGTTCCACTTCATGATTGTGTCCCACTTGTTGTTGATTCTTCACAAAAAAATACAGTTTTATATCTTTATGTTTGAAGCCTGAAATGTAGCAAAAGGTCGCAAAGTTCAAGGGGGCCGAATACTTTCGCAAGGCACTGTATTTGTGTGTGTGTGTATATATATTTGTGTGTGTGTGTATATATTTGTGTGTGTATATGTGTAGATGTGTATATGTGTGGAAATATATGTATGTACTGTGTTAACAACCCTCCAGGCGAGCTTCAATGCCATACAACTCGCCTTCCGTGGCCTCCAATTGCTCTTGAATACAAGTAAAACTAAATGCATGCTCTTCAACCGATCGCAGCCTGCACATGCCCGCCTGTCCAACATCAATACTCTGGACGGCTCTGACTTAGAAAATGTTGACAACTACAAATATCTAGGTGTCTGGTTATACTGTAAACTCTCCTTCCAGACTCACATCAAACATCTCTAATCCAAAGTTAAATCTAGAATTGGCTTCCTATTTTGCAACAAAGCATTCTTCACTCATGCTGCCAAAAAACTGACCATCCTACCAATCCTCGACTTCTGCGATGTCATTTACAAAATACCCTACTCAATAAATTAGATGCAGTCTATCACAGTGCCATCTGTTTTGTCATCAAAGCACCATATACTACCCACCACTGTGACTTGTACGCTCTTGTTGGCTGGCCCTCGCTTCATACTCGTCGCCAAACCCACTGGCTCCAGGTCATTTTCATGACCATGCTAGGTAAACTTTACCCCCTTATCTCAGCTTGCTGGTCACCATAGCAGCACCCACGTGTAGCACGCGCCCCAGCAGGTATTTCTCTCTGGTCACCCCCAAAACCAATTCTTCCTTTGGCCACCTCTCCTTCCAGTTCTCTGCTGCCAATGACTGGAACGAACTACAAAGATCTCTTAAACTGGAAACACTTATCTCCCTCACTAGCTTTAAGCACCAGCTGTCAGAGAAGCTCACAAATTACTGCACCTGTACATAGCACATCTATAATTTACCCCAAACTACCTCTTTCCCTACTGTATTTATTTATTTATTTTGCTCCTTTGCACCCCATTATTTCTATCTCTACTTTGCACATTCCTCCACTGCAAATCAACCATTCCAGTGTTTTACTTGCTATATTGTATTTACTTCGCCACCATGGCCTTTTTTTGCCTTTACCTCCCTTATCGCACCTCTCTTGCTCACATTGTATATAGACTTATTTTTCTACTGTATTATTGACTGTATGTTTGTTTTACTCCATGTGTAACTCTGTGTTGTTGTATGTGTCGAACTGCTTTGCTTTATCTTGACCAGGTCGCAATTGTAAATGAGAACTTGTTCTCAACTTGCCTACCTGGTTAAATAAAGGTGAAATAAATAAATAAAATATGTGTATGTGTATATGTATTGTGGCAAACCTCTTCAAGGTTAGGAGCGTTAGTTTGTGACAAAGTGGTAAACTGTCACCAAATCACCCAAGAATGAGAGTTCTTTCGAACAGGACAGTACCTGTGTGTTTGTTTCTCCGTCCTGGTCCACCCAGGCCGTAGGCGAGGTCAAGGATAGCAGGGTTCGGTACACGAATCGGGTTCTCGGTAGGTCCAGGTCCAAACGCCAACAGGTAAGTCCAAAACAGTCCAACTCATACACGGGAAATCCAGCCAATCTCTATTGTCTCTTTCTCTATTGTTCATAGATCCTTCCAGCACTCTCTTTTTCTCTTCCTGGTTTTTCTTGACCCTTTATCTGTGGGTTGGCTCCACCTTCTGAGGGTTCCCCTTGCTTCTGGGACTTGTAGTTTTGGTGGTCGGCCATTTTGTGATCTGTAGTTCTGACAGGGGTGGCCATTTTAGTGATCGGGCAGAGCCCGTTTATTAGTTCTGCTCTCACATATCTGCCATTTACCACTCGACCCCCTTCTTTGTCACACATCTCTCCCCCTAGATCCGACCCCCTAGGTCGGGCTACCGCAGCAAAATATGCGTGCATGCGGGATAACCCATCCACGTTTCCCATTTCCTTCCCTGCTCTGTGTTTCAAGTCAAAATGAAACGGTTGGAGACTCAAAAACCACCGCATCACCCGAGCGTTCTTCTCTTTAGCCCTATGCATCCAGGTGAGTGGGGCATGGTCACTGATGAGGGTGAAGTGGCGCCCCAGCAGGTAGTATTTCAGCCTTTCTAGAGCCCACTTTACTGCCAGCGCCTCTTTCTCAACGACTGAGTAGTTGGTTTCACGTGGTTCCAGCTTCCTGCTTAAAAACAGGATGGGGTGTTCCACCCCTTCTACCTCTTGGGATAGCACTGCTCCCAAGCCGACCTCTGAGGCATCCGTCTGAACCATAAACTCTCTCTCAAAGTCTGGTACCACCAGCACTGGATTACAGCAGAGAGCCTCCTGTAATGTCCTAAATGCTTTGGTGGCCCTTTCATCCCATTTGACCATATTTGGCCCTCTGGCTCTAGTCATGTCGGTAAGTGGGGCGGCCACTGTGGCATAACTTGGGATGAACTTCCGGTAGTAACCCGTCAGCCCTAGGAAGGCTCGAACCTGCTTCTTATTTACTGGTTTCGGCCATTCTCTAATTGCCTTCACCTTCTTATGTTGGGGTTTGATTAACCCTCTTCCCACAGTGTATCCCAGATACTCTGTTTCCTCTAACCCCACATAACACTTGGCAGGGTTTGCCGTGAGCCCTTCCTTTCTAAGGGCGTCTAACACTGCCTGTACCCGGGGTAAGTGGGATTCCCAATCTGGGCTGTAGATCCCCACGTCATCTAAATAAGCTGCAGCATATGCTTTGTGCGGTTTTAGGACTTTGTCCATGAGCCGTTGAAAGATGGCTGGGGCCCCCCGTGTAAGCCGAATGGCATGATGGTATTATTGAAACAAACCGTCAGGTGTTGCAAAGGCTGTCTTTTATTTGGCCCTGGGGGTCAGAGGAATTTGCCAGTACCCTTTTGTCAGATCAAGAGTCGTAATGTACCGAGCATTACCAATTTTCTCCAGTAGTTCATCCACTCGGGGCATGGGGTACGCATCAAACTTGGAGATTTCATTTACCTTCCAAAAGTCGTTACAGAACCGCAAAGACCCATTGGGCTTGGAGACCATCACAATTGAGCTAGACCACTCACTATGTGACTCTTCGATCACTCCAGCTGTCAACATTTTCTCCGCCTCTGCTCTAATCGCGGCCCGTCGAGCCTCGGGTACCCGATATGGCCTCATACTCACTTTTCTCCCTGGTAGGGAAACGATATCATGAGCCGTAACCTCAGTTCGGCCAGGTACCTCTGAAAACACATCTCTGTTCTTCTGGATCAGGGTCTTTACTTCCTGTACTTGTGCTGGGGACAGAGTGGGTGAGATATTTACTTTGGCTGTCTCCTGAGTGTGTGTGGGGTATGTGACCATTAGTGTTTCTGTCTCTCTCCATGATTTTAACAGATTTATGTGATAAATCTGTTCCTGGGGCCGTCGACCTGGCTGTCGGATCCGATAATTGACTTCTCCTATTCTCTCCAGTACTTCATATGGTCCTTTCCATGTGGCCAGTAGTTTACACTCTACCGTGGGGATCAGCACTAACACCTTATCTCCTGGTTGAAATTCCCTCAGGGTAGCCTGCCGGTTATAAGTGTGCCGCTGGTGCTCCTGTGCTTGTCTCATGTGCTCTCTGACGATGGGCATGACTGTGGCTATCCTGTCTTGCATTGCCGTGACGTGCTCTATGACACTAATATACGGGGTGGATTGGTGCTCCCAGGTTTCCCGGGCGATGTCTAAGATTCCCGGGGATGCCTCCCATATACCAGCTCAAAGGGAGAAAACCCCAGCGAGGCTTGAGGAACCTCTCTAATGGCAAACATCAGATACGGCAACATGCAATCCCAGTTCTTCCCATCCTTATCGATTACCTTCCTGAGCATTGACTTCAGGGTCCGGTTGAATCTCTCGACCAGCCCGTCCGTCTGAGGATGGTAAACCGATGTCCTCAACTGTTTCACCTGCCACAGTTTACAAAGGTCCGCCATAATTCGGGACATAAAGGGGTCCCTTGGTCGGTAAGGATCTCCTTTGGAACCCCTACCCTGGTGAACAAGAGCACTAATTCCTTTGCAATATTCTTGGAAGCCATCGTCCGAAGGGGAATGGCTTCTGGGTAGCGAGTGGCATAATCTAGAATGACCAGAATGTATTGGTGCCCTCTGGCGGATTTGGGTAGTGGGCCCACTAAATCCATCGCTATCCTCTTAAATTGTGTTTCGATTATGGGGAGTGGCACTAACGGGCTTCTAACAGCTGGTCGGGGAGCTGTTAACTGGCACTCCGGGCACTCTCCACAATGCCGAGCCACTTCAGCTTGAATTCCTGGCCAGTAAAACCTTCTTACAATCCGGTCTCGGGTTTTATCGATACCAAGGTGTCCACCCAGAATGTGCCCATGAGCTAGATCCAGTACTGTCCTCCGGTACCGAGTGGGAACCAACAACTGTTCCACAACATCAACCCCTATTTTCGAGACTCTGTACACCAAACCCTTTTTCATGATGAAGTGGGGAAAACTATTGGGCATCATACCAACATTTATGGGAGTACCATCTACGACCTGCACATCTGCTCTGGCTTGCTGCAGGGTTGGATCCTGGTTTTGGGACGTCCCAAAATTAGTCAAGGAACCTGCCAGGTCTGCGGGTTCTAGATCGTCGTCCTCTGGATTCAGACCGACCCCAGCCCCACTAGTACCGGGCTGTTCGTTATCAGCGAGGTTTGCCACTTCATCCTCCTCCACCCCTACTAGCACTTGTGATGTTGTCCCCTGGGAGACCTCTTTTCCTGGCTTTGGTTGAAGGCCCCATGCTTCTTCCTGCTTGGTCAGGGTTGTTGGCTTCTCAAATATGCCATTCTTGTGGCCTAACTTCGCAAAGTTAGGAAAGTCTCTACCCAATATTACATCATATGGCATCTTTGGGACCACACCGACCTCATAATCCAGCAGACCGTCCTCTGTTTGTATGCTCACTAAGGCCGTGGGTTACAGACGGGTATCCCCATGAATGCATGTAACACTGATATCCTGTCTTGTATCCAGTTTATGATTCGGCACTAGGCTTGCAACGACCAGGGTTAGCATACTGCCGGAATCCAGCAGTGCTTCAACCTCTTTCCCTTCAACCTTCACCCTGCACATATGTTTGTTTCTTGATCTTTCAAGTACAGTGGTTACAACAGGACATGCATACCGTATATCATCTTCATTTTCACCGAGGTTACATTGCATTGGCTCTTCTTTAATGGGGCAGTAGGCTGCAGTATGTCCTGGTTGATTACAATTGTAACAGATAATAGGGGTTCGGGGGGGAGACCCCCTCGACACCCAGTCCCGGTTTCCGTTTTTTCCCTTAGTGTCTCGGCCTGATTCTGATTCTTTCCTCATGGCCCCACGCTGCTCTCTTCCCCCTCTATATGCTGGGACAGCCTTACCCTGTCCGCTGGTTTGCCCATGCCTGGGGAACGGGAATCTTTCCTCCTGTGCCTGCTCAGCTGTTCCTGCCATACAATACCGTTCAACCAGGCCCACGAGATGGTCGGCGGAAAGTACCTCGTTCTGGCCAACCCATCATCTCACTTCTTGGGGTAGACCTCGCTGAAACTGGTTGAGTACGATGGTCTCGACGATCTCGGCGGATGACCGGGTCTCTGGTCACAACCATTTCCGTGCCAGGTGAATCAAGTCGAACATCTGTGTTCGTGGGGGTTGTCCCGGTCGGTAGGACCACTAGTGGAAGCGGTGTCCCCTCACGGATTCGGTCACTTCCAGTCTAGTCAGGATCTCTCCCTTTAGTTTATCGTAATCCTGTGCATCTTTCAACTCCAGGTCGAAATACGCTTTTTGAGCGTCCCCTGCCAAGTATGGTGCCAGAAGCCCTGCCCATTCTTCTTTTGGTCACTTCTCCCTCTCTGCCGTCCTTTCGAAGGTGGTAAGATATGCTTCCACATCATCCTGCGCTGTAATTTTTTGAAGAAAATGATTGGCCCTCCTCTGGGTGTTTGCAGCTGGTAATTGAGCCCCAATTTGGTCCGCTAGAACCTTTAGGCCTTCTCTTAACTCACGGGTGTTTCTCTCTTGCTCTTCTCTGAGCAGCTGGTTGGTGTGGTGCTGGACATGTAACGTGTCCTGATACATTCGCTTTGCATCCTGATGAGCTATTTGTTGAGCTCTAGTTGCCTCTTGTTGGGCGGCCGCCGCTTGTAACAGGGCCTGTATGGCTCCCTCCATACTCATTTTCCTGAGAAACTGTCCTAACCAACAAAGCCACAAAAAAAACCTGACTCCCCTTTGGAGTGCTAACTGAACATTTTTCTTTTTCTTCTACCTAACCAGTGGTATGGTTAGTCCATGTCAGCATCCTCCACCACGTGTGGCAAACCTCTTCAAGGTTAGGAGCGTTTGTCACAAACTAAGTGGTAAACTGTCACCAAATCACCCAAGAATGAGAGTTCTTTCGAACAGGACAGTACCTGTGTGTTTGTTTCTCCGTCCTGGTCCACCCAGGCCGTAGGCGAGGTCAAGGATAGCAGGGTTCGGTACACGAATCGGGTTCTCGGTAGGTCCAGGTCCAAACGCCAACAAGTAAGTCCAAAACAGTCCAACTCATACATGGGAAATCCAGCCAATCTCTATTGTCTCTTTCTCTATTGTTCATAGATCCTTCCAGCACTCTCTTTTTCTCTTCCTGGTTTTTCTTGACCCTTTATCTGTGGGTTGGCTCCACCTTCTGAGGGTTCCCCTTGCTTCTGGGACTTGTAGTTTTGGTGGTCGGCCATTTTGTGATCTGTAGTTCTGACAGGGGTGGCCATTTTAGTGATCGGGCAGAGCCCGTTTATTAGTTCTGCTCTCACATATCTGCCATTTACCACTCGACCCCCTTCTTTGCCACAGTATGTGTGTGTGTGTGTGTGTGTGTGTGTGTATGTATATATTTATATGTATGTATGTACACTGCTCAAAAAATAAAGGGAACACTAAAATAACGCATCCTAGACCTGAATGAATGAAATATTCTTATTAAATACTTTTTTCTTTACATAGTTGAATGTGCTGACAACAAAATCACACACAAATTATCAATGGAAAACAAATTTATCAACCCATGGAGGTCTGGATTTGGAGTCACACTCAAAATTAAAGTGGAAAACCACACTACAGGCTGATCCAACTTTGATGTAATGTCCTTAAAAAAAGTTAAAATGAGGCTCAGTAGTGTGTGTGTGGCCTCCACGTGTCTGTATGACCTCCCTATAACACCTGGGCATGCTCCTGATGAGGTGGCGGATGGTCTCCTGAGGGATCTCCTTCCAGACCTGGACTAAAGCATCCGTCAACTCCTGGACAGTCTGTGGTGCAACGTGGTGTTGGTGGATGGAGCGAGACATGATGTGCTCAATTGGATTCAGGTCTGGGGTACGGGCGTGCCAGTCCATAGCATCAATGCCTTCCTCTTGCAGGAACGCTCACACACTCCAGTCACATGAGGTCTAGCATTGTCTTGCATTAGGAGGAACCCAGGGCCAACCGCACCAGCATATGGTCTCACAAGGGGTCTGAGGATCTCATCTCTGTACCTAATGGCAGTCAGGCTACCTCTGGCGAGCACATGGAGGGCTGTGCAACCGCCCAAAGAAATGCCACCCCACACCATGACTGACCCACCACCAAACCGGTCATGCTGGAGGATGTTGCAGGCAGCAGAACATTCTCCACGGCGTCTCCAGACTCTGTCACGTCTGTCACGTGCTCAGTGTGAACCTGCTTTCATCTGTGAAGAGCACAGGGCGCCAGTGGCGAAATTGCCAATCTTGGTGTTCTCTGGCAAATGCCAAACGTCCTGCACCGTGTTGGGCTGTAAGCACATCCCCCACCTGTGGACATCGGGCCCTCATACCACCCTCATGGAGTCTGTTTCTGACCGTTTGAGCAGACAAATGCACATTTGTGGCCTGCTGGAGGTCATTTTGCAGAGCTCTGGCAGTGCTCCTCCTTGCACAAAGGCGGAGGTAGCGGTCCTGCTGCTGGGTTGTTGGCCTCCTCCACGTCTCCTGATGTACTGGCCTGTCTCCTGGTAGCGCCTCCATGCTCTGGACACTACCCTGACAGACACAGCAAACCTTCTTGCCACAGCTCACATTGATGTGCCATCCTGGATGAGCTGCACTACCTGAGCCACTCCGTCTCATGCTACCACTAGAGTGAAAGCACCGCCAGCATTCAAAAGTGACCAAAACATCAGCCAGGAAGCATAGGAACTGAGAAGTGGTCTGTGGTCCCCACCTGCAGAAGCACTCCTTTATTGGGGGTGTCTTGCTAATTTCCTATCATTTCCACCTGTTGTCTATTCCATTTGCGTGATTGTGTGATTTACTTGGAGTTACATTATGATGTTTAAGTGTTCACTTTATTTTTTTGAGCAGTATGTATATATATATATATATACACACACACACACACACGTGTGTTTTTCTGCTCATAATTTCCTACATTTTGATAGACAACTTCCGTCATTTTATTTTGCTCTAGAACACTAATAAACCCTTGCTCACTAGAATGTCAGAAATCAATAGAATGAATGAGAAAATGCAATAACAAAAAAATGTCAAAATTATTTTACTTGCAAGATGTCCAAATTATATCAGTTTGACCGGTGGTAAGGAAATAGAAAGCTGTGAAAATGACCCAACGTGTTTCTGATAAGATTTCAGTTTGAATGATTATTTAATGTGGATGAAATACTATCATCTTTTATGATGCTGATCAAGATAGCACTTCTACAGACGGTATATAACTGAGCATTCACATTATTTCACGATGCTGAAAGGAACTCCTGTTCCTGAGTTAAAATGTTGCCTACATTGTAGCATTTTAAAATGTTAAGATTATGTGAGTGGTTATAGACCTACAGTCAGTATGCAGATTTCAGTTTCCATTTAACCCATCTGAACAGTAGGCTACAGTTCCCTTAACATGCCATAGGCCTATTTGAAGTCCCTGTCTTGTATAGCGCCTCACAATCATCACGCATCACACTATCATTCTTCTTTACAACTTCACCAAATCTTCCTCAAACATGACTTTTCTGGCCCTTCTCTTTATTTTCATTGCTCCTTTCACAGCTTTTCTCTTATTGAATTAAACTCCGACATGGTCCTTTTTGCCTCCGTGGATTGACGTAAACTTTTTCTGCCCGTTCCCAAAAGCCTTTGGTGATTAGCATGTAGGCTATTTGGCGTGTACACAGTTAGGCCCTAAAGCGTAGGCTTATGCACTAAACACACACTAATTTCTCATCAAAAGGTAACTATGAAATGCACATTAAATAATAATACACTCAGGTAGCCTAGTGGTTAAGAGTGTTGGGCAGTAACTGAAAGGTTGCTGGTTTGAACCCCTGAGCTGACTTGGTGACAAATCTGTCAATGTGCCCTTGAGCAAGGCACTTAACCCTAATTGCTTAAACCTAAGTCTCTGGAGAAGAGCGTCTGCTAAATGACAAAAATGTAAATTATACATTTATGGATTTCTTAAGGAATTGTTTTCTGCTTATTCAACCCGCCCTTTATCCATACAATATTTAATGACCCTAAAACCGCCCACCCCACGGGTTATGAGTCAACCCGTGCATCACTAATGTGTGTGCATGTGTGTGTTGGCGCTTACCTGTCTTTGTGTGTGTGTGTGTGTAGGTAACGGAGTTGGATGCACACACTTACAATTTTGTTGCAGAAAGATCCTTTGCCATTGGTGAGTCAATAATAATGTTACTGGGACTTTTTATAACTATTTGCCTATAACTACTGTGTGAATAATTTAATATTTTCAACCGTGTGTTGGTTCGTCTCTCCAGGCCTGAACATTGTAATGAAGGTCATAAATGGTGACCCTTCACCTGACCCCCGACTGTTGGTCAGCCCTAAACCCCCTGACCCCTCACCCCAGGTCAGCCCTGACCCCTCACTCCAGGTGTCAGAGGTTAGCAACCCCACCATGACCTCTACAGCTCTGTGGTCCTACCTGAATGCCTCCACCAGGACACAGCCTGTCATCGGTAAGTGTGTGTTATTGTTTAATGTGCACTTCATAGTTAACTTTTGATGAGAAATTAGTATCTGTGTTTCTCATCTCTTTGCCTCCCTCCTCTCTCTCCCCCTCTCCTCCAGGTGTCAGTATGTTGACAGAGTTGCCAGACAGACATGGTGACTACTTCCTCTGCCGCTGCTGTTCTCACAGGATGTTTACGTCATCCCTCATTGGACACCTAATCTCTGCTCGACACCGCTACCATTACATAGTGGGTTACAGACTGCACACACACTACATAAACGCACATGCACACACACACACTACATACACACGCACACACACACACAACATTATGTCCAGACCTGGGTCAAATACACTATATATACTAAAGTATGTGGACAACCCTTCATGGATGGGATGGATTCGGACAGTTCAGCCACACCCGTTGCTGACCATGTTTATAAAATCAAGCACACCGCCATGCAATCTCCATAGACAAACATTGGCAGTAGAATGTCCTTACTCAGTGACTTTCAACGTGGCACCATCCTAGGATGCCACCTTCCTAACAAGTCAGTTCATAAAATTTCTGCCCTGCTCGAGCTGCCCCAGTCAAATGCAAGTGCTGTTATTGTGAAGTGGAAACGTCTAGGAGCAGCAACAACTCATCCGTGTAGTGGTAGGCAACACAAGCTCACAGAACGGGACAGACGAGTGCTGAAGGTGCGTAGCGCGTAAAAATCGTCTGTCCTCAGTTGCAACACTCACTACTGACGATTGATTCTGTGCTTCCAACTTTGTGGCAACAGTTTGGGGAAGGCTCTTTCCTGTTTCAGCATGATAATGCCAACTTTGCACAAAGCGAGGTCCATACAGAAATGGTTTGTTGAGATCAGTGTGGAGAACTTTACTGGCCTGCGCAGAACCCTGACCTCAACCCCACCGAAAACCTTTGGGATGAATTGGAACGCCGACTGCAAACCAGGCCTTATCGCCAAACATCAGTGCCTGACCTCACTAACGCTCTTGTGGCTGAATGGTAGCAAGTCTTTGCAGAAATGTTCCAACATCTAGGGGAAAGCCTTCATATAAGAGTGGAGGCTGTTATAGCAGCAAAGGGGGGACCAAATCCATAATAATGCCCATCATTTTGGAATGAGATGTTCCACGAGCAGGTGTCCACATACCTTTGGTCATGTAGTGTACTTTCAAAGACTGGAGCTGATTTCTGACCCAGGTCTGATTTGTGTTTCATGTTCAAGCTCAATACATACTGAACTCAGTAAGTGACATTTCCCACTGGACTGTGTTGTCATAGAAACTAGTGTACCCTGAGCTGGCTGCTGATTGGCCAGTGAGCCCAGAGCTGACGGTGAAGGCGGGGCCTCTTCATGAGGAGCTCAGAGTGAGAGCTGCAGAACTGGAGGCACAGGAGGGACTAGGACAGCTCACGGTAATAATAACCTATAATCATCTAATCAATATCTGTTTGATCACTGCCCTTATCAATACACTGAACTGAAAACACCAAAGGGAACGGGACAACCCACGATAAAATATAACTATAATCATCTAATTGTAGGGTTCTGAGTCTTGACGGTTTTTAAGATATTGAGGACAACAAACACTTGAATAGAATTTTAGATTTTAATAAAGCTGAGAAGCATACAAACAATACACATCAATAAAACCAAACAGCAGTGTATATAGGAAAGTCTGCCTCCCTGCATCCTGTGGAATCTATGCATAAACAATCATAAATCTCGATGGACCAACCAAATGTAAATGAATACCAGATGTTTCTTGCCGTATTGGGGGAAGGGGGTCAGTCATTCTAACTTTGAGGTTCCCCCAGATAACAACTTGGACCGTAACGTATGGTGGTTTAACAGGCTCACAAGGCCTTGCAGTTACATTGCAAAGGGCCCTAGGGTCTTTAGGGTTGACTGGTGTGCCTCTAACATACTGGGTAACCCACAAGGATTTCAAGGTACTTCTGGTGTGTAAACTGCATTATGGTTAAAACATACTTTTTATTATTATTTATTTTTTACAGACTATATGGTTTAAACAGACTGTATGGTTAAAGGGCCAATCCATAGCTGAAACAGTAACGAAGTGGTTCACCGCACCAATGTTTTGGTAAAAAGCTGAGGGGTGGCGCTTGAGAAATGTACCCACTCTCAAATTCATAGACAAGGACTGACCATCCAAGATATCAAAAGTTATGGTTTTAATCATGTTTGTTTACTTTATTTTGCTTAAAAACATTGGAGTACGTGCTAACCAGACCGCTCACGCATGTTGATATTGTCCACCTACACCAGATGTGATCAGGATACACAGGTTGAAATATCAAAATTAACTCTGAACCAACTACATTCATTTGGGAACAGGTCAAAAAGCATAAAGCATTAAACATTTATGGACATTTAGCTAGCTAGCTTGCTGATTCTAGCAAATTTGTCCTGGGATATAATCATTGGGTTGTTATTTGACCTGAAATGCACAAGGTTCACTACTTCAACAATTAATCCACAGATAAAAAGGTAAACCTCGTTAGTTTCTAGTAATATCTCCTCTTTCAGGCTTTTTCTTCTTCTTCTGAGTTTATATGGCGGTTCGCAACCAACTTTAAGGTGCATTACCACCACCAACTGGACTGGAGTGTGGACCTCAGTTCATCGTTCAATCACCCACGTGGGTATATGCTCCTAAAAACCAATGAGGAGATGGGAGAGGCAAGACTTGCAGCGCGTCAAGCGTCACAAATAGAATCAAATTCTATTTTAGCACCTGGCTATGCAGATGCTCATTGACGCGCACGGACAGTGTAGGTGTAATTATTGAATAACATTTGTGTACATTTATTTTGTGACATCTATTTTGTGACGCGAGCAGTGTGGGCAGCATGTTAGAGTTTTGGTTCTGATGGGTACAGCAGGTGTTCATGAGGTGTTTATGAGTTCTAATTCTTCAAGAATCAATATCATTAATTTTTAAGTCCAAAAATGGATGTAGTGTAGCAACTGCAGATTGCTCATTTAACAGACTATATGGTTAAAACCCTTAAATCAATATCTGTCTGATCACTGTCCTCAATACACTGAACTGGAGACACAGGAGGGAACAGGACAACCCACAGCAAACTCCTCCATCAAATAATGAATTAGTCAACCAATCAATCTCTCAATAAACCAATCAATCAAAAGTACATCATTCATATGATCTGTTCTGTTATGAAGGTGGTAAAGAGAGAACCTGCTGCTGGAGACACAACCACTACCAATACTGAAGGTAAGACGCACGCACACAAACACACACATGCACACACAAACATACACACACTTACCTCCTATGAATGGTTTTGTGTGTGTTTCAGAGACTGCCCAGCAGAGCCAGAACGGCTCACCTCCTCTCACTGTGAAAGAGGAACCGGTTGACTCCACAGTACCGTCCCAGCCCCCTAGAGGAGAAAAGAGGAACAAGAGGAGGAGCAACCCTGTGGTTGGTCAGTATTCCTGTTATCAAGGCTGCCGTTGGTTGGTTCATCAGTCTCTCAGTTTGGACAGTATCTCAAGTTTGGACCGTAATACTATTTTGAAGTGACCTGTGCGTGGGTGTTGATATATGTGTGCGTGTGTGTGTGTGTGTGTGTGTAGGTGTGAACTTCCTGGTCCAGGTGTCCCACAGGAGAAGGAAACAGTACTACTGTCAGCTATGTTCTGTCAGGATGAAACACGCTATTGCTGATCACATGACCAGCCTCAGCCACCGACACAACTATGTGGTGCGTGTGTTTTTAAGTCTTATCTTTTTATTTAGTAAGGTGTGCATCATTACAGGGATATCAATCAATAACTATTTATTTGGGGGATGTTTGACATGCATTAAATTCCGCTTGTTGTCTTTTGTAGAAGTTGAAGTACCCTGGTTGGACCTCCAGCCCGGTAGAGATGGAGAAGAAGCTGTTCAAAATGGCCGTTCACCTGGAGAAGGTCGACAGAGACGCAGGAATGGGCATGCAGGTCAACACGCACACTGAAAGTTTACAATTGTCAGGGTGGAAGTTGTCTGTGCTTCGTTCGTTGGGGCCTGCTTCTTGCATCAGTCAGGTTGTCTCTGTGTCACAAAGCATGATGAACCCTGTTGACTGTTGCGTACTGTTACGGGAAAATTGTGTCCCTCTTTCCTGTAAATTAAACTCAAACTATTTTAGGCCCCACAGACACACACAAACTCACACTAGCACCAAACACACGCTCTACTAGCACCAAACGCACACGCTCTGCTAGCACCAAACTCACACGCTTTACTAGCACCAAACTCACACGCTCTGCTAGCACAAAACTCACACGCTCTGCTAGCACAAAACTCACACGCTCTGCTAGCACAAAACTCACATGCTCTGCTAGCACCAAACGCACACGCTCTGCTAGCACCAAACTCACACGCTTTACTAGCACCAAACTCACACGCTCTGCTAGCACCCCAAACTCACATGCTCTACTAGCACCAAACTCATACGAGCACCAAACTCACACACTTTACTAATACCAAACTCACACGGTCTACAAACTCACACGCTCTACTAGCACACCAAACTCACACGCTCTACTAGCGCACCAAACTCACACGCTCTACTAGCGCACCAAACTCACACGCTCTACTAGCGCACCAAACTCACACGCTCTACTAGCGCACCAAACTCACACGCTCTACTAGCGCACCAAACTCACACGCTCTACTAGCTAGCACCAAACTCACACGCTCTACTAGCGCACCAAACTCACACGCTCTACTAGCGCACCAAACTCACACGCTCTACTAGCGCACCAAACTCACATGCTCTACTAGCGCACCAAACTCACACGCTCTACTAGCGCACCAAACTCACATGCTCTACTAGCGCACCAAACTCATATTGCACCAAACTCACACTAGCACCAAACTCACACGCTCGACCAGGACCAAACTCACACTAGCTCCAAACTCACATTTGCTGATGTTCTCTCTCTGTGTAACAGAAGGTAGAAGTGGAAGCTGATGAGTACAAAGAGCTGTTGTCCTTTCCTGTGGAGGAAGGTAAGCTTGGACAGAGGAAAAATCCACCCATTTTGAATATTATATTGTTTTTTGTGCATTTCTGGGCGACGTATCGGTTTGAGGGGTCATGTTTTCATATGTATCTGGGCTATTGCCTTTCAAGCAGGCAGAAATACAGCCGGTATGACAAGTTGTATTTCTGCCTGCGTGAACTGCAATAGCTCAGATACACATGAAATGACCCCAGGAATCGATAGGACATCGCTCAGAGATGAACAAAATAACATTCTAAATGGGTTAATCTTTCTTTTAATTACTGTGGTTGATATATGGTTGTTATTGTGGTCTTGATCCACAGGTGTCGGTAAACTGCAAGCCATCATCAGACGGCAACAAGAGCCATGTGATCTGAGACACACAGCTCCCTCGACCAATCACAACCCAGAGGATCTGAGACAGACAGCTCCCTTGTCCAATCCCGATGCAGCCCAATGTCCAGCACAAGGTAAGTATAAGCCATCTGGGGCTAGAGTTTCAGCAGAACGCGTAATATCTGACTCCTTAGAGGAGAAACTGAGGTCAATCACCTGAAGTTATATTCCTGTTGTTGAAACTGTTCTTTAGCTGAAACTGTTGTACTGAAACTGTGGGGAGCAGCACTAGGGTGTGTGGGTGTTGGCATGAAATACATAAAGGAGAACCAACCAGTAGAATCACAGCCCCTTTATTCTCTACGAATCGTGCCGAGAACATAAAAGTGGGTTCACAGATTCTGGTGTCAACTTTTGTTGTGACTTGATTTAAATTAATCTGATGACTGTTAGTGGCGCGGGGACTTTAATGCAGGCAAACTTAAATCAGTTTTACCAAATTTTTACCAGCATGTCACATGCAACCAGAGAAAAAAACCTTTACTTTACCTTTACTCCACACACAGAGATGCATACAAAGCTCTCCACCGCCCTCCATTTGACAAATCTGACCATAATTCTATCCTCCTGATTCCTGCTTACAAGCAAAAACTAAAGCAGGAAGTACCAGTGACTCGCTCAATAGGGAAGTGATCAGATGACTCGGATGCTACACTACATGACTGTTTTACTAGCACAGACTGGAATATGTTCCGGGATTCATCCAATGGCATTGAGGAGTACACTACCTCACTCATCGGCTTCATCAATAAGTGCATCGACGACGTCACCCCCACAATGACTGTACGTATATATCCCATGGATTACAGGCAACATCCGCACCGAGCTAAAGGCTAGAACTGCCGCTTTCAAGGAGCGCTTAGAAAAAATCCCGCTATGCCCTCCGACAAACCATCAAACAAGCAAAGCGTCAATACAGGATTAAGATTGAATCCTACTACACCGGCTCTGATGCTTGTCAGATGTGGCAGGGCTTGAAAACTAGTACAGACTACAAAGGAAAACCCACACGTGAGCTGCCCAATGACGTGTGCAACCAGACAAGCTAAAAGCCTTTTATGCTCGCTTCAAGGAAAGCAACACTGAAGCATGTACGAGAGCACCAGCTGTCCTAGATGACTGTGTGATAATGCTCTTGGTAGCTTAGCAGATGTGAACAAAACCTTTAAACAGGTCAACATTCACAAAGCTGCTGGGCCAGATGGATTACCAGGACGTGTACTCAAAGCATGCCCGGACCAACTGGCAAGTGTCTTCACTGACATTTTCAACATCTCCCTGGCCGAGTCTGTAATATCTACATGTTTCAAGCAGACCACCATAGTCCCCGTGCCCAAGGATGCGAAGGTAACCTGCCTAAGTGATTACCGCCCCTTGGCACTCACGTCGGTAGCCATGAAGTGCATTGAAAGGCTGGTCATGGCTCACATCAACAGCATCCTCCCGGACACCCTAGACCCATTCCAATTCAAATACTGCCCCAACAGATCCACAGATGATGCAATCTCAATCGCACTCAACACTGCCCTTTCTCACCTGGACAAAAGGAACACCTATGTGAGAATGCTGTTCATTGACTACAGCTCAGCGTTCAACACCATTGTGCCCACAAAGCTCATCGCTAAGCTAAGGACTCTGGGACTTAACACCTCCCTCTGGATCCTGGACTTCCTGACGGGCCGTCCCCAGGTGGTAAGAGTAGGCAACAACACGCTGATCCTTAACACTAGAGCCCCTCAGGGGTGTGTACTTACTCCCCTCCTGTATTCCTTGTTCACCCACAACTGTGTAGCCAAACATGACTCGAACACCATCGTAAAGTTTGCTCATGACACGATAGTGGTAGGCCTGATCACCGACAACAATGAGACGGCCTATAGGGAGAAGATCATAGAACTGGGCAGTGTGGTGCAAGGACAACAACCTCTCCCTCAATGTGAGCAAGACTAAGGAGCTGCTCGTGGACTACAGGAAAAGGCGGGCCGAACAGGCCCTCATTAACATTGACGGGGCTGTAGTTGAGTGGGTGTCCACATCATCAACGAACTGTCATGGTCCAAACATACCAAGACAGTAGTGAAGAGGGTACGACAAAACCTTTTCCCCCTCGGGAGACTGAAAAGATTTGGCATGGGTCTCAAGATCCTCAAAAGGTTCTAGAGCTACACCATCGAGAGCGTCCTGACCGGTTGCATCACCGCCTGGTATGGCAACTGCTCGGCATCTGACCGTAGGGTACTACAGAGGGTAGTGCGGACAGCCCAGTATATCACCGGGGCCAAGCTTCCTGCCATCCAGGACCTATATAATAGGCGGTGTCAGAGGAAAGCCCATGAAATTGTGAGACTCCAGTCACCCAAGTTGTAGACTGTTTTCTCTGCTACTGCACGGAAAGTGTAACCAGAGCGCCAAGTCTAGGACCAAGAGGCTCCTTCTACACCCAAGCTATAAGACTGCTGAACAATTAATAAAATCGCCATCAGACAATTTTACATTGACCCCCCCGCCCCTCCCCCCCCACCTGCTTTTTGTACACTAGTGCTACTTGCTGTTTATTATCTATGCAAGTCACTTCACCCCCACCTACATGTACAAATTACCTAACCTGTACCCCCGCACACTGACTCTGTACCAGTGCCCCCTGTATATCACCTCAATATTGTTATTCTTATTGTGTTACTTTTTTTCAACTTGGTAAATATTTCCTTAACTCTTCTTGAACTGCACTGTTGGTCAAGGGCTTGTAAGTAAGCATTTCACTGAAAGTCTACACTTGTTGTATTCAGCGCATGTGACAAATAACATTTGGCCCAGCGTCGTCCGGGTTAGGGGTGGATTTGGCCGGCAGGGATGTTCCAGTCCCATCGCGCACTAGCGACTCCTGTAGCGGGCCAGGCACAATGCACGCTGACACGGTCGCCAGGTGTACGGTGTTTCCTCTGACACATTGGTGCGGCTGGCTTCCGGGTTAAGTGGCCGTTGTGTCAAGAAGCAGTGTGGCTTGGCTGAGTCGTGAGGTACGGATCTCAAACTTCGCATCTCCCGAGTCCATACGGGAGTTGCAGCGATGGAGCAGGACTGTAAAAAGGGGTTAATTAAAACAAACCATGTTTAATTGTTACCTGATTTAGGGTCTTCAAGAACCCAAACCTTTGCTCGTCATTCAGTACTCCATAAATTAATTGAATTATTTATTTACTAACTAAATAAATAAATAATAACACAGATTACACATACACACGTACATGCGACTAAAGTCCCTAGTGGACGGACCACATATGACTGCCTATTTCGCAGAGATGGAGAAAGGAGTTGGGGAAAATAGAGAGCGAGGGAAAATGGGACATTTATCATGGATACATACGAGGACTGTCTTCACGTTAATCATATACCTTGCACACGAACCACCGCCCGTTTTGGAATTAGAAGCAATCAATGTATTTACGCGTTGAATGCCGTCGTTCGTCATCTATCTGTTGAAACCAAAACTTCTTGAAATGGGGTTTTGTTGGCCTTTCCGCTTCTACATGCTCTGATTGTCCACCAGAGGTCACAATGTCCTTCTTAGTTTTCTGGTCTCCAATGAGCTCAGAACTTGTTCTTAGCTCCTGTGGATAGTCAGTTTGAACCACTTTTACACGGACAGCTGCAGCCTGCTCATTTTCGGATGTGGTCTGCTGAGTTTATTTTCTTCACTTTGTGTTGTTTCAACCATTTCTCACATGTAGCTAACGCTCCGCGTTTCCTCATCTAGTGTTGAGGTTGAGAGTTTGTTTCTAACCATTTCAACGTGTGGACTACAGTTTCACATCTTCTGGTATGGTATGTTAATTCTTAGTCAGTCCTTTTAAGCACTCTGGAAGAAAAGGGCGGTTCCATCACGCTGACAAGCTCTCTGACCTCATTCAGGGCGTGGCTACTTAAAGGGCAACATATCATCAAAACTAAGATCTCGTTAGAAAACTAAAATCACATTCCTGTCTTAACAAAAATATTATCTTCATCCTTGATATTTCCTACACAATGTAAAGGATGTAAACTTGACATACACAGTGTGAAATCTCTTCAAGTTACAATATTTTAGTTATATAATTGTCACAAAATAGACATTAATGTTCCATAGACCATCTCTTGTTTAGAAATAGTGTCCCAGTGTTCACTTTTGGACGTTAGAGTTTTTGGGACGCAAAATGTCTCTGTAACAAAAACATTCCAATCACCAAAAAGAGTTCCCTGCTGAATACAATTTACGATGGGCGTGAGGTGTCATAAACCCCTACATCAATCCCTACTCCCCTCTGCGGGTTAAAACGGTCTAGTGGACATTGATCCATTGTAACCTGATCTTTGGATCCTCACAGGAGAGTCGTGACACTTTTATTTAGCTGAAACTGTTCTTTGGCTGAAACTGTTCTACTGAAGCTGTATTTTAGCTGAAACTGTTCTTAACAGAAGTTAAAGCATCTGCTGTGTCTCCACTCATCGTTTCATCTCCCTCAGGTATGTGTGGGGCAGAGTCACGTGAGACCGAGGGAGTGTGTCCTCTCCCTGTCAGTCTATCAGATGAGGAGAATGACCAGACTCTCCTGGTTCAGATCTCAAGTGAGCCACAGAAATATCTCTATCTGTCCATAGGGGTGTGGTTCTTTATCTGAGTGCCATGTTATAACGTTGCTCTTTCTCTCCACCCTTCTCTCTCTCTCGCTCTCGCCTGCCCCCCCCCCCCTCCCCCCCGTGTTTTTGGGAGAAGACCAGGAACCCCTACAAGTACCTTCCCCGTTCCTCCAGGATCAGCCATCCCTTACTTCCATCCCTCTCCCACTTTCTACACCTCACCCTATCCCCCTCTCTTCCTCAATCCCTCCCTCCCTCTCTCCCTCAAACCCCTTTTCTACCTCTCTTTCCACAGTTGTCCTATCTACCTCACCCTCCCTCTCTTCCTCCATACCATCCCACACCCCCTCGTTGTCCACAGAGAAGACGACGCACCCCTCCACTGTCTCTGTCCCTGTTCCTGTACCTCTCTCAGCTCTGAGGAGCTCAACACATTTGAAGGACTGGGAGACTTCTCTGAGTCCAGAGTGGTGGGAGAGGAAGAGCCCAGAATGCAGAGAGACGCAGACGCTTCTAGAAATACCAGACAGACACACTCTTCTGGAATACTCGGACAGAGACAGACAGATTGAATACTCACCGAGAGACCGACAGACTGCATACACTGAGAGAAACCGACAGACTCATCTAGAATACTCTGAGAGAGAGAGACAGGCAGACTACTCAGAGAGAGACAGATGGGCAGACTACTCAGAAAGAGACAGACGGGCGGACTACTCCGAGGGAGGCAGACGGGCGGACTACTCCGAGGGAGGCAGACGGGCGGACTACTCCGAGGGAGGCAGAAGGGCGGACTACTCCGAGGGAGGCAGAAGGGCGGACTACTCCGAGGGAGGGGGGCGGACTACTCCGAGGGAGGCAGAAGGGCGGACTACTCCGAGGAGGGAGGCGGAGAGGGAGGCAGAAGGCAGAAGGGCGGACTACTCCGAGGGAGGCAGAAGGGGGCGGACTACTCCGAGGGAGGCAGAAGGGCGGACTACTCCGAGGGAGGCAGAAGGGCGGACTACTCCGAGGGAGGCAGAAGGGCGGACTACTCCGAGGGAGGCAGAAGGGCGGACTACTCCGAGGGAGGCAGACGGGCGGACTACTCCGAGGGAGGCAGACGGGCGGACTACTCCGAGGGAGGCAGACGGGCGGACTACTCCGAGGGAGGCAGACGGGCGGACTACTCCGAGGGAGGCAGACGGGCGGACTACTCCGAGGGAGGCAGAAGGGCGGACTACTCCGAGGGAGGCAGACAGGCGGGCTACTCCGAGGGAGGCAGACAGGCGGGCTACTCCGAGGGAGGCAGACAGGCGGGCTACTCCGAGGGAGGCAGACAGGCGGGCTACTCCGAGGGAGGCAGACAGGCGGGCTACTCCGAGGGAGAACTGGACGAAGACCAAGAACACACACATCATCACAGTGAACACACACACTTCGAGCAGGCCCCAGCAAGCTGGCTCAGTGTTCCGCAGGTATATCTGCTGCCGGACACACCCGCAGGTGAGAGAAGGCTTCTTGTGACAATGGATGTGTTGATTGACTGTGTTTTTCTGAGGAATACTTGAGGTTTATAGGCTGAATGATGTGTCACTCTAATAATACTTGGTGTTGTGTCACTCACAGCAAAGAGGGTTGTCGGCCCCAGCCACCTGTCCAAATACCTGAAAGTGAAGGGCCTTCACAACACAGAACCGATCATAGGTCAGTGTGTGTGTGTGTGTGTGTGTGCGTGCGTGCGTGCGTGCGTGCGTGCGTGCGTGCATGCGTGCACCAGATCTAAGATGTTTGGTAGAGTGATCTCTCAGATTGTGTGTTAGGGTTTAACAGGGAACCAGGTTACAGAGATTTCCCACCCCAAACCCACTACAGTTTCCCTGGATAAATAACTGTGAGAAACGGGTATATTAAAATAAATGATTTCTATGAACAGGATGACTTAAAATGGAACTGTTATATGCAATGTCAAAATCCTTCTCTGCTCTGCTATCTGCATGATCAATCAATGCTCAGTGTGTGTGAGAGTATGTGCTGCTGTAAAGGCCTATTGTATTGTTTATGCTGAAACTGTACACGCAGTTTCAAACTTGAAATGCAGTTAGTAGGCCTACGGTAACAAAATAGTCTACAACTTTTGAGCTTCCAGTAGGGTAACTACTTTTATTCATTCAGAAAATGTCAGATGTGTAGCAGAGCTTCACTTAAACGAATGCCACCAAGGCAGAATGCTAAATCTGCAAGGGGAGAATAAAGTGTAGCCTACAGGCGGTTCGACAAGTAGATTGATCTGACATGGAGGCCTACACCCCGAACACATGCGAGACAAGTGCAGAGAGAGTAGTGGGGGCTTCAGTAAGTACAGTCTTAGCTCAAGCCAACGCAAGATGCAGTCTTACCTCAAGCCAATGCAAGCACTGGATGAAATTCTAGCAGAAATGGTTGCGAGCGACACATTCTCTTACATACCATTGCAACAGTGCCAGCTCCAGGCATAAGCGACATAAGCAGTCGCTTGGGGCCCCAGGCCGCTAGGGGCCCCATCAATCAATCAAATGTATTTAACCATTTTACATCAGCCAATGTCAACGTGCTATACAGAAACCCAGCCTAAAACCTCAAACAGCAAGCAATGCAGGTGGAGAAGCACGGTGGCTAGGAGAAACTCCCTAGAAAGGCAGAAACCTAGAGAGGAACCAGGCTCTGAAGGGTGGCCAGTCCTCTTCTGGAGATAAGAGTACATTGCCATTAAGGCCAGATTGTTCTTTAAGATGTTGAAGAACCCTCCCTCTCAAATAACATTATGTTGAGAGTTAGAATAGTAAAATACACAAGGTGCAACTTCGAAATTTGGTTGTGCATCTGTTTATTTTTTCAGCCAGTAACTAGGTTTCCATCCAATTGGCGACAGATTTTTTTTTGCTTAAGTTTTCATGTACCGACTAAAAATCAAAAGTTCAACGTGTTTCCATTGCATTTTCAACTTTACCAATAGTTTTGTCACAAACTGTTTGTATTTGTATTTATTAAGGATCCCAATTAGCTGTTGCCACGCAGCAGCTACTCTTCCTGGGGTCCAAACATATTAAGGCACTTACATTACATAAAAGATAAAACAGTACATCATATAACGTTATTACACCACTACATATCCACAATACACAATGTTTAATACCACCATAGACCAATATTACAATGTACACTACCGTTCAAAAGTTTGGCGTCACTTAGAAATGTCCTTGTTTTTGAAAGAAAAGCACAAAAAAATGCCTAGTAAATAACATCAAATTGATCAGAAACACAGTGTAGACATTGTTAATGTTGTAAATGACTATTGTAGCTGGAAACGGGTGATTTGTTAATGGAATATCTACATAGGCTTCAGAGTCCCATTATCAGCAACCATCACTCCTGAGTTCCAATGGCACGATGTGTTAGCTAATCCAAGTTTATCATTTTAAAAGGCTATTTGGTCATTAGAAAACCCTTTTGCAAGTATGTTAGCACAGCTGAAAACTGTTGTGCTGAATTAAGAAGCAATAAAACTGGCCTTTAGAGTAGTTGAGTATCCGGAGCATCATCATTTGTGGGTTCGATTGCAGGCTCTAAATTGCCAGAAACAAAGAACTTTCTTCTGAAACTCGTCAGTCTATTCTTGTTCTGAGAAATGAAGGCTATTCCATGCGAGAAATTGCAAAGACACGGAATGACACTTCTCGTTTTGGTGGGAAATACAGGGTTACCCTGGAGATAAATGATTTATTCTAGAGATGGAATGTTTGTAAAATACTTGGAAAATATTGTGTGTGTGTTCCAGGTCTGGGCAGTGTGGTGGAGTGTAGAGGTATATCCCAGGCTACGTTTTTCATGTGTGTAAGCTGTGCTGAGACTCTCTCCAGTACACACATCTGTGAACACATCATCAGCGCGCAACACCAGCAGTGCTACATGGTGAGTGACATCACTAGCAACTACGAAAGTGTGTGTGTGTGTGTGTGTGTGTGTGTGTGTGTGTGTGTGTAATATGTGAATGTGTTCTTAACAGTTTTCCCAGTATAGTCCTATGCGCTGTGATTGGTTGAGAGAGCAGCAGCAGCCTCCGAGTCCACAGCTCCTCAGGAAGGTTGCTTCAGCACTGTCACAACTGGAGGTGGATCTAGATGCACAGGTAAACATGGAAACCTTCGGGTTCAGGGGTCAGTGGCTGGTCAACACAGGGTCATTGAATGGTTTAGGGTGTAGATGTGGTCAAGGTTAAGGCTTATTTATACGCTACACAGAACGCAACATAAGAACTACAATTAGCTACGCAAAATGGAGATCATTTTGCGTATCTTGCATACATAAGGTATACATTAGGCTTTAGAGGTTAGGGTTCAGAGTTCTGGACAGGGAAAATGTTATTTTTAAGCCTACTGTTGGTTTTTGTGGTAGTCAAGCCTCTATCCATTTGTGTAAGAAAAGACCGATCTACAGGATTTTCTAACCACACTTGTCTGTCGATCTGTGATGCCACAGCAGACTGGAATGGGACTCATAGATCATAATGTACCTGTCTCTGTTGTGTTGCCTAGGTGATGCTGCTGGATCAGATGTGGTATAACCTTGTGCAGTCAGCTCCATTCTACGAAGGTGTGTGTGTGCCTATGTCTGCGTTGGTGGGTTTGTGCCGTGTATTTGATTGTATTGTATTTGATGATCTGCTGACTGATTTTATTTGTGTGTGTGTGTGTGTGTGTGTGTGTGTGTGTGTGTGTGTGTGTGTGTGTGTGTAGCCATGTACATGCTGCAGGAACAGAATCAGAATGCCCTGTGTCTACACACAGCAAGCAGACATCAGCTTTTTCCCCCAGTTGGTCCTGACCCAGCAATGGAGCAGGGCTTTGACCAGAACCACAGAGTGATGTATAAACTGACCATGGATCAGATTGAGCCCCATCACCCCCTGCATACAGCAGATACAGTGGCTGGTAAACTGACTGGAGATCAGCTGGAGTCAGGCCAGTGCATACAGACCGCAGACAGACGGCCAGATAATCAGAACCCGGATCAGCCCCAGTGGAGCCAGAGCTCAGAGAGAACAGAGATGGTCCCTGAGCCAATAAGAGCCAAGACACCACATAATTCTGAGCCAATCAGAGACCAGACACCACAGAACATTGAGCCAATCAGAGCCAAGACGCCAAAGAATTCTGACCCAATAAAATTCCAGACACCACAGAACACTGAGCTAAAAAGAGCCTGGATGCCACAGAACTCCTCAGAACCACATCTGGACCAAGACAACACAGGTGAGAGGAGGAGGGATGAGATTGTTTACAATTGTTCAATATGATACTCTTACTTGGATTGGTGGCTACTGTATTGGTCAGAGTTTACAGTGATTTAAAGTATGTAATTACTGTATTGGTTAGAGCAATGGAGGTCAGTGAGGTTTCAACCTCTCTTCCTCTTCCTTCAGTCATTGTCAAACAGGAGCCTGTGGACCCCAAGGTGGAACCTCAGCCCCATCCTCATACCCAGCCTGAGGTGGATCCCTTAAAGGGTAGGAAGCACGAGTTTCTACTGACCAATGTAACAACACAGTGTGGTCAAAGACATGGTAACTTAGTTGTAATTACAAGCTGATACTTACATAGTTCTGTTTTTGGGTTATTACGTATTTATTAACCGCTGTAGTCCTCTCCTCTGTCAGATTCCCTGTATAGACACAGAGTCCAGTTCTCCCCAGATGTACAGAACCTGGCTGGTGAGACTGAGATCGAGAGACACACACAGAATTGACTGCAATGGTGATAGAAGTAGATGATTGTATGTGTGTGTTCTCTCAGGTGTGTGTGAGGTGGAGTACCAGGGGACCGTCCTAGGACACAGCCAAGAGGTGACACGAATAGGAGGGGCCACAGAGAACTCCCTTCACCCCACCAAGAACCTGAGAGAATGCGTCAACAACAGCCTGCCTTTGGTCGGTCAGTGTCCCAGGAGTGTGTTCAGATAACAGTGTTTAGTACCTTTGTGAGTCTGTATTCACTGTGCGTGTGTATGTGAGCGAGCGTGTGGTGTGTGCCACAGTACTGTAAGGGCTTTGTCATTCTCTCGTGTGTGTGTGTGTGTGTGTGTGTGTGTGTGTGTGTGTGTGTGTGTGTGTGTGTGTAGGTCTCAGTGCAATGATAGAGTGTTGCAGTGAGGGCCAGGTGTCCTTCTACCTGTGTGTGTCGTGTGGCAGCAAAATTGAAAAAACTCTACTCATCAGCCACGTCCTCAAATACAGACACCGACAGCTGTACCTGGTGAGGCACACACACGTACACACCTCTTACTCAACCATACACACACTAGATACTCACATAAATGGTGATTGTAGAACAATGACACTAAAAAGAAATATAATTAAAATAATCTATGTCATGGAAAGTTTGACATATGCCTTAAGACAAAAACATTTTTTGAAAGAAAAGTTCATATATTGTACTGTTCCTACCTTATGGCATGAGTTGTTTTATTTTTTGCTTTTGTTTCTGCAATTCTGTTTTGCTGCTCTGTTTTTATATTGGAAAAGTGAAATAAAATCTAAGTTAAAAAAACATATAAAAATGAATATTTAAGGTACACTCACGACACATCGGCTAATCTCCGCTAGTCTCTCCCCACCACGCCCAGACAATGAGGTACCCGTGGTATTTCCTTGGTGTGGTACCAGCCCGAGGGTTGGCAGAACAGTCCAGACTGATGCAGATTGCTAAAGAGGTGGAGGAGCAGAACCATGATGAGCCTGGCACGCTACAGGAGGTGATTCTGGCCCCTGCTGACTTTGACGAGATCAAACGGATGCTGTTTGATAAAGGTGAGTGATTGTTGATAGACTTCTGGGTGATCTGGGACTAGTGTGATTATCTGCATGTTGCTTCGGAACCTGTAGATTTAAATCACTCACTCACTTCTCTTCCTTTTTTTTAAGGGGGTAGATCAGCTTTAATATTGTGGCTTCCATCAATGTAATTGTCTGCATAATTTCCAATCCCCAATATATATTTTTTTGCATGTATAACACTTCAGCCAAAAGTTTGGACACACCTACTCATTCCAGGGTTTTATTTTATTTTTGCTATTTTCTACATTGTAGTATAATAGTGAAGACATCAACATTATGAAGTAACACATATGGAATCATGTAGTAACCACATAAGTGTTAAACAAATCAAAATGTATTTTATATTTGAGATTCTTCAAAGTAGCCAGCCTTTGCCTTGATGACAGCTTTGCAAACTCTTGGCATTCTCTCAACCAGCTTCATGAGGTAGTCACCTGGAATGCCTTTCAATTAATACGTGTGCTTTATAAAAAGTACATTTGTGGAATTTGTTCCCTTCCTAATGCATTTGAGACAATTAGTGGTGTTGTGACATGGTAGGGATGGTATACAGAAGATGGCCCTATTTGGTAAAAGACCAAGTCCATATTATGGCAAGAACAGCTCAAATAAGCAAAAAGTTTCAAGTGCAGTCGCAAAAACCATCAAGCGCTATGATGAAACTGGTTCTCATGAGGACCGCCACAGGAAAGGAAGACCCAGAGTTACCTCTGCTGCAGAGGATAAGTTCATAAGAGTGTCACGAGAATTTTCAATCCCAATGATGATAAATAAACAATTATTTAAGCTTTTACCAATCCCCGAGGTTTGTAAGACCCTGGGTTTAATAATAATTAGGCAAAGTTCCGTAAGGCTTATTCAGAGAACGTTCTAAAGTCAAAAGTGCAAAGACATGTCATTTTATAACCCCACACACAAACACACACACACACACACACGGACACACAAACAGTAGGCGGGCTGCATCTTTCCCCACAGTCCACATTCCTCGTTTATCACTACCAAGCTGGCTGTTCCCTCCCTAGATTAGAGGGACCTTGGAAGGAGCCTCTTTCCTGTTGTCCTTTGTTCTCTCAACTCTTACACCACTACACAGCAACACAATGGTCTAGTCACACATTATGGAATTATGACTACTAACACATTTCATACAATTATATGATTTCAGGATGGAATCCTTTAGTCATTACTTTAAACATATATAAATTCCCTTATCATAGAGTTACCAGCCTCAGAAATTGCAGCCCAACTAAATGCTTCACAGAGTTCAAGTAATAGACACATCTCAACATCAGCTGTTCAGAGGAGACTGCGTGAATCAGGCCTTCATGGTCGAATTGCTGTAAAGAAACCCCAACTAAAGGACAGCAATAAGAAGAAGAGACTTGCGTTGGCCAAGAAACACGACCAATGGACATTAGACCGGTGGAAAGTCCAAATTTGAGATTTTTGGTTTCAACCGCTGTGTCTTTGTGAGACACAGAGTAGGTGAACGGATGATCTCCACATGTGTGGTTCCCACCATGGAGGAGGAGGTGTGATGACGTGGGGGTACCTTGCTGGTGACACTGTCGGTCTGTGTCTAAGGCACTGCATCGCAGTGTATATTTATATATATATATACAGTGCCTTGCAAAAGTATTCGGCCCCCTTGAACTTTGCGACCTTTTGCCACATTTCAGGCTTCAAACATAAAGATATAAAACTGTATTTTTTTGTGAAGAATCAACAACAAGTGGGACACAATCATGAAGTGGAACGACATTTATTGGATATTTCAAACTTTTTTAACAAATCAAAAACTGAAAAATTGGGCGTGCAAAATTATTCAGCCCCCTTAAGTTAATACTTTGTAGCGCCACCTTTTGCTGCGATTACAGCTGTAAGTCGCTTGGGGTATGTCTCTATCAGTTTTGCACATCGAGAGACTGAAATTTTTCCCATTCCTCCTTGCAAAACAGCTCGAACTCAGTGAGGTTGGATGGAGACCATTTGTGAACAGCAGTTTTCAGTTCTTTCCACAGATTCTCGATTGGATTCAGGTCTGGACTTTGACTTGGCCATTCTAATACCTGGATATGTTTATTTTTTAACCATTCCATTGTAGATTTTGCTTTATGTTTTGGATCATTGTCTTGTTGGAAGACAAATCTCCGTCCCAGTCTCAGGTCATTTGCAGACTCCATCAGGTTTTCTTCCAGAATGGTCCTGTATTTGGCTGCATCCATCTTCCCATCAATTTTATCCATCTTCCCTGTCCCTGCTGAAGAAAAGCAGGCCCAAACCATGATGCTGCCACCACCATGTTTGACAGTGGGTATGGTGTGTTCAGGGTGATGAGCTGTGTTGCTTTTACGCCAAACATAACGTTTTGCATTGTTGCCAAAAAGTTCAATTTTGGTTTCATCTGACCAGAGCACCTTCTTCCACATGTTTGGTGTGTCTCCCAGGTGGCTTGTGGCAAACTTTAAACGACACTTTTTATGGATATCTTTAAGAAATGGCTTTCTTCTTGCCACTCTTCCATAAAGGCCAGATTTGTGCAATATACGACTGATTGTTGTCCTATGGACAGAGTCTCCCACCTCAGCTGTAGATCTCTGCAGTTCATCCAGAGTGATCATGGGCCTCTTGGCTGCATCTCTGATCAGTCTTCTCCTTGTATGAGCTGAAAGTTTAGAGGGACGGCCAGGTCTTGGTAGATTTGCAGTGGTCTGATACTCCTTCCATTTCAATATTATCGCTTGCACAGTGATCCTTGGGATGTTTAAAGCTTGGGAAATCTTTTTGTATCCAAATCCGGCTTTAAACTTCTTCACAACAGTATCTCGGACCTGCCTGGTGTGTTCCTTGTTATTCATGATGCTCTCTGCGCTTTTAACGGACCTCTGAGACTATCACAGTGCAGGTGCATTTATATGGAGACTTGATTACACACAGGTGGATTGTATTTATCATCATTAGTCATTTAGGTCAACATTGGATCATTCAGAGATCCTCACTGAACTTCTGGAGAGAGTTTGCTGCACTGAAAGTAAAGGGGCTGAATAATTTTGCACGCCCAATTTTTCAGTTTTTGATTTGTTAAAAAAGTTTGAAATATCCAATAAATGTCGTTCCACTTCATGATTGTGTCCCACTTGTTGTTGATTCTTCACAAAAAAATACAGTTTTATATCTTTATGTTTGAAGCCTGAAATGTGGCAAAAGGTCGCAAAGTTCAAGGGGGCCGAATACTTTCGCAAGGCACTGTATTTTACCAAACACCTCATTTGAGTAAACTAATGGACAACAACACTTAGGCTTCTACTTCCAACTTATACATTATATATACATTTTACGGATACAGTATTTTTTACATTAGTTATCTTGTTCTTTTTAGTCCCATCCTTCAGCTCCACTCAACCCCTCCCATCTATCTCTGAATACCATCCGATTTTCTATTTACGATATATTTTTCAACTGTGCTGTGATATTTCACAAAAGTTCTGAACCTTTCTATTCTCATAGTTTCTACAGATTGTAAATAAAATAAACATGTTACCTAAGAGTATTATTGATAGATTGACTATGACTGTTCAAATCACCCAGCAGTGCTATCTGCAGAGTTCGCTCCAGGTAAATGGTGCAATTCCTCATCCATTCCTGAAACTGTGACCAAAAACAAGCTATTTTTGGACATTATCAAAACAAATGAACTAATGATTCTGTCTCTTCGGAGCAAAATCTGCCGAACAGGGAAGGTTGTATCCCTCCATATATAGGGCATTCGGAAAGGTATTCATACCCCTTGACTTTTTCCACATTTTGTTACGTTACAGCCTTATTCTTACATGGATTACATGGAAATGTTCCTCATCAATCTATTCACAATACAGCATAAGGTCCCGATGTTGACAGTGCATGTCAGAGCAAAAACTAAGCCATGAGGTCGAAGGAATTGTCCGTAGAGCTCAGAGACAGCATTGTGTCAAGGCACATATCTGGGTATACAAAACATTTCTGCAGCAATGAAGGTCCCCAAGAACACAGTGGCCTCCATCATTCTTAAATGGAAGAAGTTTGGAACCACCAAGACTCTTCCTTGAGCTGGCCGCCAGGCCAAACTGAGCAATGGGGGGGGGGGGGACTTGGTCAGGCAGGTGACCAAGAACCCGATGGCCACTCTGACAAAGTTCCAGAGTTCCTCTGTAAAAATAGGAGACCCTTCCTGAAGGAAAATCATCTCTGCAGCACTCCACCAATCAGGCCTTTATGGTAGGGTGGCCTGAATGCCAAGCGTCATGTCTAGAGGAAACCTGGCACCATCCTACGGTGAAGCATGGTGGTGGCAGCATCATGCTGTGGGGATGTTTTTCAGGGACTGGGAGACTAGTTGGGATCGAGGCAAAGATACTGAGAGAGCAAAGTACAAAGAGATCCTTGATGAAAACCTACTCCAGAGCGCTCAGGTCCTCAGACTGGGGAGAAGGTCCACCTTCTAACAGAACAACTACCCCAAGCACACAGCCAAGACAACGCAGGTGTGGCTTCAGGACAGGTCTCTGAATGTCCTTGAGTGGCCTAGCCAGAGCCTGGACTTGAACATGATTGAACATCAGGCCAAAGGTGCTTCAACAAAGTACTGAGTAAAAAGACTGAAAACTAAAAATGGATTGTTAGTTAATATCACCACTGCTTTGCCCATGGAATAAGTATATTTCACAAGCCCACCTCCCCAACCACACAATCCTTTTTCCACACAACTTCATTTAAAATTGTTAAATAACTTTCCTGTAAACAATATATATTATATTCCTTCTCTTTCAGCCAGGTAAATACTGATACTCTTCTTATTGTCTGCTAAGCCATTACAATTATAACTGGCTATACTTATTTGACCATTTTTACCACAAGTTTCATCTCTATCATAATAATATATGTTTGTAAACCTCTCTCCCTCCCTCCCTCTCCAGCTGTATCCCGTTTGCAGGAGATCTGTAGAGAGCAGAACCAGACTGAACTCCTCACCATGGTCACCAGCAAACCTGAACCAATAGTGGTCAAGCAGGAGATTGTGGAGTGCCAGGTGGTCTCCCATCAGGCCTTGGGGCAATTCCTACCGCCACAGAGATGTAGGAGAAACACGGGTGAATTGAATACTATCTTACTGTTAAGCAACAGAAAATGATGATAATACTGTAATTATAACTGGGTGGTTCGAGCCCTGAATGTTGATTGGTTGACAGCCTTGGTATATCATATCATAGCAAATATTTGTACTGTTGTAATTATGTTGGTAACCAGTTTATAAAGCAATATGGCACTTCGGGGGTTTGTGGTATATGGCCAATATTCCACAGCTAAGGGCTGAATCCAGGCACTCTGTGTGGCGTTGTGCATAAGAACAGCCCTTAGCCGTGGTATATTGGCCATATCCCACACTTTGGGCCTTATTAAGTATATCTCTCACTCTATTCAATTAAATATAGATCTCTCTCTTTCTCCCTCCCTCCTTCTCTGTCTCTCAGGAAAACGTTGTTCTAACGTTGAGGGGTCAGAGGTGAGGGGTCAGCAGCAGGTGAAGAAGAGAAAGGTGTCTAGCCCCCCTGAGGGTCACACTGCCCCTGTCATCTGTCTATCATCTCCTGAAGTCACCAAGTCTTCTGAAACACACGCTGTCAACCAGACACACACCATCACACCCTCACCCACACAATCCAACACTAAGCCGAAACTCACATACACACACTCTGACTCTCAAACTAAACTTAAACCTTCACGCACACACCCCAAACCCAGTTCAACAGCCCCAGAATATACTAGACCCAAACTCATTCCTCATTCTGCCACCAAGCCCTCCGGTATCCCTGCCGACAGCCTGACTGTTGCCAAAGAGTCCTCTAGCAAGAAACCCACTCACACACTGTGCAAACCCACACACAAACTATCCAATAGCCAGAAGCTCACTGACAAACATTCGGACAAGAATGAGTCTCAGAAACACACTGAAAAGGCTAAACCTACTCGCACACACAGTGAACGCACACACAGAAACCGCACACACACTCGCAAACACAGTGACCTCACACACACTGACAAAGCCAAAGACGGACACAGTGACAGGACCAAACGCAGACACAGTGACCGCAAACGCACTAACAGACATTCTGACCACTCACGCTCTCACACCCGCTCTAAGAGACATAATCGTAGCTCCAGCCGTTCCTCCAAAGCCTCCCCCAGAGCTAGTCCCTCTGAGCCCCCCCTGCTCTCCCCCTACTCCCCCGCAGCATTCTCCCCCACCAGAGTCACTTCTGCGGCGAGCCTAAGCCAGGTCAAACCCAGCCAACCTTCCTGCCTAGTCAACAAACTACCCAAACAGTCCAGCCAACCAACCAAGAGACCTCCCAACCCAACCTCAGCAGTCAGACCTCTCCAGACCCAGGCCATCCCTCCCAACAACACCTCTTACCCACACCTGCACCCAGAAAGAACCGGACCCATGACCCCCCCACTCGGACCCATGACCCCCCCACTCGGACCCATGACCCCCCCACCCGGACCCATGACCCCCCAACCCCCGGCAATCCCTCCCTGCCTCACTCCTCCACCTCCACCCCATCCAGATCCTGTCTACGCCTCTGGGGTTAAGAAGAAGACTTCCATCGTAGACTGTGATCAATTTGTGGAATACTTTGTCTCTTTGTTGCGCTCCCCCCACTTTCCTCCTGCCCTAACCACCCCAGAGAGTGCAGAGAGCGCTGAGGCTCATACCAGGGCAACAGGCCCTAACCCTGGAGGGGAGAAGATGAGGGGTGACTCAAAAGGTCATGCCATCGCCATAGTGGCGGCATTACCCAACCCGCTAAAAAGGAAGCTATCTCTACAGGAACCCGAGGACAGAGACCCCTGGAACTACGAGAGCCGACAGTTCACTCCCAACTCCAAACCTAACCCCAACTTCAAACCTAACCCAAACTTCCAGAACCCTGACTCCAAACCTAACCCAAACTTCCAGAACCCTGACTCCAAACCTAACCACAACTTCCAGAACCCTGACTCCAAACCTAACCACAACTTCCAGAACCCTGACTCCAAACCTAACCACAACTTCCAGAACCCTGACTCCAAACCTAACCACAACTTCCAGAACCCTAACTCCAAACCTAACCACAACTTCCAGAACCCTAACTCTAACCCCAACTTCCAGAACCCTAACTCTCACCCCAACTTCCAGAGTTATACCCCCACTACCAATGCCACACTAGCCCAGGGGGGTTACACTGGAGGGGTTACAGTTTCTTCTAGCCCTAACCCCACTGACCCACAGCCCCCAGAGATTCTACCTGGTTACACCTACCCTGGTTACACCTACGCTGGTTACACCTACCCTGGTTACACCTACCCTGGTTCAGGTTACGCTGCAGTTGTCAGTGTTAGTCAGTTCACTTCCAACTCCCCCATTAACCCTATCCCCAGTCCCAGTAACACACAGTCACAGGCAAGGTGGTCTGGGGGCAACTGGGGAACAGGCTACCCAGAGGCAGGCTACCCAGGGGCAGGCTATGTTACAACAGGTCTAGCTGGTACTTCCTACCCTGGAGCTGTCTCTTCTGGAAGTGGACCTGGCTACCCTGGAGTTCTGCTCTACCCAGAGATGGGCTACTCAGACATGGACTGCCGTGGACAGGCTTACCCTAGGTCTAGGACTGGACTCGGCTCTACTGGGACTGTTATGCCCCCAGGAAGCCTCTACTCTACCACACCATCTCCAGCCAACCCCAGCTATTTGGCCTTGACCCAGCCATCACTTGACCCAGCCAGCTACTCCGCCTGGACTGCTACTGACACCGGGGTTGCCATTGAAACCAGCACAGCAGGTACTACTATTGGTGGTTGGTACCCATGGGCCAACTTCTTCCTCAGACCCCTGCCTATTATGTTCTCCCTCAGCTAGCACGGAAGTGGGCACGCTACTGCAGCAATGTCATCAAGACCAAAAACAACCTGCCTGCTAAAGCTACGACTAATGCTACGGCTAATACTACTGCTAATGCTACCTCTCCTCTTACCTCTACCTCATCTCCCTCGGCTAGCACTGTCACTGCAGCTACCACTTTTCTCCCTTCTGCTTCTCTTAGCGCGATGGCTAACAGCTAGCACCTCTGCTACAGATGTAGCTAAAGCTGCCCCACCTACTACTGATGCCAATGTTACGGTTACTATTGCTATGCTAAGCGATGCTATGGTGATGCCTGCCCCTCCCCCTTCCAGCATCGAGGAAGGGTCCTGCCCTCTGTGGCCATATTAAGACAGAGACTCTCCCAGTGTTGTAGTGCTGGGTGATGAGTGCTCCGTCTCTATTGCTTTACAATATCTTTGCTGTAACACTGTAATGCACTTGTCTTTTTCTACTAACACTGACTTTGCTGATAACTACTTTGTTGAGGGAAAATGTACTTGCTACAATTGCGATATGTTGTCTCACCTAGTTAAGATTAATTCACCAATGTAAGCCACTCTGGATAAGAGCATATTCTAAATTACTAAAATGTGATGGTGTATTTGCCGTACTGTATAACTAAACTCAGCGAAAAAAGAAACATCCTCTCACTGGCAACTGCGTTTATTTTCAGCAAACTTAAAATGTGTAAATATTTGTATGAACATAAGATTCAACAACTGAGACATAAACTGAACAAGTTCCACAGACACGTGACTAACATAAATGGAATAATGTGTCCCTGAACAAAGGGGGTGGGGGTCAAAATCAAAAGTAACAGTCAGTATCTGGTGTGGCCACCAGCTGCATTAAGTACTGCAGTGCATCTCCTCCTCATGGACTGCACCAGATTTGCCAGTTCTTGCTGTGAGAACCCCACTCTTCCAAGAAAGGTACCTGCAAGTTCCCGGACATTTCTGGGGGGGGAATGGCCCTAGCCCTCACCCTCTGATCCGACCCACCACCTCCAAATCTATCCCGCTCTAGAGTACAGGCCTCGGTGAAACACTCATTCCTTCGACGAAAAGTGTGAATCCGACCGATCAGTTGATCAGTTGTCCGTCCTGTCTCCCTGTAGCACCGTCTTAGGCGTCTCACAGTACGGATATTGCAATTTATTTCCCTGGCCACATCTGCAGTCCTCAATCCTCCTTGCAGCATGCCTAAGGCACGTTCATGCAGATGAGCAGGGACCCTGGGCATTTTTCTTTTGGTGTTTTTCAGAGTCAGTAGAAAGGCCTCTGTAGTGTCCTAAGTTTCCATAAATGTGACCTTAATTGCCTACCGTCTGTAAGCTGTTAGTGTCTTAACGGCCTTTCCACAGGTGCATGTTCGTTCATTGTTTATGATTCATTGAACAAGCATGAGAAACAGTGTTTAAACCCTTTACAATGGATTTGGATTATGAATTATCTTTGAAAGACAGGGTCCTGAAAACTACGTTTTTTTTGTTGTTGCTGAGTTTACCTGTAATTTATCTTGTATGTGTGTGTCTGTTTCTACAGAGTATCTGCCACGCCCTCAGTGAGGACCCCGCCGGCTTGGATTTCCTTAACGTGAGTTAGAGCTCTGCTACCCGAGCACGGCAGGCCCCAACATGATACATTGGGTTGAGGCCGGGTACGACCCGTTTTTTCATCAGTGTACGGGCAGGGCTCGAGTATCACTAAATTGATCACTAACATTTTGAAGCTGAGCCATTTGCTCCTGTTCTGCTGCCAGTACAGTGATATCTGACTAAGATCATAACATTGTTTCAAAGTGCTTAAGAAATTAGGGAACTGACCAGAGTGTGTGTGCATGTGTTCCAGGTGAAGCACTGACTGCTGGACAATCGCTGGACATGGAGGAGACGTATACACACACACAGATTGATAAAGTAAAATTTTGTTACCGAATGTCAGTTTTAAAATGAACATTCTTGGTTTTCCTCTTTTGTGTTACTTACCCTCTTGCCAGAGCTTGATCTGTCGCTGGTGGCTCAGCAGAAGTAGTTACATCCCTGTGGGAGGGGCCTGATCTTGTCAGAATAAACTCCCATCCAATCACTTGAAAGCTGTTTAGTTTCAATGACTACTGATTGTGGCATAAGCAAACAAAACTATATTTTTTTATGTTTACTACTATTTTTTTACATTTACTTTTTTAAAGATACAAGACAATATATTTTAATTGCAAACCAAGCGAATGTTATACTCAAGCAATGTTCACCATTTAAATAAGGCATAAAAGATTCAGTTGATGTTGATGTTTTCTTGAATGTGGATTATTATGTTTAATGTGAATATTATTTTTGTATCTTATACATTGGTAGCCCTTTACTCTCGTACCCGTATACAGATTTGGGGCACTAATAAGCTCCTAAATTGGAACGTAGTGGCTTTTCAGTAACATGCTATACATGACGTCAGAGTCCTGGCTGTGTGCCTCACAGCGCTGTATGGGTTTTGACTGACAGCCGTTCTGAACTTGAGCACCGTGCGCAACAAGAAGTTGCCCCCATCCCTTCCGGTAACTGGCCAACTTTTGAAATGTTTTTGTTGTCTGAGTGAGCAAAATGCTATACATTGAGATTACTTGTATTTTGAAATATGAGAATTTGAGTATTATAATAAATACCGCTTTGATGTCATACATGCAAGCCAAACACCTGTGTGTCCAAATGTGCACTTCACATTTCCAAATCATAAAACTCATGTTTACTACAGTATCAACGTTTAGCACCACCATGTTTGATGTAGTTACAAGATGACATGGCATCATACCCTGGGTTGTTCTGAACAGAAATAGCCTATGTTTGTTTATTGTGACGGAAACTAGAAGCTCCACACGCACCGAATGCACTCATGACTCCTTTCTATGCGCTCCGACATGACCATCTGTTTCTCTGAATTGCCTTGTGAAAGCCTAACACTGCAAGATCGTATTTTATGACTCATTTTGGCAATAGAACGAGCTTTCAAATCATGCCCACCCTACCCACATTGCGGTTTATAATGGACTGTTTTTGGATTGTGTAAACAACAGCAGTAATTCTGTGATGGCGGGAATGCAGGGTTGTGTTCCAAATGAAACAACTACAAGTGTTCTTGCTCTCGTTCCTCAACGGCACAGCTAGGAGAGCTCAAAAAATACTTTCAAGTTGAAGACTTTTCTTTGAGTCATAGAAGTGCATTGAAATTATTTCGGAGATGTGTGTGGCCACTTGGAGACACCAGTTTCCTTACTCAAACCCTTGTTTTATGTTGCATATTTTCCAGGAATAGTCTTGTCATGTTACTGAATGTATCCAGAGTGTCAACAAATGCTGTGGAAAATACAGTAAATGTCAAATGCACATATAATCAAGTGTAATGTTTGGAATCAGTCTGGTGTTAGATGCACTGTTGGACTCGCATTATCTCCAAACGTTTCCCTTTCAGTTGCTACCATGGTTATGCATATGCTTTTCATATTTCTTCTGTAAGAAACATTTACATTTAGCCCTATCCATATAAGCCAATAAAACAATTCTATGCCTCGGCCAGAAACTGTGTGTGTGCAGGGGCAGGCGGGCTCGCGCTAAAGACTCCATGGTTGTTATACATTCCAAACTTAGAAAAAAACTGTTTCTGTTCTGGTGTCCTTGACCAAGAAGTGGAGTTTCATATCTTCACTTCAAACCGGCACTTTTTTCCCCTCTCTCTCTTTCTTTATCTCATTACTACTCTGTTCTCCCTCCCTTCCTGTCGCCCCCTGGCTGTTTTTATTCCGGCTGCGCAGTTCCCACCATATGCAAGCCACACACACACACACACATTGCACCTAAAGAGAGACAGACAGGTCTTGTTGGAATGTGCATTTATTCAAATGCACCTTAGAAACGACACATTTACAGCATCATTATCACTCATTACTCTCAAACAGGCATCAGATATAAAACAAACTCAACTGTTGCAAACACACACGTACACACGTCACACACTTTGCCAGAGCTGGTGCAGGTGAGATGTGTGTGCAGAGCATAGCGTAATTATAACACAATCTATTGGGGGGGAACTAAAACAATGAACTACCTGATAGTGGCACCAACATTTAGGTAAATGTTGCATAGGAGACAGTGTTGTGAGTGGGCAGCTGAATGACTAGATGTGTAGTATTGTACTTGATTGGCTTAGACAACAGAGAATACAGGAAGCGTTTGTACACATGACAACAAGGAATATAAACAAAGTTTTAGCACCTGAATCATTTGGCAAACCTTTACTAAAACACACACGTTAGCTGGATAGTACGGAACTTGCATAGATGGTACTGTAGAAGCAATTCTGCAATCACCTGACTGCATCCATCATGGTGTTTTGTTAATACAATAAATAACATTTTTATAGTACTGTAATTGTGCTCCATAAGATATGTTGGTGGGACAGAAGATTTGAAATTGAAACCGTTTGACCCACAGACAATAACTAACTATTAAACACGGGGGATAGAACATAGATCCAGAGATCATCTTCAGAAAGTGGAGAGTTTGTCACTAAATCATTGTCAGGCACTTATTCTCTTACAGATGAAAAAGGCAACGCCAACAAAATACCAAAAAACACCATCTGAACAGTAACTCAATAATAAAATAATAAACACATCAGTGATGCCAGAGCAGGTGAACAAAGGTACATCATCATCAACAATAGAAACACATCAAGCTCCTCTAATGCAATGTTTCCCAACTCCAGTCCTCCAGTAACGTTACCCTCAACAGCACACGTTTTGTTGTAAAACTCACCATAGTAAACTCATCCAGATGATTAGTTGACACGTACTAGATGAGTTTGTCCAAGGCTTCAAAGAAAATGTGTGCTGTTGGGGGTACTTAAGGGCTGGATTTGGGAAACTGCTCTACTGACAAAAACGTGGGCCTTTGTCCTAATGCTCTTACATGGCTCATCTCCTCAATGTATTCCTCCTGCTTTCCTATTCTCCCCTCTCATTCCCTCCCCATGCCAACACCAGACTGCTCTGGTCACTGAAGACGACAGGTCAAAACTAACTAAACCACCATTTGATTCTCAGCCCATTACTCAGAATACATCCTGCCTCTGTCTTTGGTTCTCTATAGACATCTGACCAACTCTAATTCTATACATCTGACCCTTTGCCATCTCACCCCGCCACCCTCCAACAATATAATCCCTCACACACACAAACACACACACACCCTCCTTGTCTTATATTGCCATCATATAAGCCCCCTCATACACACACACACACACACACTCTGCACCCCTCTCTTATAGCTCGTCGTGTGTGGTCTCGTCGGCCTTCAGTTTGAACTCGTCCTCTGTGATCTTTCCGTCACCATTACGGTCCTGGTTAGAAAACATGTTCTCAATGATGCGATATGCGTCGAACCCAGGGGCCAGACGTCCTTTACCCTCGTTCACCTGACGCAGAATGTAGTCTGAGAACTGGACAGAGGGATGGGGGAGGGAAAGGGGTGGGTGTGTGGAGAGAGAGGGAGGAATAATTGTGAATTGGTTAGCCAGTTGCCTCGGTTAATCAACTAGATTGTCTCCTCTCTTCCTGAACTGATCAAAATGAACTGGATTGGTGAAATACAAAACATCATTTCTGTAGGGCTTCTCTTCCACCATATTTGCTTTCACTTGTCTTGTGTTTACAGATCAGTGCAGATGGAGAGGAGGCTATTTAAGACTACTGAGATACAGCCATACGCTGTCCAGTTGTCTTCAATCAGAGCAGATAAAAAATAGGTGAGATGCATGAGGACCCGCAGTGTCATGTGTATGTCTATTAGTGTGTAGCTGAGGGTGGGGTTTAGCTGCAATGCGTACCTCTGAGGCCAACACCTGTAGGTCCTTATCTGCATCCATCTCAGTGAAGAGGTCAGCTGATACGTCCTCGTTCCAGATGAACATGTAGCCATCAGGAAGTCCCGCCTCCATCTCAATCATCTCGATGTCGAAGATCAGGACAGCACTGGCCGGCACTTCACCATCTATAACACACCAATGGACATGAATGGGTTAATAACAGCAAGTGGACAAGTTTGTGTGTGTCTTTGTCTGTGCCCAAGTTTGTGTGTGGGCGTGTGTGTAACTCACCCACTCCCCTCTCTCCATAGCCCAGATGAGGAGGTATGACCAGGTGTCTTCTCTCTCCAACACACATCTCCTTCAGCCCCTCCTCCATCCCTGGAACCACCTGGTTGGCTCCGAGCACAATGTTATATGTCTTCCCATAGTTATACCTGGAGAGAACGATTGTTAGAAGTGTGTGGTGTGTGCGTGCGTGCGCTTGCATGTCCAAGTGTATCTTCCTACTCACGTGGAGTCGATGAAGGATCCATCCATGAGTGAAGCGTTGTAGTGGTATTTAACAAAGTCTCCTTTCTTAGCCAGAGTCTCACACACCACTGGTTTATAGTTGGTAGTGATCACCACTGTGTCTGATGGGTTGTGGAAGTCTATGATATGGATATCAAACACCAAGACAGCGGAACCTGGGATCTTAGTACCTGGTGGGGGAGAGAGGAGGGGGCGATGATGAAATCACCTTTCTATAAATGATGGTACACTGAAAACCTCAACACACACCACACACACACACAAATACACTATTTTATACATACCTGTGCCCTCCTCTCCATATCCGAGGTGAGGTGGGATAATGATGCGTCTTTTCTCTCCGATGCAGACTCCGATCAGACCCTCGTCCATCCCACCAATCACATAGCCCTTACCCACGTAGGTGTCATATGTACGGTTACGGGAGTAGCTGAGAGGACAGTAATCATATGTACAGTTACGGGAGTAGCTGAGAGGACAGTAATCATATGTACGGTTACGGGAGTAGCTGAGAGGACAGTAATCATATGTACAGTTACGGGAGTAGCTGAGAGGACAATAATCATATGTACAGTTACGGGAGTAGCTGAGAGGACAGTAATCATATGTACAGAATGAAACACGTTACAAACACAAAACCTTTGCCTACATTTCTAAATCTAAGTAACTCTAAGTTATAGATTCTAAATTCTACACCCTATTCAGTCTGAACTTAAATTTACTTGTTTTCTTGTAAGATAAAAGTGCCATTTTTATTCTCCTGGTTGGATTCATTCAGTAAATCTTTCGTTTAAGGATACTGCCACGGTGAGGACAAAAGAAGAATTACAAATAAAGGGAAAACAATGCCCAAAGGCAATAAGGGAGCATTTTTTTACATACACATTTATGAAGTCACACATACTCTCTCTTTATCGCTCTCTTCCTCACCTGGAGTCGAAGAAGGTCCCGTCCAGTAGTGATCCGTTATAGTGGTATCTGATGAAGTCCCCAGCAACACTCTTCCTGTGGCAGGGTTGAGGTATGTCCTGGTTGATGATACTGACGCCGTCTTTAGGGTTATGGAGGTCCAAGAGGACTACATCAAACACCAGGGAGGCCTGCTGTGGGATATCACTACCTAGAGAGGGATGGGATGGATGGATGGAAAGAAAGGGGAGGAGAGATAGGAGGGTTAGACTAAGGTTATGTAAGTTCAGTAGGACCACGTCAAACACCAGGGATATCACTACCTGGGAGACGGTTCCACTGATGATGCCATCTCTGGTCCAATAGTACTAGAGAGGCCTGGACTGGGATAACACTCAGAAACAACTCCATTACCCAGCAGCACCTACTAACCATCACCGTTTGATCCGTATCCTAGCGATGGGGGCATGGTGATGATGCGTTTCTCCCCGACACACATGCCCAGAAGCCCCTGATCCATGCCAGCGATCAGCCAGCCAATCCCCACATAGGTGTCATAGGTACGCATACGGGTGTGGCTACAGGGGGAGGGAAATGGGGAGCGAATGAGAAAATACTTATTAGAAGACCACAAACACAGCAGACATTTATTTATTGGAAATCCTACAAATGTAACCCTCCTCTCCTCTATCATCTCCTTCCTTGCAGGGCCTCTCTTCATCCCTCTCCCTGTGCGTGTAGATTTCTTAGTAGTGTGTAGTGTGTGTTAGTAGTGTGTAGTGTCTGTTAGTAGTCTATAGTGTGTGTTAGAAGTGTGTAGTGCGGGTTAGTAGTGTGTAGTTTGTGTTAGTAGTGTGTAGTGTGTGTTAGTAGTTATAGTGTGTTAGTAGTATGGAGTGAGTGTTAGTAGTGTGTGATAATAGTTGTAGTGTGTGTTAGTAGTATGTTGTGTGTGTTAGTAGTATGTCGTGTGTTAGTAGCATGACGTGTGTGTTAGTAGTGTTTTGTCGTCGACAACTTATCTCGTGTCTCACCTGGAGTCGAACAGTGTTCCGTCCAGCAGTGTTCCGTTGTAATGATAACGTACGTAGTCTGACACCTCTACCTTCCTAGAGCAGTTCTCAGGGGTGTAGTACGTCTTCATCTGAACCACATCATCAGGGTTCCACACGTCCAACAACAGAACATCAAAATGGAGGATCGCATCTGAAGGGATTACATCACCTGGAGGAGTAAAGGAGGATGATTTACACTCGTTCTCTCTCATTCTGTCTCTCCACTTTCTCTCTTCTTTCTCTCATTGTTAAACTAGACAGATGAACATGGAATTATCTCTATGAAGAAGGCAATTCATCAGAGATTATAAACCATATATGCAACAGACATTGTTATGAGGGAGGGAAGATGAGAGGAGGTGAGAAGGAGGGGTAGGGAAGTTGAGGATGGCTGTGATTAAATTCATATTGGTGAGTTGGCAGTCTCTCTGCTGGCAGAGACTCGCTCCTCCTTTTTTCCCTCTACAAAGTAGACACCTACATTTATCACTCCATACATGCCACCACATCTTCCTTTCTCTCTCTCCATCTCACTTGCTCTCTCTCTTTACCAGTCCCTACATTCCAAGTAAGGCCACACATTTCTGTTTTAATCTCTCCTCATGCAAAATCAACCAGTCCGCTTGGTGACCTCTTTATTCACACAAACACACCCTAATACACACAAATACCCACACTAATACCCACATACTAATAGCACAAACACACTCCTAATGCTGTGCATGTAACTGTGGGTAATGCCGGCGAAGCCACCGGTCTGGGCTGTGATGTCTGTCTCACTGTGAATGAAGGGCACTCCTACAACACTAAAGCAGAGTTCACCTCTATGTGTCAGTTCAAGAGGGTCAGCAGATTAATCTGTCTACAATAAGGGTTTGTTCATGTCAAACACCATTGAATTTTGCGCACTGCAATTTCACCGGAAGAAGTTTTAAGCATCTCCAATCCAAAATTAAATCTAGAATCGGCTTCCTATTTCGCAACAAAGCATCCTTCACTCATGCTGCCAAACATACCCTCGTAAAACTGACTATCCTACCGATCCTTGACTTCGGCAATGTAATTTACAAAATAGCCTCCAACACTCTACTAAGCAAATTGGATGCAGTCTATCACAGTGCCATCCGTTCTGTCACCAAAGCCCCATATACTACCCACCACTGCGACCTGTATGCTCTCGTTGGCTGGCCCTCGCTTCATATTTGTCGCCAAACCCACTGGCTACAGGTCATCTATAAGTCTTTGCTAGGTAAAGCCCCGCCTTGTCTCAGCTCACTGGTCACCATAGCAGCACCCACCCGTAGCATGCGCTCCAGCAAGTATATTTCACTGGTCATCCCCAAAGCCAATTCCTTGTTTGGCCGCCTTTCCTTCCAGTTCTCTGCTGTCAATGACTGGAACAAATTGCAAAAATCACTGAAGCTGTAGACCCATATCTCCCTCACTAACTTTAAGCACCAGCTGTCAGAGCAGCTCACAGATCACTGCACCTGTAAATAGCCCATCCAACTTCCTCATCCCCATACTGTTATTTATTAATTAATTTTTTGGTCCTTTGCACCCCAGTATCTCTACTTGCACATTCATATTTTGCACATCTATCACTCCAGTGTTTAATTGCTAAATTGTAATTGTTTCGCCACTATGGCCTATTTATTGCCTACCCCCCTTATCTTACCTCATTTGCACACACTGTATTAAGACTTTTTCTCTATTGTGTTATTGACTGTATGTTTGTTTATTCCATGTGTAACTCTGTGTTGTTGTTTGTGTTGCACTGCTTTGCTTTATCTTGGCCAGGTCACAGTTGTAAATGAGAACTTGTTCTCAACTAGCCTACCTGCTTAAATAAAGGTGAAATAAAATAAATAAAATATCAGGCCACCATGCAGCGTACAGCAACATTAACAAGCAGCACTTCCTGGTCTGTGATGTCACTGTGACCCAATTCAACATGGACCACCCACTTCCTGTCAAGCTTGCATTAATGCTTGGTGTTTATGAATACCGCCGAACAGTAAACACCAGCTTCTACACACACACAAACCTAAAAACACACAGATCAAACCACCCACACACACTGCTACCTGTGCAGCTGCACTATTAATCAAACAGACAAGAGACAACAATGTCTATAACCATGTTACAAGCTATATTATCAACTAAGTTATTAGCTATGTTTATTGTTACATGCAAAACACACAGGTTACAGGTAGAACAGGTAAGTGTAAATATAGTTATTGATTGGTTATAGGGGAGGAGTTGAGATGTCTTTGCTCCCAAACCTCAATTATAAGCTAAAACTCCATTATATGATGTATATTAATGTTAAATGAACTATGAACTTATGAACTTACCGTATCCTTCCTTCCCGTAGGCGAGTTGTGGGGGAATCTTGACCAGTCGTCTCTCGTTGACACACATCCCTACCAGAGCTCTGTCCATCCCTTCAATCAGCTGCTTCTTACCCACATACACATTGTAGGTGCTGCTGCGGTCATAGCTGCAACACACACAAGTTATGGGAGCTGCCAACATCTCAAACAAAAAAGACAGAAAGAAAGACAAGAAACAAAGGAAAAATGTCCATACGTTCATGTATTCATTCACTCACTTACTTCACTGATTCACTCAGTCATGTATCTCTCTGTCCAGACAGTAGTACTTGGTTGGCTGCGGTGAGACTGTGGTTACCATGTCGTATCACTAGGCCTAGCCTACTACACTGGCCAACTGTATCTCAGTTCTGCCACGCACATTACTTCTTGGGCCTACTGGTCTCTTTCTGCCCAAGGGTTTACATTAATGAATTCATTCATATTTGTAGTATTTTTTTATTTTACATGATCACTCTGCTGGCCATACGTGACATACACTCACACACCAGATATGCTACCTGTGTGTGCATGCTCTAGAGTAGGCTAGGAAGGTTAACATGTGTACGTCCTTGCAGTTGGTTAACGAACCATATATTATCACCCGGTGTATTTAGTAGCAGAATATGACTGTTTACTCTGGAGTGAAAATATAGTTTCACTATGTATTTAGCTCAGACTTGGAGACTGCATGAAGAGTCTCCCTCTCTCTCAGTGAATGGGGGCTCTCGTTCTCTCTGCCTGCGTGGCTGTTTGGTCCGATCCGCTAATAAAACGCACGCTTAAGTTTATTGACGTGCACGCTACTCTCTGCAACGTGAACTGCGTGCAGGAACTACAGGAGTGGAGAAGAGTGGAAAATAAAAACTTTCTCACCTGGAGTCAAATTTCTTTCCATCCGGGAACATGCCATTATAATGGTAGCGAACATAATCCCCTACTTTCACAGCGCGCACGCACTGCTCCGGCACGAACGTTTTCTCAATCACGATGTCATCTAACGGTACCGGAGGGGCGTCACAGGCGGCAAACGCCACCAGAACCGCCAGATATATCATCCCGTGCACGCACTGTTTCATCTTCACACGCCTCTCCTTTACCGACAAAAAGTAGGGTGGATAACCGTGACTTGTAACGGTTGTTATCGCTCTCTTTCTTTTCCCCCCGATTGTTCCGATTCCTCTGGTCTTTCTGCTTCCAGTTCTTGTCTTCTTCCCTTGATCCCTGTCTGTTCGGGATTGAATTGAATGGGAGGATTTGGGTACCACGTATGGCGCATGCGCAGTAGCGCACAACAGATATGTAGACGTGGAAACGCCAAACGGAGGGCCTATAGTCACAGCTAGAGACCAAATAAACTACATCCCCACCGCAAGATCAACAAACTCAAACTACTACTGTAGAATAGGCCTAGTTTACATTTAGTCACACATGTACAGTCTATAGGGCTATTACGCAAGGCTTGGCTATGGAGTGGTGGTGGAACAGTGTCTGAGTTTTTCAGGGGGTGTTTCTGTGTGTGACCCTCTCTCTCTCTGGAATGTCTCGACGTGGCAGGGGAGGGGGAAGTCTGTAGGCTACAGAGACAACCCTAATTAGTGGGTAATAGGCCTATACAAGAATATACACGTTTTATATAACATAACCAACACGTTTATAAAACATACATAGCTGAACATAAATATAAAAAATAGACATGTTTAAATAGGTATAGGCAGCAGACTTTCAACTGCAGACTCTCTCCAAAGTCTACTACTGAACAAGCAGTTTCACTAGGCTACTTCTCATTGTTGCTGAGTCAGAGATTAATCACATTACATTGTGTGGCCATTTGGCACCTAGTCTGGAGGGCCACAAATGGAAATCACTCCTTAACTTGATCTGTCATTTTGGCAATCGTTTACATGTAGTTTGATGTAAAATAGTCCAGTGTAAACTAGTGCAGTGGTCTGATTTTCTCAACCCATGTTACTCCCAGATCTCTCTAGAACAGCACTGATTTAGGGGGAGGTGCATGGAGCCCCGGTGGTTCGCCTCCCCTCACCCCGTCACCCTGCCCAGAGCCCTCACCCCGTCACCCTGCCCGGAGCAGCCAGGGGAGGGAGAGTTGTATCCGGATACGTGGTGGGGTTAGAGGCGGTCCCTGTCCCACCCTCGCACGGCACAGAGAGCGGAATAGAGTAGAGACGTAGCCCAGCCGTCCCACCTCTACACAAAAACTAAAGATGGCAACCTCCAGCACTCCGCTAATCTCTCTGCTTCTATTCGCGGTTTCCGTTACAATAGTCTTCTGTCAATACGAGAAATACAGCTTCCGGAGTTTTCCGCGTAATGAACTAATGCCGCTGGACTCCGCGTATAAATACGCGCTAGACCAGTACACCGGAGAGAAATGGCAGGAGACAGTTGACTATCTCGAGGTCTCTCTCCGGTTGTACAGGCTGCTCAGGGACAGCGAGGCCTTCTGCAACCTCAACTGCAGTTCAGTGCGACTTGACAACGAGGAGAAGTTTACCGACTTCCCGGAGCTGCGTGTGTTTGGTAACGTTATGAAGAGGGCCCAGTGTCTCAAGCGGTGCAAACAGGGGCTGCCCGCCTTCAGACAGACCATGCCCAGCCGGGACACCGTGGAGGAGTTCGAGAAACGGGAACCATATAAATACCTGCAGTTCGCCTACTTCAAAGTGAGTGAAATCACTTTGAGAGAGAGTGAAATCAATGCGGCTGTCTGCAGTATATATTTTGTATTTCATTTGTATTTTCTATGAGCAGGAGAGGGTTAATTTAAATATGTGGACGAGCTGCCTGTCTCTCAAAACTAATATAACTGAATGCATTTGATATTTAAATAAGTACTTTCTAAGTTGTATTTTAGATAAAACAAATTGTGTGTTTTCAATAACTAGAACTGTGTAGTTTACAAGCACTCCTCTGCACTGTTATGCTACTGTACTCTATTAAGTAATGTGTTCTCTCGCTAGGATGCACAGAGGCTAAACTAAGGAAGACGGCCCTGTGCTTTTGTTCACTTTATATGAGTAGCTTGGGTGTGTATGTATATGCCTGCCTCTGTTTTGTGTGTGAACCTGTCTGCCTCAGTTTGTGTGTGTGTGTGTGTGTGTGTGTGTATAACTCTCCTCTCTCCCCCAGTCTGATAACCTGGCCAAGGCAGTGTCTGCTGCCCACACCTTCCTCCTGAAGCACCCTGATGATGAGATGATGCAGAGGAACATGGCCTACTACAGGACTCTACCTGGAGCTGAAGAACACCTCACAGACCTGGAGACCAAGTCCTACGAGGTACACACACATGCACCAATACTTCTCTCCATGGCTGGGGTTAAAGGTGGTTAGGGGACCAGCCTGAAGTCACAGGAGGTAAAGGCTTTCAGAGCTCTAAGACTGAACACCGACTGTAGACACTTTCTCTTTAGGACCATTGTCTGAGGTCTCAGTTGGGTTGGTTTAGGGAGCTCTGTAGTGGTGCACAGATGCAGGTTGTGCTCTGGTGAATAAAATCTGGTCTTTTTATTTATTTAACTCGGCAAGTCATGTAGAACAAATTCTTATTTACAATGACGGCCTACCCCGGTAAAACCCGGACGACGCTGGGCTAGTTGTGCACTGCCCTATAGGAATCCCAATCACGGCCGATTGTGATACAGCCTGGAATCGAACCAGGGTCTGTAGCACTGAGATGCAGTGCCTTAGACTGCTGCACCACTCGGGAGCCCTGGGCTAATCTGAGCCCTGGTCTAATCTAGTTCAATAGTTCAAATGAACTTCGTAATGTAATCTGTATCAATGTGTGTGTGTGTTGTTGTACCAGATGTTGTTTGTGCGAGCGGTGCGTGCGTATAACGGTGATAACTACCGTACCTCAGTGTCAGACATGGAGCTGGCTCTAAGGGATTTCTTCAAGGTCTACGACGAATGTCTGGCTGCTTCAGAAGGAGCCAGGGAGGTCAAAGACTTCAAAGACTTCTACCCCTCCATTGCTGGTCAGTCTATCTTTCTTTCATCCTCTCCATCTTAGGCGAGGATGTCCTCCATGTCATTTACCAGTCCAACACAGATATATTTACCTGTCCAAAGGTTGATTTAGACAAATGGATTTATGATTTCTCTTGATCATCTTGAACAGGTCACTCGTGATGATAACCCCCCCCCCCCACACACACCTCTTCTATCTCTCTCCCATTCTCCCTCCCAGACCACTACACAGAGGTGTTGGAGAGGAAGGTGAGGTGTGAGGCCGAGCTGACTCCTGTGGTTGGAGGATTCATCGTAGAGAAGTTTGTAGCAACCATGTACCACTACCTACAGTTCGCCTATTACAAACGTGAGTGTCACATTGCTGTATTATCACAAATACCACTGTTATTATTACACATGCATGTGTTATAGCAGTCTCATGGCACAAGTGAGTATGTTACTACAATATTATTACAAATATGTACATTTAGGACTCCTCACACACACACACACACACAAAAACACACACACACACACACACACACACTGACTCTGTCATTGCCCCCCCTCAGTGAATGACCTGAAGAACGCGGTTCCGTGTGTGACCAGCTACATGTTGTTTGACCCCAGTGATGAGGTGATGAAGAACAACGTGGTGTATTACCAGTACCACAGAGACAAATACGGACTCAGCGACGAAGATTTCCTACCTAGATCGGTAAGACACACACATATTATACAGACATTTTTCAGCACAAGCGCGCACACACAAACCGCATGCATTTCCACTATCTCCGTATGCAGGTTATTTGGCCCCTTGTCATCGATTTTTGTTTTAACCGGTTCACTGAATGCTGAGGTCTTCATTTGGGTTTGTTTATCGATGTTAATCTGACTTGTGTGTGTTTTGTGTGTGTATTTTAGGAGGCAGTACGGTACTTGAACCAGACCACCATGCAGCTAGAGATGCTTGAGTTCTCCAGACAACACCTAGCGAGCGATGACGAGGTACGTGTGTGTGTGTGTCTCCATTTATGTCTCTAATGTCAACATTGTTGAGTCATACAATATATGTGTCCAGAAGTGGGTCTTCTATGTAATCGTTCTGTAAACTAGTGATAAACTACAGATTCCTCTCACATAACATGAGCTGTGTCCAAGCAGTACAATGTGACTAGTGTTTACCAGACTGCTGTATCTGACCTCACCACAGGGAGGCGCTGATCACTCACACACTGCTCACACACAACAATAAAGGCATGTCTAATAATAACCCATAGATGTAGTGCCAGAGTTGTTAACTTGGGGGCAGCATGACTCGCCTAGAGATAAGAGTGGCCAATCCTCCTCCTGGAGAGCCACCCTACTGCAGGATTCTGCGCCAGCCCAACTCTAACACATGTAGATAAGCCAACCAGCTGTTCATCAGGACCTTGATTAGCCGAATAAGGTGTGTTAGAGCAGTTCTGGAACTGAAGCCTGTACACCCAGTAGTTCTCCAGGACTGGAACTGGAGACCCAATTGGAGGCTCTGTCTGATCAGAGTGTAGTTAGTCCTTATTTACACTGCATATCCATCAGGAAACCGTAGAGAATGGTTACAGTCTTCAGGTTCAATACTTACAGTTGAATACTTACAGGTTCAATAATGTGTGTGTGTGTGTGTGTGTGTACAGGGGGAAGTGATGGAGTTTCTAGATGAGTTCCTGGATGCTTAGGATCAGTAGCACACTCTGGACGCACTGCAAATAAAGAAGGAAAGAAAGATATAGAGAAAGAAAGAAAAAGCTGAACTAAATGACAGAAACAAGCGACGGCAGGTTTTCCCAGAATGCCGCAGGGCCTTGGTTCCTCCCACTGGGTCGTATTTATTTGGAGGTTCCGGAGGTTCTGATTGGCTCAAATTGGTTCAATTTTTTTTATGTGCTTATATGACCTTTTAAATCATGTTTTTTTAATAGTCCTGGATCATGTGCGCTAACATGTACAGTGCAGAGGTACGGACAGTGAGTGATATTGTGGTATTAAATTGGTGATGATAGTGATATGTGGCCATTCTCTGTTATATATGTTCACTCCCCTCTTGTCTATTGTTCATGTATTAAATCAAACTGTTCACTGTCTTACAAGGAAATATATAAACATATTGACATGGTTCTTTAATAATAAAACCACATGGTAAAATCAAGCCCTCTTTAGTGATCATTGCTTTCTGTTTAGTATGATGTTATTAACTACGGGATCGGTGTCCCAATACTGGGACGGTTGAGCTAACGTATGCTAATGTGATTAGCCTGACTTTTGTAAGCAACAGCAAACTTTCCAGGACATAGATACAGCTGTATGTCTAATTTACTAACTGCACTGTCTAATTTACAGTAGCTATTACAGTGAAATAATACCACACTATTGTTTGAGGAGAGTGCACAACAACAAAACACTTTTATCACGGCAACTGGTTTGATACATTCACTTCTGAAGGTAATTCATGTACTTATATTCAGGAATCTTGCTCTGATTTGACATCCTGAGGGTCCCAGAGATAAAATGTAGTATAGTTTTGTTTGATAAAATAAATGTTTATGTTCAAATGTAGGAACTGGGTTTTACAGTTTGAACCCCTGCTGTCTGTGGCTCCACACCCACCCCGCCCGGCCATCTAGATGTATGGAAGTTGGTGTATAAGCTAATGATCCATCATGTATGACATTCCTGGGAGTGTGTAAACTTCCATGTTGTATCACCATATTATTTTCTTATGTTTTCTATAGTTATGTACTTGAAAATGTATCAATTGACCAATTCGGCACATTTGGGCAGACTGATACACAATATTGTCCAGTATTGTATCTGAAACTTTGCACACACACTGCTCTAAAATCTAAATTGCGCCTAAATTGTAATATTATATGATGGCCTTTCTCTTGCATTTCAAAGATAAAACAAAATAGAAACGCATGTTGTTGTTTTTTGTATTATCTTTAACCAGATCTAATGTGTTATATTTTCCTACATTAATTTCAGCTCCTGAGCTACAGGCAGTTAGATTTGGGCATGTAATTTTAAGTGGATTTCTTTTTTTTTAAGGATCTGATCCACAGAGAATTAGAGTAGAATAGAAATCTTGACTTCACAAACACATAAATGTAATCTGTTAGAGTTACTATTTACCTGCCCAAAATTGTAATCAGTAATGTAATTTTTGGATTATCCAAACTCAGTAACGTAATCGTATTATTTTCTGTTACTTTTGGATTACTTTCCCATTAAGAGGCATTAGAAGACAAAAATAATCCATCAAACACATTTGGTGTGTCATAATAGTGGTCTCTGACTTGTGGTGAGAACCGCTCAGGTGAAACACTTAAACTTGCTACTTTTTCAATGCGGAATTGAATGTCATTGGAAAAACAGAAAGGTATATCTGAATGTATAAGTAATCATTCCGTTCTAATCTGAAACCTCTCCATTGCTAATAAATGTACCTATTGTATGAATTATCTTCCAAATCAGTTAATAAACAAGGAAGTTATTTTCATTCCCTCAAATTGAGGGTGTGGGTGTCAGGATATGAAAGCACAGGTGTTGATGCCTTCATGAAGTTCACCTGAGGTGACTGGGATAAGATATTTTGATAGGACTCTGTACACAGCTTGGAAAATGTAAGTGCTATACAAGGAAGCACTAAATCTCTGTCAGACGTGTCTGGCAAAAGGAGCCAGGGAAGTCAACAACTTCTACCTCTCTATCGCTGGTGAGTCTATTTCTTTTTACCTCCATCTCAGGCCATCCTATCCCTCTGTTTTTTTTTACCAGTCCAACACAGGTGAACTTTCCTTTTCAAAGGTTGATTTAGAACAGTGATTTTTAGTTTGAGCCATTTTAGATTACAAGTGGGAGTCGACTCCAAAATAATAGATTCCTCGACTCCTTGCCAATAGACTCCCGGTGTCGACTCACATTTCTGGATGTCAAGCTTCAACCTATCAACTCCTAAGATTTAGTATTTTTGCAACGGAGGAAACTATTTTCCATAGTCTACTTCGAGAACACAAACTCTCGCATATTACACAGCAAAGACAGAGCGAGCTAGCAGGGGGGCGAGAGAGATGGGAGGGGCACAGCCATGCATAGGTCATAGGTAGGCATGTCGGCCTCAAGGCAGACAGTCAGAACTGTGCACCGGTAATCAAAAGATGTAGGCTATCGCAATGCTGTATTTCTTGGCATGCAATGTCTCGTGCAAGTTTACTAAAGTAGGGGCTATCAATGAGTAGGCTGAGCTATTATACACGCAACAGACTGAAGACCAAACGCACACTAGTGTTTTTCATTGCAAAGAAAAAGAGGAGCAGGTGAGCCAGTGAGGGAGAGAGGATCGGGACAGGCAAACAGCATTTATATAAAAACAATCTGATATATCAAATGCCTTACTGTTATTTTCCTGCATAAATAAAAGCAGGAAATGCATCACCTACGCTTCTACTGCCGTTCATTCCAATTAGCCTTGTGCCCAGCCCTCAGCCCTCAACCCAACACCCAGCCTTGTGCCCAGCCCTCAACCCGAAGCCCAGCCTTGTGCCCAGCCCTCAACGCAACACCCAGCCTTGTGCCCAGCCCTCAACCCGAAGCCCAGCCTTGTGCCCAGCCCTCAGCCCTCAACGCAACACCCAGCCTTGTGCCCAGCCCTCAACCCGAAGCCCAGCCTTGTGCCCAGCCCTCAGCCCTCAACGCAACACCCAGCCTTGTGCCCAGCCCTCAACGCAACACCCAGCCTTGTGCCCAGCCCTCAACCCGAAGCCCAGCCTTGTGCCCAGCCCGCAGCCCTCAACGCAACACCCAGCCTTGTGCCCAGCCCTCAGCCCTCAACCCAACACCCAGCCTTGTGCCCAGCCCTCAACCCGAAGCCCAGCCTTGTGCCCAGCCTTGTGCCCAGCCCTCAGCCCTCAACCCAACACCCAGCCTTGTGCCCAGCCCTCAACCCGAAGCCCAGCCTTGTGCCCAGCCCTCAACCCAATGCCCAGCCCTCAGCCCTCAACCCAATGCCCAGCACTCAACCCAACATCCAGCCATGTGCCCAGTCCTCAACCCAATGCCCAGTCTTGTGCCCAGCCCTCAACACAACGCCCAGCCCTCAACCCAACATCCAGCCATGTGCCCAGTCCTCAACCCATTGCCCAGTCTTGTGCCCAGCCCTCAGCCATCAACCCAACGCCCAGCCTTGTGCCCAGCCCTCAGCCCTCAACCCGAAGCCCAGTCTTGTGCCCAGCCCTCAACCCAACATCCAGCCATGTGCCCAGTCCTCAACCCAATGCCCAGTCTTGTGCCCAGCCCTCAACTCAATGCCCAGCCCTCAGCCATCAACCCAACGCCCAGCCTTGTGCCCAGCCCTCAACCCAACGCCCAGCCTTGTGCCCAGCCCTCAGCCCTCAACCCAATGGCCAGCCCTCAGCCCTCAACCCAATGCCCAGCTCTCAATCCAACACTTAGCCCTGTGCAAGTCCTACTGCTCTTGCAGTGTATTACATAGGCAACAGAGCATCATAGGAGTTGTGAGGCATAATAGGAGTTGTTTGAGCTCCAATAATGTTTCTAATAATCTTTATTGTTTTGATCAAACTATGTATTTTAGATTTTTTCTTGTTGCTCCTGTTGTCACCTTCTCACTGATCTTGTGAAGGAAAAACCTGCAGTGCTTTGTTTTACTGTACATTCAAATTACTGTTTTATTCTTTGTAACAAAGGTGGGTCATGGCACACATATAGCCTGACAGAGCTGTCTTTCTACTGGACAGGAGGGGATGAGATGGTGCGGGTCCATTTGATGAATCCGGATCGGACCTGGGCCAAAGCAGATCCGAGGGAGAGGGAGAGAGAAACATGAGTGGAGGAAGGGAGAGAAAGAGAGAGAGTGGAGGAAGCAGGAGAGAGAGACAGAGAGAGACAGAGAGCTAAGCGGAGAAGAGGATAGCAGCCAGAGAAAACAGTCATGTTTGAACATGGAGTCTCAGTGCCATTTATCACACAGTGGTGAGAATGTTCCCCAGTGGGTTTTTCTCTCTCTCACCCTTACTCTGTCACTCTCTCTCTATTACCCCTCTCTCTTTCTCTGTCTTCATCCTCCTCTCTCTGTCTCTCCCTGTCTTTCTATCTTTTCCTGCCCTCCTGCCTCTTTCTCTAACTGTTTCTAAAGGAAATTTGCAGACGTGGAAGGAGTGGGTGTACAGACATCAGAGAGCCAGCTAGAGGTCAGAGTTCATAGTTCAGACCAGGTCACTGTTAAATTCTGATTGTGAGGAGTTGTAGATCGTAGCTCACAGAGAGACCATTAGATGTGAGAGACACTTATACTTACTTAGAGTCAACCACATGTGCACGCACAAATACACACACACACATACGCAAGCTGAACTCAAGATGAGAAAGAAAGTGACCTTCTCATTATTAAGAGGCCGCCAAGGTTGAGAAGAGCAAGGAAAAGATTCCAAACTTAGTCAACAGCGACTGAGAGTTGATATTTTGAAAATCATTGTCTTCATGTTGGAAAACTAGCCATGTACATATTGTCTCGTTCTTTTCCATTATGTTTGAAAAGTGCCAGCACGCACTCACACACACACCGCTTAGCATCACAAAATTATAGATTTATGAGTTTATTATTAGAACACACACAAACACACTTCATCCTAACACTGTTGTTCAATGGAACCAATATCTGAAACGGATGGACCAGACAGAGATGATGTCATAAAGAGACCAGGAAGCAGTAGAGTTCACCCTGTGAGGACATCTGAGCAGTTTCTGTCAATAATAATTATATTACAAAACCTAATGGGCTGGGCACCTGTGTGGGTAAGGAACTGAATTTATCGATCAATCAATCACTGACTCAAATACTGTCATGAAGGTACAGACAGTGTGGTATTTGGCTATTTTACTCTTACAGAACAGCACTTAAATCCTCATTACAGATAAACACAATATTTTTACATAACCCCCATCTTCACCACCAACATCACTCTTCAAAACACAGTTTACAAAAAACAAGACATTTAATACTGAATAGTATACAGATACCTTTTACAACTATAGAACACTATGGCCATCATTTTCCACACAAACAATGAAAAGAACCAGAACATTGATAGATGGGGTTGGTATGGCAATATTATGCATGTATTATGCTACATGTGTTTTGTGCTGTTAGTTTATTTAAACTCCAGTCAAATAAATTATCTTTCTGTCATGGACATGGTTAAAGAAGCTACAACAAATCCTAAATTACACTGCAGTATAAACTTTTATAATAATTTCACACGTGTATTAGAAATGTATTTTTTTTTTGCATCCCAACTCTCCCTGAGACACCCTCGGAGAGTGGGGTCACAGCCAGGGTCTGAAGCAATAAGGGTTAAGTGCCTTGCTCAAGGGCACATCGACAGATTTTGCACCTTTTCGGCTCAGAATTCAAACTAGTGACTTTTCAGTTTCTGTCCCAACACTCAAACTGCTAGGCTACCTGCAGCCCAATAAATATAGTAGTGAGTTTTACAATGTTGTGCTGTTGTGTGTGAGGAAAATGAAGCCATGTACTGTATGTTATTAGTCCATCTCTGTAGTCTTTGTCATCTGAAACATTTATTACATTATAAACATTTATTATTCCTCTGAAACATTTATTCTTATGAATAAAAAAGCTAACATATTAATCAAGGCTACATGCTAACGTATGCAGATACCCTTGTATATTAGTTCACATAACATCCTCCATTTCAACTCTGCATTGATAAAGATTTTAGAAGTTTCTGACTAACTTAGTACATTTATTTTAATTGACCCAAATATAGAGATCAAACTAGGGGGGGGGGCACTTCTGTGTGTAGCAGGTCTTTGTCTGTCTGTCTGACTGTCGGTCTGCCTGTGTTGTCATGGTAGCGTCCGTTAGTCTGATGTTCTGATCACTCGGCGGCGTCTCCCAATGCAGTCTGGAAACCTTCAAACACGTCATACCGCTGACCAGCACATCACACCGGTGTGAGACACACATATACACACGCACAAAAACATGCACGTACACACACACACACACACACACACACACACACACACACACACACACACACACACACACACACACACACACACACACACACACACACACACACACACACACACACACACACACACACACACACACACACACACACACACACACACACCACTTATGCCCCGAGCCCCCGTCTCTGTCTCTGAACTGAGTCTGCAGTCTGGACTTCTACTCTAAATCTCTCTCCAGCCGTCTCTGTCTCTGAACTGAGTCTGCAGTCTGGACTTCTACTCTAAATCTCTCTCCAGCCGTCTCTGTCAAAACCTACACTCACACGCACAAATAGTTTACATTTTAGTCGTTTAGCAGACACACACACCCCATCTAGACAAGTCTCTATATGTTTGATTCCCCCCTCTCCCTTTACCTCTACTCCCCTCTCCCCACTTTCCCCTCCCCTCTCCCCACTTTCCCCTCCCCTCTCCCCACTTTCCCCTCCCCACTCCCCTCTCCCCAATTTCCCCTCCCCACTCCCCTCTCCCCACTTTCCCCTCCCCACTCCCCTCTCCCCACTTTCCCCTCCCCACTCCCCTCTCCCCACTTTCCTCTCCCCAATTTCCCCTCCCCTCTCCCCACTTTCCTCTCCCCACTCCCCTCTCCCCAATTTCCCCTCCCCACTCCCCTCTCCTCTCTCCCCAATTTCCCCTCCCCCTCCCCATTTTCCTCACCCACTTTCCTCTCCCCACTTTCCCCTCCCCACTCCCCTCTCCCCAATTTCCCCTCCCCACTCCCCTCTCCCCACTTTCCTCTCCCCACTTTCCCCTCCCCACTCCCCTCTCCCCACTTTCCCCTCCCCACTCCCCTCTCCCCACTTTCCCCTCCCCACTCCCCTCTCCCCACTTTCCTCTCCCCACTTTCCTCTCCCCTCTCCCCACTTTCCCCTCCCCCTCTCCCCACTCCCCTCTCCCCTCTCCCCACTTTCCTCTCCCCACTTTCCCCTCCCCTCTCCCCACTCCCCTCTCCCCACTTTCCTCTCCCCACTTTCCCCTCCCCACTCCCCACTTTCCTCTCCCCACTTTCCTCTCCCCACTTTCCTCTCCTCTCTACCTTGCATTGACTGTCTGATAATATATCTCACCTCTTGTTAACCCCCAGAAATGTTCAAACTTCCATCCACTCAAAAATGTACATTTTATACACACCATAACATTGTGCCAATCTAAAGCCTTGTTCACATTGGCAGTTTGAAGTGACTTTACATAACCGATTTGCAGTCAAGCCACATTTCAAACAACCTTTGTAGGTGGTTTGAAGTCAGATACAAATCTGTCGCCATGCGACTTGTGTTTGAACAGTCAAATCTGATACATTTGCCCTCAAGTAATGTTTATAATGTTATTTGGCATATCTTGTTGCATGCTAGCTGCTCTGCTTACAGTTTGACAAGAACAACTTCACATTCATCATCTCAAGCACCACCTCTACATCAACATACTGTATGTGAAAATGTCTATGTTTAGTAGTAAAAAAACATAGGGGAAAATAAGTGTTTCCAATTACATCATTGGTGTGGCAATACCTACTCATCATTGTAACCATAATTGGTTAAAATGACATGATGCACACTGATGATGTCATTGGAAACACTTACCTTCCACTATCTTTTTTATTACAAAACATAGAAACAAGCCATTTTTTGTATATACTGATGTTGTGGTGGTGCTGGAGATGAATATGTAGTAAAAAATATTTGTTCTCCCTTTAATTGTTTACAAACAAATTAGTGAATGTGCTACAAAAGCTAAACAGCTACCTATCTAGCTAGTTGACTGCTGTGGCTTGAGAAAAATGACTCCCTTTGAGGCTTTAATTAAAAGTGTTTTATCACTATGATTTTGAACATTCAAAGAGACTGGGAAACGTCCATGACAGGCATTGTTGTCATCATAGCTTGCTACATAACTTCTGAGTGATAAGAAGCACAAGCGCCACCACCAATCAGCCTACACCACTGCACACTCACCCGTCATAACTATGACAACTAGCATGTCAGCAAATGACTGCTGTCTGAACACACACAAATCCCATATGGTCTCTTGTAACTTGCTGTTTGGCAGTGGTGTAAAGTACTTAAGTAAAAATACTTGGAAGTACTACTTTTTGGGGTATCTGTACTTTACTTTTTAAATATCTGACAACTTTTACTTTTACCTCATTACATTCTTAAAGAAAATAATGTACTTTTTACTCCTTACATTTTCCCTGACACCCAAAAGTACTTGTTACATTTTTGAATACTTAGCAGGACAGGAAAATTGTCAAATTAATGCACTTATCAAGAGAACATCCCTACTGCCTCTGATCGGACGGACTCACTACACACACACGCTTTGTAAATTATGTCTGAGTGTTAGAGTGTGCCCTGGCTATCCGTAAATACATTTTAAAAAACAAGAAAATGATGGTGTATGTTTGATTAATATAAGGAATTTAAAATTATTAATAGTTTTACTTTTGATACTTTTTGAGTTTTACTCAAGTTGTGTTTTACCGGGTGACAGTCCCTTTTATCCAAGTAATTTTCTATCAAGGTATTGTAACGACCCTGGGTTTATAAGCACGGAAATCGACCCTGCCGCACGAGCGTGCTTTTGCTGCACAGTCGATAGCGCGCCGGACCTCGGGCTCGAAGGTCGAGGGTTGGAGACCTGCTCCTTGCTGTTTCATTACAGTATCTTTACTTTTACTCAAGTATGACATTTGTGTACTTTTTCCACCACTGCTGCATTTGGATCGATAGTCAGTATTCCAAAGCGGATGTGAAAACATAACTGATTTCAGCATTAAAGCCTGCAGTGTGAACAAGGCTTTAGCGTTCCCTTACACACAAAAATGGTTAATTCTATGGTTTATTAGTTTGAATTTTAAAACTATATCTGCAATGTTTATTCTATTATTTTCTACTTTCTGTCTTCAGGCTAGGTTGAAGATATCCAGGTTAGGAAAACGAAATAATCAAATTTATGTCGCGTTTAAATGGTACAAGGTAGAAGGTTGATGGCAAACTGGTGTGATTGTTTTCAATGAGAGCAAATCGTTCAACTTTAGCCGTCTGCGGTAACGTTGTTTTCTACTGGGTGTTGATTTGCACGGATTGTTTACTGAAATCACCATAGAAACTCGTACTGTTGTTTTTGCCGTGACCATCTTTTTTGCTTTCTTGTCCGGCTATGCGATATGTATAACGGTTTTTGCGTCCCTCGTCTAAACGCAGCATTACTGGACCAGAGCCGTTAATAACTAGCATCGCTGGTCCCTTAGTTTAAAAATTTTCCGCATTTATGCAAAGAGTTATGGGATATTAGAATCCTCTTGTTTTAACCTTGGTTATCTTCAACCAAGTCTTTAGGTAGTGTCAGAGGAGGTATGGACGTTGTATGGACGACACTGTGGGAAGAACGTTTTGCAATGGAAAACGACAACTAGCGTTTCTTATGGGACAAGTTCAGGTAATCCTTCTCTGTTTCAGTCTATTTTTTTCCTTCCATTTGGTGCCTAATGAATAGGACCCTGAATGCATCCACTCAAATCAGGGTGCCAACTCTGACAGCAATTTCAAATGCTGATGTCATGGTGAGAACCAAGGAATCCTTACAATCATGCACAATGTTACACAACTACATAGTAAGGTAGAGCCCTAATAATACAACATAACAAAGTTCAATTGTCTCACACAAGAACAATGAAATCAAAATATCATCAAAGACAGTAATAACATGGTAATAACACAGTAACAACATGGTAATTACAAATTAATAAACAGGTATGATTCTGAACCACAATGTCCCAGAGCTCTGGAGGAGGAGTCCCTTCTCGTTCGGTTCGTCACCAGAGTTGAAAACTCCTGCTAGCATTAGCATAGCATAGCCACTCATCTCATTCCCTCGTCCCTCTACCTGACCCTAACCACCAACCCTCAACACTTCCTCAGCCCCAAACCTCACCATTCAAATACCCTCAACCCTCACCCCTCAACCCCTTCCTCACCCGTCAACTCATTCTTCTGTGTCTGCAGGTGTAGTGTGTGGCTGTACAACTCACACACCCCAAATACCCTAACCCACATCACCTCACCCTCCTCAAGCCTCCCTCCACTCTCTCTGCAGCCGCACTGTCTCTCTCTTTCTCTCTCTCTTAGACCTTCTGTTGCATCTCTATCTGTTGTCCATGTCTGCTGTGACTCTGACCCTTCCCGTTCATCTCGTACATTGAGCTCTTCTGCTGTTTCCGTCGGTAACACCACGCACCGACGGCGGCTGCCAGGGCAACCGTGCACACAGCAATGACAATGGCCGCCACCGTGGGCCCCCTGCCGGAGGAGGGAGGAGGGGGAGGAGGGCAGTCCTCCTCACCTCCGGTACACCCTGCCTCCCCTGTCTTGCCTTCCCTCTCCCCTTCCTCCCCCTCCCTCTCCCCGCTGTGTCGAGTCAGGTTGTGCTCGGCTCCACGTTCCTCCTCGTCAATGACATCATCAGTCCACGCCGTGGGGGCGGGGCCGTGCTCCAGGAGGGGGTGCACATGATCCGTGGTTTCCCAGGAGTCTGTGGGAGAAGGCCTGGCTGCATTTCTGGGGGTGATGTCGTCCAGTGATGATGTCAGAGAGGGCGTGGTGTAGTCGGCTGAATAGGAATCTGAGGATGTGGCCTCAGGGGAGAGGGGTGAGTCAGGTGAGGCTTTAGGGCTGAGTCCTCCCACCTGGTCCTGATCCTGCTCTACAGGGTCCGCCTCCTGCGTGGGGGACAGGGGGACCTGAGGGACGCCCGTGAATGGGACGGGACGACTCATCTCCACCTCATTGGGCCGGTCAGTCACCCCGACAACCACAAGACCCTCCTCTTCCTCCTCTCGCACCTCAGGCTCCACCCCTTCCTCTGTGGAGCCGCCTCCCACTTTATCCGTGTCAGTCTCCTCCTGACTGACAGGGTAGCCGTCCAACCAGGTCTCGTCTGTGCTGGCTGTGGGTTCTCCTCCCGCCGCCTCCTGGGTTACATTCTGAGGCTCGCCTGTTGTCATTCCAATGGGAGGGACTACATGGCCATCTTCATGGTCGTCGTGGTCATGGTCATCATGGCCATGATCATCTTGATCGTTATGGTCATGGTCTTGGTCTTCATGGTCATCAAGGTGATCATGGTCGTGGACATGGTCTTGGTCTTCATGGTCATCGTGGTGATCGCTAGGATCTGAGTGGTCATGATCATCATCATCATGGTGATCCATTACATCATCGTGGTCATGGTCTTCATGATCATCATGTTCACTGTGGCTGTGATATTGAATGCGGTCATCCTCCTCGTGTTCACCCATGTTGTAATGCTCGTCGTGTCCGTTATCATACACACCCCCCTTCTCATGGTCATCCTCCTTGTGTTCTCCTTGGTCCTCACGGTGGGCCTCTTCACTATCATAGCTTTCATGGTTGTCATGTTCATGGCCATCATGGGTGTCATGATCATCGTGGTCAAGGTGTTCAACGGCATGGTCTTCACCATCAAAAACTTGTTCAGAACTTTCATCGTGGTCAGGATCTGTTCGATCGTCGTGATCATATTCACGGTCAATATGTTCATGGTCAACATCATCTTCGTGGTCATCATGGTCATTGTGTTCAATTGGTTGTTGGAATTGACCCTCATGGCTGTCATGATCCTTTGTCTCCTCTGGCTGGCTGTTGTCTTCCTTGCTCTCCTCTGATTCGCTGCCGGAGGCCCTGACACGGTTGTCTCCCTCAGGGGGTGTGTCCTGTGTGACTGGCTGGTGGGTGGGTTCCACATGTCCCGCCTCCTGGAAGGCCTCTGAGGGGAACCAGAACAGGTGCTTCTGGGAAAGCAGGGAGACTGGCGCCTCAGTCGCCTCCGCCATGCCCATCCCCTCCTCCTGCTCCTCCTCCTGCTTCTCCTCATCGACGGGATGGTCTGTCGAGTCTTCCAGTTCCTCCTCCTTTCTTCCAGTCACCACTCCTTCCCCCACGTTCTCCTCCTGCTGCTCCTCCTCTCCCACAGACAGCTCCTCTCCTCCCTGCACTTCCTCCTCTCCTCCCGTCTCCACATCCTGCTCCTCTACTTCCGTCATGCTGAAGCTGGCCTCCTGCTGCTCCTGATCCCTGCGCCCCTCTTCTCCTGTGTCCTCCTCCACATTTACATATGCTGTCTTCTCTTGCACCTCCTCTTCTACTGGTTCCTCCTGTGTGTCCTCCTCCTCAGTAGGGGTGTCGTAGGAGAGGTGGTGATCGTCATCAGTGAACTTATCTTCATAGTCAATGTGGGCCTCTGTCTTGTCTGTAGGTACAGAGAGAAAAAGAGAGAAGAGGGTGGGGGGGGGGGGGGGAACACAATCAGCCACAAGCACACACATACCCAGAATGCAGCGTGCACACACACAGTATAGAGAGTCGTAGTCAACGTGGACTTGGCATTCTGTCTCCTAGTCCAGGCTAGCTAGCTGTCTTCCGGTTTTCTCCTCTCCCCCTTCCTTCCCTCCTCCCCCTCTTCTCCTACTCCACATGCCTAGTGATGGCATCAATCACAGAGGTGTCATGACACCCGTTTATATCTCTCACTCACAACTGGGATGCTGTTTTGTAACAGGCATAAATCAGACCCTTGGCCTTGGGCATATCTAAAATGGTACCCTATTCCGTATGTAGTGCAATGACTTGAGTATTGCACTTCACATGAAAATATCATTATAGAAAAGTATGGAACTGAAGTGATGACTGTTTATTTTTTATTTTTTAGATTATTTATTGTCTTTTTAAAATTTGTATTATTAATATTATTATTACGTTTCAAATTACAATACAATAACAAAAAACATGGGACATCACTACATGTATATTTCTGTGAAGAAACATAAAATAACATTAAAGTAAAATAATAAAAACACCACATATGAATTAAGTTTCTAAAATCAAATAAGATCAGGGATTAAAATGTACAAACCTATGATAGAGTTGTAAGAATACAGTGGGGTTTTTGTTGTTGTTGATTTTATTAAATATTGGATTTCAAGTAAAAATATATTGCATTTGGGGACAGATTTCAAATATTTGTTTTTGTGCATATAAGATTTACAAGAGAGAATGCATTCAGTAGTTTGTTTTCATTTGAATAATACCATATTACATTGTAAATACATGGGTCTTATTAATAAATTAAAACATGTAGGTACTTAAGTAGATTGGCAACCTTTCATGAAACCAGTTTGGGTTTTGTTAATAAGGTGGTTTAGGCCCGTTTTAAGTCTATTAGCATATGCTAAAGTTATCCTTTTATAATCTGTATTTAATAATGTAATAAGTCTCCAATGATCTATGAAAAGGGGATCTTTATTTGGTTTTGTATTAAGGAAATAACCCCTTGTTCCATGGGAGTAATCATCTCACCCTTAGCTAGGCATTCTTGGATCATGTTGAATGCTGATCCCTCTAAATGTTCCCAAAAGTGTAAATACAATTCCACAGAAAGAGCATCTGTTCCAGGTGCTTTGCCCTTCTTCATAGATTTAAGAGCATCTCTAATCTCCACTAAAGAAAAATAATCTTCCCATATGGACTTGAACTCATCAGAAATCATTGGTACATGACCATGGACATGTTTCCTAAAATGTTCACATTCAATCCCATTATAATTAGGTATATACAGATTTTCCATTGAAAGAATACACAAAGCTAGAGATGATATTTGGGTCTTTTTCAAGAACAAAACAATAACTGGTGTTTTTCTCACCCTCCTCAACCCATTGTTCTCTAGATTTAGTAAAGGCCCCTTCAACTAAATCAATGTACATTAGATCTAGTTCTATTCCAGATGTATTCAAGTCTGTTTCTTCCTCTGCTAAAAGGGTATCTTTTTCTAAAAGTACATTCAATTTATTCATAAGCTCATCTTCTTTCAAACATGTTTCCTCTTTAGTTCCTTACTGCGTGTAATGGCGACAGATCTTACTTTCAATTGAAACATTTCACAATTACTTCAATGTTTTGGTTCTAAATCGTTTGAATGAAACGGGTCTATGATCAAGTTCTTGATGCTCTCGTTAAAGACTGGATCATTTAGGAGTGAATTATTACGTTTTCAGTATCCTCGAATGGCACTGGATTTTTCAGAACATTCTAACTTCAATAATATAATTGTATGGTCAGTGAAAGAACAAGTGGGGGAGAAATGAGAAACAGATCCATTGTGGATCTGACCATCATTGACATATGACACCAGGTATATTCATTTAAGTTTCTATTACAGAAACTCCATGTAGCAACCACTGTCAGTTAACTGCAAAATTAGGTGATGATGTCACTATTCTGAGATATTTAAGCTATTCTAAGTGGATATCACTCTACAGTTATCAGTCTCCAGCTATTATAAAGCCATGCAATTGTATACTTGTTTTGCAGCTCAGTAAGCTTATCAGCAAGGTCCAAAAAGAAACTCTTATTTGAGAATTGTATCCATACATATTGCATGTAATAAAACAAGCATTATCTTGTATGGAGATCAATGTAACCCATCTCCCATCTTGAGACACACATGACTCTGAAATATCACCGTATGAAGCGATATCATAGTACCAGCTGAGTGGTTAGACCCGTGACTATAATAAACAGTATTTCCTCATTGTGATTTACAAAAACTAGAATCTGAATCTCAGGAGTGAGTCTCCTGGAGTAGAATTTAGTTGTGTTTCATAAACCCCTGGCATGTAGAGATACAACATTTAGTGCATTGTATTCAAAACGTTGCATCACCTGACAGAAATAAAATAACAATAATAAAACAAATACAGTAGTGATATGAATGACTGGTTAACTAGTTGAACTAGTAAGCTAGGTAGCTAGTAAGGAAACCTGAGCTTAGAGAAAGAACTGGACTATCCTAAACCAAGGTAGTTGTGATCAATTTGATGAAACCGTATTCACATGTACGAACCTGGTGATATAAAACGGGATGATGGTAAAAATGACAACTGACTTATTACTCAAGAGCTAGCTAAATTACTCTTAACATTTTCATTTGACTTAGAAAGAATAGGACAACATCAATTTCAATTCAATGTAGCTATATACCTGACCACAGTGTTGTCAAAACTTTCAATGCTCTCATGACATTCACTTGACGTCCTGGCATTCGATCTTCTTGGCTTCTTTCCATACGACATCTCTGTAGATTATCATTGTGAACCGCATGATGGTTGTCCACGGAGATCCGTGATACCTTAGTTTTCCCAGGCGGTGCACCACGTCGATGACATCCGGGAGCTTGTCTTGAATCCTGGGTGCTACTTTCCCGAGGTTGTCAATAGTCTCCCCATCTTCTTCTCGCACCCCATGTAGTTTCAGGTTCCATCTCCGACTGTGGTGCTGGACTTCCATGACATTCTGTCGCAGCTGGCGATTCACCTGTTGCAGTTTCTGTACTTTAGCTTCCATTGTTAGTATTTTTTCACTGTGGGTTGACACCTGGTTGAGGAGCTGCTGCACAGTGGCTGAGAGAGACTCCATTGATATGGGGTTTGTCTCTGTTGTCTTTTCAATGATGGCCAGTTTTTCAAAGGTGGCCTTGAGAATGTCAGGGCTGCAGAACATTTTTTGACTGCCCTGTATTTGGTAGGAGGGCTCTTACTCGACGTAAGTGGCAGTGGTAAAAATCATCTTTTGCAATGAGTTCTGGAAGGTCTTCACGTGGCCTACATGATTCTGTCTGCTGCTGACATCTGAGCTGATTAGCATCTGTTCAGCCTTGCCTTGCATTTTTGGTTTCTTCTGCCCATGTAGTTGTGTGATCACCGTGTTTTCCAATCACCTTATGTTACTTCATATAAGTAAGGGTCAGTTTACCAGAAATGTTATTGTTCATAATCTTCCTTGTTTATCGGGATGTACGTTCAAATACACCCGCTCAAAGAGATGCCATCTTGGTCTGCAGCACTGTTCCCACTAAAGGGATGACTAATAACCAGGAAGGGAACAGAGTCAACTCATCACAGATTCCTGTGGTCAGAGGACACAGCTCTGACGTGAGATGTCAGGGAAACATGAAACCAGGTGACGCACACACACACACACATTTACCTTTTACACAGAGCTGTACCAGTCCGTACCACTCTCCACAGCTGTCACACAGCAGGCTGAAGGCTGAGTGGCCGCTGGGCAACACATGACCAGGTAGACAGGAGTACAGCAGCTCGTCCCCCATCTCAAACCCAGTGTGGCCCTGGAGATGCGTGTTGGGGAACGCAGGGGGGTCTCCACATGGAACACCTAAAAGGTAATGCATTATTAGGTTAGGTTCGATTATATCACAATTCTGTTATGACACAGTTAGCTTATATATACCATAATAAGTTATAACATACAGTGTTAGGACATGCCTTTCTCTCTGTCCTTTTCCTCAGTAGTGGAGACAAAGGCTGGTTGTCATGGATTGGTTGGCTTATAACTGGAGCCTGGTTGGTCCTCAAAGTTACTTATGTGGCATGTACAACATGGCGGATGTCTAATAAAGTGGACACAGATTTAAATGTTTCTTGCCTATTTACTCTTCTCTCTTTGCAGTGTTACAGCTTCCACAGTAACTCTCCTGTTCCTCAGTTAAAACCCAAACATCAGCCTTGGGTGTCGTCCAACAGGGGCCCAGTCCAAAAACAACTTCTAACCCCATCCTCTTCTATGTCCATTGGACTGGAGAGGTGAATATGTAATGGAGGTGAACCACGCTCGGTTGATGGGTAAGCTGAAGCTTTAGCTCAGTGGGCTAACACAATCTTGTGGCACACAGACTGAGAGAGATTGAGAGAGAGAGCGAGGGAACACACAGAGAGAGAGAGAACACAGAACACTGGTGTGGGAATACTGAGAGAGAGAGAGAGAGAGAGAGAGAACACTGGTGTGGGAACACAGAGAGAGAGAGAGAGAGAGAGAGAGCGAGAGAGAGACTCTACCTCTTTCAGACCTCAGTAGATCTTAAAGCAGAGAACTGTGAAATGTGTCGATAACAGTCGTCTAAATTGTTAAAGGGTTTAAAATGCAACAGATGGACGAAGATTGCATTTTTAAAATCCATCACTATATTTACTGAATTATAGCACAAAATATTGTACTGGCATGGGCAAATAATGAGTAATGAGTTCAGGCATTCTCTTGCATAACTCAACCAATGTTGACCCACACAGTTTAAAATCAACAGGCTTAGCTCTAGATTACACTGTTTGTGAGATCAGACATAATATTACTATAATCCGGGTGCTCCTTTTCAGAAGTTGCTTTCATTTCAGTGTATATAATTTGTAAACATTTCAGCTGTATTAAATTACAACTTTTTTTTAATTGCACAAAAAATCAACACACCAAAATAAAGTGTAGAGACGGTGCGTTAAATCCCCAACTAAGCTTTTGTGTGTGTGTATGTGTGCATGCACGTCGCTTGTGTGTGTGTGTGTATGTGTGCATGCGCGTCGCTTGTGTGTGTGTGTATGTGTGCATGCACGTCGCTTGTGTGTGTGTATGTGTGCATGCGCGTCGCTTGTGTGTGTGTGTATGTGTGCATGCACGTCGCTTGTGTGTGTGTATGTGTGCATGCGCGTCGCTTGTGTGTGTGTGTATGTGTGCATGCACGTCGCTTGTGTGTGTGTGTATGTGTGCATGCACGTCGCTTGTGTGTGTGTATGTGTGCATGCACGTCGCTTGTGTGTGTGTGTGCATGTGTTCATGCACGTCGCTTGTGTGTGTGTGTGTATGTGTGCATGCACGTCGCTTGTGTGTGTGTGTATGTGTGCATGCTCGTCGCTTGTGTGTGTATGTGTGCATGCGCGTCACTTGTGTGTGTGTATGTGTGCATGCACGTCGCTTGTGTGTGTGTATGTGTGCATGCATACGTGCATGTGAGTGTATGTGTGCATGTCTGTGTGTGTCTGTGTGTACTGACCCTTGTCTTTGACACAGAAGACATCCAGGTGTGTGATGTCCGCTGTAGTGTTCTCTATCTTCACATCCACTGCCTTCAGAGCACTGCCCAAGTTACTACACACGGTAGTCCTGGAGAATAACACAAACGTTACTACACACTGTTGTCCTGGAGAATAACACAAACGTTACCACACACTGTAGTCCTGGAGAATAACACAAACATTACCACACACTGTAGTCCTGGAGAATAACACAAACATTACCACACACTGTAGTCCTGGAGAATAACACAAACATTACCACACACTGTAGTCCTGGAGAATAACACAAACATTACCACACACTGTAGTCCTGGAGAATAACACAAACATTACCACACACTGTAGTCCTGGAGAATAACACAAACATTACCACACACTGTAGTCCTGGAGAATAACACAAACGTTACCACACACTGTAGTCTTGGAGAATGACACAAACATTACCACACACTGTAGTCCTGGAGAATAAGACAAACATTACCACACACTGTAGTCCTGGAGAATAACACAAACATTACCACACACTGTAGTCCTGGAGAATAACACAAACATTACCACACACTGTGGGGGGGGGGGTGGGGGGGTATGACTGCACCACACACACACACACACACACACACACACACACACACACACACACACACACATACACACACACACACGCACACACACACACACAGTTTAATGTATGAGCACAAGTGTACATGAGTATCACGTCGTTGATATATTCCAGTGTAAGTCCTCAGAGTTTCTGCAGAATAACTTCACACTTCATGGAGCTGCTCTGTCTCTCTCTAAGTTACATACTACAGTTCAGATATCACATGCGGCAGGTAGCCTAGTGGTTAGAGCGTTGGACTAGGAACACAAAGGTCGCTTGATTGAATCCCCGAGCTGACAAGGTAAAAATCTGTCATTTTGCCCACGAACAAGGCAGTTAACCCACTGTTCCTTGGCCGTCATTGTAAATACGAATTTGTTCTTCACTGACTTGCCTAGTTAAATAAAGGTCAAATTAAATAAAAAGATATCGCACACAGCACGCTGCCCTCTCTTAGTCTCCAGTTTAGTCAAATATTATTGCAGCGTGATTACAGCATAATCCAGAAACATACAGTACCAGTCAAAAGTTTGGACACACCTACTCATCTTTATTTTTTACTATTTTCTACATTGTAGAATAATAGTGAAAACATAACTATGAAATAACACTTATGGTATCATGTAGTAACCAAAAAAGTGTTAAACAAATGAAAATATATTTTATATTTGAGATTCTTCAAAGTATCCACCCTTTGCCTTGTTGACAGCTTTGCACACTCTTGGCATTCTCTCAACCAGCTTCATGAGGAATGCTTTTCCAAAAGTATTGAAGGAGCTCCCACATATTCTGACCACTTGTTGGTTGGTTTTCCTTCAGTCTGCGGTCCAACTCATCCCTAACCATCTCAATTGGGTTGAGGTCGGGTGATTATGGAGGCCAGGTCATCTGATGCAGCACTTCATCACTCTCCTTTTGGTCCTTAACCTACTCTCTTAACCTACTCACTCTCCTACTCTCCTCCAGGCCCTTAACCAGCCTGGAGATGTGTTGGGTCATTGTCCTGTTGAAAAACAAACGATAGTCCCACTAAGCGCAAACCAGATGGGATTGCGTATCGTTGCAGAATGCTGTGGTAGCAATGCTGGTTAAGTGTGTCTTGAATTCTAAATAAATTACTGACAGTGTCACCAGCAAAGTACCCCCACACCATCACACCTCCTCCTCCATGCTTCATAGTGGGAACCACACTGTCACACCCTGATCTGTTTCACCTGTCTTTGTGATTGTCTCCACCCCCCTCCAGGTGTTGCCCATCTTCCCCATTTTCCCCTGTTTATTTATACCTGTGTTGTCTGTTGCCAGTTCATCTTGTTTGTCAAGTCAATCAGCATTGTTGTGTCTCAGCTCCTGCTTTTCCCAGTCCCCTGACCCTGAGCCTGCCTGACCACGCTGCCTGCCCCTGACCCTGAGCCTGCCTGACCACTCTGCCTGCCCCTGAGCCTGCCTGACCACTCTGCCTGACCCTGACCCTGAGCCTGCCTGACCACTCTGCCTGCCCCTGACCCTGAGCCTGCCTGACCACTCTGCCTGCCCCTGACCCTGAGCCTGCCTGCCGACCTGTACCTTTGCCCCACCTCTGGATTATTGACCCCTGCCAGCCTTGACCTGTCTAGCCTGCCCCTGTTGGATTATTAAACCATTGTTAATTTGACGTTGTCTGCATCTGGTTCTTATCTTCATACCTGATACACACCTGCAGAGATAATCCGTTCACCTACCCTGCGTCTCACAAGGACACCGCGGTTTTAACCAAAAACATGGGACTCATTAGACCAAAGGCCAGATTTCCACCGGTCTAATTTCCATTGCTTGTGTTTCTTATTATTATTGGTGTCCTTTAGTAGTGGTTTCTTTGCAGCAATTTGACCATGAAGGCCTGATTCATAGTCTCCTCTGAACAGTTGATGTTGAGATGTGTCTGTTACTTTTACATTTATTTGGACTGCGATCGGAGGTGCAGTTAACTCTAATAAACATATCCTCTGCAGCAGAGGTAACTCTGGGTCTTCCTTTCCTGTGGCGGTCCTCATGAGAGCCAGTTTACCATAGTGCTTGATGGTTTTTTCAACTGCAATTGAAGAGACTTTCAAAGTTCTTGACATTTTCTGGATAGACTGACCTTCGTGTCTTAAAGTAATGATGGACTGTCATTTCTCTTTGCTTATTTGAGCTGTTCTTGCCATAATATGGACTTGGTATTTTGCCAAATAGGGCTATCTTCTGTATACCACCCCTGCATTGTCACAACACAACTGATTGTCTCAAACGTATTAAGAAGGAAAGAAATTCCACACGTTAACTTTTAACTGTTAATTGAAATGCATTCCAGGTGACTACCTCATGAGCTGGTTGAGAAAATGCCAAGAGTGTGCCTAGCTGTCATCTAGGCACAGGGTGGGTACTTTGAAGACTCCCAAATACAAATATATTTTGATTTGTTTAACACTTTTTCGATTACTACATGTTTCTATGTATGTTATTTCATTTTATTTAACCTTTATTTACTAGGCAAGTCAGTTAATTAAGAACAAATTCTTATTTACAATGACGGCTTACCCCGGCCAAACCCTAACCTGGACAACGCTTGGCCAATTGCGTGCCGCCCTACGCGACTCCCAATCACAGCCGGTTGTGATACAGCATGGAATCGAACCAGGGTCTGTAGTGACTCTGATATGCAGTGCCTTAGACCGCTGCGCCACTCGGGAGCCACCCGAATGAGTAGGTGTGTCCAAACATTTGACTGGCACTGTACATTATCAGCCAAACCTCCTATATATCCTGCTGTATCAGCAGATGTGAAAGAGGTATGGGACACTACATCTAGAGTGAAAACAGGTTTTTAGACATTTTAGCAAATGTACTAAAAATTCAAAATACCTTATTTACTTAAGTGTTCAGACCCTTTGCTATGAGACTCGAAATTGAGCTCAGGTGCATCCTGTTTCCATTGATCATCCTTCACATGTTTCTACAACTTGTGGTTGATGATTTGGAAAGGCACACACCTGTCTATATAAGGTTCCACAGTTGACAGTGCATGTCAGAGCAAAAACCAAGCCATGAGGTCAAAGGAATTGTCTGTAGAGCTCCGAGACAGGATCAAGGAAAAGATCTGGAGAAGGGTACCAAAAACACAGTGGCCTCCATAATTCTTAAATGGAAGACGTTTGGAACCACCAACACTCTTCCTAGAGCTGGCTGCCCGGCCAAACTGAGCAATCGGGGGAGAAGGGCCTTGGTCAGGGAGGTGAAAGAGTTCCAGAGTTCCTCTGTGGAGATGGGAGAACCTTCCAGAAGGACAACCATCTCTGCAGCACTCCTGATGAAACCAAGATTGAACTCTTTGCCTGAATGCCAAGTGTCATGTCTGTAGGAATCCTGGCACCATCCCTACGGTGAAGCATGGTGGTGGCAGCATCATGCTGTGGGGATGTTTTTCAGTTGCAATGGACTGGGAGACTAGTCAGGATCGAGGGAAAGATGAATGGAGCAAAGTACAGAGATCCTTGATGAAAACCTGCTCCAGAGCGCTCAGGTTCACCTTCCAACAGGACAACAACCTTAAGCACTCAGCCAAGACAACGCAGGAGTGGCTTCAGGACAAGTCTCTGAATATCCTGTGGCCCAGCCAGAACATCTCTGGAGAGACCTGAAAATAGCTGTGCAGCAATACTCCCTATCCAACCTGACAGAGCATGAGAGGATTTGCAGAGAAGAATGGGGGAAACTCCCCAAATACAGATGTGCCAAGCTTGTAGTGTCCTACCCAAGAAGACTTGAGGCTGTAATCGCTACCAAAGGTGCTTCATGAAAGTACTGAGTAAAACGTCTGAATACTTATGTAAATGTGGCTGTAACATAACAAAGCGTGGAAAAAGTCAAAGGGCCTGAATACTTTCCGAATGCACAGTATATCCTGCTATATCAGCAGCCCTGATAGAGGTAATGGACACTACATCTACAGATGCCGGATCTTTATTTGACACATTCGGTCGCAGGAGTAAAATAATCCTGGAGCAGGAGGATTTTAATATCTGAAGAAATATTTAGAATCACCGCCAGAGGGAAGCGTGCAGGCTACAGTTCGAATCTCAGCTCAATGAAATCGTCTTTGGATAGGCTCAAATGCATAAACATCTTGACAGCTTTATGAAATGAAATATTAAAGCCACACAATACATGCATCAAGGCATCAAACTGAAAGTAGTGCAGCTGGCACACAACTGCTTAGCAATGGAAATGTCACCTATGTAAGGGCCAACCACACTAAAGGTCACAACTACACTGACAGACCCTAACTATAAAACGTGGGCGAGCATCCACACGGGAGGAAAATGTATCATTCTACAGTAGGCCTACATCTGTCAATCAACTGATGGCCGAACTCAGCCAGGGAAACACAAACAGTCGCTTTCAACACTTTCCATTATCTAACAATGGATAGGCTAACGGGTAGCCTACAGAATTCATTGGAATATAATAAAATAACAAGGAGCCTATTGCAACCATCGATGGCACTAGATTATCGCATCAATACGCGCTAAATTCATCCACACAGCTCATCTCAATTGCAACCATTGTTGGTCAACTCATTACCTCATTATCGCTCCGGTGTTACCCTTAGTCCTGCTTGCAACCAAAATCCGTCAAGTTTCGTTCGCCCTCTGGTTGGTATTGTCATCGGAACAACTTGGTCCTTTTTGAACAGACTGAGGGCGATTTATCTTTTGTAACAAGCATAAAATAAATACGTTTACCATAGCAACTCTACTGTGGCACTTTGTATGAATGCAAACTAATGTTGGTGTAGCCTCCTGTTGTTATTTTATTTGTTTCCTATTTATCTCATCCATTAAATACAACTGTCTTTAAAATACAAGTGTCTGGTATCGTCATTTCTTATCAAGATCGGGGGTAAACTATCCCTGGAATGTCCATATTTGAAATGTGTAACTAAATCAAGTCAATTGAGGGAATGTTGTTATTGGTGCCAGAAGCGCTTGGCCAATAATCAAAGTCACGCCGGCACGGTAGGCCTATATGTGGTCAATGTGCTCACTGAAGGCAGGGGCTAGAACCCTTAAGATGTTCTCTTTTTTGATAATATATACTGTAGATCTCTAAAATCATGGGTTGCATATTTTGGTTTCAAAATCAGAGTCGGTCTCTTTCATGCGCCATTGTGCTACCTAACTATTCTAAATGTCATCTTGTCTTTACATCTGATATTATAGGCCTGTGTGTGATTCATTTTTAACCATACAGGCTACAGTAGGCTTTAATTTTGGTGTAGCCTACTGTACGGCTGCATTTCGGATATATTTGACACTTGTATGTGGTAGTAGAGACCAATATGTCATTTGTGTTATCAAGTGATATAAAACACTGGTTGTTAATGTGTACGGATGCATTTCAGATAGATGTTTGTACATTTGAATGTTGCAGTAATATGACCTACAGACCAAATGTAGCAGTAGGACATTTATTCATATTCTGTCTGGTGCTTTTAGCAGCGAGAGCTGGCACAAGTCTGGGTGATTTGACTGCCCCTTCATGGAGAGAAGGAGAACTGCGGGTTTTCAATCTCATTTTAATTTCCCGAAGTGCAGGAAACATTTCCGCAAAACAATAATGATTAAATAAAGATCTGACATCTGTAGACATAGGATATACATTAGTTGGGTGGTTTGGGAGTGGGGCACATCAGTGTAAAACGTTTCCTCACTGATAGTCAAATATCAACATAAAGTATAACATGAAGTCCTACCCTGCTGATGATACACAACAATCCAACAATCCAGTGCTGTAATTCTATGTGTGTGTGTGTGTGTGTGTGTGTGTGTGTGTGTGTGTGTGTGTGTGTGTGTGTGTGTGTGTGTGTGTGTGTGTGTGTGTGTGTGTGTGTGTCTGACTCATACTCTACTACCATCTTACTTTGGTCTCTCTATCAGCTTATAAGGACAAATGACCCAAAAGAGAAACACCCAGTCAGACAGACAGAAAACACTGAGAGACTGTTTTCAGACTAAACCCAACAGGGTCTGCGAAAAGACAAGACGCAAGGCTGTATTTGTGCGTGTTTTGTGAATCTGTGGGAGTCTGTGTCCCCTGTTGCTGTGTCTACAGTCCTTCACCAGCCACCTTCACCTTAAATTACATAACATTACTGGAAAGAGCCGCAGGATTGTGTGTGTGCTTTCACTGTTAATGTGTGTGTGTGTGTGCAGTCTAAATTTGTCTCTGTGTTTTGTTTGGTCACCGTGGCAGCCAGATGTGTGAGTGACAGGTGGGAAGGAGGTGCAAAGGTAAGTGTGTAGTGTGTGTGTGTGTGTGTGTGTGTGTGTGTGTGTGTGTGTGTGTGTGTGTGTGTGTGTGTGTGTGTGTGTGTGTGTGTGTGTGTGTGTGTGTGTGTGTGTGTGTGTGTGTGTGTGTGGTTACCCTTAGGAGTAGTCAGTAGATTATGTAACTATAGCAGAGGGTCTTAATGCCACAGGAACACAATTCGTAGGAAGGACATCACTCTAAAATTAAGAGTTGACTAGGGGCTTATCGAATAACGTGTGTGTGTGTGTGTGTGTGTGTGTGTGTGTGTGTGTGTGTGCGTGCGTGCGTGCGTGCGTGCGTGTGTGTGTGTGTGTGTAAGGAATGAGGTAAAGGAAGGTGAGGTCTACCTCCTGATTCTGACACCTTCCTGTTGATGATGACTCACGACACACACAACGTGTGTCACTCTGTTGTGAAAAACCTTCTGAACTGAACATAGTAAACTGAGGTAAACAGGGGGTTTAAGTTCTTAATTTTACCCCCTTTTTTTCTCCCCAATTTCGTGGTATCCAATTGTTAGAAGCTAATATCTTGTCTCATCGCAACAACTCCCGTACGGGCTCGGGAGAGACGAAGGTTGAAAGTCATGCGTCCTCCGATACAGGACCCAACCAAGCCGCACTGCTTCTTAATTAACACAGCGCGCATCCAACCCGGAAGCCAGCCGCACCAATGTGTCAGAGGAAACACTGTGTACCTGGCAACCTTGGTTAGCGTTCACTGCGCCCGGCCCGCCACAGGAGTCGCTGGTGCGCGATGAGACAAGGACATCCCTACCAGCCAATCCCTCCTTAACCCGGACGACGCTATGCCAATTGGCGTTGCCCCACGGACCTCCCGGTCGCAGCCGGTTATGACAGAGCCTGGGCGCAAACCCAGAGTCTCTGGTGGCACAGCTGGCGCTGCACTGCAGCTAGATGTATGGACTGTATGTATGGACTAGATGTATGGACTGTATGTATGGACTAGATTATGGATTGTATGGACCGTATCTATGGACTGTATGTATGGACTAGATGTATGCACTCTATTGATGGACTGTATGTATGGACTCTATTAATGGACTGTATTTATGGACTGTATGTATGGACTGTATATATGCACTCTATTGATGGACTGTATGTATGGACTGTATGTATGGACTCTATTGATGGACTGTATTTATAGACTGTATGTATGGACTGTATGTATGGACTGTATGTATGGACTAGATGTATGCACTCTATTGATGGACTGTATGTATGGCCTCAAAAAGTTTTTATTTGACCAGTTTGCAGTGTTCTCTTATCAGTAAACCTTATCAGAAGAGGAGCACAATGATATGTGTGCATTGCGTTAAACATACATCTAGTCCATGCATACAGTGCATACATCTAGTCCATACATACAGTCCATACATACCATCCATACATTTAGTCCATACACCTAGTCCATACATACAGTCCATACATACACTCTATACATCTAATCCATACAAACAGTCCATACATCTAGTCCATACATATAATCCATATTCTAATCCATACATAGTCCATAAATCTAGTCCATACATCTAGTACATACATACAGTCCATACATACAGTCCATACATACAGTCCATACATCTAGTCCATACGTACAGTCCATACACCTAGTCCATACATCTAGTCCATACACCTAGTCCATACATGCAGTCTATACATCTAGTCCATACGTAGAGTCCACAAATCTAGTTCATACATACAGTCCATACACCTAGTCCATTCTTACAGTCCATACATACAGTCCATACATCTAGTCCATACATACAATCCATAATCTAGTCCACACATACAGTCCATAAATCTAGTCCATACATCTAGTCCATACATACAGTCCATATGTACGGTCCATAAATCTAGTCCATACATACAATCCATAATCTAGTCCATACATCTAGTCCATACGTACAGCCCATACACCTAGTCCATACATCTAGTCCATACACCTAGTCCATACACCTAGTCCATACATACAGTCCATACATATAGTCCATACGTAGATTCCATACATCTAGACCATACATACATCTAGTCCATACATACAGTCCATACATCTAGTCCATACATACAATCCATAATCTAGTCCACACATACAGTCCATAAATCTAGTCCATACATCTAGTCCATATGTACGGTCCATAAATCTAGTCCATACATACAATCCATAATCTAGTCCATACATCTAGTCCATACATACAGCCCATACACCTAGTCCATACATCTAGTCCATACACCTAGTCCATACATACAGTCCATACATAGAGTCCATACATCTAGACCATACATACATCTAGTCCATACATACAGCCCATACACCTAGTCCATACATCTAGTCCATACACCTAGTCCATACATACAGTCCATACATCTAGTCCATACATACAGTCTATACACCTAGTCCATACATCTAGTCCATACACCTAGTCCATACATACAATCCATACATCTAGTCCATATGTAGACTCCATACATCTAGACCATACATACATCTAGTCCATACATACAGCCCATAAACCTGGTCCATACATCTAGTCCATACATCTAGACCATACATACATCTAGTCCATACATCTAGTCCATACATACAGTCCATAGATACAGTCCATACATCTAGTCCATACATACAGTCCATAGATACAGTCCATACATCTAGTCCATACATACAGTCCATAGATACAGTCCACAAATACAGTCCATACATATTGTCCATACATACGGTCCATACATCTAGTCCATACATCAAGTCCATACATACAGTCCATAGATACAGTCCATACATCTAGTCCATACATCTAGTCCATACACCTAGTCCATACATGTAGTCCATACATACAGTCCATACATCTAGTCCATACATACAGTCCATACATCTAGTCCATACATCTGGTCCATACATACCATCCATACATTTAGTCCATACACCTAGTCCATACATACAGTCCATACATACATTCTATACATCTAATCCATACATACAGTCCATACATCTAGTCCATATATACAATCCATATTCTAATCCATACATAGTCCATAAATCTAGTCCATACATCTAGTGCATACATACAGTCCATACATACAGTCCATACATACAGTCCATACATACAGTCCATACATCTAGTCCATACATCTAGTCCATACGTACAGTCCATACACCTAGTCCATATATCTAGTCCATACACCTAGTCCATACATGCAGTCTATACATCTAGTCCATACTAGAGTCCACACATCTAGTTCATACATACAGTCCATACATCTAGTCCATACATACAATCTAGTCCATATAGTCCATAAATATAGTCCATACATCTAGTCCATACATACAGTCCATATGTACGGTCCATAAATCTAGTCCATACATACAATCCATAATCTAGTCCATACATCTAGTCCATACATACAGCCCATACACCTAGTCCATACATCTAGTCCATACACCTAGTCCATACATACAGTCCATACATCTAGTCCATACGTAGAGTCCATACATCTAGACCATACATACATCTAGTCCATACATACAGCCCATACACCTAGCCCATACATCTAGTCCATACACCTAGTCCATACATACAGTCCATACATCTAGTCCATACATACAGTCTATACATCTAGTCCATACGTAGAGTCCATACATACATCTAGTCCATACATACAGTCCATACATCTAGTCCATACATACAATCCATACACCTATTCCATTCATACAGTCCATACATACAGTCCAAACATCTAGTCCATACATACAATCCATAATCTAGTCCATAAATCTAGTCCATACATCTGGTCCATACATCTAGTACATACAGTCTATACATCTAGTCCATACATACGGTCCATACATCTAGTCCATACATTAGTTCCATACAACTAGTACATACAGTCTATACATCTAGTCCATACATCTGGTCCATACATCTAGTCCATACTTATCCATACATCTAGTCCATACAACTAGTCTATACATCAAGTCCATGCATCTAGTCCATACATACAATCTATACATCTAGTCCATACATACAGCCCATAAACCTGGTCCATACATCTAGTCCATACATCTAGACCATACATACATCTAGTCCATACATACAGTCCATACATCTAGTCCATACATCTAGTCCATACATACAGTCCATAGATACAGTCCATACATCTAGTCCATACATACAGTCCATAGATACAGTCCATACATCTAGTCCATACATACAGTCCATAGATACAGTCCACAAATACAGTCCATACATATTGTCCATACATACGGTCCATACATCTAGTCCATACATCAAGTCCATACATACAGTCCATAGATACAGTCCATACATCTAGTCCATACATACAGTCCATACATCTAGTCCATACATCTAGTCCATACACCTAGTCCATACATCTAGTCCATACATACAGTCCATACATCTAGTCCATACATACAGTCCATACATCTAGTCCATACATCTGGTCCATACATACCATCCATACATTTAGTCCATACACCTAGTCCATACACCTAGTCCATACATACAGTCCATACATACATTCTATACATCTAATCCATACATACAGTCCATACATCTAGTCCATATATACAATCCATATTCTAATCCATACATAGTCCATAAATCTAGTCCATACATCTAGTGCATACATACAGTCCATACATACAGTCCATACATACAGTCCATACATACAGTCCATACATCTAGTCCATACATCTAGTCCATACGTACAGTCCATACACCTAGTCCATACATCTAGTCCATACATCTAGTCCATACATACAGTGGATACATCTAGTCCATCCATACAGTGGATACATCTAGTCCATACATACAGTGCATACATCTAGTCCATACATACAGTCCATACATCTAGACCATAGGTACAGTCCATAGATACAGTCCACAAATACAGTCCACACATTGCGTCCATACATACGGTCCATACATCTGGTCCATACATCTAGTCCATACATACAGTCCATAGATACAGTCCATACATCTGGTCCATACATACGGTCCATACATCTTGACCATACATCTAGTCCATACACCTAGTCCATACATCTAGTCCATACATACAGTCCATACAATCCACAATCTAGTCCATACATACAGTCCATACATCTAGTCCATACATCTGGTCCATGCATACCATCCATACATTTAGTCCATACACCTAGTCCATACACCTAGTCCATACATACAGTCCATACATACATTCTATACATCTAATCCATACATACAGTCCATACATCTAGTCCATATATACAATCCATATTCTAATCCATACATAGTCCATAAATCTAGTCCATACATCTAGTGCATACATACAGTCCATACATACAGTCCATACATACAGTCCATACATACAGTCCATACATCTAGTCCATACATCTAGTCCATACGTACAGTCCATACACCTAGTCCATACATCTAGTCCATACACCTAGTCCATACATGCAGTCTATACATCTAGTCCATACGTACAGTCCACACATCTAGTTCATACATACAGTCCATACACCTAGTCCACTCATACAGTCCATACATACAGTCCATACATCTAGTCCATACATACAATCTAGTCCATATAGTCCATAAATATAGTCCATACATCTAGTCCATACATACAGTCCATATGTACGGTCCATAAATCTAGTCCATACATACAATCCATAATCTAGTCCATACATCTAGTCCATAATACAGCCCATACACCTAGTCCATACATCTAGTCCATACACCTAGTCCATACATACAGTCCATACATCTAGTCCATACGTAGAGTCCATACATCTAGACCATACATACATCTAGTCCATACATACAGCCCATACACCTAGCCCATACATCTAGTCCATACACCTAGTCCATACATACAGTCCATACATCTAGTCCATACATACAGTCTATACATCTAGTCCATACGTAGAGTCCATACATACATCTAGTCCATACATACAGTCCATACATCTAGTCCATACATACAATCCATACACCTATTCCATTCATACAGTCCATACATACAGTCCAAACATCTAGTCCATACATACAATCCATAATCTAGTCCATAAATCTAGTCCATACATCTGGTCCATACATCTAGTACATACAGTCTATACATCTAGTCCATACATCTGGTCCATACATACGGTCCATACATCTAGTCCATACATCTGTTCCATACAACTAGTACATACAGTCTATACATCTAGTCCATACATCTGGTCCATACATCTAGTCCATACATCTAGTCCATACTCCTTGTCCATACATCTAGTCCATACAACTAGTCTATACATCAAGTCCATGCATCTAGTCCATACATACAATCTATACATCTAGTCCATATGTACGGTCCATACATCTAGTCCACACATACAGTCCATACATCTAGTCCGTACATACAGTTCACACATCTAGTCCATACATACAGTTCATACATCTAGTCCATACATACAGTCTATACAGCTAGTCCATACATACAGTCTATACAGCTAGTCCATACATACAGTCCATACATCTAGTCCGTACATACAGTTCACACATCTAGTCCATTCATACAGTTCATACATCCAGTCCATACATACAGTTCATACATCTAGTCCATACATACAGTCTATACAGCTAGTCCATACATCTAGTCCATACATACATACAGTCTCTTAATTTAGTCCATACGTACAGTCCATACATCTAATCTATACATCTCGTCCATACATCTGAGTGGTAGGCTCCATTACATGGATTATTATTATACACTAGAACTGGTTGGATATATGACATCACACAATATAAGGGACAGTATATGAGTACTCACACATGCAAGTACATAGGCACACACACACACAAACACACACTTGAATCAGTCTCTCAAGACAGGGTGTTTCCCTTTCTGATATAAAGAAAATGTATCAAATTGTTTCCTACCTGCCTAGCTCTGTTGATAACACCTTAGTCCATAGTCTATATCCAAGTATTTAGTCTGGTGTAAAGCTCTGTATTGGTGTGTTAGTGAGGAAAGTGGTGGATAACAGTCAGTTCACTCAGGGGGAGAGAGGGATGAGAGAGAGAGGGAGAGGAGGAATAGGAGATGAATCCATATAAAGATGTAGAGAGATATAGATGAGTGATAGATGATTGATAAGCTGTGAAACCTAGGAAGAGGGTGTGAACTGGTCAAAGCAGAGAGAGAGAAAGAGAGAGAGAGAATTAGACCCAACAAAATCATGAGAAAACAAAAAGAGAATTACTTGACACATTGGAAAGAATTTACAAAAAAACTGAGCAAACTAGAATGCTAAACAGAGTACACAGTGGCAGAATACCTGACCACTATGACTGAACCAAAACTAAGGAAAGATTTGACTACGTACAGACTCAGTGAGCATAGCCTTACTATTGAGAAAGGCCGCCGAAGGCAGATCTGGCTCTCAAGAGAAGACAGGCTATGTGCACATTGCCCACAAAACGAGGTGGAAACTGAGCTGCACTTCCTAACCTCCTTCCAAATGTATGACCATATTAGAGACACATATTTCCCTCAGATTACACAGACCCACAAAGAATTTGAAATCAAATCCAATCCAGCAGCAATATTTGTGACCTGTTGCCACAAGAAAAGGGCAACCAGTGAAGAACAAACACCATTGTAAATACAACCTAAATTTATGTTTCTTTATTTTCCCTTTTGTACATAATTAAAACCCTGTATAGAGACATAATATGACATTTGAATGTCTTTATTCTTTTGTAACTTTTGTGAGTGTAATGTTTACTGTTAATTTTGTTTTGTTTATTTCACTTTTGTTGATCTTGAGAGAGAGAGAGAGAGAGAGAGAGAGAGAGAGAGAGAGAGACGTCTTTCTCTTTCTCTCTAGATGTCTCTCTCTCTCTAGACGTCTCTCCGTCTCTCTGGGAGCTGTGTGTCATGTTGCTGTGGAGATAAATGTGTAAATGGAGGTGGCTGTCAGCATGACACCCTGGCTCAGAATTCCCTCCCCCTCTAGAGAAGAACAGAGGAGGCTTTCTCTGCCCTCCCTCCTTCTCTCTCCTTCTTTCCCCTGAATCTTTCTCCTCTGTCGCTTTTTCTTCTCTAAACGTGCGTCTTGTTTCACACACACAACTGTTTAGCCCAACACGCAGCACACATACATATCTAACACGGCCTGACAGTCCGGATACAGGCCACACCCAGACCCACCTAAAACATGTCAGTGTGTGTGTCTTACCCCACGCTGCCCCCGTCCAGCCATCCTCGTGTGCAGGGAGAGAAGGAACACTCCACCACGGCGTGACGCAGCTCCTCGGCTGACGCCAGCCGGGCATCATGGGAAGCACACGCATGTTCCGCCTCAGCCAATCCCCTGGAGTCAGACGTGTTTCTCTGGTCCAATAGGAACACACGACCTGGGGAAAGAACACCTTTACAACAGGAACACAGCAGATACCTTGGTAACACTGTCTTTAAAGGTAATTTATGGACTGTTAATCAGTGTAGAAGGTAACAGTAACTGTTACATAATCAGATTACTTGTAAGTAACGTGTTCATTATATTTCAGAATCATATCTCTACCAGGCACGTGTTTCCATGATCCGATCCTTAATTGTTTCGTAATTTAGTCTATAGAAATGTATAGAGGCCACACCTCTGATCTTTGCCATTGATCGATTCTGTGATAGAATAGCCCATAGAGGGCTTTCCTGTTTAGTGGCAAGTGTGCCTTCTATACATCTCTATGGGTCTGTGGAAGTGTGGTCTATAACCAGAACTGGCTGCTTGAGAAAAAGATTTTGAATGAAAAGATAGGAAATTTGTAAGATTACAGTATATATAACTAATTAAGCAGCCCGTCTGATAGAGTAGCACTTGTAGACTAGCACAGGAAAGCATCGCCACAGATGAAAGGAGAAACTAGTGATCAAACCTGAGTTAGTAAGTAGACTATCTTCGTTAGAGCACACAGGCTAGCATTGCTCCTTCCGACATATTTTTTTTCTTCCCATGAAAGTAAAACAAAGCAATATAACTAGTGTTATAAACTGGGTGGTTCTCGCCCTGAATGCTGATTGGCTGACAGCCGCGGTATATCAGACCGTATACCACAGGTATGACAAAACATGAATTTTTCTGCTCTAATTACGTTGGTAACCAGTTTATAATAGCAATAAGGCACCTCTGGGGTTTGTGATATATGTCCAGGCACTCCGTGTTACGTCGTACATAAAACAGCCCTAAGCCGTGGTATATTGGCCAAATACCACACCACCTCGGGCCTTATTGCTTACATATAACATGTTACTTTCCACACAAAGTAATATTGTAAAGTAACTTTGATTAATTTTCTTCCCCCATCAAGATCTCTCCAAAGTAAAGAGTGATCATAACTACAGTACAGATTCAGGATCAGTTTATCTGATTCCATTCCATTGGGAGACAAACAGCAGGGCTGATCTTGGATTATACTTTACTATATCAGCAGCATATTAGGATTAGTGCCCCCTAGTGACATTATGGACAATAGAAGGAGGATTCGATATACACACCCTGCAGTGACTATCCCTATACAGACCATCATCAATCATCATCATCATCAACAGCTTCACTATGACAGTTAGGCTGTCCATGTTCAGATTTCAAAGAAATGGCATAATTAAATAAATAGGGCTACTTTGGCATGACACACAAAACATCTCAAATAAACTTTACAACTAAAATGTATTGAGCTTTTTTCATTTCATAGAGAAATATTTACATCTTTACATCATTACATTTCATCTTTTAGAATTCATAAGGCCAAAGAAAGCTGTGTGTGTCTGTATGAGCGAGTGCAGATGGACACACAAATCCTTCATATTTCACTGCAGAGAGAGAGAGAGGGGAGAGAGAGAAACTGACTGCCAGCCCAACACCAAGTCAGAATCCTGTTCACAAAGGTTAATCAAAGTAGCGTTCATGCGCAACAGGCTACCATACGTATAAGCTTTTGGTAGCGGAGCTGTTCAATTGTATGCCCCAGTTTTACTTTGAAAACCAGGTTGGAATAGTAGCATATGTTTCTGAATGTTGGTTGAAAAGTTTGTCCTTCAAAGTCCCAGCCTTAAAGGTAGAGGTTCCACTCCCTCTTTGCTGTCCAGTTGGGCGCAAGACCCCAGATGTTGACAGCTCGGCGCCACAGGTAACCACCCGACACCGTTACAATAGGACAGGGCGTCACAACGTATGTAGAAAAACTTACCGTCAGCGTGAACGACAGAAACCACCGTTAGCCAAACCAAGTATCCAAACATGGACAAAGAAACCAGATTTCGGTCAATGCGGCGTGCCATCATTCTCTGCGCGCTCCGATTCGGGGTTTTCACCGGTGTTTAAAAGAAAATCAAGAGTTTCATGGAAATAAATCTCCTTTGGTGAGTTTGTGAAGCAGGAGAGAGCAGCGGTCCCGTTATTTCCCTCCCGGTGACAGACACAGACTAAGAGTCTGGAGGTGAACTTGTTGACGCAAAACGGTAAAACGGAAAGGAACGGGACGGTTGGTTCGGTTTATCTCCCCAAATAGTGCCTTCGCGAGCAAATAGAGCACCGGCGCGAAAACTCGCGTGTCCCTGTCAGTAAATACGTCACGGCTCCCAACCTGAAGGATGGGCAGTGGCGCGAACTGAGCAACAGCAACGGTCAAGGTTTGAGCAACAGCAACGGTCAAGCAAGCCGGCTGTGCGTCTTTACGCACGAATAGAGAGAGGGAGGAGGAGGAGAAAACGTTTCTCAGATGGGGGTGTCTGGTGTGCGTGTCGCAAGGCTATTTGGCATATTTTTTCAATGATTCCATCCTCAAACACTCATGCCCAAAAGTGTGCATGTTTTTGTCCCCACATCCTTAGGAAAACCGTTATTTAACGCTCACCCGATAGCCTAACTGTTTCTATATGTTAGCATATTGGCATACTTGTCTTTATATGTACACGTTTTATATCTACAACTTGAAGAAGTAGCTGCAGTATGCCTACACCGTTATGTTATGTTGTGGGGAAATAGTAACCATGACACTGACATCGCCCTGTTATTTTCCACCACTGATATCCTCTAGTACTCTGGCCTGTTATAATTGAGGTCCCAGCTCTAGGCCCAGAGCTGTGTGTGTGTGTGTCCACTTTTACTGTGAGATAAAGATGGAAGGCCATTTCCCTGAGAGACCAGGACCCTGCTCCCAGAGCATTGTCATGGTCTGGGTGGGCATGGAGATAACAAACACACACACACACAGTCCCATACAAGCACAGATACTTGTCAAGTTTAAGAAGTACCTAGAATCAAACACCCTGAGCCAAACAAAATGCCTATAAGCCATACAGAGTGCTGTGAATAGGGGTTTGATATGAGATGGGGTTGTATTCCCCAGTGAAGAGTTTGGGTGTGGGCTGATAATGATATAATTTCAACCAGACTTTAAAACCTGTTTGTAATGACATTAATTCAACCAGATTTCAACCTGTTTGTAATTACATTATTTCAACCAGAGTTAAATCTTTGGTAATTAAGTTATTTCAACCAGATTGAAAATGTGTCAAAATTATATGTCTTTAATAGCTCTGGTCTCTCTCTACCTGCTCTCACAGTCACATGTCAGACATTTCGAAGGTTAAGGGTAAGTTCAGGCATTAACTCCAAATGCTTAAGGTTAGGCATTAACTCTGAATGGTAGACTTTAAACAAAAATATAAAAAAACTTGCGATTGCTGGATTCGAACATGCAACCATTGGAATCAGAGGCAGATGGTGAGGGAGGGCTGAGGTCTCTCCTGTTCTCTCTCCACACCTGAATAAAACTGATCTTACTGCTCCTTAGGCGGGAGAAGAGAGAGGGGAGAGGAAGGTAGACAAATATCTCAGAAATTTCAGAGGCAGATGCTTATGTCCATCCTCCATCCCCATCCAAAACTCCCATCCCCTTTCACAACTCCCATCCCCGTCCACAACTCCCATCCCCGTCCACAACTCCCATCGCCGTCCACAACTCCCATCCCCGTCCACAACTCCCATCCCCGTCCACAACTCCCATCCCCGTCCACAACTCCCTAGGAAAATCAAAACCTACTGAAGGTAACATTACGCACTGTGGCCAGTTTCCACTTCATCTCCCGACATCCTCAGACATGGATGGATGTTGAATACTGACTTGTGTCATGGGTGACCTGGCTTCCCTCTCTACCTCTCCTGCTGTGAGGAGAGGGAGAGGCAGGGAAGGAGGGAGGGAGGGGAAGGAGGGGCTGAGGTCTCTCCTGTTCTCTCTCCACACCTGAAGAAAACTGATCTTGCCCCTCCCTAGGGGGGAGAAGAGAGCGGTGGGGGAGTAGGGAAGACAAATCTCTCTGAAATGTCTCATTGTCCTGAGAAATCACACCTATTCATCTCTCTCTCCCTCTCCCAGTTTCTCGTCCTTTCTCGTCCTCTCCCACACAATGTGGAGAGAAGGGAGGAGGTTAGTAAAAATTGTTACATTAAAACGTATTCCCTCCTGTCTCTCCAGCCAAATTCAAGTTTCTTTCTCTCTTCCCTTTCTCTCTTGTCCTCTCTGATACCTGTTTCTGTGCCATTCCCCACTTTTTCTCTTACTCTCTTACTCTCCATCTTTCTCTTCCGTTCTATCTCCCTTTCACGCGTTTTCTGTTTGTCACCCATGGGACATTCTCTGAGGTCAGAGGTTAGATGAAGTGGGAGATAGGGAAGGAGTGGGAGAGAAGATTTACCACACTCAGAAGGGGACCCTCTGACACACACCTGGGCTATTTATGGAGAAAAAAGTGTTTGATGGAAAAGAGAGGGATGAGTAAGAGGTAGCATGGAGGAGAGAGACAATGATTCACACCTGTTATTTGACAAAAAAAAGAGAGGGAGGGAGAGAAGGTGGAGGGAGAATGAGATGAGTGAGAAATAGCAGGGAGTAGAGAGACAATGATTCACACCTGTGTTATCTGACAGTGGAGGGTGAGAATTATATTGCATGTGTCCAGGGGCCAATACAGGACTGTTCCTATACCACAGTTATGTATATTAGTCTGAGACTCAGGCAGAGTTGCTGACCTTACAGGTCTCCTTGGTAACGGTCTCCTGAGCAGGCCTGGTGATTGGATGTGGGATTTCAGGGTGTGGCTCTAGCCTGGGCAGTGCAAGTTTGTGTATGCGTGTATTTGTGTGTGTGTGTGAACAAGCCACACAATACCTCTTCTCTCCAAACTTTAGATTTATACTCTAAGAAAAACCAACATATTTGCAAATATATCAAATATAAGGTCCTTGTTCTAAATGAGAGGATACACTCAGACTACCAGAAGATATTCTACACCAAGCTGATAGGTTGGCTAGGTTTGGAGGAGAAGAGTTCTATTTAAAGAATTCAGTTAATTAATTTGACTTTTACTGAGGCATTCTTAATTATCATGAAATGCAGAGAGAGTGGAGGGGTTACCGGGGCATACACCTGTATATGTGAACAGTGAACACACGCACGCACGCACACGCACGCACGCCCGCACACACACACGCACACACACACACGCACACACACACTGTCCCTATCAGTCCATCCATGGTGATAACCCCTCCTCCATGTTTGAGGGTGTGACTGTAACGAGGCAGAAGGACTGGTGTGCTTGTGTAGGCTGGAGTCACTCCTAGAATAATACACACAGTGCAATTACTGCTGCCTATTAGGCCGCCCAAGATGTCACAGTGCTTAGAAAGTAGACCACAGTAAAGTAATAGTTTGTCGCAGTGTAAGTGCTCCCTCTAGTGAAGCTTTGGGAACAAGTGCCGAGAACCCAGTTTAATGCTTTTGTATGAGATATTCAACTCCCTTTTACATCCACCTTCAACCGTTTGACATAGCAATTATAATAACCGTTGCTGTACACTCCTCATCCAAAGTCATCACGTCTCATTCGATTAAATACATTAGGCATACTATGCATGTACATATGATGGGATAAAATCAGGTATTAAATGATATGGAAGTCCCCCGAATGTGTGTTTTTGTGTAAACAAGACTATACGGGAGGGATTAAGGAGTAGTATATCAGTGATCATCACTGGTAACAGATTCGGGGGTCCCTGTATACCAATGTTTTCGGATCCAAAACCGGACCGCGCACGTTTGACATGTTCAGCGACATACCTCACCGTTAACCGACCGGCGGATATTTTGATGTTAGGTGGCTGAACATCTCTGATGCGAAGAGAACTCGCAATCAAAACAAGTCGGCCACGCGTGCTTTTCCCGCAGAAATGACGTCATCACCACGGTCCCTTCCATGTCCACAATCGACAACAGCTCCTAGAATAACAGAATACACAGTTAAATTACGGGTTGTTCTTCCATCTATAAACGGATACAATATATTTGATAATTTCTTCCACATTTTTGACGTTTCAAACCGCTCGAGCAAGAGGGAGGGATACTGAGGCCAGCTGATTTGGTCTGGGAGCCGTCTGAGAGGCGGAAGTGAGGTCACCAGGAGCTCGTCCATGTTATTATTGTTATTTTGGTCGCTGGCAGTGTGATGAGACGGACAGGAGAGCCGTCGGGCTCCAAGACTAGGCTACTGCTCTTCCAGGCCGCCCCAGACTAAACCTCATAGCCACCCCCGAAAAAGGAGCACTGTCGCCAACAGGGGAGAACGCCCAGCCTCTTCGACCGTCACAGGCGACAAAAACAATACGCTATTCGGCAAACCCAACGCCAGCCCCAGACTTGTATGTGTGCGGTAACACACCGCGACGTGCCTTCGCAGATATGAACGGCATCACCAAGGGCAGGTTCGAGGTAAGAGCTGTGGAAACGGGCCGGATAGTGTGTATGTAAACAGATATGAACGGTAGTAGGTTTTCCGTAGGGTGACACCGTGTGTGTGTGTGTGTGTGTGTGTGTGTGTGTGTGTGTGTGTGTGTGTGTGTGTGTGTGTGTGTGTGTGTGTGTGCGCGTGCGTGCGCGCGCGCGTGTGTTTCGGACCGTACACTGTTCTAATTTTATATGCTGGAGGGAGCTGGGGCTTTGTTGGTCAAGGGTAATCCGAAATCCTGTTATTGTCCAGACAGACGCCTCAGCTGACAGCGGCAACACCGAGCTCAGTCTGCGGGACAGGCTGGGGTGAAAGGCAGGGTTGGATGATGGTTGGGGCTGGGCTGATGGATAGGGCTGGGATTGGGTATTAGAAGACTAGTTGGGGCTGACATGAGTCGGGGCTGGCTGGGGCTTTTCTAAGGACAGGACTGGGGTAGCTGTTATCACAACCCAATCATTGTTTACGCAGCTACAGTCATTATAGTTCTCTGGGAGTGATTTGGAGTCAGAACTACAATGTATGTGTAAGCAAACAATATGGTGTATAGGTGGTTGGCTGGAGAGAGATCGGGACTAGATTGGGCTGGTGCCGAGGTATATGGCAGGAACTGGGACCAGGACTGGACCTTGACAGAGGGCTGGGGATTGGTTTGGGCTATAGGGCTGGGGATTGGTTTGGGGTATGGGGCTGGGGATTGGTTTGGGCTATAGGGCTGGGGATTGGTTTGGGCTATGGGGCTGGGGATTGGCTATAGGGCTTTGGGGCTATGGGGCTGGGGATTGGTTTGGGCTATGGGGCTGGGGATTGGTTTGGGGCTATTGGGGGCTGGGGCTGGGGATTGGTTTGGGCTATAGGGCTGGGGATTGGTTTGGGCTGGGGATGGTTTGGGGTATGGGGATTGGTTTGGGCTATAGGGCTGGGGATTGGTTTGGGCTATAGGGCTGGGGATTGGTTTGGGGTATGGGGCTGGGGATTGGTTTGGGCTATAGGGCTGGGGATTGGTTTGGGCTATGGGGCTGGGGATTGGTTTGGGTATTTTGGTTTGGGCTATGGGGCTGGGGATTGGTTTGGGCTATAGGGCTGGGGATTGGTTTGGGCTATGGGGCTGGGGATTGGTTTGGGCTATAGGGCTGGGGATTGGTTTGGGCTATAGGGCTGGGGATTGGTTTGGGCTATAGGGCTATAGGGCTGGGGATTGGTTTGGGCTATGGGGCTGGGGATTGGTTTGGGCTATGGGGCTGGGGATTGGTTTGGGGTATGGGGCTGGGGATCGGTTTGGGCTATGGGGCTGGGGATCGGTTTGGGGTATGGGGCTGGGGAGTGGTTTGGGCTATAGGGCTGGGGATTGGTTTGGGCTATGGGGCTGGGGATTGGTTTGGGGTATAGGGCTGGGGAGTGGTTTGGGCTATAGGGCTGGGGAGTGGTTTGGGCTATAGGGCTGGGGATTGGTTTGGGGTATGGGGCTGGGGATTGGTTTGGGGTATGGGGCTGGGGATTGGTTTGGGCTATAGGGCTGGGGATTGGTTTGGGCTATAGGGCTGGGGATTGGTTTGGGCTATAGGGCTGGGGATTGGTTTGGGCTATGGGGCTGGGGATTGGTTTGGGCTATAGGGCTGGGGATTGGTTTGGGCTATAGGGCTGGGGATTGGTTTGGGCTATAGGGCTGGGGATTGGTTTGGGCTATAGGGCTGGGGATTGGTTTGGGGTATGGGGCTGGGGATCGGTTTGGGCTATGGGGCTGGGGATCGGTTTGGGGTATGGGGCTGGGGATTGGTTTGGGCTATAGGGCTGGGGATCGGTTTGGGCTATAGGCCTGGGGATCGGTTTGGGGTATGGGGCTGGGGATTGGTTTGGGCTATAGGGCTGGGGATCGGTTTGGGCTATAGGGCTGGGGATCGGTTTGGGGTATGGGGCTGGGGATTGGTTTGGGCTATAGGGCTGGGGATCGGTTTGGGCTATAGGGCTGGGGATTGGTTTGGGCTATAGGGCTGGGGATTGGTTTGGGCTATAGGGCTGGGGAGTGGTTTGGGCTATAGGGCTGGGGAGTGGTTTGGGCTATAGGGCTGGGGATTGGTTTGGGCTATAGGGCTGGGGAGTGGTTTGGGCTATAGGGCTGTGGCTGAGATGATTTAGCCAGGTAGAGAAGCGCCTAGGGTCTCCCACCTCTCTGTCGGTAACAGAATCCTTGGGTTGGTCAAGCTATAGAACGGTCACGACAACATACATGTTATGTAGGCAGTGGCACCAGGCTCCAATTTCCTCCCACTGGGAACCAACCAACCAGCCTGGTTGAGTTTAGACAGGAGGGTGCAGAACATTTTGCAGACAGAAATGTCATGATTAAAGCTAACATAATTCCCCACTTAACAAAGGTAGGCTGTGTCTGTTGTACATAATATATTTCTATGTGAAGGGATTGTGCCTTACTGAACACAGTAGGTAGGGTAGCATGTGGTCAGTCTGTAATGGTTATCTTGCTGTGTTGACATTTCCTCAGTATGTCATGAACCAGCTCCTGTCTGATGGCTTAGCTTCCCCAGGCCTGTGTGTGTGTGTCACTGTGTATAAATACCACAGATTCCTCATTAAACATCTGGGGTTGATGTGACAGCACTTGACCTTCTCATATAGGAGGCTCTTTTCTGCATAATAATATTGGTATTAGTGAGTGAGAGTGGGTGGCGGTGTGTGTTTCCATCAGTGGATTTCTCAATTGTGCTGCACACTAACCCTAACCATCTTAGAACCAGGCTGGAAACCATGCCTACATGGTTGAGTGTGAGGAGCTGCAGTTTGGGGAAAATATTACCCACAGACCCAGCAGCATTCCCCGTTCTTGCTGGACATTCCCGACCGGTATGTAGCCAGAGGTCTGCGAGTGCCTGGAGACTGGTCTGGGAGAGGAACTCCCCAGGTTGGAATGCTGCTCTGCCGGCTGTAGGAAGCATAGAGCTGGGGAACACTGGAACATTCAGATTCAAAAAATGTCATGAAAGGAAAAAAGAGCTGTGGATTCTAAAGGGGCCCAACAAGTACAAATAAGCATTAGGCTCAAGGTTCCTCTAAGTCTAGGTTACTCCCTCTCCATAGCTAAAATGTTTTTTTGTGTGTGTGTTTTGTAGGGATGAGTGATTAGTTCTTTTTGAGGTTGGTTTTGATTTGATTATTTAAAAAATAATCACGGTTTTCGATTTTGGTTTTTCGCTAAATAAAATTGACATTAAATGCACTATGCGTTGTTGGTTGAATGCTGTAACAGCACAGAATAAAATAATGAATAGAGTCCCATGGTGGTAGTGACTGCCCATTACTGCTTATCACTTATTAACCATCATTTATTAACTTAAATAACATTTGTTTTGATGACTTTATTATTTCATTCCAAGTCATCATCTCATCTCTATAGAGCTGCTGCCATTGCTGTCTGACAAAATCACTATTTTAGTAGTTCTACAAAGTAAATAAGGAATACTTTTATGACTACTGAATACCAACTATCAATCACTTAGATCATATGTTCAGGTAGAGATACCTCATGAAGCAACGGCTTTCTATCCCTCTTGCGCGTTCTCTCTTTCGAGGGCTCTGCATCTGCTCTACATAGACCGGACAAGTAAGGGGGCAATTATGGTCATTGTAGTTAATTACCACCATTTTCAGAGCTAAACTATGTAGAATATTGGCCTGATGGAAACTACAACTCCCTACTCCATCACACAGTACAGGCTTGATCTGATTTTTCTCTACAGAAACTGAGCATTGAGCGCACAGAAGAAAAAAAATGAACAAAATGGAATTCAAATAATTGAACCGCTGTCAGTCAATTTATTTAAAAAAGGTAAAATAACCCACATTTCCTTTAATCGCTCATCACTAGTGTTGTGTGTGTGCAGGCCTGTGTCTGTGTGTGTGTTCTATCGGGTGCTTGTTACCATGGCGACAGTGGTTCTGATGTGGATGTCTCTCTCTCTCCAGGTGTTCTCCAACAGTGATGAAGCTCCCATTAACAAGAAGCTTCCCAAGGAGCTTCTGCTCAGGTGAGACACACACACACACACCCACACACCTGAGTGCTCGCCCCAGGGCTTAAAGTGAGGGTAATTTATTAAACAAGGACATTGTCTGGAGTCCCTTAGCAGACGGTTAACCTTGAGTGGTTAAGGGTGTGTGTGTGTGTGTGTTTCCTTGGAAAATATTGTCTGCTAGTTATGTGACCTACAGAGCATCATAACGTCCTACAGCGGCTGTGTGTAATCCTACTAATCTAACTGAGATCAATGTCTAACATACACATTTAACATATCCTGCTAATATAACTTGTGTGTGTACAGTATGTGCTATAAATAGCCTCTGTGTTGGTGGGGAATTCTGCAGTGCTCAGCTCCAGCTGTGTGAACTTCAGACAGACAGAACCCACCTACATACACCTTTATACCAGTGTGTGTGTAATGGAACCCAGAGTGTGTGTGTGATTAAAGTAGACAGCCAATCAATGGCCTCCGCCATGTTCATTAGCCAGTCATCGGAGAGACCATTGATCTGCGCTTGTCTGATTGGTCAGGTGCTTCATTAGCCACTGAGTGGGAGTGTGTGTACATGAGCTTGCATCAGTTCTTTTCTGGACTCCTGACACATACATGTCAGACATACATGCCCCAACATGCCCACGCTGACCACACAAACACACACACCGCCTTTGTCTCAGTCCATGAGAGGGAACAATGGACAGTGCTAGTTTCCTGAGGGTGGGAGTATGTGGGGTTAAGGGGAAACTACTGATATGAATAGGAGGATCTCTGTCTGTGTGTTTGACCTGACCCACTGGCTTACCCCTGTTGGCTAATAGCTTCAAGCTAATTCAATTGGCCTATTCCTCTGTAAGGCTACATGCTATTGGCCAGTGAATTTAGCAATCTCTCTGGAAGGCTACATGCTATTGCTAAATTCACAACCAGTCCCTCTGCCAGGCTACATGCTAACCCCACTGTCCTGTCCCTAAGTACAACTAAAAAAAATGCTCTCCCTCTCTCTCTCTGTAGAATCTTCTCCTATCTTGATGTGATCACATTGTGCAGGTGTGCCCAGGTATCCAAGGTAAGGCCCACCCCTACAGACATTGCAGTTGGTGGTTTTAGACTGACTGGTATCATGACTACTTAATGTAATTTGGGCCGGACCTATCCAGAGCGCCATACCGGCACTTCTAATTTTGGGGCTATTGCGTACTGTAGCCTATCGCCTGCCCAGATTCACACACAGAGGCAAACTACGGTTGATTATAGCGGAATGAAGGCAGGATCTGCAATGGAGAGAGGGCATGCACTTCCTGATTCCACTTTGTTCACGTTTATTTGTCGCTAGTCTGTGAGGCTGTTTGAGGTTGAAAATCAGTCAGCCTGAATGCGCATGATGTGCTGTTCCAAATTGTCAAATGAGGGTTTGTAAGGTCATGGAAACTAGTTTTATATAATTTTTGTTAATGTAATTCATGAAGGCACACTTTTAAATATGATCAATCACATAAATCTACATATCAGCCATTATCGGAATGACACTCTGTTTGTGCCACGTGTGTGTGTGCCGTGTGTGTGCCGTGTGTGTGCCGTGTGTGTGCCGTGTGTGTGCCAATGCAAGTGGCGGTTGTGAGAGGAGAGAGAACGCAACATTTCAGCAGGTATAAAATAATGACAGACAACAGACTAACTAGATACCTGCTACAAGTTGTTTTGCATTGGCTATCTCTAATTAACTATAGCTAAGCATTAATGTCTTTGCTGCCTTTCCACAGGCACTGCACCGTTGTGAAGCAGGGATTTCACTCTATTAAACAGGACCGACTTATCCCAAGTCAAGCACTGGCCATGTCTGGAATGGCACATCGCTCCGTCGGCGGGTCCAAACATGGTTGATATATATTTGATCATCCCTGGGGGTGGGGAGGAGCGCGCGTTGTGGCGTTGCCTAGAACGGCAGTAAACAATCTGTCAGGCAGATTCTGTGTTATGCACAAACCACCCGATTAGAGTCTAATCATTAGATTACAATGTGAAAATCATCTTACCAATATTGTATTTTCTTGTGTGCAATTAAATACATATAAACCAATCGTATGGTTAAATGTGGTACCTGATACCTTTTTGAATGGTGATTTGGAACCACACGTCGTAGGTCTAATGTGTTTTTTTGATTTTGTTTAAACCTTTATTTAACTAGGCAAGTCAGGTAAGTACAAATTCATATTTACAATGGCGGATACTAGACCCTTCAATGGTGATTTCGGACAATTTCAACAGAGACCGAGTGCACCTGTTCATCATAGAAAACATCACTGGGCAGTTTTCTTGGGAGTGCGAAGTGAACAGTCACACTCAGCGTGCAACAGCCGCCCAGCGCTGAGCTCACATCCTACTTACTTGAAGATGTCTTCTCTTCAGAGGAGATGATGAACCACTGGCATGGTGAAGAGGGTATAAGGAGCGCTCTTGGCCAACGATGCCTGAAAATACCTCTGCAACTGTGCAACAAGAGTTCCGTCTGAACGTGTTTTCAGTGAAGCGGGCAATAGGCTATTGTTACCCAACTCCACAGTCTATTAAAGCCAGAAAAGGTGAACATGCTTGTGTTCAGAAACGTTTATGTAAGGTGTGATGAAAAGAATAAAAGCCTGAATGGTTCTTTATTGAATTTAGTATTTTTTTTACTTTTCAAAAGCCAATTCACAGATTCATCTTATTAGAAAGAAAAGTATCCTGGGCCTAGAACTGTATCCTGGGCCTAGAACTGTATCCTGGGCCTAGAACTGTATCCTGGGCCTAGAACTGTATCCTGGGCCTAGTAAAAATATTATGTTAATTGTGCCAGTGTGTCTTTGAATACTACTTTTTTACACTGTTATTTATTTGGTTAATTTCGTCCATTTTGTTTACTTGATTTATTTTGTCATTTGTAGCCTATCAAATGTGGGTTATTCTTTTTATAGGTGTATTTTTTTGCATGCTTATTCGATAGGAAAAAATGCATAAGTTCAATATGTGTTAATTTTTATATAAGGTTCATTCGTTATTCAGGTGTTATAAACAAATGTTTTATGTGATTGTTGTTGGCTGTGAAATAAATGCACTATTCGTAATAGCTATTCAAAATAAAGTTGATTGTGAGACTACCCTGACACTTCATGCATTTATTTTGTTGTTCTGGCTTTTTAAAGCGCTGCTGTGGGAGCTTATGTAGGCTAATGCCCGTTGCGCAATTCAAGGATATGAATAAACACTTAGACAATAATAGAAATGTTAGTTTCAGTACTTGACTTGTTCTACTGCTTCTAGAATATTAGCTCAAAAGTGTTGTGGAGCTCCTACCCTTAATATAAACAGTACCAGCACCAATTTCAGTCTAAGTTAAGCACTGGTTAGTTTAACTTATACAATTAACGTTTACTGCAACTTTTATTGCCCGTAGTAGTCTAGTATAAGCCTATATTTTGGGCTGTTTGGTTTGCAAGGATGGATTTTCCAGGAGCACCCAATAGGGGAAAAAAACTAAAGCTTTAGTCAGGTGGAGGCCAGAAACTTATGGTTTGTTTTAACTTCCCATTCAATTATTATCTCTTATTGTTTCTCTCTCTCTCATTATGCCCGTAACATGTTTTTATTTAGGCCATTCGAAATAACATAACACTTTCTGTGAATGCTGTTACTGATCTCCTAAATTCATTCGATGGTTAATCATGAAAGAGTAGGCTATATGCTTAGGCCAACAAGTCCCATTCAAATCTAATGGGGATAGGGAGGAAAAAGGGAAATGAAGCTTTTAAAACAACAAGCCGGACACATAGTGTCTGCTGCAAAAGGCCCATGATCATTTGACATTGTAGACGTGTGAGAGAGGAGTGTTACCTGACATTTTGTGCAGCTTTTGGCGCTCCCCACTTTGTCTACAATCTGTTCTTGCATTATGTTAATAGTAGGCTGTCTATCTTCCTTCTTACCACATATTTATTGAAATAGGCTATAATAAATAGGAATATGTAGGTCATTAGGCTATAATAAATAGGAATATGTAGGTAATTTGGCTATAATAAATAGGAATATGTAGGACATTTGGCATGTCGCCTGGCTGTGTGCTGCCCAACTCCGGTGGGGCCAGTCATGTAAAAAAATAAAAATAACGAATACTCAAACTATTGTCTGTCACATCATAATGTTGTCTCCATCGATGTTGTCTGTCTAACTTCGTTGATCTTCAGTTATAAACTGGGTGGTTCAAGCCCTGAATGCTGATTGACTGACAGACGTGGTATATCAGACCGTATACGTTGTGAATAAGAACAGCCCTTAGCCGTGGGTTATTGGCCATATAGCACACCCCCTCTGGCCCAACCTGTCCTACTGAACACAGCCCTGGTGTGTGTTGTAGGACTGATAACACCATAACTCTCTTCTCTGTCTCTCTCTTTCCCGCTCTCTCTTATTTCCTGTCTCCCCCCTCTCAGGCGTGGAATGTCCTGGCCTTGGATGGTAGTAACTGGCAGAAGATTGACCTCTTCAACTTCCAGACAGACATAGAGGTGAGAAGTCAAGGTGAAGGGTGAGGGAGGTGATCCTACATATACACATTCTGAAAGTGTATGCACTCACTGTACTGTAAGTCACTTTGGATAAAAGTGCCAGCTAAGTGGCATATATTATTGCATTTAGCATTGTGTGTGTGAGCAGTATTATGGGGCTGCTCGCCCAGGGCTTAGTACTGTGTCAGTAGGCTTTGTTGAATGTCTGGTGACGTCACTGATCCTCTCTCTGAGTCACGTAGGTCACACCAGTCTCTCCCTCTCTCTCTCTCTCTCTCTCTCTCCCACTCTATCCATCTCCCTTTCACTCTGTCTCTATCTCACTTGTAATGTGTGTATGTGTAAGTTGAATTGTACCGATAAAGAATGGTAAAACATTCTCCCCACTCTTCCCAGTAGCGGTGCATGGGGAAATCACAGGGGAAGCTAAGCCAGGGGAAAAAAGCCATATTACATCCTATGTGTTGTGATAATTGCATTGTTTGCTCTTTAATATAACCTATTGATTCGTATGTCATTTTGTCTGTCGCAAACAGTTACATGACCTACATACAGCATGGTCAAGCAAGTGAATGTTTCCGACATTTTCAAACTTCTAAACAACCATTGATTTAGAACCATGGAGAGTTACCGCAAGTCGCAAAGAAAACAGGAGCTGCCTCCACTATTCCAGCACCATTTCAACTTCAACATCATCAAATCACCTCTGCTTAGTCTAATACAGAGACAACTAAAAGATCCCATAAACTATTTAGTCCCATCAATGTAAGCTAAATATTATGTGGCTGTCCATGTTTCTGGGGTGTGTGTGTGTGGAAAAACATGACGACTCACCCTACTTGTATAGAAACACCAATGACATCCTCCTCTCTTTCAGCCGAAACGGTCTATGACTGTCATACAGTACACTCTTTTAGTCTTGCTCGCTAGCCTAACTTCCTTTCATGGGCAACGATGCGCAAGGCCAGCTAGTTAACATTATCCTTCTACATATTGAACTTCCATCCTCTCAGGCCAGGGGAGCAATTTATGCATTTTTGATTAGATCATAATTAAGTAAAACCACAAATCTAAATCCTTATCTCCTTCCATGGCTTGTTTAGGAAAGCCAAATCCAAACTGGCTTCCCTTGACACTTTTATTTGGTGCTCCAGGACCATTCACAGTTGAGATCACACAGTTTAGCTCAACGCTGATTGACTATTATTATAATTTTACAAAATTATCAAGGGAGGCCAAATGCTCACTGACTTCGCAATGCTGCAGGTGGCAACAATGTCATACTCTATTTGACCTGACAGCATCAGATAGATGGCTACACACACTGAGAAAGAGGGGCGCTGTTTAAAAATACAAATAAATGAATTATAGGACAAAACACACTTTTTTTGGTTACTACATGATTCCATGTGTGTTATTTCATAGTTTTGATGTCTTCACTATTATTCTACAATGTAGAAAATAGTCAACATAAAGAAAAACCCTTGAATGAGTAGGTATGTCATAACTTTTGACTGGTACATATATACATTTAATTTAATGGTCCGTTCCCTTGGCAACCATGAGTACACGCCACTGACTCCTCCTCCTCCTCTCTCTCTCTCTCTCTCTCTCTCTCTCTCTCTCTCTCTCTCTCTCCAGGGTAGAGTAGTGGAGAACATCTCCAAGCGATGTGGAGGCTTCCTGAGGCAGCTGAGCTTGAGGGGTTGTCTCAGTGTGGGGGACGCATCCATGAAGTGAGTCCTTCTCCATAGGGCCTCTTACACTCTTAGTACAACCAATGTTGCTTTCCGTTCACATTTTCAACTTGGAATGTTATTTAGCTCCCTGATTCAGTTACTTCTCCGTGGCTCTATGATTTGATTACCTATGATGACTGTGGTATTTGTCACCTGTCAGGACGTTTTCCCAGAACTGCCGTAGCATTGAGGTGTTGAACCTGAACGGCTGCACTAAGATCACAGACAGCACCTGTCTCAGCCTCTCCAAGTTCTGCTGCAAACTCAAACAGCTGGACCTCACCTCCTGTGTGTCTGTTACCAACCACTCCCTCAAAGCTCTCAGGTAAGTGTCTGAAATGACTCCTTATTCCCTATATACTGTGCTACTTCTGGCCAAGTGTTGCAGTTTATTTTACGGTACAGAAATGACATTTACTGTAAGGGTAAAATGGTAATTGCATAATAATCACCAATACATTACATGTTTGTTTCTTTGGAATTCATCACTACAAGCATCATTTAGTACCAGGTAACACAAATTACCCATTGTCACCATATCATTTTCTAGTAAGTCCCAGGTAAATAAATCCCAATTGAAACAGTAACGTGCAGTTTAATACATCCAAATATACTGAACAAAAGTTTAAAGCAACATCCAACAATTAACAATTTTACTCAGTTATAGTTCATATAAGGAAATCAGTCAATTGAAATAAATTCATTAGGCCCTAATCTATCGATTTCACATGACTGGGCAGGGGCGCAGCCATGGGTGGGCCTGGGGAGGCATTGGCCCACCCACTTGGGAGCCAGGCCCACCTACTGGGCAGCCAGGCAGAGCCAATCAGAATTCGTTTTTCCCTACAAAAGGGCTTTATTACAGACAGAAATTCTCCTTAGTTTCATCAGCTGTCCGGGTGGCTGGTCTCAGACGATCCCCGCAGGTGAAGAAGCCGGATGTGGAGGTCCTGGGCTGGTGTGGTTACAAGTGGTCTGAGGTTGTGAGGCCGATTGGACGTATTGTCAAATTCTCTAAAATTACATTGGCGAGTTATGGTAGAGAAATTAACATTGAATTCTCTTGCAACAGCTCTGGTGGACATTCCTGCAGTCAGCATGCCAATTGCACTCTCCCTCAAAACTTGAGACATCTGTGGCATTGTGTTGTGTGACAAAACTGCACATTTTAGAGTGGCCTTTTATTGTCCCCAGCACAAGGTGCACCTGTGTAACGATCATGTTATGGTCAACTTCTTCATATGCCACACTTGTCAGGTGGATGGATTATCTTTGGAAAGGAGAAACGCTCACTATCAGGGATGTAAACAAATTTGTGCACAAAATTGGAGAGAAATAAGCATTTTGTGCATATGGAAAATGTCTGGGATCTTTTGTTTCAGCTCATGAAACATGGACCAACACTTTACATGTTGCGTTTATATTTTTGTTCAGTGTAGATAGAAAACAGGGTGTGAATCAGTGAAGGTTGCTGAGGGGAGGACTGCTCATAGTATTGGCTGGAATGGAGTCAATGGAATGGTATCAACCACATGGAAACCACGTTTGCTACCCATTCCATTGACTCCTACCCATTCCATTGACTCCATTGCAGCCATTTATAATGAGCCGTCCTCCCATCAGCAGCCTCCACTGGTGAATATGTGCGTCTCCCTTTAGTGATGGCTGTCGTATGTTGGAGATGTTGAACCTGTCGTGGTGTGACCAGATCACCAGAGATGGCATCGAGGCTCTGGCCCGGGGCTGTAACAACCTACGAGCCCTGTTCCTACGCGGCTGCACACAGGTACACACACACACTGTACACACGCTTTGTATTGATTACAGTGGTGATTTTAGCCTGTAAATCTGGACGGGGCAAAAAGAAAATAAGAAGTGGGATGCATGCCAGCAAAGCCACTACATATAAAAACATAGATGATATGGCAGACTTGCTTAAACTAACGTGGTTTCTACTGATAATTGAGATGTACAAACTATGGCATAAGGGGAGGACAAGCGGATAAGAGGAAATCCGTAATTTAGATTAAGACATTAATGAGAGAGCTAGGACGGACATAGTAAATATAACTATTTGTTCAGCACTTTTGAAATGTACAGCGACATAATTCAGAACATGGGCCGTTCTTACAGTCAGAGACATATAAACAGGCAGTATTCAATGATTGAGTTTCTCTAAAACAGGTTATAGGCTATTTGTGCACCACCAAGTTAGAACAGTAGGCGAAATGAAGAGGTGAAAATAGACCAAATGATTAGGGTGAGACACCTTTAACCCCGTTTGGGTCTTTGCGTGTCAAAAAAGATACACGTCATGTAACACTATTTGATGCGTTAAATAAGCTTTTCATTTGTCACGTCAAATAACACAATTATATTATAGAATGTTGTGTGTGCTGAATTTGCACATGCAAGCCAAGCGCCACCACTACTATCAGTAGCATTGTCAAAGCTGTACAAAATAATTAGCCAAACAAGCAAACACCGGGACACGAACGATGTGTTTAAAATACCACGTTGGTGAAAATACACCAAATCATTAGGGTGAGGCACATGGGCTACTAACAGCTTACTACACAACATACACTTAGTATTACTTTCTCAACTATAGTATACATTTCTCCCTTGCATATTACATCATTTATGTAGCAGCATACAATAGTCTTTTGGACTCATCTTGTGAAGTTGGCGCAGTGGTCCTTTGTTGATAAAATTTGGCATCAAAGTCTGTCATTCTCTGGATTTATGGTGGGAACTCAGGGAATAAACCAGCCACTCCATTGAATAGCAGGCTTACGTTAGTGCTTTCTTTTCAACGCTTGCAGTTAGCCACTGATTTCTTCCAAACGACTCATTGTTGAATTTGCGATTTCCAACTTGTTGTGTAATCTTTATATACAATGGCCTATGAGCACCGATACGTTTTATCTATAATTTCTCTTCGTTATTTCTCTTCATATGACAAGGATTAAAAAAGATTTGCCAGTAAATTGTCAACTTCATAACAACTAATGATGACTGCTAGCTAAGACTTTGAAAGTAAGATGTTGACATGTCCAATCAAAGCTACTGTAAATATAACGTGATTTGATGTCATTCTATCTGTGGCCAATGATCTTGAGCCTTCTTGGATGGGCACTTCTAATATAACTCTATAGCAGATCCCAAGGGGCTACAATTTTCGAGCTCTAACCTTAGAATTGGGGATGACGTACTGTCCCATGAGTGACAGAAAACTGAGCCAATCATGACAGAAAACTGAGCCAATCAGGCGCAAAGCTCTGTATTTTCTGCTGGGTAGCCCCACCACCACAGAAAGCACTGAGCTTGGCTGAAACACCTGCATTTTGGAGCTGCTTTAATCAAGAAAGCAAAAAAGAGACCATGTTTGTAAGCAGCTTTCTTAACTCAGTTACTTAAAAAAAATGTTTTTACATTGTTTGCAAACTGATATGTAACACGTATTAATGCAAGCAAATCAGGCAAGGCCCTACAAAAAATATATACACTGCTCAAAAAAATAAAGGGAACACTTAAACAACACAACGTAACTCCAAGTCAATCACACTTCTGTGAAATCAAACTGTCCACTTAGGAAGCAACACTGATTGACAATAAATTTCACATGCTGTTGTGCAAATGGAACAGACAACAGGTGGAAATTTATAGGCAATTAGCAAGACACCCCCAATAAAGGAGTGGTTCTGCAGGTGGTGACCACAGACCACTTCTCAGTTCCTATGCTTCCTGGCTGATGTTTTGGTCACTTTTGAATGCTGGCGGTGCTTTCACTCTAGTGGTAGCATGAGACGGAGTCTACAACCCACACAAGTGGCTCAGGTAGTGCAGCTCATCCAGGATGGCACATCAATGCAAGATGTGGCAAGAAGGTTTGCTGTGTCTGTCAGCGTAGTGTCCAGAGCATGGAGGCGCTACCAGGAGACAGGCCAGTACATCAGGAGACGTGGAGGAGGCCGTAGGAGGGCAAAAACCCAGCAGCAGGACCGCTGCCTCCACCCTTGTGCAAGGAGGAGCAGGAGGAGCACTGCCAGAGCCCTGCAAAATGACCTCCAGCAGGCAGAAAATGTGCATGTGTCTGCTCAAACGGTCAGAAACAAACTCCATGAGGGTGGTATGAGGGCCCGACGTCCACAGGTGGGAGTTGTGCTTACAGTCCAACACCGTGCAGGACGTTTGGCATTTGCCAGAGAACACCAAGATTGGCATATTTGCCACTGGCGCCCTGTGCTCTTCACAGATGAAAGCAGGTTCACACTGAACACGTGACATACGTGACAGAGTCTGGAGACGCCATGGAGAACATTCTGCTGCCTGCAACATCCTCCAGCATGAACAGTTTGGCAGTGGGTCAGTCATGGTGTGGGGTGGCATTTCTTTGGGGGGCCGCACAACCCTCCATGTGCTCGCCAGAGGTAGCCTGACTGCCATTAGGTACCGAGATGAGATCCTCAGACCCCTTGTGAGACCATATGCTGGTGCGGTTGGCCCTGGGTTCCTCCTAATGCAAGATAATGCTAGACCTCATGTGGCTGGAGTGTGTCAGCAGTTCCTGCAAGAGGAAGGCATTGATGCTATGGACTGGCCCGCCCGTACCCCAGACCTGAATCCAATTGAGCACATCTGGGACATCATGTCTCGCTCCATCCACCAATGCCACGTTGCACCACAGACTGTCCAGGAGTTGGTGGATGCTTTAGTCCAGGTCTGGGAGGAGATCCCTCAGGAGACCATCCGCCACCTAATCAGGAGCATGCCCAGGCGTTGTAGGGAGGTCATACAGGCACGTGGAGGCTATACACACTACTGAGCCTCATTTTGACTTGTTTTAAGGACATTACATCAAAGTTGGATCAGCCTGTAGTGTGGTTTTCCACTTTAATTTTGAGTGTGACTCCAAATCCAGACCTCCATGGGTTGATAAATTTGATTTCCATTGATCATTTTTGTGTGATTTTGTTGTCAGCACATTCAACTATGTAAAGAAAAAAGTATTTAATAAGAATATTTCATTCATTCAGTTCTAGGATGTGTTATTTTAATGTTCCCTTTATTTTTTTGAGCAGTGTATATATACACACACCGTTAAAGTCGGAAGTTTACTTACACCTTAGCCAAATACATTTAAACTCAGTTTTTCACAATTCCTGACATTTATTCCAAGTAAAAATTCCCTGTCTTAGGATCACCACTTTATTTTAAGAATGTGAAGTGTCAGAATAATAGTAGAGAGAATGATTTATTTCAGCTTTTATTTCTTTCATCACATTCCCAGTGGGTCAGAAGTTTACATACACTCAATTAGTATTTGGCAGCATTATCTTTCAATTGTTTAACTTGGGTCAAACATTTTGGGTAGCCTTCCACAAGCTTCCCACACTAAGTTGGGTGAATTTTGGCCCATTACTCCTGAAAGAGATGGTGTAACTGAGTCAGGTTTGTAGGCCTCCTTGCTTTTCAGTTCTGCCCACACATTTTCTATAGGATTGAGGTCAGGGCTTTATGATGGCCACTCCAATACCTTGACTTTGTTGTCCTTAAGCCATTTCACCACAACTTTGGAAGTATGCTTGGGGTCATTGTCCATTTGGAAGACCCATTTGCAACCAAGCGTTAACTTCCTGACTGATGACTTGAGATGTTGCTTTAATATACCCACATAATTTTTCTACCTCATGATGCCATCTATTTTGTGCATGATGCTGCCACACCCGTGCTTCAATGTTGGGATGGTGTTCTTCGGCTTGCAAGCCTCCCTCTTTTTCCTCCAAACATAATGATGGTCATTGTGGCCAAACAGTGCTATTTGTGTTTCATCAGACCAGAGGACATTTCTCCAAAAAGTACGATCTTTGTCCCCATGTGCAGATGCAAACCGTAATTCTGGCTTTTTTATGGCGGTTTTGGAGCAGTGGCTTTTTCTTGCTGAGCGGCCTTTCAGGTTATGTTGACATAGGACTCGTTTTACTGTGGATATAGATACTTTTGTACCGGTTTCCTCCAGCAGCTTCACAAGGTTCTTTGCTGTTGTTCTGGGATTGATTTGCACTTTTCGCACCAAAGTACATTAATCTCTAGGAGACGGAACGCGTCTCCTTCCTGAGCGGTATGCCGGTTGCGTGGTCCCATGGTGTTTATACTTGCGTACTATTGTTTGTACAGATGAACGCGGTACCTTCAGGTGTTTGGAAATTGTTCCCAAGGATGAACCAGACTTGTGGAGGTCTACAATTTTCTTTCCTGAGGTCTTGGCTGATTTCTTTTGATTTTCCCATGATGTCAAGCAAAGAGGCACTGAGTTAGAAGGTAGCCCTGATATACATCCACATGTAAACCTCCAATTGACTCAAATGATGTCAATTAGCCTATCAGAAGCTTCTAAAGCCATAACATCATTTTCTGGAATTTTCCAAGCTGTTTAAATGCACAGTCAACTTAGTGTATGTAAACTTCTGACCCACTGGAATTGTGATACAGTGAATTATAAGTGAAATAATCTGTAAACAATTGTTGGAAAAATTACTTGTGTCATGTACAAAGTAGATGTCCTAACCGACTTGCCAAAACTATAGTTTGTTAACAAGAAATTTGTGGAGTGGTTGATAAACGAGTTTTAATGACTCCAACCTAAGTGTATGTAAACTTCCGACTTCAACTGTATATAGAATCTTTATTTGTTTTCCTTAAGTGTGGTGCTCAAAACAGGTGGGGATGACGGGTCGCCACTGATTGATTGTCAGTAGTGATTGGTTTCTTTGTGTTGTGTTCTCTACAGTTGGAGGATGGAGCACTGAAACCCCTTCAGAAACACTGTCCTGAACTAACCACTATCAACATGCAGTCCTGCTCAGTAAGACCGAGAGAAAGAGATGGAGAGAGTGTGTGCATTCATTAGTAGGGATTGAAAGACAGAACACGTGTGTTATTTATAAGCAGGAGATTAACACCCCCTTTACTTTTTTTTCATTTAAAATGAATTAAATTGAGATTATAATGTCAAAGTGGAATTATGTTTTAAAAAATGACAAGATGAAATGTCTTGAGTCAAGCATTCAACCCCTTTTACTATGGCAAGCCTAAATAAATTCCGGCGTAAAAATGTGCTAAACAAGTCACATAATAAGTTGCATGGACTCTGTGTGCAATAATAGTTTTAACATTTTTGAATGACTACCGCATCTCTGTACCCCACACATACAATTATCTGTAAGGTCCCTTAGGCGAGCAGTGAAATTCAAACACCGATTCAACCACAAAGACCAGGGAGGTTTCCATTGCCTCGCAAAGAAGGGCACCTATTGGTAGAAAAAAAACAGACATTGAAAATCTCTTTGAGCATGATGAAGTTAATTACACTTTGGATGGTGTATCAATATACCCAGTCACTACCAAGATACAGGCCTCCTTCCTAACTCTGTTGCCGGAGAGGAAGGAAACCGTTCAGGTATTTCACCATGAGCACAAAGATGACTTTTAAACAGCTACAGAGTTTAATGGCAGTGATAGGAGAAAACGGAGGATGGATCAACAACAGTTACTGATAGAAGGAAGCCTGTACAGAATAAAAATATTCCAAAACATGCATCCTGTTTGCAATAAGGCACTAAAGAAAAACTGCAAAGAAATTAACTTTATATTCTGAATACAGTGTTATGCTTGGGGCAAATACAACACATTGCTGAGTAACACTCTTCATATTTTCAAGCATGGGGGTGGCTGCATCATGTTATGGGTATGCTTGTCATCTGCAAGGACTAGGGAGTTTTTTAGAATAGAAATAAACGGAATAGAGCGAAAGGAAAACCTGGTTCAGTCTGCTGTCCAGCAGACACTGGGATAAAAATGACAATAACCTAAAACACAAGGCCAAATATACACTGGAGTTGTTTACCAAGATGACATTGAATGTTCCGGACTGGCCTAGTTACAGTTTTGACTTAAATCGGCTTGAAAATCTATGGCAAGACTTGAAAATGGCTGTCTAGCAATTAAATCAATTTTATTCCCACCTTGTAACACAACAAAATGTGGAAGTCGAGGGGTGTGAATATTTTCTGAAGGCACTGTAAGTGATTGCAGAAACAGACAGAGACACAGACAGACAGACCGAGAGACAGACAGATATGCACGCGTAATGTGTGTTTGTTAACAGCAGATAACTGATGATGGCTTGGTCAGTCTGTGTCGGGGATGCCACAAGCTGCAGGTCCTGTGTATCTCTGGCTGCAGTAACATTACAGACGCCTCTCTCACTGCTCTGGGTCTCAACTGTCCCCGACTGAAGTAAGAAATGGGAAATGTGTCCCTTTCTTGTAATTGTGGATTAGGTCTACTGATAAACACCCCATACATACACTAAACCAATGCATAACCAATGCATAACCAAAACATAACCAATGGTTGGGTGTGTGTGTCAGGATCTTGGAGGCTGCGCGATGTTCACAGGTTACAGACGCTGGGTTTACTGTACTGGCCAGGGTAAGTGCTTCTCTGTCTCCTTCGTCACTTTTATTCTGTCTTGATCTGTGTGTTTCGATCCCTGAAATGCTGACCTGATGCATCTTTTGTTTCAACAGAATTGTCATGAGATGGAAAAAATGGATTTAGAAGAATGTATTTTGGTAAGATTTCATGGGGTTCTTTTCTCAGACTCAATCTACAGTTGCATTCAATCAGAGATTGATTGAGCTTGTCTGATTATATGTACTGTATCTGGGTTTGATTGAGTCTGTCTCCTCTCACAGGTGACTGACAACGCACTAGTCCAGCTCGCTATTCACTGCCCTCGCCTGCAAGCACTGGTACTTATTGGTGTGTGTGTGTGTGTGTGTCTTCATTCATAACTCCCCCCTATCAAACTGTGTGTGTTTGTGTGCATGTACGTGTGTGTACATTACAGTATGTAATATAGTTTCTACTGTCTATCCTCTCCGCCAGTCTCTCTCCCACTGTGAGTTGATAACAGACGATGGTATCAGGGCGCTGAGCAGCAGTGTGTGTGGACAGGAGCGCCTCACAGTGGTGGAGTTGGATAACTGCCCTCTGATCACAGACGTGACTCTGGAGCATCTGAAGAACTGCCACCGTCTGGAAAGGATAGAACTCTACGACTGCCAGCAGGTCACCAGGGCCGGCATCAAACGCATACGGGTCAGTCATCACCATGACTCTCTTACTGCACTACATCTCCCAAGCTGCATCACTGTGGCTGTAATGTCAAAGCTCCTGCATGGCCTGCTGGGAGTTGTAGTTTACTGAGGCTGATGTTGCTCCTGTAGAAATAGAAGGACACTGTTGTAATATACGCCAATATAGTTTATTGCAACGTTGCAGGCTGTCATATGAAATACATGGGAGAATATACAACAGTGTGAAATATTGTTGGATGTCTATGCTACATTGGGAATAATGTTGCTCCTCCGTCTCCATACAGGCTCATCTCCCAGAGATAAAAGTCCACGCCTACTTTGCCCCGGTGACACCCCCTCCTTCGGTGCACGGCGGGGGCCAGAGGCTGTGTCGCTGCTGCATCATCCTCTGACAGTGGAGGGCCAGGGGGGGTCAGCTCTGCCTGCAGGTCCTACTGCTGTGACCCCCCCCCCCCCAACAATAACCCACCTGATCCCTGCAAGATGATGAGACAGACCCTGAACCCCACCACTACACAACTACACCCTGAACCCCACCACAAGACAACTACACCCTAAACCCCACCACAACTACACCACAATACCTGGAATCCCACCACAACACAACTATACCACAATACCCTGAACCCCGCCACTACACAACTACACCCTGAACCCCACCACAACACCCTGAACCCCACCACAACACAACTACACCCTGAACCCCACAACAAGAAAACTACACCACAATACCCTACCACAACACAACTACACCACAATACCCTGAACCCCACCACAACACAACTGCTCCCTGAACCCCACCACAACTACATCACAACATCTTGAACCCCACCACAACACAACTACTCCCTGAACCCCACCACAACACAACTACACCACAATACCCTGAACCCCCACCACTACACAACCCCACCGCAACACCCTGAACCCCACCACAACACAACTACACAACTATAACACAACACCCTGAACCCTACCACAACTACACCACAACAACCTGAACCCCACCACAACTAAACCACAACACCCTGAACCACACTACAACACAACTACACCCTGAACCACACCACAACTATACCACAATACCCTAAACCCCACCACTACACCCTGAACCCCACCACAACACCCTGAACCCCACCACAACACAACTACACCCTGAACCCCACCACAACACCCTGAACCCCACCACAACACAACTACTCCCTGAACCCCACCACAACACCTTGAACCCCACCACAACTATACCACAACACCCTGAACCCCACCACTATACCACAACACCCTGAACCCCACCACTACACAACTACACCACAATACCCTGAACCCCACCACTATTCCACAACACCACAATCCCCTGAACCCCACCACAACTACACCACAACACCCTGAACCCCACCACATCTACACCACAACACCCTGAACCTCACCACAACTACACCACAACACCCTGAACCCTACCACAACTGCACCACAAACACCCTGAGCCCCACCACAACTACACCACAAACACCATGAGCCCCACCACAACTACACCACAAACACCATGAGCCCCACCACAACTATACCACAACACACTGAGCCCCACCACAACACAACTACACCACAACACTCTGAACCCCACCACAACACAACTACACCACAACACCCTGAACCCCACCACAACACAACTACACCCTGAACCCCACCACAACACAACTACACCACAATACCCTGAACCCCACCACAACACAACTACTCCCTGAACCCCACCACAACTACACCACAACACATTGAACCCCACCACAACTACACCACAATACCCCGAACCCTACCACAACTACACCACAATACCCCGAACCCTACCAGAACTACACCACAATACCCCGAACCCTACCACAACTACACCACAATACCCTGAACCCCTCCACAACTATACCACAACACCCTGAACCCCACCACTATACCACAACACCCTGAAACCCACCACTACACAACTACACCACAACACCCTGAACCCCACCACAACTGCACCACAAACACCCTGAACCCCACCACAACTGCACCACAAACACCCTGAACCCCACCACAACTACACCACAAACACCCTGAGCCCCACCACAACTACACCAAACACCATGAGCGCCACCACAACTATACCACAAACACACTGAGCCCCACCACAACACAACTACACCACAACACCCTGAACCCCACCACAACTACACCACAACACCCTGAACCCCACCACAACACAACTACACACTGAACCCCATCACAACACAATACCCTGAACCCCACCACAACACAACTACTCCCTGAACCCCACCACAACTTCACCACAACACCTTGAACCCCACCACTACACAACTACACCACAATACCCCGAACCCTACCACAACTACACCACAATACCCCGAACCCTACCACAACTACACCACAATACCCTGAACCCCTCCACAACTATACCACAACACCCTGAACCCCACCACTATACCACAATGCACTGAACCCCACCACTACACAACTACATAACTACACCACAATCCCCTGAACCCCACCACAACTACACCACAACACCCTGAACCCCACCACAACTACACCACAACACCCTGAACCCCCCCACAACTACACCACAACACCCTGAACCCCACCACAACTATACCACAACACCCTGAACCCCACCACAACTACACCACAACACAACTACACAACTATACCACAATAACCTGAACCCCACCACAACTACACCACAACACCCTAAATCCCACCACAACTACACCACAACACCCTGAACCCCACCACAACAGGACTACACCACAAGACTCTGAACCCCACCACAACTACAGCACAACACCCTGAACCCCACCACAACTACACCACAACACCATGAACCCCACCACAACACAACTACACCACAACACCCTGAACCCCACCACAACTACACCACAATACCCTGAACCCCACCACAACACAACTGCTCCCTGAACCCCACCACAACTACACCACAACACCCTGAACCCCACCACAACAGGACTACACCACAAGACTCCGAACCCCACCACAACTACAGCACAACACCCTGAACCCCACCACAACTACACAATGAACCCCACCACAACACAACTACACCACAACACCCTGAACCCCACCACAACACAACTACACCACAACACCCTGAACCCCACCACTACACAACTACACCAGAATACCCTGAACCCCACCACAACTGCACCACAAACACCCTGAACCCCACCACAACTACACCACAAATACCCTGAGCCCCACCACAACTACACCACAAACACCCTGAGCCCCACCACAACTACACCACAAACACCATGAGCCCCACCAAACACAACTACACCACAACACCCTGAACCCCACCACAACACAACTACACCCTGAACCCCACCACAACTACACCACAATACCCTGAACCCCACCACAACACAACTACTCCCTGAACCCCACCACAACTACACCAAACACCCTGAGCCCCGCCACAACTACACCACAAACACCATGAGCCCCACCACAACTATACCCCACCACAACACAACTATACCACAACACCCTGAACCCCACCACAACACAACTACTCCCTGAACCCCACCACAACTACACCACAACACCTTGAACCCCACCACTACACAACTACACCACAATACCCCGCACCCTACCACAACTACACCACAATACCCTGAACCCCACCACAACTATACCACAACACCCTGAACCCCACCACAACTATACCACAACATCTTGAACCCCACCACCACAACACCCTGAACCCCACCACAACTACACAACTATACCACAATACCCTGAACCCCACCACAACTACACCACAACACCCTGAACCCCACCACAACTACACCACAACACAACTACACAACTATACCACAATACCCTGAACCCAGCCACAACTACACCACAACATCTTGAACCCCACCACAACTACACCACAACACCCTGAACCCCACCACAACTACACCACAACACCCTGAACCCCACCACAACTACACCACAACACCCTGAACCCCACCACAACTATACCACAACACCCTGAACACCACCGCTATACAACAACACCTTGAACCCCACCACAACTACACCACAACACAACTACACAACTATACCACAATACCCTGAACCCTATCACAACTACACCACAACACCCTGAACCCCACCACAACTATACCACAACACCATGAACCCCACCACAACTATACCACAACACCCTGAACCCCACCACCACAACACCCTGAACCCTACCACAACTACACCACAACACCCTGAACCCCACCACAACTATACCACAACACCCTGAACACCACCACTATACAACAACACCTTGAACCCCACCACTACACCACAATACCCTGAACCCTACCACAACTACACCACAATACCCTGAACCCTACCAAAACTACACCACAACACCCTGAACCCCACCACAACTATATCACAACACCCTGAACCCCACCACTATACCAAAACACCTTGAACCCCACCACAACTACACCACTACACCACAATTGCCTTGAACCCCACCACAACTTCACCACAACACCCTGAACCCCACCACAACACAACTACACCACAACACCCTAAACCCCACCACAACTACACCACAACACCCTGAACCCCACCACAACTACACCACAACACCCTGAACCCCACCACAACAGGACTACACCACAAGACCCTGAACCCCACCACAACTACACCACAACACCATGAACCCCACCACAACGACACCACAATACCCTGAACCCCACCACAACTACACCACAATACCCTGAACCCCACCACAACTACACCACAATACCCTGAACCCCACCACAACACAACTGCTCCCTGAACCCCACCACAACTACACCACAACATCTTGAACCCCACCACAACACAACTACTCCCTGAACCCCACCATAACTACACCACAACACCTTGAACCCCACCACTACACCACAATACCCTGAACCCCACCACACCTACACCACAACACACTGAACCCCACCACAACACAACTACATCACAACACCCTGAACCCCACCACAACACAACTACACCACAATACCCTGAACCTCACCACTACACAACTACACCACAACACCCTGAACCCCACCACAACACAACTACACCACAACACCCTGAACCCCACCACAACTACACCACAACACCCTGAACCCCACCACAACAGGACTACACCACAAGACCCTGAACCCCACCACAACTACACCACAACACCATGAACCCCACCATAACGCCACCACAATACCCTGAACCCCACCACAACTACACCACAATACCCTGAACCCCACCACAACTACACCACAATACCCTGAACCCCACCACAACACAACTGCTCCCTGAACCCCACCACAACTACACCACAACATCTTGAACCCCACCACAACACAACTACTCCCTGAACCCCACCATAACTACACCACAACACCTTGAACCCCACCACTACACCACAATACCCTGAACCCCACCACACCTACACCACAACACACTGAACCCCACCACAACACAACTACATCACAACACCCTGAACCCCACCACAACACAACTACACCACAATACCCTGAACCTCACCACTACACAACTACACCACAACACCCTGAACCCCACCACAACACAACTACACCACAACACCCTGAACCCCACCACAACTACACCACAACACCATGAACCCCACCACAACTACACCACAACACCCTGAACCCCACCACAACAGGACTACACCACAAGACCCTGAACCCCACCACAACGACACCACAATACCCTGAACCCCACCACAACGACACCACAATACCCTGAACCCCACCACAATACCCTGAACCCCACAACTACACCACAATACCCTGAACCCCACCACAACACAACTGCTCCCTGAACCCCACCACAACTACACCACAACATCTTGAACCCCACCACAACACAACTACTACCTGAACCCCACCATAACTACACCACAACACCTTGAACCCCACCACTACACCACAATACCCTGAACCCCACCACACCTACACCACAACACACTGAACCCCACCACAACTACATCACAACACCCTGAACCCCACCAAAACACAACTACACCACAACACCCTGAACCCCACCACAACTACACAACTATAACACAACACCCTGAACCCCACCACAACACAGCTACACCACAATGCCCTGAACCTCACCACTACACAACTACACCACAACACCCTGAACCTCACCACTACACAACTACACCACAACACCCTGAACCCCACCAAAACACAACTACACCACAACACCTTGAACCCCACCACTACACCACAACAACCTGAACCCCACCACAACTAAACCACAACACCTTGAACCCCACCACTACACAACTACACCACAATACCCTGAACCCCACCAAAACTACACCACAAACACCCTGACCCCCACCACAAACACCCTAACCCCCACCACAAACACCCTGAGCCCCACCACAACTACACCACAAACACACTGAGCCCCACCACAACTACACCACAATATCCTGAACCCCACCACGACAACACCACAACACCCTGAACCCCACCACCACACAACTATACCACAATACTCTGAACCCCACCACTACACAACTACACCAAAACACCCTGAACCCCTCCACAACTACAATACAACACCCTGAACCTCACCACAACTATACCACCACACAACACCCTGAACCCCACCACAACACAACTACACCACAACAACCTGAACCCCACCACAACACCCTGAACCCCACCATGACCACAACACACTGGACCCCACCACGACTATACAACAACACACTAGACCACAACACAGCTACACCACAACACCCTGAACCCCACCACTACACAACTACACCACAATACCCTGAACCCCACCACTACACAACTACACCACAATACCCTGAACCCCACCACTACACAACTACACCACAATACCCTGAAACCCACCACAACACATTGATACCCACAACAACACAACTACACCACAATACCCTGAACCCCACCACAACTACACCAAACACCCTGAACCCCACCACGACTACAACACAACACCCTGAACCCCACCACGACTACACCACAACACACTGGATGCCACCACGACTACACCACAACACTCTGGACCCCACCACGACTACAGCACAACACCCTGGACCCCACCACAACTACAACAAAACACCCTGAACCCCACCACGACTACACCACAACACCCTGGACCCCACCACAACAGAACTACACCACAACACCCTGGACCCCACCACAACAGAACTACACCACAACACACTGGATGCCACCACGACTACACCACAACACCCTGAACCCCACCACAACTATAACACAACACCCTGGACCCCACCACAACTACAACACAACACCCTGAACCCTACCACGACTACAAAACAAAACCCTGGACCCTATGAACCACACGGTCTTCTTCAGTAGGCAGTAAACAGAAGAAGGTTATTCAAAAATGAGAGGTTCTGAATTTTTCCAATGATAAACAAAAAAATATATAATTCTGTTGCAAACTGTTTTTCTACAGTCTGACTTCCTGAACACGACCCTGGTAAACACCCTGGACCTACTGGTCACTACAGGTCAATGATCAATACAGACTGATTGATCACTACCTATAAATGATCAATTGATCAGTTGGACTCTTGCTGATCTGCACTGCAATCTCCTACTCGGGTGGAGAGAGGGGAGTGTGAGGGGTCTTTTTTCTCTGACAGAACTCTGTGAGTCTAGCCTCCCTCCCCTTCCAGACCCCTTCCAGACCCCTCCAACACCACCCTCCCCTTCCAGACCCCTTCCAGACCCCTCCAACACCACCCTCCCCTTCCAGACCCCTTCCAGACCCCTCCAACACCTCCCTCCCCTTCCAGACCCCTTCCAGACCCCTCCAACACCTCCCTCCCCTTCCAGACCCCTTCCAGACCCCTCCAACACCACCCTCCCCTTCCAGACCCCTCCTCTCCAACACCACCCTCCCCTTCCAGACCCCTCCAACACCACCCTCCCCTTCCAGACCCTCCTCTCCAACATTACCCTCCCCTTCCCGACCCCTCCTCTCCAACATTACCCTCCCCTTCCAGACCCCTCCTCTCCAACACCACCCTCCCCTACCAGACCCCTCCTCTCCAACATTACCCTCCCCTACCAGACCCCTCCTCTCCAACATTACCCTCCCCTTCCAGACCCCACCTTTCCAACACCACCCTCCCTTTCCAGACCCCTCCTCTCCAACACTACTCTCCCCTTCGAGACCCCTCCTCTCCAACACTTGGACTAGAGGATGAGGGGGGACGATCCTAAAGAGGCAGAAGTCTACAACCCACAAAATGGTGGACAGTGTTATTCAGGAAGGTGCAATGGTACAGAACTTGCACATAGGAGTACAGATGTGACAACGAGCATTGGTAATCATGTCAACTCCATACGTGACAATTCTATCTGCCAAGTTTGAACCGTATTGCCCTTCTAACCACACATCTGGACAACGCATCACTCTGGGTGGACTTCATCTCAACCAATCACACGCCACCTCTGTGTGACCGTGCTGTAAGTCAACCTGCTTCGACCACTGGACACCCAGCCTGTGAACGCCAAAAGGAGGATTCTGGCAAGTGTAGTGATTCTGGGTGTGAACAGAGAGGATGCTGGGATAGCTCTCTGAGACTCGGATCTACGGAGAGGACACCACTAAACCCCGCCCATACAGGTGCAAACTGAAAACCAGTACAAAACTGGACATTTGATGTTTTTTCTGAGAACTTGCCATTTGAGACTCAGTTTTTGTTTGTAAAGAGAATGTTTTGCAATGATGGCAAAAAAAGAATTACAATATGGCAACTCCCCTTCGGATTGGAGTTGGCCAGTAACACATTTTTATTTTCCCTCTTTTTTCCCCGTGCTTATTGTAATTGTCCATGCTTGTCTATCCAGAGAGGGAGATTAGATCTGTGTATCTCTCCTTTTGAAAATAATGAAAGCAAACTGTTACCGTTGGACAGAAATGGACTGTCTCTGTCAGAAGCACAGCATCTGATGACATCAAGTTGTTTTTGTATGCTACATCACTGGAACATGTGTACTCAGGGCCTCTTGTGCACTGTGTGACTGTGGAACACACAGGCCTGGTTCCAAGCTGACCACTAGCCTCTTGTGCACTGTGTGACTGTGGAACACACAGGCCTGGTTCCAAGCTGACCACTAGCCTCTTGTGCACTGCGTGACTGTGGAACACACAGGCCTGGTTCCAAGCTGACCACTAGCCTCTTGTGCACTGTGTGACTGTGGAACACACAGGCCTGGTTCCAAGCTGACCACTAGCCTCTTGTGCACTGCGTGACTGTGGAACACACAGGCCTGGTTCCAAGCTGACCACTAGCCTCTTGTGCACTGTGTGACTGTGGAACACACAGGTCTGGTTCCAAGCTGACCACTAGCCTCTTGACCTCTGAGCAACTCCTGAGTCCCCTTCAAAGAAATGAAAGCCAGAGGTTTGAGCCTAAGTGACGATCATGCGTCTTAAAAAATAAATATCTGGAGCAGTGGAAACAAGCAACGTGGCAGATACTTCACACAGTCTACAAGATGGAGATCGAGGGCAAGGTTAATTCCACTGTATTTTCAGATGTTCAAGGTAGAGTTAAGAATGGTTACCAGAAGTGGGCCTTGATCAATTTGAGGGTGAGGTATAGCTATGTTACTGCTATGTTACCTACCATGAGCATTCTTATCCACGGCGTTCCCGGGGATAAAGGGTCAGGGCTAGGGGCCAGTGGTGGGTTTGGGATGAGGCCTGTGTGTGTGTGTCTCAGACAGACAGAGGTATATCGTATATAATATGGGTGTTTGACTTAGATGCTGCTGGTGCTGAGTTGTGAAGCTGACTGACCTCCAGGGTTGGAGTCAATTCCTTTTCAAAAATGGAATTGATCCCAACCCTGCTGACCTCACTACATGGTAGTGATACTAACAGCCTCTCTTTGACAGATGGTCTAACAGGAGTTTTATGTTGAAGAAAATAAATAATGAATAAATAAACATAACATAAATAAAAGTAACTGATAGTAAATGTGCTCTGACTGTCTCTACAGTGGAATTTGTTCGTGTGTGTGTGTGTGAAATCCTCACCCTGACCAGCAGATGTCGCTGGCGAGCCGTGTAGGTTGATCAAGGGTTGAGATGCTCGCCCAAATCTGGACACCCATCAACAATATCTTATATATTCTCCATGTGCAGGTCATTTTACTTTGAGAAAATATAAGTATGATTATTTTCATCCAAGCTGCGGTAAGGATCAAATGTATTAAAACCTCCAACTTCCATATATTTCCTTTTTAAAATTAGATTACGGGTTTAATATCCTTTACCAGTAAGTGGAAAAATGATCAACTGTAAAATGATTACTTTAGGGATAGACCTATGGGATAGACCTATGGGATAGACCTACCACAATCTGACCATCTCTAGGAAATAGCCCTCAGCAGCAGTGATATTACCGTAGTTTCCACATTCAGACAAAGTGATGGAGGGGTTGTTACTTAGCTTGCTCTGGCATGGAGCATATTGAAAATATGTTCTACTTCCCTCCTCAAATAAGATTAAACTTTTATAAAACTATTCATATTTTTCGTTTCTGTCCATATATTGCAGGTAATTCGTGATGTCTTCTCACTTGTGAATAAGTAACGGGGCTGGGGATTTTCCGTCAGGCAGTAAACAGGATAGTTGTGCGCAGTGCTGAAAAAGCAGGGTTGCCAGTTTGGAGAAAATGTACATATGGGGGCAGACCGTGAGGGTCTTGGTATCCATGTGGGGGAATTTGATGAGATGGGAGATGTATTTTTAGAGGTTGGATGTGTTCGATAAAGTAACACAAAAATTGCTAGGATGGTTTAATTTAAATTGCCTCTGGTGCAACTCAAATCTGCATGATAGTTGCAGTGGATGTGTGTGTGTGTGTGTGCTCAAGTGTCTTTTGCATGACAAGACTATGTTAACCCGCTGATCTAAAGCCTAGAGAAATAAAACCTAATGCGGTTCAAATACAATTTAAGCCATTGTATGCCCCTTGATTTTTGAAGAATATTGGATAATATTTAATGAGCCTACAATGTATTTATTTTTAAACTAAGCACCTATTGTTCCATTGGTTGCGTTTTTGTTGTCATATTAGACAATAAGCTACAACAAAAATCAATTTTAAATATTTAATTACAAAAGTAAAACTCCTTGACCACAACAGAATACAAGTTAACAAACACTATATATACAAAAGTATGTGGACACCCCTTCAAATTAGTGGTTTTGGCTATTTCTGCCACACCCGTTGCTGACAGGTGTATAAAATCGAGCACACCGCCATGCAATCTCCATAGACAAACATTGACTGTAGAATGGCCTTACTGAAGAGCTCAGTGACAACGTGGCACCGTCATAGGATGCCACCTTTCTAACAAGTCAGTTTGTCAAATTGATGCCCTGCTAGAGCTGCCCTGCTAGAGCTGCCCCAGTCAACTGTAATTGCTGTTATTGTGAAGTGGAAACGTCTAGGTGCAACAACGGCTCAGCCGCGAAGTGGTAGGCCACACAAGCTCACAGAACGGGACCATCAAGCTCTGAAGTGTGCAGCCTGTAAAAATCGTCTGTCCTCGGCTGCAACACTCACTCCCAAGTTCCAAACTGTCTCTGGAAGCAAAGTCAACACGAACTGTTCGTAGGGAGCGTCATGAAATAGGTTTCCATGGCCGAGCAGCCGCACATGCCTAAGATCACCATGCACAATGCCAAACGTCTGCTGGAGTGGTGTAAAGCTCACCACTATTGGACTATGGAGCAGTGGAAACATGTTCTCTGGAGTGATGAATCACGCTTCACCCTCTGGCAGTCCAACGGACAAATCTGGGTTTGGTGGATGCCAGGAAAATGCTACCTGTCCCAATGCTCTAGTGCCAATTGTAAAGTTTGGTGGCAGAGGAATAATGGTCTGGGCCTGTTTTTCATGGTTCAGACTAGACCCCTTAGTTCCAGTGAAGGGAAATCTAAATGCTACAGCATACAATGACATTCTAGACGATTCTGTGCTTCCAACTTTGTGGCAACAGTTTGGGGAAGGCCCTTTCCTGTTTCAGCATGACAATGCCACCGTGCACAAAGCGAGGTCCATACAGAAATGGTTTGTTGAGATCAGTGTGGAAGAATTTGACTGGCCTATTCAGAATCCTGACCTCAACCCCATCAAACACCTTTGGGATGAATTGGAACGTAGACTGCGAGCCAGACCTAATCAATCAACATCAGTCCCCGAACTCACTAATGCTGAATGTGGCTGAATGGAAGCAAGTCCCTGAAGCAATGTAGGAACATCTAGTGGAAAGCCTTTCCAGAGGAGGGGAGGCTGTTATAGCAGCAAAGGGGGGGACTAACTCCATATTAATGCTCACGATTTTGGAATGAGATGGTCGTCATGTAGTGTAAGGTAGCTACTGCATGTGCACATTTTCCAGACTGCACCTGAGTTAGCCCTTGGTCATGACTCTCTGGTCCATCGCATTACACATAAGAGTTGTTGGAAGAAGGAGGCTTCTGTAGGGGAGAGTTCTGTTAAGAGCCACAATGCCTGAACATTAATATTCATTGCTTGTGGTGCGGTTTTGGAAGCACAAGGAACTTATCTTTCATATCAGTGAGAAATAATAATAAAAAAGGTTAAATTGAAACACACCTTTTATAGTTTAACAGGCTCAAACAGTGTTTGAGTTTGTATTTTGCATCTTAGAAATTATTTTGATGTGATAGAGTAAAGTAGAAGCTGTCTGTTTCTATAGCCGTATCACAATTGAGAATCAATTCAGGTTTAGTTGGAATATTTGGCTGTTTTGGCTTCCAGGGCCAATTCACCCTTTAAACAGAACATGTAAGGTCCTTGGACTAACTAACATTAGGCTCCATTAGTCCAGTATTGGGCTACACCTGAGTATGACATTTACATTTTAATGATAAGGAACATCTGAGAAAACAGCTTCAAATATTAATAATTTTCATGCAACATGTAGACAAAAGTAAATATACAGCAGTTATTTTTTGTGTCAAGAAAGAGATATGAAAAATATTTCAAAGTAAACAGAGTAATGTGCGGGATAAAAAACTTCCTGGCAACCCTGCGAAGGACCCCTTCGTCGTCTGCTCCTACTAGTCAACTGCAGTCACCGGCTTGGCGCTGGCTTTCAGCGGGGGAGGGTTTAGCTAGACAGTTTAGCAGGGGCGATTATTCCCGGATTAAAAGTAGGCAGGAACTGTGGGAGAAAGGCTGAAACACTGTTCTCGAAGTTTTGGCGCAACTTTATTTTCAAGGGTTCGACAACACCTCCCTGGAGAGGTTTTTCAACTCATGGAATACATAAATGAAGCGAAACTAGGCGTCAGGCCTGTGACCAACTAGCTAACTGTTAGTTTAGCTAAGGTTGCTTTCCACATATCTCGCTATCCACTAGGTGTTGCCACCGTGCGTGACTAACTTCGTTAGCCTAGCTACTAGTAGCTTTATTGTGTTATGGATTGATACAGGCCCGGTTAGTTTTACTGCACATTTGTCTTCTTTTTCAAAACTTTTAGAAAGTTATTGCTAACTCGTTATCCGAGAGCAATATTCTCTATCCTTCGCTGAAATCAAAGTTGAGCAGTGTGTGTTTTGGACAAAGTGATTGCGCTAGCCAAGCTAATTTGACAGGCGTTTGTTTTGTTGTTGATCAAACGTAAAATAGCGGTCACCCAAGCGTCCAGGCAGCTGTCATCCGCTCAGAAGAAAGGGACCACCGACCGTAGCGAACCTTTTTCCACACCCAACCCGCCAGGACACCCTGTAGTCTACGGCTGGTCCCAGAAGGAGCTGGCCACACGGCACTGCTTGCCCAATGGAGGAACATGACAACATGGATTATTTTTACCAGCAGGTCCTGCAGAAAGACGTTACCCGCAGGCTGCAGGTCGGGCAGGACCTCATCGACTACCTGAACGACCCGCAGAGGTCCACCGATGTGGAGCAAGACAAACCACGGCTGGATAAAACTGTAGATGAGCTGACGGGATGGGTCAACTCCAGCAACTACAAGGTGAGGGGACGTTGCGGTGTACTTTGCAGAGGTCCATTGTCCCCCAATCGATCCTGTTTTTGGTAATTGTTGACTAACTAGTTACTTTGAGAGAAATGTTTGTGGTGATAGGATGTCGACAGGGAATACTGTAGGGATGCCTAGCCAGGGGTGATGATCAGTGTGGGGACAATAGCTAGCTAGGAAGCGAGAAAGAAGGTACTCATTGGATAACGAACTGTCCCCGCCGTCTCGCTGTAACAGATACAGGTAACTGACTAGATAAAGGAAACGCCAACGTGATGTCTATAGGGGCGTTGGGCCACCAAGAGCCGCCTGGACAAAGATTCTACAAGTGTCTGGAACTCTGTTGGAGCGATGCGACTCCAGTCTTCCACGATCAGTTCCATCATTTGGTGTTTCGTTGACTGAGGCGCGCAGGAAATCACCTGCTTTCAATATAATTTGTATCCCTCATTTTCTCAAGTGTTTCCTTTATTTTGTGAGTTACCTGTATTTTGAGCTGTAATTGTACCAAATTGAGCTGATCTGATTCAAACAGCCCACTAATGTCCTCCAAACTAGGCCTGCAGTTTAAAAGGGTAACATTTTCTTAAATGATAGCCGACGCTAGCTAACTGCTAATCATCCACGCTTGTTCAGCCAGTTAGCTAGAATAAACAGCGAATAATCTAGTACTAATACATTTAATACAAGTGGTATGTTATCTTGTGACTCTCAATGTGATGGGATTGAGTTCGAGATCCTTCAGTTTTTGGTTGTTTTCCTAGCCCAGACAGACGGCTATTAGTGGGCTGTGTGTGTGTGCTTAGAGGAGGACCCCATTGTCAGAGGAGCACCCAGACGAGAGCAGAAGATGGGGGAGGGGTCAGGGCACCCATTGTGAGTGTCAATTAGCGAGTTCGTTTTGCATGGCCCACTGACCCGGGTGGTGGAGCTTGAACGTTTTAGACCTTTCCATTGGTCCTTAAATTAGATCTCCACTCACCCGGAACACCGGTCCATGCAAAACGAACTGGCTCAGTATGTCAATTGGTATCTGTGGAAAATGCTGGAATGTGGCCCTTGTTTTCTTTGCTAAGTTATCTCCTAAACCCAGACAGTTATGTCTGAACCATGGAATGAATGCAGCAGACACAGAAGGTGATGTTTGTTACATTCAACTGGAGGTGAAACTAGTTCAGTATAGATGGCCTTCCCTGGTATAACACCAGAGTTTAAGCCCATGGAAAGTCTCAGGTTGGACCGGGCTGCAATGAAAAAGGTCACTAGACTTTCCAGAGGATTCAGTGAAATAAAACTGAAATCAGCTCAAAATATCGTATTATTTCCCTTAGGGTTATATATTATTATAATAGGATGACATAGTTTGACAGAAACACAGAATGTGACATCAGCAGGATAATCACTTTGACCAGGGTGTGATTGAGTTAGTTATATGAGCCTGGTCCAATTACAACTGAACTCCCTATCCTCTTGCGAGCTCCTTCAGTGTTTACAGTACATGTCTATATTCACACAGCATCTCAAAGGATCACATCTAGAATCAGGTCCCACCTGTCCTTATATATTTTTTATTCATCATGATTTTATCCTTCTCTTCAAATTAGAGATCCTAATTGGCTGATAGCAGAAAAGGGGAGGTGCTGGCTGCTGTGAAGATGCTGAGTCAGCCCAGATGAGCTAGATGGAGGGAGGACAGAGGACAGAGAGACTGAGATTGAGACTGCAGATAGGATTGGGATTCAGGAATAGCAAACGCGAGTGCAGGAGACGGGGAGATTTGATGCAGAGTAGGAAAGGAGGAAAGGTTGGAGAGAGGTCAAGAGTGATTGAGTCAGAGACGGGATGTGTAAAGCCCCAGACAGACTGAGACTCACTCAGAGAGCTGCTGTACAGAAGAGAGTTGTCATTTTTTTGTATTTAACTAAGTCGGTTAAGAAGACATTTTTATTTATAATGACGGCCTCCTGCTGGGGCGGGGTTAAAAATTTAGGACAAACACACACATCACGACAAGAGAGACAACACTACATAGAGACCTAAAGACAACAACAGCATGGCAGCAACACATGACAACAACATGGCAGCAGCACAAAACATGGTACAGACAACAGCACAAAACATGGTACAGACAACAGCACAAAGTGCAAGAAGGTAGAGACAATTTTGCTGGTTCCTCTTTTATTTATGGACTAAATATATCCCTCTCTCTTCTCCCTCTTCCTCTCTCTCAAACACACTGCAGCAAATTCTCCTTATGCTCATTGACATAACAGTAAGGCCATTCCCTCTGCAACACACACACTCCACAGCAGCCACATTAATATTGCAGACTGCCTTCGCTCTCTGAATGTTTTAGAGCTGCTGATCCACTGGGTTTGATCCCAGGTTAACTGCACTCTACTAAACTTACCCTGCTGAGCTAAAGCTTGGGATAGTGTTTAGGTCTCAGACAATTGTAGAATCTCAACTGTATACTCCTGGTGTCCCATCGCCTCCTTCTCAAAACCCATTGGAGGTGAAGGTCAGCGGTCCCTCCCTGTGACCTTCTCCTCAGTGGGTTTAAAGAGAGAGAGAACGGGAGGAGTGTGCAGTTGAGATTCTCCCATTATCAGATCCCAGTCCTCTGAACATGGTCAGACAGGGATTCCCCTTCTCAGATGGAGGCCAGGCTTTACTTCTGTTTGGGACGGCTGGTCTGACAGTTGACCAGGCAGTTTTGGTAAAGATGCTACTTCATCTTTATTGTGTGTTTCTGCGAGGTCTCTACCAGCCAGACAACATGCACAGTGAGTCGTGAACACAGGCTGACAGCTGAGGTTTGGTGTGTTGTTTTCAGTGTGTTAGTATCAGAGGGGCCTGACAATACCTGAGTGGACATATGGTCCTCTCTTCCCCTCCTCTTCCTCCCTCTAGTCACAGTGAGTGTGTTCACTGCTCAGCTAGCCTGCTGACTTCCCCCACTGTCACCCCCAGGTAAACTCACACACATACACAGCCCCCTCAATCGCTCTCAACCCCTCCAGTGGAGCTGCCATATGGCTGGGAGGGAGGGGGTGTCTTCTCTCTGTCCTTTGTCCTCTCATCTGTCTTCTCTTCTGTCCTCTCTTCTCTCCTCTGTCCTCCCTTCTCTCCTCTGTCCTCCCTACTCTCTCCTTTCTTCTCACCTCTTCCTTTCCTCTCTTCTGTCTTCTCTTCCTTCTCTTCTGTCTCCTTTGTCCTCTCTTCTCTCTCCTTCTCTCTTCCCTGTCTTCTTCTTTTCGCTCTCCTCTGTCCTCCCTACTCTCTCTTCTGTTCTCTCTTCTCTGTCCTCCCTACTCTCCTGTTCTCTCTTCTCTGTCCTCCCTACTCTCTCTTCTGTTCTCTCTTCTCTGTCCTCCCTACTCTCTCTTCTGTTCTCTCTTCTGTTCTCTCTTCTCTGTCCTCCCTACTCTCTCTTCTGTCCTCCCTACTCTCTCTTCTGTCCTCCCTACTCTCTCTTCTGTCCTCCCTACTCTCTCTTCTGTCCTCCCTTCTCTCTCCTCTGTCCTCCCTTCTCTCTCCTCTGTCCTCCCTTCTCTCTCCTCTGTCCTCCCTTCTCTCTCCTCTGTCCTCCCTTCTCTCTCCTCTGTCCTCCCTACGCTCTCCTCTGTCCTCCCTACTCTCTCCTTTCTTCTCACCTCTTCCTTTCCTCTCTTCTGTCTTCTCTTCCTTTCCTCTCTTCTGTCTTCTCTTCCTTCTCTTCTGTCTCCTTTGTCCCCTCTTCTCTCTCCTTCTCTCTACCCTGTCTTCTTCTTTTCACTCTCCTCTGTCCTCCCTACTCTCTTCTGTTCTCTCTTCTCTGTCCTCCCTACTCTCCTCCCTTCTCTCTCTTCTCTCTCTCCTCTGTTCTCCCTACTCTCCTCCCTTCTCTCTCTTCTCTCTCTCCTCTGTCCTCCCTACTCTCCTCCCTTCTCTCTCCTCCCTACTCTCCTCCCTTCTCTCTTCTCTCTCTCCTCTGTCCTCACTACTATCCTCTCTTCTCTCTCTCTGTCCTCCCTACTATCCTCCCTTCTCTCTCTCTCCTCTGTCCTCCCTACTCTCTTCCTTCTCTCCTCACTCCTTCCTTTCCTCTTCGGTCCTCTCTTCCCTATCTTCTCTTCTCTTTCTCCTTCTCTCTTCCCTGTCTTCTCTTATCTCTCTCTTCTGTCCTCCTTTCTCTGTCGTCTCTCCTCTGTCGTCTCTCTTCTCTGCCCTCTCTTCTGTCCTCCCTTCCCTCTATTCTGCTTTCTGTTTTCTCCTTTATTTGCCTCCTTTGCCTTGCCTCCTCTCATCCCTCTCTCTCGGTGTGTCCTCTGTCTTGTAAGCAGCCATCTTCTCTGTCCTCCTCCTCCTCAGACCTCTGGACCTGGTCCAACATATGATGTCATGACGCCTTTGGTCTCAATACTCCACAAGAGCATAATCTGAGACATACGATAGAACTCCCTCTTTCTACCGCTCCCTTTTTCTCTCTCTCCCTCTTTCTCTCTCCCCTTTTCTCTCCCTCCCTCTTTCTACTGCTCCCTTTTTCTCTACCTCCCTCTTTCTACTGCTCCCTTTTTCTCTACCTCCCTCTTTCTACCTCTCCCTTTTTCTTTACCTCCCTCTTTTTACTGCTCCCTTTTTCTCTACCTCTTTTTACTGCTCCCTTTTTCTCTACCTACCTCCCTCTTTCTACCGCTCCCCTTTTCTCTACCTACCTCCCTCTTTCTACCGCTCCCCTTTTCTCTACCTACCTCCCTCTTTCTACCGCTCCCTTTTTCTCTACCTACCTCCCTCTTTCTACCGCTCCCTTTTTCTCTACCTACCTCCCTCTTTCTACCGCTCCCTTTTTCTCTACCAACCTCCCTCTTTCTACCGCTCCCTTTTTCTCTACCAACCTCCCTCTTTTTACTGCTCCCTTTTTCTCTACCTCTTTTTACTGCTCCCTTTTTCTCTACCTACCTCCCTCTTTCTACCGCTCCCCTTTTCTCTACCTACCTCCCTCTTTCTACCGCTCCCTTTTTCTCTACCTACCTCCCTCTTTCTACCGCTCCCTTTTTCTCTACCTACCTCCCTCTTTCTACCGCTCCCTTTTGCTCTACCTACCTCCCTCGTTCTACCGCTCCCTTTTGCTCTACCTACCTCCCTCTTTCTACTGCTCCCTTTTTCTCTACCTCCCTCTTTCTACCTCTCCCTTTTTCTTTACCTCCCTCTTTTTACTGCTCCCTTTTTCTCTACCTCTTTTTACTGCTCCCCTTTTCTCTACCTACCTCCCTCTTTCTACCGCTCCCCTTTTCTCTACCTACCTCCCTCTTTCTACCACTCCCTTTTTCTCTACCTACCTCCCTCTTTCTACCGCTCCCTTTTTCTCTACCTACCTCCCTCTTTCTACCGCTCCCTTTTTCTCTACCAACCTCCCTTTTTCTCTACCTACCTCCCTCTTTCTACCGCTCCCTTTTTCTCTACCTACCTCCCTTTTTCTCTACCTACCTCCCTCTTTCTACCGCTCCCTTTTGCTCTACCTACCTCCCTCGTTCTACCGCTCCCTTTTGCTCTACCTACCTCCCTCGTTCTACCGCTCCCTTTTGCTCTACCTACCTCCCTCTTGCTACCGCTCCCTTTTGCTCTACCTACCTCCCTCTTGCTACCGCTCCCTTTTGCTCTACTTACCTCCCTCTTTCTAGCGCTCCCTTTTCTCTACCTACCTCCCTCTTTCTACCGCTCCCTTTCTCTACCTACCTCCCTCTTGCTACCGCTCCCTTTTGCTCTACCTACCTCCCTCTTGCTACCGCTCCCTTTTGCTCTACCTACCTCCCTCTTGCTACCGCTCCCTTTTGCTCTACCTACCTCCCTCTTGCTACCGCTCCCTTTTGCTCTACCTACCTCCCTCTTGCTACCGCTCCCTTTTGCTCTACCTACCTCCCTCTTGCTACCGCTCCCTTTTGCTCTACCTACCTCCCTCTTGCTACCGCTCCCTTTTGCTCTACTTACCTCCCTCTTGCTACCGCTCCCTTTTGCTCTACCTACCTCCCTCTTGCTACCGCTCCCTTTTGCTCTACCTACCTCCCTCTTGCTACCGCTCCCTTTTGCTCTACCTACCTCCCTCTTGCTACCGCTCCCTTTTGCTCTACCTACCTCCCTCTTGCTACCGCTCCCTTTTGCTCTACCTACCTCCCTCTTGCTACCGCTCCCTTTTGCTCTACCTACCTCCCTCTTGCTACCGCTCCCTTTTGCTCTACCTACCTCTCTCTTGCTACCGCTCCCTTTTGCTCTACCTACCTCCCTCTTGCTACCGCTCCCTTTTGCTCTACCTACCTCCCTCTTTCTACCGCTCCCTTTTGCTCTACCTACCTCCCTCCCTCTTTCTACCGCTCCTTTTGCTCTACCTACCTCTCTCTTTCTACCGCTCCCTTTTGCTCTACCTACCTCCCTCTTGCTACCGCTCCCTTTTGCTCTACCTACCTCCCTCTTTCTACCGCTCCCTTTTGCTCTACCTACCTCCCTCCCTCTTTCTACCGCTCCCTCTGTCTGTGGTTACCTGGCTCCTCTCAATCTGTTTGACTAAAATAGTGAATAACAGCAGTCAGGATCTCTCTCTCTGGGAGAGGGGGAATATTTTTACAGATTTTCTCTGGAATGTTGTGCTTCCATCGTGGTCTGCCAACATAAGCATTCCAGACACACAGCTCCCTCTGCATGAGATCAGATCCTAATCTCTCTCTCTCTCACACACACACACACACACACACACACACACACACACTGGAAAACTAGACTACAGAGAGAGACAGAACTCTAACTTTGATACTGTGTGTGTTGGGGGGGTGTCTGTCTGTGTGTCACCCTGTGTTGACAGTATTGTGTTTGTCCTGTAGGTGGCGTTGTTGGGGATAGACATTGCTGGGGCGTTTGTCGATCGCTTGGGGGAGCGCTTCAGAGGATACCTGGGAACAGGTGAGATGCTTACATTCCTCTACCTCTTCTCTCTTTCTGTTTCTATCACTCTTTCTCTCCCCTGATTCATCCTCTTTTCTGTATTTAGGCTGCACATCGTCTGGCTTACTGTAGGACCAACCCATCTAACCCCTTTACACACACACACACACACACACACACACCCTACAGCCCTCATGGAATACTCCTGTATCTGGCTTTGGTGTGTGTGTGGTGTACTTATATAACTCTGTCCTGTCAGACCACTGCCGCAGGTGCCACCAGTTGTCATTGTCACCCAGGCTGGCCACATACACACTCACAGTCTAGCTCTAGGAGGAGACAGGCTGTCAGACTCCAAAGAGAATACGACCCTCTGTGACTTTGCCTGAACCCAACTGAAAACACTCCTCTCCTCTCTGTGGTGTGTGTGTGTGTGTGTGTGTGTGTGTAATGTCCTTAATGGAAAAGTTTAGTCTAATAACTCTCTTGGCGTTCAGGGCAAAAATATCCTCTAGACAAGCTCTATCGTCCTCTGGCTCTATCGTCCTCTGGCTTTAGCCCTCTGGCTTTAGCCCTCTGGCTCTATCGTCCTCTAGCCCTCTGGCTCTATTGTCCTCTAGCCCTCTGGCTCTATCGTCCTCTGGCTCTATCGTCCTCTGGCTCTATCGTCCTCTGGCTCTATCGTCCTCTGGCCCTCTGGCTTTAGCCCTCTGGCTTTAGCCCTCTGGCTCTATCGTCCTCTGGCCCTCTGGCTTTAGCCCTCTGGCTCTATCGTCCTCTAGCCCTCTGGCTCTGGCTTTAGCCCTCGTAGCCCTCTGGCTCTATCGTCCTCTAGCCCTCTGGCTCTATCGTAGCCCTCTGGCTCTATCGTCCTCTGGCTCTATCGTCCTCTCTGGCTCTATAGCCCTCTGGCTTTAGCCCTCTGGCTCTATCGTCCTCTGGCCCTCTGGCTTTAGCCCTCTGGCTCTATCGTCCTCTAGCCCTCTGGCTCTATCGTCCTCTGGCTCTATCGTCCTCTGGCTCTATCGTCCTCTGGCTCTATCGCCCTCTGGCTCTATCGTCCTCTGGCTCTATCGTCCTCTGGCTCTATCGTCCTCTGGCCCTCTGGCTTTAGCCCTCTGGCTCTAGTCCTCTGGCTCTATCGTCCTCTGGCCCTCTGGCTTTAGCCCTCTGGCTCTATTGTCCTCTAGCCCTCTGGCTCTATCGTCCTCTGGCTCTATCATCCTCTGGCTCTATCATCCTCTGGCTCTAGCCCTCTCTCTACAAACACAGAGGAGAGTGAGATGAGATCATCGTGATTAATGAGGGACATTAGTGATCTACACAGAACTGACTCACTCCCCACTCGCTGTGTGTTGTGTATTTCTGTTCCTCTCTCCTGTCTCTCGTTGATGATGGGCTGTGGCCATCTTGTCCAGCATTGTGAGGAGTGTGTGTCCAGTGTTCAGAAGAAGTGAAACCTCAGTCCTCTAATGCAACAGTTTAAAGAGCTAAAATGACAATGAATGAAGAGATGAGGTTTTTGGTGAATACCACATTGAACTCCCACATATATTCAGTATGTGTGTGTTTGATGCTAACATCAGACGATGACGTGTGTCCGTCTCGGCGACGATGCCCCCTGACGCTGTGTGCTGGACTCGTATTATACCCCTGTTGCTTATGAAACCAGCTGTGGGAGCAACAACCCACCCCACACACACGCACTCACACACACAGAGGCATTCCTCCCAAAAAACATCAGCGGGGGAGTGACATGGTGATGTCATCCTAGAGCAACCTTCCTCGCCCTCGGTTTGTGTGTGTGTGTGTGCGCGCGTGTGTTTGAGGTTCAATGGGGGAGTCTGAGGATTGCATAAAACAGTAACAGAGAAACTAGTGCCTCTAAGGAAAATCTCAACTCCATCTGGTCCAAACTCTGTTTCCTCTCTGTCTGTCTGGTCCAAACTCGGTTTCCTCTCTGTCTGTCTGGTCCAAACTCTGTTTCCTCTCTGTCTCTCTGCTAGCAGACAACTGTGTGAACTCGACAGTAACCCTGTCCCATAGAGACCCACTGTCTAATTAAGTCTGTCTAGTAGCCTCTGTACCTGCAATGTTTCATTATGGATTCAAGTCAAGTTTTCAAATATGCCATTTGATTGTCTCTGTGTGAGTAAGACTGTGTGTGATTGACCTGTGATTTGTGACATTTTTTATGTTTTCTTAAACAAGTCCACTAGGGGGCACTAAGGTTTGTGTGTGTGATTTAATGTACATAATAAAGGGTACATGGTTATGTATTATGTGCTGACATCTCTCCACAGTGGTCCCTGCGTTAGTGGACCGGTTGGGGGACAGTAAGGACCAGGTCAGAGAACAGAGTCAGACGGTCATCCTCCGCTGTATGGAAGTCACAGCATCGCCTATGGTGAGACAAGCACGTCATATACACACAGCATCGCCTATGGTGAGACCAGCACGTCATATACACACAGCATCGCCTATGGTGAGACCAGCACGTCATATATACACACAGCATCGCCTATGGTGAGACACGCACGTCATATACACACAGCATCGCCTATGGTGAGACACGCACGTCATATACACACAGCATCGCCTATGGTGAGACACGCACGTCATATACACACACAGCATCGCCTATGGTGAGACAAGCACGTCATATACACACAGCATCGCCTATGGTGAGACAAGCACGTCATATTCACACACAACATCGCCTATGGTGAGACAAGCACGTCATATACACACAGCATCGCCTATGGTGAGACACGCACGTCATATACACACACAGCATCGCCTATGGTGAGACAAGCACGTCATATACACACAGCATCGCCTATGGTGAGACAAGCACGTCATATTCACACACAACATCGCCTATGGTGAGACAAGCTCGTCATATACACACAGCATCGCCTATGGTGAGACGCACGTCATATACACACAGCATCGCCTATGGTGAGACAAGCACGTCATATACACACAGCATCGCCTATGGTGAGACAAGCACGTCATATACACACACAGCATCGCCTATGGTGAGACAAGCACGTCATATACACACACAGCATCGCCTATGGTGAGACAAGCACGTCATATACACACAGCATCGCCTATGGTGAGACAAGCACGTCATATACACACAGCATCGCCTATGGTGAGTCATATACACACAGCATCGCCGTGAGACATATATATACACACAGCATCGCCTATGGTGAGACAAGCACGTCATATACACACAGCATCGCCTATGGTGAGACACGCACGTCATATACACACAGCATCGCCTATGGTGAGACAAGCACGTCATATACACACAGCATCGCCTATGGTGAGACAAGCACGTCATATACACACAGCATCGCCTATGGTGAGACAAGCACGTCATATACACACAGCATCGCCTATGGTGAGACAAGCACGTCATATACACACAGCATCGCCTATGGTGAGACAAGCACGTCATATACACACAGCATCGCCTATGGTGAGACACGCACGTCATATACACACAGCATCGCCTATGGTGAGACAAGCACGTCATATACACACACAGCATCGCCTATGGTGAGACACGCACGTCATATACACACAGCATCGCCTATGGTGAGACAAGCACGTCATATACACACAGCATCGCCTATGATGAGACACGCACGTCATATACACACAGCATCGCCTATGGTGAGACAAGCACGTCATATACACACACAGCATCGCCTATGGTGAGACACGCACGTCATATACACACAGCATCGCCTATGGTGAGACAAGCATATACACACAGCGTCATATACACACAGCATCGCCTATGGTGAGACACAGCACGTCATATACACACAGCATCGCCTATGGTGAGACAAGCACGTCATATACACACACAGCATCGCCTATGGTGAGACAAGCACGTCATATACACACACTATGGTGAGACATCGCCTATGGTGAGACACGCACGTCATATACACACACAGCATCGCCTATGGTGAGACAGACATATACACACAGCATCGCCTATGGTGAGACACGCACGTCATATACACACAGCATCGCCTATGGTGAGACAAGCACGTCATATACACACAGCATCGCCTATGGTGAGACACGCACGTCATATACACACAGCATCGCCTATGGTGAGACAGCACGTCATATATACACACAGCATCGCCTATGGTGAGACCAGCACGTCATATACACACAGCATCGCCTATGGTGAGACACGCACGTCATACATACACACAGCATCGCCTATGGTGAGACACAGCACGTCATATACACACACAGCATCGCCTATGGTGAGACACGCACGTCATATACACACACAGCATCGCCTATGGTGAGACCAGCACGTCATATACACACAACATCGCCTATGGTGAGACCAGCACGTCATATACACACACAGCATCGCCTATGGTGAGACCAGCACGTCATATACACACAGCATCGCCTATGGTGAGACAAGCACGTCATATACACACAGCATCGCCTATGGTGAGACAAGCACGTCATATACACACACAGCATCGCCTATGGTGAGACAAGCACGTCATATACACACAGCATCGCCTATGGTGAGACGCACGTCATATACAGACACAGCATCGCCTATGGTGAGACAAGCACGTCATATACACACACAGCATCGCCTATGGTGAGACAAGCACGTCATATACACACAGCATCGCCTATGGTGAGACACGCACGTCATATACACACACAGCATCGCCTATGGTGAGACAAGCACGTCATATACACACAGCATCGCCTATGGTGAGACACGCACGTCATACACACACACAGCATCGCCTATGGTGAGACACGCACGTCATACACACACACAGCATCGCCTATGGTGAGACACGCACGTCATACACACACAGCATCGCCTATGGTGAGACAAGCACGTCATATACACACAGCATCGCCTATGGTGAGACACGCACGTCATACACACACAGCATCGCCTATGGTGAGACACGCACGTCATATACACACACAGCATCGCCTATGGTGAGACAAGCACGTCATATACACACAGCATCGCCTATGGTGAGACACGCACGTCATATACACACAGCATCGCCTATGGTGAGACACGCACGTCATATACACACAGCATCGCCTATGGTGAGATACGCACGTCATATACACACAGCATCGCCTATGGTGAGACAAGCACGTCATATACACACAGCATCGCCTATGGTGAGACACGCACGTCATATACACACAGCATCGCCTATGGTGAGACATAGCACGTCATATGGTGAGACACAGCATACACACGCCTATGGTGAGACAAGCACGTCATATACACACAGCATCGCCTATGGTGAGACAAGCACGTCATATACACACAGCATCGCCTATGGTGAGACAAGCACGTCATATACACACACAGCATCGCCTATGGTGACGACAAGCACGTCATATACACACAGCATCGCCTATGGTGAGACAAGCACGTCATATACACACAGCATCGCCTATGGTGAGACAAGCACGTCATATACACAGCACAACATCGCCTATGGTGAGACACGCACGTCATATACACACAGCATCGCCTATGGTGAGACAAGCACGTCATATGGTGAGACACAGCATCGCCTATGGTGAGACAAGCACGTCATATACACACAGCATCGCCTATGGTGAGACACGCACGTCATATACACACAGCATCGCCTATGGTGAGACAAGCTCGTCATATACACACAGCATCGCCTATGGTGAGACAAGCACGTCATATACACACAGCATCGCCTATGGTGAGACACGCACGTCATATACACACACAGCATCGCCTATGGTGAGACAAGCACGTCATATACACACAGCATCGCCTATGGTGAGACAAGACACAGCATCGCTATGGTGAGACACGTCATATACACACAGCACATGGTGAGACAGCGTCATATACACACAGCATCGCCTATGGTGAGACACGCACGTCATATACACACAGCATCGCCTATGGTGAGACAAGCACGTCATACACACACAGCATCGCCTATGGTGAGATACGCACGTCATATACACACAGCATCGCCTATGGTGAGACACGCACGTCATATACACACAGCATCGCCTATGGTGAGACAAGCACGTCATATACACACAGCATCGCCTATGGTGAGACAAGCACGTCATATACACACAGCATCGCCTATGGTGAGACACGCACGTCATATACACACACAGCATCGCCTATGGTGAGACAAGCACGTCATATACACACAGCATCGCCTATGGTGAGACACGCACGTCATATACACACAGCATCGCCTATGGTGAGACACGCACGTCATATACACACAGCATCGCCTATGGTGAGACAAGCTCGTCATATACACACAGCATCGCCTATGGTGAGACAAGCACGTCATATACACACAGCATCGCCTATGTTGAGACAAGCTCGTCATATACACACAGCATCGCCTATGGTGAGACAAGCTCGTCATATACACACAGCATCGCCTATGGTGAGACAAGCTCGTCATATACACACAGGAGCTTGTAGATTGTTACAGCCACATTACATTATAACCGGATTACAACTAACTGGCTTTAATCAGGATATTTTAACCAGCTTGGCCTGCTGGGTAGAGGAGTTCAGGCTCAGAACTGTGAGAAGCTTGGCCTGCTGGGTAGAGGAGTTCAGGCTCAGAACTGTGAGAAGCTTGGCCTGCTGGGTAGAGGAGTTCAGGCTCAGAACTGTGAGAAGCTTGGCCTGCTGGGTAGAGGAGTTCACAGAACTGTAACTGGCTTTAATCAGGAACTGTGAGAAGCTTGGCCTGCTGGGTAGAGGAGTTCAGGCTCAGAACTGTGAGAAGCTTGGCCTGCTGGGTAGAGGAGTTCAGGCTCAGAACTGTGAGAAGCTTGGCCTGCTGGGTAGAGGAGTTCAGGCTCAGAACTGTGAGAAGCTTGGCCTGCTGGGTAGAGGAGTTCAGGCTCAGAACTGTGAGAAGCTTGGCCTGCTGGGTAGAGGAGTTCAGGCTCAGAACTGTGAGAAGCTTGGCCTGCTGGGTAGAGGAGTTCAGGCTCAGAACTGTGAGAAGCTTGGCCTGCTGGGTAGAGGAGTTCAGGCTCAGAACTGTGAGAAGCTTGGCCTGCTGGGTAGAGGAGTTCAGGCTCAGAACTGTGAGAAGCTTGGCCTGCTGGGTAGAGGAGTTCAGGCTCAGAACTGTGAGAAGCTTGGCCTGCTGGGTAGAGGAGTTCAGGCTCAGAACTGTGAGAAGCTTGGCCTGCTGGGTAGAGGAGTTCAGGCTCAGAACTGTGAGAAGCTTGGCCTGCTGGGTAGAGGAGTTCAGGCTCAGAACTGTGAGAAGCTTGGCCTGCTGGGTAGAGGAGTTCAGGCTCAGAACTGTGAGAAGCTTGGCCTGCTGGGTAGAGGAGTTCAGGCTCAGAACTGTGAGAAGCTTGGCCTGCTGGGTAGAGGAGTTCAGGCTCAGAACTGTGAGAAGCTTGGCCTGCTGGGTAGAGGAGTTCAGGCTCAGAACTGTGAGAAGCTTGGCCTGCTGGGTAGAGGAGTTCAGGCTCAGAACTGTGAGAAGCTTGGCCTGCTGGGTAGAGGAGTTCAGGCTCAGAACTGTGAGAAGCTTGGCCTGCTGGGTAGAGGAGTTCAGGCTCAGAACTGTGAGAAGCTCACCTCAGAGAGCGAGAGTTTACAGCAGCCAAAGCCCAGTCTCTCTCCCTCTGATTCTATCATTAATACATCATTCACCAAAGCTGCCGAGCTCTAGAATAAGACAGTATCAGCAGCTCCCTCATCTGGACATAACCAGAACTGCATGGAAAATTACTTACAGACACTGTAACCTTCTCTGTCAGTAATCTGCTGAGCCCCCTTCAGTTTGCCTCCCATAGACTCCTTCAATGTTAACTCTCTCTCAATCTCTATCTCTCTCTGCAGTATGTGTGGGAGAGGTTGCTTCCTGGTTTTAAACATAAGAATTTCCGCAGTAGAGAGGGCGTGTGTCTGGTTCTCTGCGCCACCCTCAACACGTGAGTACTTCCTCTTTCACCATCAATCAATTCCTGAGGTCACAGGTCATATGGAGAGGAAAGGAGAGAGAGGGTCATATACCACAGAACAATATGTATCCCCTACTGCAGCTTACATGGGACATAATCATATTGTTTGTGTGAGAGAGAGAGAGAGAGAGAGAGAGAGAGGGGGGGATCAAGAACCACACAACCCACTCTCTCCAGAATGACTCCTCTTACCTGTGTGAGAGAGTGATTAGAGATCAGAGTTGGTGGCTCTATAGTGACCTACCCTGAGTCCCAATCTGTCCACTTCTCCACTCATCTCCATATTTTTTTTATTTAACTAGGCAAGTCAGTTAGGAACAAATTCTTATTTACGATGACGGCCTGGGAACAGTGGGGTTAACTGGTCTAGGAACAGTGGGGTTAACTGGTCTGGGAACAGTGGGGTTAACTGGTCTGGGAACAGTGGGGTTAACTGGTCTAGGAACAGTGGGGTTAACTGGTCTGGGAACAGTGGGGTTAACTGGTCTGGGAACAGTGGGGTTAACTGGTCTAGGAACAGTGGGGTTAACTGGTCTAGGAACAGTGGGGTTAACTGGTCTAGGAACAGTGGGGTTAACTGGTCTAGGAACAGTGGGGTTAACTGGTCTAGGAACAGTGGGGTTAACTGCCTTGTTCGGGGGAACAATGACAGATCTGTACCATGTCAGCTCAGGGAGTCGATCTAGCAACCTTTCGGTTACTTCCCCAACCCTCTAACCGCTAGGCTACCTGCCGTCCATTTAGAAGTATTGGACTGGTGTTAGGATTTAGGGAAGTGGAGAAAGTACTTGACTTCCAGGGTTAGTTTATGCTGCTAACACTACTCTAAGGCATGCAACACTCTCTAAACCTAAGGCCTTCAGCATCTCCTCGCTAATTGTACCATCATCTCGCTAATAGCAACACTGTTGTGGTACATTCTAAGCTGCTACGTAGCTAAAGGTCTCTCTAAAGCCTTCTGGTGAATGCTACTGAATGATGGTCGGTTACACAACTAAACTCATACCATCACTCTCTCTTCACCCCCCCTCAGGTATGGTGCTCAGCCTTTGAGTCTCAGTAAGATCGTTCCGTACCTCTGCACTCTGACAGGAGATCAGAACCCACAGGTAAGAGACGCTGCTTTAGGGTGAACCTGAATTGTCTCTGTCCCTGTCTCTGTCCCTGTCTCTGTCTGTATTTAAAGCCTAACATGTAGAGAATGTTCAATCAAATGTATTTATAAAGCTCTTCTTACATCAGCGGATATATCAAAGTGCTGTACAGAAACCCAGCCTAAAACCCCAAACCACAAGCAGTGCAGGTTTAGAAGCACGGTGGCTAGGAAAAACTCCCTAGAAAGGCCAGAACCTAGGAAGAAACCTAGAGAGGAACCAGGCTATGAGGGGTGGCCAGTCCTCTTCTGGCAGTGTTAATGTAATATAGAGAGGAAAGCCCTGTTACAGACCTGCTTTTGGTTTGAGTTCCGTTAAACCCATTGTGGAGAACATAGAAGTTCTAATCATTGTGTTTCTATGGTGGAGTATACGACAATACAGGAGTGCCAGTGTGCTGGAGTTTTTATTCTAAACGTTTCCTCTGTTATTAGCCAGTCAATGGGAGACTGTTAAATAGCTGGGTGAGAGAGAACCCTGGTTTCACCACTGAAACATGAGACCCCAACCCCGTCTCAACCACAGAGTGATTATTGTGTGTGTCTATTAAGGCTGGGATTTGCCAGGGACATCACCATACGTTATCATCACCATACATATCGTATCAGCACCTAAGTATTTCAATTCTCAAGATTCTATATAAATTGCGATTCGATAATGAGATTTTATTGGGATTCGATGTTCCAGACATATTGCTCAACATATGTCTGCTGCAGAGAGACGAGGGCCAACGACTTCTGATCAGTCAGGAAAATAAAAGTGCTGAGAACATGTTGGCTCCCTATTAGTTTGTTTTTTAAGATGGAGAACAAGCTGCAGGAACAGCCAACTAGCGCGAAAATGATATTGCAGCATTGTTAAAACGATACAATTTATCAGAAATTTATATCCTGATATGTAACTATTGATTTTTCTTTGTTGTTTATTGTTTTTGTCCCACCCAATCATTAGGGTCTGGGTCTGTCCCAGGGTTGAAATCTGTGCCTGTCAGCTACCCATTCATTATCCTCCTACACTCTAGGGATGTGACAAATGGATCATTTTGCTTAACTTTTAAACTGCCATTTATTTTTTTGGTTCTCCGTTAAAATGACTAAAAACAAATCATAAAATTCCACGTCTATTCACAATGCAGAAAAATGGTTCTGTTACGTATGACCTCAAGGACTGGGGAATGAACTTTATATCTACCGCAGTCACATCCCCTTTAAAGCACCTCGGCTACGGCATGTTGGTTTGTCTGTAAGGTTACACTATGGCTTTTTAAATGCCCACACAAAACCTTCTCTGGAGATAGATTCAAAGCGCCACTGAACGGGCATTTTATTGTCTGTAAAGGAAAGCCACTTCCGAAGCGGGACTAACGTCCATCACTAGGCCACCAGAACTGTTTATCAAATAATCTCGAGCTGCCTGTGTGTAGACCGTTTTCTCCTACAGAAGTACTTTAAAGTTCATTAAATACTGTGGTTACCAAGACATTTAGGAGAAGGTACCCATCTTCCTCTAGGAATCGACTTACGATTCAGTCTTTTTGGAAGGGAGGAGACTGATTAGTTGCCATACTTCCAAGAACACAAACACTTGCATCTTTCATAGCGAGCTAGTGAGGGCCGGAGAGAGAGGGGAGGGGCACAGTCAGGTCGGCCACCAGGCAGAAAGTCAGAACCGTGCACTAGGCCTATCTGCCAATCAAAAACTGTATCTTGCAATTTCTTGGCTTGCAACGTCTCACAACGTCAGTAAAGCAAGGCCCATCATCAATGAATAGGCTTGGATACCCTACTAGCAACAGACCGAAGACTAAACACACACTCGCATCGTTAGTGAAGAGAAAGAGCAGCTGCATTAGTATTTGTTTATTTTGTGGGCAACGTGGTCTTTTATCTACTTCCCCAGTGTCAGATAAACTCGCGAATGTCATTTTTTTGTCCCGACCAATCACCATCCCCCATATTCCTTGGCAGTCCCGCCCACACACAATCCATTCTGCCTCTGCTCTCAGCCAATCAGAATTTAACACTTGCAGTATTCAGCCAATCACAGCACCCTTTACAACACACTAAGCCAATCACATCTTGAGCGCATGGCTCATGTGTGTACCCCTCCCCCAGTGTTTTAATCCCACTCAAAGAGGAGTGGACCTAATCTGTGTGTTTATGGAAAATCCTCCTTTTAGCACAGCGCTAACACACACACACACACACACACACACACACACACACACACACACTGGCACCATATGAATACACCATGCCAAGTCCTGCAAGCCCAGTGAGAATGAAGGTTGTGAAGTCACATCTCACTGGGGGGTAAGAGGTGTGTGTGGGGGGGTGTGAGTCGATGGAAAGTTCATGCATTATCTTCTGCCGATCAGTTATCTGAGGTCATCCTGTCTGTCCTGACCACACACACACTCCTGACGGTGTGTGTGTGTGTGTGTAGGAAGTTGGAATTCTGATGGGCTGAGCGCAGAGGCAGAATGGGTTGTGTGTGGGCGGGACTCAACAGCCTTGGTTTCTCTTATGACTGCCTCGCCTGGTTCACCAACTACTTCTCAGATAGAGTTCAGTGTGTCAAATCGGAGGGCCTGTTGTCCGGACCTCTGGCAGTCTATGGGATGCCACAGGGTTCAATTCTCGGGCTGACTCTTTTTCTCTGTATATATCAATGATGTCGCTCTTGGTGCTGGTGAGTCTCTGATCCACCTCTACGCAGACGACACCATTCTGTATACTTCTGGCCCATCTTTGGACACTGTGCAAACAAACCTCCAAACGAGCTTCAATGCCATACAACACTCCGTCCGTGGCCTCTAACTGCTCTTAAATGCAAGTAAAACTAAATGCATGCTCTTCAACCGATTGCTGCCCACACCAGCCCGCCCACCTAGTATCACTACTCTGGACGGTTCTGACTTAGAATATGTGGACAACTACAAATACCTAGGTGTCTGGTTAGACTGTAAACCCTCTTTCCAGACTCACATTAAACATCTCCAATCCAAAATTAAATCTAGAATTTATTTCCTATATCGCAACAAAGCCTCCTTCACTCATGCTGCCAAACATACCCTCGTAAAACTGACTCCTACCGATCCTTGACTTCGGAAATGTCATTTACAAAAGCCACCAACACTACTCAGCAAACTGGATGCAGTCTAACACAGTGCCATCCGTTTTGTCACCAAACCCCATATACTACGCATCACTGTGGCCTGTATGATCTCATTGGCTGGCTCTCGCTACATATTCGTCGCCAAACCCACTGGCTCCAGGTCATCTATAAGTTTTTGCTAGGTAAGCTCCGCCTTCTCAGCTCACTGGTCACCATAGCAACACCCACCCGCAGCACGCGCTCCAGCAGGTATATTTCACTGCTCATCCCCAAAGCCAACACCCCCTTTGGCCGCCTTTCCTTCCAGTTCTCTGCTGCCAATGACTGGAACAAATTGCAAAAATCACTGAAGCTGGAGACCCATATCTCCTTCACTATCTTTAAGCATCAGCTGTCAGAGCAGCTTACCGATCTTTGCAGCTGTACACAGCCCATCTGTAAAAAGCCCATCCAACCAACTACCTACCTCATCCCCATATTTATTTTTTTCCTGCTCTTTTGCACACCAGTATTTCTACTTGCACATCCTCATCTGCACATCTGTCACTACAGTGTTAATTGCTAAATTGTAATTACTTCGCCACTATGGCCTATTTATTGCCTTTCCTCCTTCATTTACACACACTGTATACAGATTTTCTATTGTATTATTGACTGTATGTTTGTTTATTCCATGTGTAACTATGTTGTTTGTGTCCCACTGCTTTGCTTTATCTTGGCCAGGTCGCAGTTGTAAATGAGAACTTGTTCTCAACTAGTCTACCTGGTTAAATAAAGGTGAAATAAATAAAAAACGGTGACCTTACAGTGGGAGAACTCACTGACTCCCCTCTGAGTCCCTGGCTGTCTGTACTGTTGACTCCTCTGGCTACTGTCCACAAGTTTGAGTTATGATGCTCCTGTTTAGAGTCAAGAGCCAATAGGATGCTTATGTTTAGAGTTAAGGGCCAATGGATGTTTAATGCTTCAGTAATTCTTACCTCCATCTGCTATTTGACTAAAATGTGAATAATATGAAATGAATGATTATTTAAGTGTTTAGATAATAATGATACTGGATAAATAAAGATAAAATCCAAAGATGAGATAATATTGTGGGATGTTGTGTATCCTGTGTGCAGGTGCGTGAGGCTGCCACAGCATCGCTGGTGGATGTGTATCGCCACATAGGAGAGAGAGTCAGAGCCGACCTTGGAAAGAGAGGTCTGCCTGCCACACGGTGAGTGTTTATCTGTGTGTGTGTGTGTGTGTGTGCTTTTGGTGTGGGTGTATGTACTTTTGGTGTGTGTGCTTTTGGTGTGTGTGTGCTTTTTGGTGTGTGTGTGTGCTTTTGGTGTGTGTGTGTGTGTGTGTGCTTTTGGTGTGTGTGTGTGCTTTTGGTGTGTGTGTGTGCTTTTGTGTGTGTGTGTGTGCTTTTTGTGTGTGTGTGTGTGCTTTTGGTGTGTGTGTGTGTGCTTTTGGTGTGTGTGTGTGTGTGCTTTTGGTGTGTGTGTGTGTGCTTTTGGTGTGTGTGTGCTTTTGGTGTGTGTGTGCTTTTGGTGTGTGTGTGTGTGCTTTTTTGGTGTGTGTGTGTGTGTGTGTGTGTGCTTTTGTGTGTGTGTGTGTGTGTGTGCTTTTGGTGTGTGTGTGTGTGCTTTTGGTGTGTGTGTGTGTGTGCTTTTGTGTGTGTGTGTGTGTGCTTTTGTGTGTGTGTGTGTGTGCTTTTGTGTGTGTGTGTGTGCTTTTGGTGTGTGTGTGTGTGCTTTTGTGTGTGTGTGTGTGTGCTTTTGTGTGTGTGTGTGTGTGTTTTGTGTGTGTGTGTGTGTGTGCTTTTGGTGTGTGTGTGTGTGTGTGCTTTTGGTGTGTGTGTGTGTGTGCTTTTGGTGTGTGTGTGTGCTTTTGTGTGTGTGTGTGTGTGTGCTTTTTGTGTGTGTGTGTGTGTGCTTTTGGTGTGTGTGTGTGTGTGCTTTTTGGTGTGTGTGTGTGTGCTTTTGGTGTGTGTGTGTGTGTGCTTTTGGTGTGTGTGTGTGTGTGCTTTTTGGTGTGTGTGTGTGTGTGTGTGCTTTTGGTGTGTGTGTGTGCTTTTGGTGTGTGTGTGTGTGTGTGGTTTTTGTGTGTGTGTGTGTGTGTGTGTGTGTGTGCTTTTTGTGTGTGTGTGTGTGTGCTTTTGTGTGTGTGTGTGTGCTTTTGGTGTGTGTGTGTGTGTGCTTTTGGTGTGTGTGTGTGTGTGCTTTTGTGTGTGTGTGTGTGTGCTTTTTGTGTGTGTGTGTGTGTGTGCTTTTTGTGTGTGTGTGTGTGTGCTTTTGGTGTGTGTGTGTGTGTGTGTGCGCTTTGGTGTGTGTGTGTGTGTGCTTGTGTGTGTGTGTGTGTTGTGTGTGTGTGTGCTTTTGTGTGTGTGTGTGTGCTTTTTGTGTGTGTGTGTGTGCTTTTGGTGTGTGTGTGTGTGTGTGTGTGTGTGTGCGCTTTTGGTGTGTGTGTGTGTGTGTGCTTTTGTGTGTGTGTGTGTGTGTGTGCTTTTGGTGTGTGTGTGTGTGTGTGTGTGTGTTTTGTGTGTGTGTGTGTGTGTGTGTGCTTTTGTGTGTGTGTGTGTGTGTGTGTGTGTGTGTGCTTTTTTGTGTGTGTGTGTGTGCTTTTGGTGTGTGTGTGTGTGCTTTTGGTGTGTGTGTGTGTGTGTGTGTGCTTTTGGTGTGTGTGTGTGTGCGCTTTTGGTGTGTGTATACTACAATATATTTTGTATGTGCCATGTATGGGTTGTCACTAGATGTCGACCAACTATGATTTTTCAACGCCGATACCAATTAATGGAGGACCAAAAAAAGCCGATACCAATTAATCGGCAGAATTTTTTTATTTATTTTATTTTATTTTTGATTATTATTTATTTACATATATTACAACAATACTGACTGAACATTTTTATTTTAACTTAATATAATACATAAATAAAATCTATTTAGTCTCAAATAAATAATGAAACATGCTGAATTTGGTATAAAAAATGCAAAAACACAGTGTTGGAGAAGAAAGTAAAAGTGCAATATGTGTCATGTAAAAAAGCTAAAGTTGAAGTTCCTTGCTCAGAACATATGAAAGTTTGTAGTTCATTTTAACATGAGTCTTCAATATTAAGAAGTTTTAGGTTGTAGTTATTATAGGAATTATGACGCGTCAACTTTTTCTCTCTATACCATTTGTATTTCATATACCTTTGACTGTTGGATGTTCTAATAGGCACTATAGTATTGACAGCTTAATCTCAGGAGTTCGTAGGCTTGAAGTCATAAACAGCGCTATGCTTCAAGCATTGCTAAGAGCTGCTGGCAAACGCAGTAAAGTTTGAATGAGTGCTTACGAGCTTGCTACTACCTACCACCGCTCAGTCAGACAGACTGCTATATCAAATCATAGACTTAGTTATAATACACTGCTCAAAAAAATAAAGCGAACACTTAAACAACACAACACCAAGTCAATCACACTTCTGTGAAATCAAACTGTCCTCTTAGGAAGCAACACTGATTGACAATACATTTCACATGCTGTTGTGCAAATGGAATAGACAACAGGTGGAAATTATAGGCATTTAGCAAGACTCCCCCAATAAAGGAGTGGTTCTGCAGGTGGGGACCACAGACCACTTCTCAGTTCCTATGCTTCCTGGCTGATGTTTTGGTCACTTTTGAATTCTGGCTGTGCTTTCACCCTAAGGGTAGCATGAGACAGAGTCTACAACCCACAGAAGTGGCTCAGGTAGTGCAGCTCATCCATGATGGCACATCAATGCGAGATGTGGCAAGAAGGTTTGCTGTGTCTGTCAGCGGTGTCCAGAGCATGGAGGCTCTACCAGGAGACAGACCAGTACATCAGGAGACTTGGAGGAGGCCGTAGGAGGGCAACAACCCAGCAGCAGGACCGCTACCTCCGCCTTTGTGCAAGGAGGAGCAGGAGGAGCACTGCCAGAGCCCTGCAAAATGACCTCCAGCAGGCCACAAATGTGCATGTGTCTGCTCAAACGGTCAGAAACAGACTACATGAGGGTGGTATGAGGGCCCGATGTCCACAGGTGGGGGTTGTGCTTATAGCCCAACGCCGTGCAGGCCGTTTGGCATTTGCCAGAGAACACCAAGATTGGCAAATTCGCCACTTGCGCCCTGGGCTCTTCACAGATGAAAGCAGGTTCACACTGAGCACACGTGACAGTCTGGAGACGCCGTGGAGAACGTTCTGCTGCCTGAAACATCCTCCAGCATGACCGGTTTGGCGGTGGGTCAATCATGGTGTGGGGTGGCATTTCTTTGAGGGGCCGCACAGCCCTCCATGTGCTTGCCAGAGGTAGCCTGACTGCCATTAGGTACCGAGATGAGATCCTCAGACCCCTTGTGAGACCATATGCTGGTGTGGTTGGCCCTGGGTTCCTCCTAATGCAAGACAATGCTAGACCTCATGTGGCTGGAGTGTGTCAGCAGTTCCTGCAAGGGGAAGGCATTGATGCTATGGACTGGCCCGCCCGTTCCCCAGACCTGAATCCAATTGAGCACATCTCGGACATCATGTCTCGCTCCATCCACCAACGCCACGTTGCACCACAGACTGTCCAGGAGTTGACGGATGCTTTAGTCCAGGTCTGGAAGGAGATCCCTCAGGAGACCATCCGCCACCTCATCAGGAGCATGCCCAGGCGTTGTAGGGAGGTCATACAGGCACGTGGAGGCCACACACACTACTGAGCCTCATTTTGACTTGTTTTAAGGACATTACATCAAAGTTGGATCAGCCTGTAGTGTGGTTTTCCATTTTAAATTTGAGTGTGACTCCAAATCCAGACCTCCATGGGTTGATATTTGATTTCCATTGATAATTTGTGTGATTTTGTTGTCAGCACATTCAACTATATAAAGAAAAAAGTATTTAATAAGAATATTTCATTCATTCAGTTCTAGGATGTGTTATTTTAGTGTTCCCTTTACTTTTTTTGAGCAGTGTATAATAAACACAGAAATATGAGCTGTTGGTCATTAATATGGTCAATTCCAGAAACTATCATTTTGAAAACTAAATATTTATTATCTCGGTGAAATACGGAACCGTTCCGTATTTTATCGAACGGGTGGCTAACCTAAGTCTAAATATTGCTGTTACATTGCACAACCTTCAATGTTATGTCATAATTTTGTAAAATTCTGGCAAATTAGTTCGCAACGAGCCAGGCGGCCCAAATTGTTGCATATACCCTGACTCTGCTTACACTGAACGCAATAGAAGTGACACAATTTCACTTGGTTAATATTGCCTGTTAACATGAATTTATTTTAACTAAATATGCAGGTTTAAAAAAATATACTTCTGTGTATTGATTTTAAGAAAGGCATTGGTGTTTATGGTTAGGTACGTGCAGCGAGTGTGCTTTTTTCCCCCCCTTTTGGCGAATGCCGATTTGTTATGAACTTGAAATCGTCTCTAATTAATCGGCCATGCCAACTATTCGGTCAACCTCTAGTTGTCACACCATTGTTGATGACACTTTTTGGAGAAACCTGTCAAATGCTATCCTGTTTAAAAATAATATCAGTTCTGTCTGGCTGGTCTCCGTGGGTTTTGTTGCCATGTACTTTATTAGTGAATGATGAGTGTCAAAGTGGTTTTGACTGGGAATACTAAATGTATTGGCTTGGTCTCTGTCCCAGTGCTCCACACCATGCTCCACTCTGCCCCTCAGTCACACACAGAGACACTTTATACTGGACAATACAAAGAGGGAGGGGGACGAGAGGGAGAAAGGAAAATGGGAGGAGGGACAGAGAGAGTGGGAGAAGGCACTGGACAATACAGAGGAAGAGAGGGAGAAGGGGAGGAGCGACAGAGAGTGGGAGAGGGCACTGTACAATACAGAGGAAGAAAGGGAGGAGGGACAGAGAGAGTGGGAGAGGGCACTGGACAATACAGAGGAAGAGAGGGAGAAGGGGATGAGGGACAGAGAGAGCGGGAGAGGGCACTGGGCAATACAGAGGGAGAAGGGCAGGAGGGACAGAGAGAGTGGGAGAGGGCACTGGACAATACAGAGGAAGAGAGGGAGAAGGGGAGGAGGGACAGAGAGAGTGGGAGAGGGCACTGGACAATACAGAGGAAGAGAGGGAGAAGGGGAGGAGGGACAGAGAGAGTGGGAGAGGGCACTGGGCAATACAGAGGGAGAAGGGCAGGAGGGACAGAGAGAGTGGGAGAGGGCACTGGACAATACAGAGGAAGAGAGGGAGAAGGGGAGGAGGGACAGAGAGAGCGGGAGAGGGCACTGGGCAATACAGAGGGAGAAGGGCAGGAGGGACAGAGAGAGTGGGAGAGGGCACTGGACAATACAGAGGAAGAGAGGGAGAAGGGGAGGAGGGACAGAGAGAGTGGGAGAGGGCACTGGACAATACAGAGGAAGAGAGGGAGGAGGGACGGAGAGGGCACTGGACAATACAGAGGAAGAGGGCACTGGACAATACAGAGGAAGAGGGCACTGGACAATACAGAGGAAGAGGGCACTGGACAATACAGAGGAAGAGGGCACTGGACAATACAGAGAGGGAGGAGGGACAGAGTGGGAGAGGGCACTGGACAATACAGAGGAAGAGAGGGAGAAGGGGAGGAGGGACAGAGAGAGTGGGAGAGGGCACTGGGCAATACAGAGGAAGAGGGGGAGGAGGGACAGAGAGAGTGGGAGTGCACTGGACAATAGGGGGGGAGGAGGGACAGAGAGTGGGAGAGGGCACTGGACAATACAGAGAGGGAGGAGTGTGCAGTCTCTGAAGAGCTCCATTGAGGGACTTGCTCTGGTCACCGTGGTTACCGTAATAAGGAGCCTGGAGTGTTGTCATTCTGAGCACAGTCTCCCCTCTCTCTCTTTCGCACTCTCCATCTCTCTTTCTCTCATGTATGAATAAATAGTGTGTGTGTGTGTGTGTGTTGTCTGTCACATGTTGTGATGTTAACTGATACAGACAAACACTGTCTGGGAGAGAACATTCTATTCAGTGAGAGCTTTGTCTGCTTAGGCCTGTTTTAGAGAAGTGTGTGTAGAATGGGGGTGCAGCCAGAGGCCTAGATGACCAGATCACATATCAGGAAAAGGTCAAAGAGAAGGGGGAATGGGAGATGGGCAGAGAGGAGGATGAGATATGTAGAGCTGGGATAATAAAGAGGTGGAAAGGGAATGATTTTGAGAAAGAAAGATGATTGGGGGAGAGAGAGAAGTCTTTACATGTGTGCGCTTTGGCCAGGAGTGGAGAGGGAAGGAGAAGATGAAGGGGTATCTATGATAAATGTGACAAACGAAAGGAGTGGGAAAAGGAAAGACTGGGAGGACATGTGATGAGAAGTAGAGAGAGAGGAGGGGGGGAGGGACAAAGAGAGGGGGAGGGGCAGCTTTTCTCTCCCTGTCCTGGCAGTGCCAATGCCCCTCCCCCTTTTGAAATCTGTGTGCTCTGTGTGGGAGGTTATGTGAAGGGGAACAGCATATCTGCGCTGTCACACAAACACTGCCCTGCTCCATGTCATACAAAACACACACAAAGCCTTTCCCTGAGATTGAACCTTTTCCGGGTGGTGTATGTGTCTGAGAGATGATGGGTGGTGCTTCGTCGCGTGCCACTTAATATGCGTTTGTCTCCTGCTGTTTCTTTCTTCCCCGTTCCTCCTCCCTACCTCTCTTGTCCCCTCCCTCTTTAATTTGCTCCCTCTCTCCCTCCTTCGGTCTCTGAGTCACTGCACCATGTTGGATACAAAGAGCAGAGGACTCCAGCGTGACAGTAGCATGGGAGCTACCGCTACGCTACGCAGCAACACACTGACCCATTAATCATCCCGTATGGAAATGATATCGCTATGCTAATTTGGATAACGGCTATGCTAATTCGGGGGATAAATCAATATGGAAATGCTAATGTCGGCTAATTGTTGAGCGGTGTGGAAATGTTACGCAGCTGAGGAGCCTATCGCTAATCGTCAGTAATCAGGAGAGCTAAGCTGTCTGGGGGTTTGACTGCTAGCAGGACGGTGTGTATGCACACACACACACACACACACTTGCTCCCGTCCTATCGTTATTAATCTCAACTTTATCCTTTGAGGTGTGTGTAAGTAATAATGTGTGTGTTTTGTTACAAACAGATGTGTGTGTGTGTAGCAGATGTTACAGACGGTCTGTCTGTGACGTTGTGGACTTCGTTAGGATTCCTGCGGTGTTATTGAGAGAGTGACGCTCAGAACAGTCTCCTGTTCCTACTCCAACACTCATTAATGGCAATGAGAAGATGTCTGGATGATCAGCATGCTGTCACTATTAATGTGCTCAATAGGAGGAGAGCTGTGTTTCCCCACAGTAATAATAGCCATTTCAGTGTGTTTGTGAGTTAGGGTCAGAGGTGCTGTAGGTTCAGATGCTTCACTTTTGCTTGGGAGAGTCATGTTAGTAGCATGTGAGACACACCCACTTTCAGACAACACGTGTTGCTGTTGTCTCTCTCATGTCACGCTATCCAGATTACTCATATGTTGGTGTGTGTGTGTATTCTGACGACCTTTCCCAACTCCTGTCTCCAGGTTACAGACAATATACGGGCGTTTTGATGAAGCGTTGAATTCTGGGAACATGGCGCTCAGCCCCAGTCACGGTGAGTCTCTCTCTCCCTCGTTTTCATTGTTGCTTTTTTGTCTTTGTGCTGTTTGTCCCTCTTTGCCCCCCATGTTGGGCTAGTGCTATGGTCTGGCTGATCTCGTGGCTGTCTGAAGGTCCAATAGGATTACTTGTCTAATCTCTCAGGAGTTTCGTCTCCAGACATCAGATATCTGGTGTCTGGTTGGACCAAATCCCTGCCTAGCAACACAAGAACTGCTGCTGTTACCAGGCAGTTGGAATGTTTTTTTGGTTGTAAAGTTGTAGTTAGGTTTAAGGTTGTAGTTTGGTCGTAAAGTTGTGCTTTTGTTGTATATTTGTAGTTTGGTTATATATATTTAAGTAATAAAGCACGAGGGGGTGTGATATATGGCCAATATACCACAGCTAAGGGCTGTTCTTATGTACGATACAACACGGAGTGCTTGGTTACAGCCCTTAGCCGTGGTATATTGGCCATATATCACAAACCCTTGAGGTGCCTTATTGCTGTTATAAACTGGTTACCAACGCAATTACAACAGTACAAATATTTGCTTTGCCATACCCATGGTGTACGGTCAGATATACCAAGGCTTTCAGCCAATCAGCATTCAGGGCTCAAACCATCCAGTTTCTAATTGTAGTGTGGTTGTATAGTGGTAGTGTGGTTGTATAGTGGTAGTGTGGTTGTATAGTGGTAGTGTGGTTGTATAGTGGTTGTATAGTGGTAGTGTGGTTGTGTAGTGGTAGTGTGGTTGTATAGTAGTGGTAGTGTGGTTGTATAGTAGTGGTAGTGTGGTTGTATAGTGGTGGTAGTGTGGTTGTATAGTGGTGGTAGTGTGGTTGTATAGTGGTGGTAGTGTGGTTGTATAGTGGTGGTAGTGTGGTTGTATAGTGGTGGTAGTGTGGTTGTATAGTGGTGGTAGTGTGGTTGTATAGTGGTGGTAGTGTGGTGGTTTAGTGGTAGTGTGGTGGTTTAGTGGTAGTGTGGTGGTTTAGTGGTAGTGTGGTTGTTTAGTGGTAGTGTGGTTGTTTAGTGGTAGTGTGGTGGTAGTGTGGTGGTAGTGTGGTTGTATAGTGGTGGTAGTGTGGTTGTTTAGTGGTAGTGTGGTGGTAGTGTGGTTGTATAGTGGTGGTGGTAGTGTGGTTGTATAGTGGTGGTGTGGTTAATTTGGTTTTGACATTGGAATTTGGTTGTAGAGTTGTTGCTTTTTTGTTTATAAAGATTTGCAGTTGCCTACAATTTGCCTTGTTGTATTGTACAGTTTTTTTTGTGGAGTTTGGATGTAAAGTTGTAGTTTTCAGTTGTCTACAGTTTGTATTGTATTTGTTGTACTGTAATTTGTCTGTTCCTTAGTCAGTATCTCTAAACGCAGTCTGTTGAGGTACTTTTATCCTGAGGGGATCACAGAGGGGGTTAACACATGGGGGGGGGGGGGTCAGGTTGCTATGATACCATGTACAATGGCAGCATGGGGTGGTTAGGTTTAACCCTTGCACTCCCAGGGGTTTCAGTTCGGATCTCTTCAGAGAGGGCAGTGAGCTTTGGGCTCGTAGTCCACTTGCAGAAACACTGGAAGGTCAGTCCTAGCTCTTGTTCTGTTCCATTCTGATGTGGACTCTGATTCCCCCCCAAACAGTAAACCCAAAGCTCCAACCAGAGGACAGAACATACGATATCAGTCACACACACACACACCATCAGCCAAACACAGCACACACATTTAGAACACAGTAAAGGAAGAGGAAGCCAGACTGCATTGTCAGGGATGAAGAGCACACAAACACACTGACTGTGGGGCTGTTATTATTCTGAAGGCTCAACACAGCTGTTGCTGGGAGGCACAGGGGGAGCCACAGAGGGAAGGGGAAAGAGGGAGGCGAGAGCGAGGGATGGAGGTAAGGGGAAGAGAGAGAGAGAGATCTGCAGTTGTACAAGCCAGAGCTGTGCCTGTCACTGCTTTCCCTGATTCATCATGACAGAGGGAACGAGAGAGAGCAAGCAAATGAAGGAAAACTGAAAAGAGAGGAGAGAATTTCTCTACACACTTATTATGTCTGTCGGAGGCGAGGGATACAGTGAGTGTGTGTGTGTAATCTTTGGCTCTGGAGTGAAATCCGTTTAGGGAGTTACTCTGAGTTCCTTAAAATGTCTGGGGATAGTTTGAGTGTATGTGAGTGGGATTGAGTACTTTGTCCCTCCCTACTCCCTCTTCTCTCCTAACTCTCTCTCTCCCTCACTACTCCCTCTTCTCTCCTAACTCTCTCTCTCCCTCACTACTCCCTCTTCTCTCCCAACTCTCTCTCTCCCTCCCTACTCCCTCTTCTCTCCCAACTCTCTCCAGTAGTTTGTAGGTCAGGTGTGTGTAGGTAGGACACTGGGTGTCTTTGGTGAGAGAGAGGTTTTATTTAAGACTGTTAGACTTTGGGACTGAAACTCACATTTAAGGTGTGTGTGTGAGAGAGGGTAATGTGTCACTGCTGCTGGCTTCTCTCTGTGCCTCACTGAAATGTAAGAACACACACACTACGCAGTAGTCCTAGTAGCCCAGAGTAATTGAGTGCACTGCAAACTGACCCTCAGTAGCTTCCATCAGCTGCTTAGTGGTGCATTGTTGACACACACACACACACACACACACACACACACACACACACACACACACACACACACACACACACACACACAAGCTCATTCTGCCTCAATGCCTCTCTGTCTCTGCAGAGGATAGTGTGACCCCGTTTCCAGGGTAGCCTGTTTCCACGGTTACGCTGCCATTTTTTCATTATGGTCTATCCCTATTCTTGACCTGGAAATGGAACGGTTCAGTGTCTGTGCTGCTCGTCTCCTTGTTTCCTATCCTCATCTCCGTGTTCCATCACCTTGTCTCCTTGTTTCATCTACTTGTTCAATTTGCTTCTTTCCTCTCATCTCTTATTTCATTATATTACATCATGTCATTGCATCCTTGTTTCCTCGCCATCTCCTTGTTTCATATCCTAGTCTCATCTCCTTATCTCCTTGTCTCCTAGTCTCACAGATTTCTATCGTATTGCGTCCATCTCCGAAAAGAAGACAACCAAGGAGAATCATCCTTCGTCATAGTACTGTATTTAAACATACTGTTATGGCAATTTAGGGCAGTATTGCTATCAAGGCATGTCCGGCTCCATGTTGGGTATTTATTGATGTCCTCGTCACATACTATGTATTGGCTGTTCATATGTGGAACTGTGTTGGCATGTTTAGTCAGTTGGCTTGTGTGGATTGGATCTGTGTCTGTGTCACACGGGCCTGACTCCTGCCCGGCCGTGAAAACATGTTTATAACGTGTGCTTCTGCAGCTTAGAACAGATTACCATACACACACACATGTGATGTTGGTACAGAAGTTTGTGTGTTGTGTTCCTAGCTAGCTAACATTCTAGTTTCCAAAAGAAAGTTCGCTAGTTCGAATCCCCGAGCTGACAGTGAAAAATCTGTCTGTGTCCTTGATCAAGGCACTCAACCCTAATTGCTCCTGGGTATAAGTTGATGGCGGACCCTGGCCTTGACCCCACTCTCCGAGGGTGTCTCAGGGAGAGTTGGGATAGGCAAAAAAACATTTCCAATTCACAAGTGTGTACTACTACAATTAGAGTGTAGTAATACAATTAGTACATGAGGGAAATAGGGCACATATGAACACACTGCCGTGTGCAGTCAGAGCTCTGTCTCTAGTTCAGTGTGAGTGATATCGCAACTGTCAGTCTTCCTTTCCTTCCTTTGTTTTTGTTGTTTCACAGATAAAGGCTAGTGCTGCCCCCCTGTGGACACAAACACATTTTTGCAGAGCATTGACAGCATGCCTGTGTTTTGTGTGTCTGTGAAATGGTTGTGTGTGTGGTCTTGTTCTTCTATTCTAGTGGGTACCTAAAATCCCCCCCACCCCACACACACACACAAGGATTTTCGGTACACAAGGATAGTAAAACAATATTCTCCCTCGTGACTACATTTCTCACTTCCCCATGAGGACAAAGGCTATTTTAAGCTTTAGAGTTACAATTAGGGTTAGGGGTTAAGTTAGTGAAAATAGGATTTTGAATGGAAATATATTTTGTGTGTGTACTCGCATGTAGTTACAATGCTCCACCAAATTTGTGTTGCTTGCTGGGTGGTTTTGTTACGGATGTATTTTTTGGCTGTGTGTGTGACGTTCTCAGATTGTTTCCCCTCTTCCCTGCATGGGAATGACTGGGATCATTTTCACCTGTATTAGGTATTGGAGAGTGTGTTTGCCTCTGCACGTTTAGTTTGTGTATCTGAAACCCAAACATTTTTTTTTTTGATTGGGGACTGGGGAGTGTGTATACTTTCTCTTAAAATGGTTTTAGCTCTGCCTGTAGCAGCAAGTAGATATGTGGATTATAACTGAGCATATCACCTCACTCACATTCTACACTGAGTGTATGAAACATTAGGAACACCTGCTCTTTCCATGACAAATCAAATGTTATTAGTCAAATGCGCCGAATACAACAGGTGTAGACTTTATTCATCTGTTATTTTACCAGGTAAGTTGACTGAGAACACGTTCTCATTTACAGCAACGACCTGGGGAATAGTTACAGGGGAGAGGAGGGGGATGAATGAGACAATTGTAAACTGGGGATTATTAGGTGATGGTGTGAGGGCCAGATTGGGAATTTAGCCAGGACACCGGGGTTAACACCACTACTCTTATGATAAGTGCCATGGGATCTTTAATGACCTCAGAGAGTCAGGACACCTGTTTAACGTCCAATCCGAAAGACGGCACCATACACAGGGCAGTGTCCCCAATCACTGCCCTCGGGCATTGGGATATTTATTTTTTTTAGACCAGAGGAAAGAGTGCCTCCTACTGGCCCTCCAACACCACTTCCAGCAGCATCTGGTCTCCCATCCAGGAACTGACCAGTACCAAGGTGTAGACCTGAGAGTGAAATGCTTACTAACCAACAATACAGTTTATATGAATATATAAATATGAATAAGAAATTAAAGGAACAAGTAATTAAAGAGCAGTAGTAAAATAACAATAGCGAGACTATATACAGGGGTACCGGTACAGAGTCAATGGTAGGGGGCACCGGTTAGTTGAGGTAATATGTACATGTAGGTAGAGTTATTGAAGTGACTATGCATAGATAAAAACAGAGAGTAGCAGTGGCGTGAAAGAGGGGGTGGGCAATGCAAATAGTCTGGTTAGCCATTTGATTAAATGCTTAGGAGTCTTATGGTTTGGGGGTAGAAGCTGTTTAGAAGCCTATTGGACCTAGACTTGGCCCTCCGGTACCTCTTACCGTGCGGTAGCAGAGAGAACATTCTATGACTGGGGTGGCTGGAGACTTTGACCATTTTTAAGGCCTTCCTCTGACACCGCCTGGTATAGAGGTCATGGATGGCAGGAAGCTTGGCCCCAGTGGTGTACTGGGCCGTACGCACTACCCTCTGTAGTGCCTTGCGGTCGGAGGCCGAGCAGTTGCCATTCCAGACGGTGATGCTACCAGGATGCTCTCTGGTGCAGCTGTAGAACCGTTTGAGCATCCGTTTTGTCACTAAAGCACCTTATACCACCCACCACTGCAACTTGTATGCTCTAGTCGGCTGGCCCTCGCTACATATTCGTCGCCAGACCCACTGGTTCCAGGTCATCTACAAGTCCATGCTAGGTAAAGCTCCGCCTTATCTCAGTTCACTGGTCACGATGGCAACACCCACCCGTAGCACGGGCTCCAGCAGGTGTATCTCACTGATCATCCCTAAAGCCAACACCTCATTTGGCCGCCTTTCGTTTCAGTTCTCTGCTGCTTGTGACTGGAACGAATTGCAAAAATCGCTGAAGTTGGAGACTTTTATCTCCCTCACCAACTTCAAACATCTGCTATCTGAGCAGCAAACCGATCCCTGCAGCTGTACATAGTCTTATCGGTAAATAGCCCACCCAATTATACCTACCTCATCCCCATACTGTTTTTAATTATTTACTTTTCTGCTCTTTTGCACACCAATATCTCTACCTGTACATGACCATCTGATCATTTATCACTCCAGTGTTAATCTGCAAAATTGTAATTATTTGCCTACCTCCTCATGCCTTTTGCACACAATGTATATAGACTCTCTTTTTTTCTACTGTGTTATTGACTTGTTTAATGTTTACTCCATGTGTAACTCTGTGTTGTCTGTTCACACTGCTATGCTTTGTCTTGGCCAGGTCGCAGTTGTAAATGAGAACTTGTTCTCAACTAGCCGACCTGGTTAAATAAAGGTGAAATAAATAAATAAAAGCATCTGAGGACCCATTGCAAGTCTTTTACGTCTCCTGAGGGGGAATAGGTTTTGTTGTGACCTCTTCACGACTGTCTTGGTGTGCTTGGACCATGTTAGTTTGTTGTTGATTTGGACACCAAGAACTTGAAGCTCTCAACCTGCTCCACTACAGCCCCGTCGATGAGAATGGGGACGTGCTCGGCCCTCCTTTTCCTGTAGTCCACAATAATCTACTTTGTCTTGATCACGTTGAAGGAGAGGTTGTTGTTCTGGCACTACACGGCCAGGTCTCTGACCTCCTCCCTATAGGCTGTCTCGTCATTGTCGGTGATCAGGCCTACCACTGTTGTGTCATCGTTAAACTTAATGATGGTGTTGGCCGTGCAGTTATGAGTGAACAGGGAGTACAGGAGGGGACTGAGCACACACCCCTGAGGGGCGTTGTTACCTATCCTTACCACCTGGGGGCGGCCCATCGGAAGTCCAGGATCCAGTTGGAGGGAGGTGTTTAGTCCCAGGGTCCTTAGCTTAGTGTTGAGCTTTTGAGGGCAATATGGTGTTGAACGCTGAGCTGTCGTCAATGAATAGCATTCTCACATAGGTGTTCCTTTTTCTCCAGGTGGGAAAGGGCAGTGTGGAGTGCAATAGAGATTGCATCATCTGTGGATCTGTTGGTGCAGTATGCACATTGGAGTGGATCTAGGGTTTCTGGGATAATGGTGTTGATGTGAACCATGACCAGCCTTTCAAAGCACTTCGTGGCTACAGACGTGAGTGCTACGGGTCGGTAGTCATTTAGGCAGGTTACCTTCGCTTCCTTGGGAATAAGGACTATGGTGGTCTGCTTAAAACATTGGTTTTACAGATTCTAACGGGGAGAGGTTGAAAATGTCAGTGAAGACACTTGCCAGTTGGTCAGCGCATGCTCGCAGTACGCGTCCTGGTAATCTGTCTGACCCTGTGGCCTTGTGAATTTTGACTTGTTTTAAAGGCCTTACTCACATCGACTGCGGAGAGCGTGATCACACAGTCGTCTGGAACAGCTGGTGCTATCATGCTATTTGCATCGAAGCGAGCATAGAAGTGATTTAGCTCGTCTGGTAGGCTTGTGTCACTGGGCAGCTCTCGGCTGTGCTTCCCTTTGTAGTCTGTAATGGTTTGCAAACCCTGCCACATCCGACGAGCGTCTGTGCCGGTGTAATATGATTCAATCTTAGTCCTGTACTGACGCTTTTCCTTGTTTGATGTTTTGTCAGAGGGCATAGCGGGATTTCTTATAAGCTTTAGGGTTAGAGTCCCGCTCCTTGAAAGCGGCTGCTCTAGCCTTTAGCTCAGTGCGGATGTTGCCTGTAATCCATGGCTTCTGGTTGGGGTATGTGCGTACGGTCGCTGTGGGGACGACGTCATCGATGCACTTATTAATGAAGCCATTGACTGATGTGGTGGACTCCTCAAAGCCATTGGAGGAATCACAGAACATATTCCAGTCTCTGCTGGTATGTAGCTTAGCATCTTAGCAATCATGTAGCTTAGCATCTGCTTCATCTGACAACATTTTCATTGATCTTGTCACCGGTGCTTCTTGCTTTAATTTTTGCTTGTAAGCAGGAATCCGGAGGATAGTTTCTGTCAGATTTGCCAAATGGAGGGTGAGGGAGAGCTTGGTACGCGTCTCTGTGTGTGGAGTAAAGGTGGTTTAAAGTCCCCGGCCACTTGGCGCGCTGCCTCTGGATGAGTGTTTTCCTGTTTACTTATAGCGGAATACAGCTCATTCAGTGTGGTCTTAGTGCCAGCATCAGTCTGTGGTGCTATGTAGATGGCTACAAAAAATACAGATGTAAACATAGCTTTCACCTGGTCAGTCTATGATCCCGTATTAATGTCACCTGTTAAATCCACTTCAATCAGTGTAGATGAAAGGGAGACAGGTTAAAGAAGGATTTTTAAGCCTTGAGACAATTGAGACATGGGATTGTGTATGTCTACCATTCAGAGGGTGAATGGGCAAGACAAACAATTTGAACAGGGCTTGAATGTCAGTTGCCTCAGTTGGTAGAGCATCGCGCTTGCAACGCCAGGGTTGTGGGTTCGATTCCCACGGAGGACCAGTATGAAAAAAGTATCCTCTCACTACAGTAGGTCGCTCTGGATAAGAGTGTCTGCTAAATTTGTATTTTTATATATATATATATTTTTGAAACCTTATTTAACTAAGCAAGTCAGTGCAAATTCTTATTTACAGTGATGGCCTAGGAACAGTGGGTTAACTGCCTTGTTCAGGGGCAGAATGACAGATTTTGACCTTGGCAGCTCAGGGATTCGATCCACCAACCTTTTGGTTACTGGCCCAATGCTCTGACCGCTAGGCTACCTGCTGCTCCAATGACTGAAATGTAAATGTAAACTGCAACGCTGCTGGTGTTTTCAAACTTAAGTTTACCCGTGTGTATCAAGAATGGTCCACCACATCCAGCCAACTATGGGGAATTTTTGGAGTCAACATGAACCAGCCTCCCTGTGGAACACTATCGACACCTTGTAGAGTCCATGCCCTGACGAATTCAGGCTGCTCTGAGGGCAAAAGGTGCAACTCAATATTAGGAAGGTGTTCCTAATATTTATACACTCAGTGTCTATCAGGGGTCAAAATTAATTTGCTGCCCAGAAACATGTCAGTTATTGGAAAATATATAGTTTATATAGTATTTTTTAAATTTTTTTAAACAAACAATGTAAACCCCAAAAGGTCATTTATTTTGCGTGCCGGATGCAGCCTGTGTGTTGTCGTTGGCCTACCCCTGCTCTCTCTCATCCTTCATGTCATTTCATTCTCTACTTTTCTGTCTCTTGGCCTCTGCCTTTCTTACCTTCTGTCTATTTGACTCAAAAATGGAGGGCATACCTTACAGCCGTATCCATGGCAACACTCCTCAGTGGAGTGTGTGTGTGCGCCCACCTTGTTGCGTGCTATGGGGGGTTTTGTTGATGTGACAGGGCTGTGATTTTAATTCTGATTCTCACATTAAAGAGATTCTCCGGTATTTTTGTATACTTTTTTGCCAGTAGTTCTAAAAGTAGCACTCCCGAGCCAAAAGCGGTCCCCTAAAGTTGCATACTACATCACTATACCACACGGTCAAAATTATGTGGACACCTGTTTGTTGAACATCTCATTCCAAAATCATGGGCATTAATATGGAGTTGGTCCCCCCTTTTCTGCTATAACAGACTCCACTCTTCCAGGAAGGCTTTCCACTAGATGTTGGAACATTGCTGCGGGGACTTGCTTCCATTCAGCCACTAGAGCATTAGTGAGGTCAGGCACTGATGTTGGGTGATTTAGACCTGGCTCGCAGTTGGCGTTCCAATTCATCCCAAAGGTGTTCTGTCGAGTTGAGGTTAGGGCTCTGTGCAGGCCAGTCAAGTTCTTCCACACCGATCTCTACAAACAATTTCTGTATGGCCCTCACTTTGTGCACAGGGGCATTGTCATGCTGAAACAGGTGAGGGCCTTCCCCAAACTGTTGCCTCAAAGTTGGAAGCACAGAATCATCTGGAATGTCATTGTATGCTGTAGCGTTTAGATTTCCCTTCACTGGAACTAAGTGGCTTAGCCCGAATCATGAAAAACAGCCCCAGACCATTATTCCTCCTCCAACAAACTTTACAGTTGACACTAGAGCATTGGGGCAGGTAGCATTCTCCTGACATCCACCAAATCCAGATGTATCTGTCAGACTGACCGATGTTAGAGTGATCCATCACTCCAGAGAACACGTTTCCACTGCCCCATAGTCCAATGAAGCTCCCAACGAACAGTTCTTGTGCTGACGTTGCTTCCAGAGGCAGTTTGGAACACGCTTCAGCATTCGGGAGTCCCCTTTTGTGAGCTTGTGTGGCCTACCACATCATGGCTGAGCTGTTGTTGCTCCTAGAAGTTTCCACTTCACAATAACGGCACTTACAGTTGACTGGGGCAGCTCTAGCAGGGCAGAAATGTAACAAACTAACATGTTTGAAAAGTGGCATCCTATGACGGTGTCATGTTGAAAGTCAATGAGCTCTTCAGTAAGGCCATTCTACTGCCAATGTTTGTCTATGGAGATTGCATGGCGGTGTAATTGAGTTTTATACACCTGTCAGCAATGAGTGTGGCAGAAAAAGCTGAATCCACTAATTTGAAGCTGTGTCAACATACTTTTGGCCATGTAGTACCACGTCATTGCTCTCTCTCTCTTTCTCTGCTGTGTCCACTGAGCCATTGGTCCCGCCCAGCAACTTCATTGGATAACGCTGAGCAGGCCCTTCTAGCTGTCACTCAAATGCAAGGAGAGGAAACTCATTGGCTAGAACTCAAATTGCTAGGGGGCTGGCCCACGTGGGGGGGAAATGTAGGGAAACTGGTGTGGCACAGCTTCAAGAAAAACAGTTGCTTCAAACTAGGGATTTCATGGCTAATTGAGTAATTCTGCTCATAGATTATGCATTTAAGAAATACTCATTGACACATCCTGCCCAAAGCGAGAGGTTTAAAAAATAAATAAAAAATAAAAAAACTTTATCAGTCTCTAAAGTACCGTGTCTTTAAGGTTTACATATTGACACCAAACCTCTATTCCCATTTCTCCCTGCCCAGTGCTGATTCCCTGGTCTGCCCATCCCCTCACTTTAAAAGCCTTGGATTGGTGTAAGCATGAGGGAAATTCCACCATAGCTACTGTAGCGTGACTCAATCTACCAAGAGAGGATAGAGAAAGCTCTAATAGATAGACAGACCCACGTGTGCAGTGGTTCCTCAATTAAAAGTTTCAAGGTTATACCACAGCACATTGAAGTAAATTGTGGTATAGTACCTTGCATTGCGTCACTGGGTCATTGCACCAGACCACCGCAAGGGGGAGTTGGACCTCTGATAAGGCTTTTGGATTTAGTGTCTGGGTACCAACACTTTACACCAATGTCTCTCTCCTCGCTGAATGAGTGACATCAATGAATGGACGATAGAAACCAGATAGAAACGGATCATTTTGCTGATCATTCAAATTCAATCGTGAATTATGAGGATGAAGAAGAGGGTGATTGAATTAAGAACAATAGTGTAAGAATTGTTCTTCCTCTGTCCCGCATGCACAACCACACCTGAAAAAATACCATATTTTTTTGTTTCTCCTTTGTCAGAAGAAGCTGTAACTGGACTGTAGCCTATTACATCCATATCATAAAACCCATTTATGGTTGATCCGGAAAAAGTGTCCGAAGGCTCCGTATGGAGGGTGTGACGCAATTGCGGAGCCTCCAGATGCATGCAGACGCCAAATTGAGCTACGTACTGCATCATCGTGCGCATCCCACATTTGTTAACAAAGCGGAGGGCTCTGAATGGTTGATGGTAGGTGAGGGCGGGAGGTCCTGTATAAACACAAACTCACTTCCTTCACAACAACTCTGCACTGCTCTGTGAAGTGCAAGAGGTATGAATGCCGTGACTTCTGCAAAGATTTCACTGTAAATGCTGCACAGCCACGGCAGACGTCGGATTGACCATTCAGCACCTTTAACTTTTGTTACACTAATATTTTTTATTGTAAGAGAAATGGATATGTTCTGCTACTAAGCACAGAGAAATTATAACAGAATACAATAGAATACATCCACTCAAGTTTCTTCAACTGTCTTCTGACTGTGAGTAGAGCAATGTTGATGCCGTGATGCCAGCAGATTCCTGATGGCCTTTGCCGATCGCTTTTCTTCTTCCATCAGTGACTCTTGGTTGAATAGTCTCACTGGAAATGGAATACAACGTAAAAATGTGCAGCAAACAGTTAAGACCAGCAATAGATTTCGTCTTTACATAGCAAGGCCACATTGGGGGAGTGCCAGACCGCTTTAACGGATAGTCACGTGTTGAAGGAGGCGAGGGACGAGGTGATGGAGGCACAATCCAGCCAGGCACACCTGTGAACTCTGGAACGCCACCTGCAACAGGCAGAGGCAACAACCGTGGCCGGTTTGGTAGATCTGAAATTGGTCACAGTTTACGCCTTGATTAAAGCCATTAAATTGGACAATAACCAGCCGAAACTCTCATAATAGCTGACTTACATGAGAAAATTCCCCAATTTCTGTTTCTTTGTGTCTACAAAAACAACAACATTTGTTAAATGTGCTGCATGGTAAATCTGAAGTCTGCACTGGCCGGTGAGACGCCCTCTGCCGAAGTCAGGGCATTCACACTTCCTGCGCCTCATGTAGCTGCCTGCTGAGCAGACCTGTTGTCAAGGAAGTGAGTTTGTGTTTATACAGGACCTCCCGCCCCCACCTACCATCAACCAATCATGTCAATACAGAGCTTTACGGAGCCCTACCCATTGTTACAACATTTGGGAGGTGCACAGCAATGCGGTATGGAGCTCGATTTTCCTTTCCACCATTAATTAAGCTAAAATATCAGGAATAAATTGTAAATATAAAGGCAAGGATACGCTTATTTTCATAAAGATAATGGAATAGCCTACATAATCTCAAACCGCTACAGTCAGTTGTGTTATTGGGTTGGTTCCTGATGGTTTTGTCTCACTGCTCTTCTCCCCAGAGGATACGTCTCTCCAGGTTGTCATGGCAACAGCCTGAACAGTGCTACCGTGAATGATCCCTCCCTCTTTTCCTTTTCTCGCTCCTCTCTCTCTCCTTTCTATTCCTCCCTTTTCTCTCTCTACAAATATTTCTCTGTCCTCCATCTTGCTCTCCCTCATTTTCACTCTAAAGCTCCCTTTCCCCATCTCTCTTCGCTGGCGCGCGCTCTCGCTCGCGCTTTCTCTCTTGCTCTCTCGCGCTCTCTTGCGCTCTCTCTCTTTCTCGCGCTCTCTCTTTCTCACTCTCTCACTCGCTCTCTCGCTCTCTCTCTCTCTCGCGCTCTCTCGTCTTTGCTCCTCCGTCCTTGACAGAGATTCGCCCTCCTAAGGGGGCTGTGTCACTGTTAAAGCACCGCTGTAAGCGCCTTTAGCAAATGATTAGCATCATCAGGCAGCTTTATTTATTTGAATGTACAAAAAAAATTGGGAGTAGATCAACTTTAATATTATCGGTTGTATCAATGTAATTGTTTGCATGATTTCTAATTCAACTTTCTTTTTTATTTAAACATTTACATCCCTACACTAATTGGAGTAAACAAATGGACAACATTACTTCTAACAGATATTTTGCTCATATCTATAGTACCTGTAGTTAAATAATTATACATTCCTAATTGGATATTCATCCACATTGACCGCCTATCCACCATTCATTCTGATGTTAACTCCAACCCCCCACAATGTCCACAGATTAACCCATCTTTCCCAGTATAATGCCATTATGCTATTTTCTATTGCAATGCATCAAGCAGAAACTCAATGTGATGTATATTAACTTTGAGTCTGTCTCCCAATCTAGACTCATTAAACACCAGTTGACTGGTTGTTACCACTTGAAATGGATAACACCCTAAATTCTATAGCTGTGTGCATTTACTGGCTGGGATATTTCATCCACAGTCCATCACTCAAACAATTTTGGAGACAAATACTTTTTTAAAGAAAGGGTTATAGAAAAGGGTTAATATAGTTGTCATAGCGGTGTAATAAGGGTTAATATAGTTGTCATAAGGGTTGTTGCAGTGTCTCTACATCTTCTCTCATTAAGTGTTAGGTCACCGAACCCTGACCTCTAATCCCAACTCCCTAACACATTCCGACCTGAGATGGAACTGCGATTGAGGATGTGTTTGTGGGTGGAGCCTCTACGCACACTCAAAAAGCAGGTTTCAGCTGGAGGGATGTGATCCTCCCCACTCCTCCTCTCAGCCCTGATCTGTCCATCTCTACACCTCCACAGCCACTATGGCCCACTCAGCCTTTGTTCTCTCTGTGTGTGTGTGTGTGTGTGTGTGTGTGATGGATATGTGAAATATGATTAGACACTGTAAAGTGTGTGTGTTAAGCTGTCAATGCTGCGGTGTGTGTTTGGGTATGTATGTCGATGGTAAGGAGTTTAGCTGCTGTGAGGGAGGCTAGAGAAACCCAATTAATATTCTGGGGGCGTCACACACACTCTCCTTCCTCCTCACTGGCTGCTACACCATGATGTCATCTCTGCACTGATTGGCTACCTGGCCACAGAGGGAAGGAGGGGAGAAGAGCTATCGAGCGAATGAGAGATGGAGAGAGAGGGAGGAGAGAGAAAATGCCGGCAGTGGTGTGGGTGGAGGGTTTTTCGGATGGCAGTTAAGGTTTGTGTATCTAGACCTGTTTTGAGGGGTGTGTGTGTTGGGGTACTGGTCTGAGAAGAGGGGGGCGCCATAAAACCACGCCCTCCTGGAGGCATGAGGCGCCTCATCTGCAAACGCATCTGTGACTGTGAGTGCAGGGCTGGGCCCACCGTGTGTGTGTTTCTGCTTCTGCAGGAGCATAAATTAGAGCTGCTTTTAGCTGGTGTACCGCTGTGTGAATGAGGGTTGGTTGTGTTTGTTGGTGTGTGCATGATCCGCATGCATGTAGTCTGTTGGTGTGTGTCCGTCTTCCCTGACATTGTGTGCGTCTGTGTGTTGGGGTGTAGGGTGGTGGCTTTGGCGCATTTCTCGGCCCTGTGCGGTGGTTGTCAAAGCGACTGAGTGTGTCTGCGTTTCTCTGCCAGCGCTTTCATCTCTGCTGCACGGCTAGAGGTGTGTTTGGAGGGGGCTCTAATAACACACAGGGTGATGCTTTGAGGCACATGGAGGTGTCTCTCCCATGCTGTGGTTTGCTGGTGTGTGTTTTGGTGTGAATGTATCTGTTGTATGCCATCATGATCTCAGGGTCTATCAGCTAGAAAACGTTTTCTGTTAGTGATTATTGTGTAGTCGGTCAGTGTGTGTTTGTGTATTGCCTGCATTAGCTACTTTCCCTGCAGCCAGTGGCCTCTGTTTCTGTCATTACTATTGATCACTGATCAGCACTGACTTTGCTATTTTCTTCAGCCAAGACCTTTCCTCCTTCTCTCCTCCTCTTTCCACTCCTCCTCTCCCTCTCTCTCCTCTTTCTACTACTTCTCTCTCCTCTCCTCCTCCTTTCACTAACTCCTTTAATAACAGAAGGGTGAAATAATAAAATGTCAAATATGTATGATAACAATGTTACTACAGTATTATGATGTATGACCACAATGTTACTACAGTATTATGATTAGAGGTCGACCGATTAATCGGAATGGCCGATTACAAGTTTTCATAACAATCGGAAATCGGTATTTTTGGGCGTCGATTTGCCAAGTTTTATTTTATTATATATATATATATATATATAAAATACCTTTTATTTAACTAGGCAAGTCAGTTTAGAACACAATCTTATTTTCAATGACGGCCTAGGGGTTAACTGCCTTGTTCAGGGGCAGAAGGACAGATTTTCACCTCGTCAGCTCGAGGGATTCCAATCTTGCACCTTACAGTTAACTAGTCCAACGCAATAACGACCTGCCTCTCTCTCGTTGCACTCCACAAGCAGACTGCCTGTTAAGCGAATGCAGTAAGCCAAGGTAAGTTGCTAGCTAGCATTAAACGTATCTTATAAAAAAACAATCAATCATAATCACTAGTTAACTACACATGGTTGATGATATTACTAGATATTATCTAGTGTGTCCTGCGTTGCATATAATCTGACTGAGCATACAAGTATCTGACTGAGTGGTGGTAGGCAGAAGCAGGCGCGTGAACATGAATTCAAACAGCACTTTCGTGCGTTTTGCCAGCAGCTCTTTGTTGTGCATCAAGCATTGCGCTGTTTATGACTTCAAACCTATCAACTCCCGAGATGAGGCTGGTGTAACCGAAGTGAAATGGCGAGCTAGTTAGCGCGCGCTAACTAGAGGGACGGAAGCTATACTGTTACACTGGCAATACTAAAGTGCCTATAAGAACATCCAATAGTCAAAGGTTAATGAAATACAAATGGTATAGAGGGAAATAGTCCTATAATTCCTATAATAACTACAACCTAAGACTTCTTACCTGGGAATATTGAAGACTCATGTTAAAAGGAACCACCAGCTTTCATATATTATTTATTTTACCTTTATTTAACTAGGCGAGTCAGTTAAGAACAAATTCTTATTTTCAATGACGGCCTAGGAACAGTGGGTTAACTGCCTGTTTAGGGGCAGATCGACAGATTGGCACCTTGTCAGCTCGGGGATTTGAACTTGCAACCTTCCGGTTACTAGTCCAACGCTCTAACCATGTTCTGAGCAAGGAACTGAAACGTTAGCTTTCTTACAAGCACATATTGCACTTTTACTTTCTTCATGTTTCATTATTTACTTGAGGCTAAATTGAGGCTAAATTGATTTTATTGATGTATTATATTAAGTTAAAATAAGTGTTCATTCAGTATTGTTGTAATTGTCATTATTAAAAATAAAATAAAAAAATTGGCCGATTTTAATTGGTATCGGCTTTTTTGTTCCTCCAATAATCGGTATCGGCGTTGAAAAATCATAATCGGTCGACCTCTAATTATGATATATGACCACAATGTTACGACAGTATTATGATGTATGACCACAATGTTACGACAGTATTATGATGTATGACCACAATGTTACGACAGTATTATGATGTATGACCACAATGTTACGACAGTATTATGAATGATTCTCTCTCTCAGACCATAGTTTTGAGGATGATGTGGACAGTACAGATGGGAGCCGTGCTCAGGCTGCATTCAAAGTCCCCAAAATCCCCAAGAAGCCTGCAGAGTCCTCTACTGCACGCAGACCCAGCGCTACAGGACCCAAGATCGGAGGTAAGAGTCCAGCTCCTATTCAACACCAATCTGGTCTGCTCACCTCTTAGAAGCATCTGTTGATAATTCATTGCGTGTTATGTAACCCAGGAGTAATAACAGTTGAATTAAAAAAGAGACATTTGCAAATAAAGTTCCTTCGATTGATTTCATATCATTAGTCTCATTGGCTAGATGGCCTGAAGGGGACTGCTGAGACGTCTGGTATAAAATCCAAACATTATTAATCACATTATATCCCCTGCTCCTGGGCTGGGTAAGGAGCCTCGGCTCATATAGGAGCAGGAGTCTATGTCCTGTTTCCATAGCGTGAGGCAGTTTGTGTACAAGTACAACCCCTGGACAGGACCCGAGTCTATCACAAGATCTTACCCCCAATCTATCTCCTTAATGCTGAGTGCCAAGCAGAGACTCATTGGGTCTCATTTTCACAGTCTTTGGTATGAATGGGCCGGGCATCGAACCCCTAACCTTCCTATTTCAGGGCGGACACTAAGCACAAGGCCATTGAGTTGGGCTGGCTAATTAAGAAATAAGGCACGAGGGGGTGTTGTATGTGGCCAATATTGCACGGCTAAGGGCTGTTCTTAAGCATGATACAACACTGAGTGCCTGGATATATTGGCCATATACCACAAACCTCCGAGGTGCCTTATTGCTATTATAACCTGGTTACCAACATAATTAGAGCAGTAAAAATGAATGTTTTGTCATACCCGTGGTATACGGTCTGATATACCACGGCTGTCAGCCAATCAGCATTCAGGGCTCGAACCACCCAGTTTATAATGGCCAGATTAACAAGGATACAGATGGGGAGAGATGAACTAGCTTTCGAAGCAGGTCGGCTGGACCAGTAAACCCAACAGACTGACGGAGGGGAAATTTTCTGGCTTCTTCACAGGAGCTTATCCTCGATCCACACTCATCTCTGCTGTTTTTATCTGGACTCCATAAGTTATGTCTTTATATTCTTGCTGCTTCACAGGAAGTTCTGTATGTCATCAGTCAAATCTCTGTGGCTCTATCTGGGCTTGATATCTCAGGCTTGATTAGTTATACCTTTGATTACATCTATGATAGCGACGATAATATGCTCTGTAGATCTCTCCATTTTCTGTTTTCACTCATCTTAGTCTGCATTCTAAGTTTGACAGACGGCTGACTTGTCTTTTCTGCCTATTTCCCTCTATTGATCCCCCTTTCCCCTCTCTCCTCCTCTTCCTCTCTCTGTAAGGGAGGAAGGTAGCAGTGCTCTCACATCCAGGCGGTCGATCTCGGCCAGGTTCGATCTAGCAGGGTGATGCTACAGCCACTCTGTCCTGGTCCTCTCGCTCTCTGTCTGTATCAGCAACCCTGTCTATGTTCATTCAGGCAGATGGATCAGACATCTGGAGATATGAGCGATGTGTGTGTGTGTGAGTGAGTGTTCTGAAATGTGTGGAACATGCTAGTGTAACTTCTGGTGCTGCTAGCATATTAGCATGCTAAGCTAGCTCCCTGTGTGGCTAAATTAGCATTTATATTACATTCCACCCACGCACTCTGCTCACACAGACACACAGAGAGGATGTAACAGAAGAGACGAGAGAACACAGAGAGACAAGACTTTGAGATAGAAGAAAGAAACCGAGAGAAAAGAATCTGAGAGAACAGAAAAAGAAACGGAGAGAGAGAGAGGGAAAATAAATGAGGCGAGCTGAAAGAACAGAGCTGTGGTTTTAGAGGCCCTAGTCCCGTCTATCTCTGAGACACTATGGAACATGTGTATCTATGCAACATACAATCTGCTGCTATAGGATCATCCTCCTCAGCTCTATACACGGATAACACACCCAGCATCCGTTTACCCACCATAGCTGGGAAGGCTAACAGCTAGATGTTGAGCAGGGAGCAAAAGCCTCCAGTACCATAGTTCTCAGAGTTAGCAAACCCTGTCTTGGGCTCACAACACAGCCATCTCACGCTGCAGCTAGCCTGTTGCAGCTAGCCTGTTGCAGCTAGCCTGTTGCAGCTAGCCTGTTGCAGCTAGCCTGTGAAAATGGATTGTGTTGTAGCAGAACTGCCCATCTACTGCAGTTGGAAATGGAAACTAGCCGCAGGGATTTGGATGTCCTTTGGGTGGTGGACCGTTCTTGATACACACAGGAAACTGTTGAGCGTGAAAAACCCAGCAGTGTTGCAGTTATTGACACAAACCGGTGCGCCTGGCACCTACTACCGTGCCCCATTCAAAGGCACTTAAATATTTTGTCTTACCCATTCACCCTCTGAATGGCACACAATCCATATCTCAATTGTCTCGAGGCTTAAAAAACATTCTTTAACCTGTCTCCTCCCCTTCATCTACACTGATTGAAGTGGATTTAACAAGTGACATCAATAAGGGGACAACTTACTGTCACTCAGACTGGGATACACATGCTCTCTGACCTCTCTGTCCTCTGTCTCTAGGTGCGTCTAAGGATGGAGCTGGGGGCATCGATGAGGAAGACTTCATCAAAGCCTTCACTGACGTCCCCACAGTACAGGTAACACACACACACACACACACACACAAACATGCTAGTATGCATTAGTAGAAGGACTGCAAGCGATGTAGATAACACTAGTGTGAACTAATTATCTCTCTGTCCCCCTTTCTCTCTCTGTCTCCATGTCTCTGTCAGATCTACTCGTCTCGTGACCTGGAGGATAACCTGAATAAGATCAGAGAGATCTGTTCTGATGACAAACATGACTGGGACCAGAGAGCCGCTGCAATGAAGAAGATCCGCTCCCTGATTGTTGCCGGGGCAACGGAATACGAGTGTTTCTTCCAACACCTGAGGCTGTTGGACGGAGCGTTCAAACTGTCAGCTAAAGACCTCCGATCACAGGTGGTACGAGAGGCCTGCATCACTGTGGCGTGAGTACCACACACACACACACACACACACACACACACACACACACACACACACACACACACACACACACACACACACACACACACACTTTTTCCACATCTCCTTTTTGTTTCTTCTCTAAAATTGGATTTGAAAATGGAAGTAGCACTTTCTCCCTCCCTCCCTCCCTCCCTCCCTCCCTCCCTCCCTCCCTCCCTCCCTCCCTCCCTCCCTCCCTCCCTCCCTCCCTCCCTCCCTCCCTCCCTCCCTCCCTCCCTCCCTCCCTCCCTCCCCCCTCCCTCCCTCTCCAGCCACCTGTCGACAGTGTTGGGTAATAAGTTTGACCATGGTGCTGAGGGCATTCTTCCTATCCTGTTCAACCTCATCCCTAACTGTGCCAAGGTTATGGCCACTTCAGGGGTGTCTGCTATACGCTTCATCATACGGGTGAGTTAGACACACAGCGAACATGCGCGCACACACACACGTTGACGTAACACAGACACACATCTAGCATGCACACACACACACACACACACGTTGACGTAACACAGACACACATCTAGCATGCACACACACACACGTTGACGTAACACAGACACATCTAGCATGCACACACACACACACACACACACACGTTGACGTAACACAGACACATCTAGCATACACACACACACACACACACACGTTGACGTAACACAGACACATCTAGCATACACACACACACACACACGTTGACGTAACACAGACACATCTAGCATGCGCACACACACACACACACACACACACACACACACACGTTGACGTAACACAGACACACATCTAGCATGCACACACACACGTTGATGTAACACAGACACACATCTAGCGTACACACACACACACGTTGACGTAACACAGACACACATCTGGCATACACACACACACACACACACGTTGACGTAACACAGACACACATCTAGCATACACACACACACACACACACACATACACACACACACGCACGCACGCGCGCGCACACACAGGTAACACATATAATAAAATGACTGAGTTTGTATTTCTGTCTCTCTGCAGCACACACACGTTCCCAGACTTATTCCCCTGATCACCAGTAACTGCACCTGCAAGTCTGTGGCCGTCAGAAGGTGGCATGATGCATATGGTTACAAAAATAATCATTGATGATTGTAATGATGAAGATGAACATGAAGAGGATTGTAGTAATGATGATGTTTCTTCCTCCCTCAGGAAATGTTTTGACTTCTTGGACCTGCTGCTGCAGGAGTGGCAGACCCAGACTCTGGAGAGGTGAGAGTTCAGACAGACAAATATAGGGCCATTTTAATGCAAATGGAATCTTGGTTGAGTGTTGTACACATGTTCACCTTCTCTGTCTGTCTCTCTCTCAGACATACAGCAGTGATGGTAGCGAGCATTAAGAAGGGGATTGCAGATGCCGACGCAGAGGCCAGAGTAGAGGCCCGCAAGTAAGACACACACCACCACACACCACACTATCTCCTTCTCTCACACCTCTCTCTCTCTCCCCCTCCCTCTCTCAGGGCGTACAGGGGTCTGAGGAACCATTTTCCTATACACATACTCACTATCTCCTTCTCTCACACCTCTCTCTCTCTCCCCCTCCCTCTCTCAGGGCGTACAGGGGTCTGAGGAACCATTTTCCTATACACATACTCACTATCTCCTTCTCTCACACCTCTCTCTCTCCCCCTCCCTCTCTCAGGGCGTACAGGGGTCTGAGGAACCATTTTCCTATACACATACTCACTATCTCCTTCTCTCACACCTCTCTCTCTCTCCCCCTCCCTCTCTCAGGGCGTACAGGGGTCTGAGGAACCATTTTCCTATACACATACTCACTATCTCCTTCTCTCACACCTCTCTCTCTCCCCCTCCCTCTCTCAGGGCGTACTGGGGTCTGAGGAACCATTTTCCGGGAGAGGCGGACTCTCTGTTCAACTCGTTAGAACCGTCCTATCAGAGGAGCCTCCAGTCGTCTCTCAGGAATGCCGGGAGTGTGGCGTCTCTTCCTCAGAGTGACCGCTCCTCTTCCTCTTCACAGGAGAGCCTCAAGTAATGGCCCCTGACCCCTGACCTTTTAACCATGCAGTGTTAACCTAATAGTTTTTTTTTGGGGGGGGGCGGCTCAGAAGTACCCAATAAGTAATATTGTTCTCTCTCTCTACCTCTCTATCTCTACCTCTCTCTACCTCTACCTCTCTCTATCTCTACCTCTCTCTATCTCTACCTCTCTCTCTCTACCTCTCTCTCTCTCTACCTCTCTCTATCTCTACCTCTCTCTCTCTCTACCTCTCTCTATCTCTACCTCTCTCTCTCTCTACCTCTCTCTCTCTACCTCTCTCTCTCTCTCTCTACTCTCTCTCTCTCTCTCTCTCTACCTCTCTCTCTCTACTCTCTCTACCTCTCTCCTCTCTCTCTACCTCTCTCTACTCTCTCTCTCTACCTCTCTCTACCTCTCTCTCTCTACTCTCTCTCTACCTCTCTCTACCCCTCTCTCTCTACCTCTCTCTCTACCTCTCTCCTCTCTCTCTACCTCTCTCTCTCTACCTCTCTCTCTCTCTCTCTCTCTCTCTACCTCTCTACCTCTCTCTCTCTACCTCTCTCTACCTCTCTCTCTCTACCTCTCTCTCTCTCTCTCTCTCTCTCTCTCTCTCTCTCTCTCTCTCTCTACCTCTCTCTCCTCTCTCTCTCTCTCTACTCTCTCTCTCTCTCTCTCTCTCTCTCTCTCTCTACTCTACCTCTCTCTCTCTCTCTCTCTCTCTACCTCTCTACCTCTCTCTCTCTCTACCTCTCTCTCTACTCTCTCTCTACCTCTCTCTCTCTCTACCCTCTCTCTCTCTCTACCCTCTCTCTCTCTCTCTCTCTCTCTCCTCTCTCTCTCTCTACCTCTCTCTACCTCTCTCTCTCTCTACCTCTCTACCTCTCTCTCTCTACCTCTCTCTCTCTCTCTCTCTCTACCCTCTCTCTCTCTACCTCTACTCTCTCCTCTCTCTCTCCTCTACCTCTCTCTCTCTCTCTCTCCTCTACCTCTCTCTCTCTCTCTCTCTCTACCTCTCTCTCTCTACCTCTCTCTCTCTCTACTCTCTACCTCTCTCTCTCTCTCTACCTCTCTCTCTCTCTCTCTACTCTCTCTCTCTCTCTCTCTCTCTACCTCTCTCTCTCTCTCTCTCTCTCTCTCTACCTCTCTCTCTCTCTACCTCTCTCTACTCTACCTCTCTCTCTCTCTCTCTACTCTCTCTACCTCTCTCTCTCTACCCTCTCTCTCTACCTCTCTCTCTACCTCTCTCTCTCTCTCTCTACTCTCTCTCTCTCTCTCTCTCTCTCTCTCTACCTCTCTCTCTCTCTACCTCTCTCTCTCTCTCTCTCTCTCTCTCTCTCTCTCTCTACCTCTCTCTCTCTCTCTCTCTCTACCTCTCTCTCTCTCTCTCTCTTCTCTCTACCTCTCTCTCTCTCTCTCTCTCTCTACCTCTCTACCTCTACCTCTCTACCTCTACCTCTCTACCTCTACCTCTCTCTCTCTCTCTACCTCTGTCTCTCTCTCTACCTCTGTCTCTCTCTCTACCTCTGTGTCTCTCTCTCTACCTCTGTCTCTCTCTCTCTACCCCTCTGTCTCTCTCTCTCTCTCTACCTCTCTCTCTCTCTACCTGTCTCTCTCTCTCTACCTGTGTCTCTCTCTCTCTACCTGTCTCTCTCTCTCTACCTCTCTCGCTCTCTATCGCTCTACCTCTCTCGCTCTCGCTCTACCTCTCTCGCTCTCTCTCTACCTCTCCCAGTCGTCCTCTGTCGTCTAAATGGTCAGCTGCTCCTGGTAGAGGTGAAACACAAACACACACATGCACGCATACAAATACCGGTATTGATCATATCATTCCTGATCTTGTACAAGTGGTGTGTATGTTATTTGTGTATGTTTGTTAAATTCACACATTTATACTGAACAAAAATATAACCGCAAAATTTCTTCAATTTTTTTATTTTTTTCCCATGTAAGGAAATCAGTCAATTTAAATTTTTCAGGCCCTAATCTATGTATTTCACTTGACCGGACAGAGGCGCACCCACTGGGGAGCCAGGCCCAGCCTGTCAGAATGAGGTTTTCCGCATAAAAGTGCTTTATTACAGACAGAAATACTCGCATTTTAAAGTGGCCTTTTATTGTCCCCAGCACAAGACCGTGCTATTTAATCAGCTTCTTGATATGCCACACCTGTCAGGTGGTTGGATTATCTTGGCCAAGGAGAAATGCTCACTAACAGGGATGTAAACAAATTTGTGCAAAACATTTGAGAGAAATAAGCTTTTTGTGAGCATGAATCATTTCTGGGATTTTTTATTTCAGCTCATGAAACATGGGAACAAAACTTTACATGTTGTGTTTATATTTTTGTTCAGTGTAATTTATGTGTGTATGTCTGTATGTGTTTATGTCCAGGCAAGTGATTGTATAGTATGTGGTGGTGTTTGTATTGTGATGTGGTGTTTGTGTGTTTGTCTGTATATATCCTCCCTCCCCCTCCCAGTCCCGGCTGGTCATAAGGGCGGGGCGTCGCCAGGCTCCCTGCAGCGTTCCCGTAGCGATGTGGATGTTAATGCAGCAACGGTTGCTAAGCAGCGGCACATCGGGCAGGTGGGGGCGGGGAGACTCACCCCCGGCTCCTACTCGTCATTGGGTAAGGCAGCTGTCAATCGAACCAGGCAGCGAACCAACCAACCAATCAATCAGACACAGTTTAGACATCTGTCTACAACAGTCAGCTGTCTGTCAGTCTATCAATTAATCATTCAATAACCGACACACACACACTCTCAGTCAACGTGCTGTGTGTTATGGTTTCCTGCTGCTTTCAAGGCCTAGGCTCAACTCCTCTCGATATCTGAATACACTGCCTGCATCTCTCTCCTATCCTAGGTTTCTCTGTCTGAGGGGCTGTTAGCCTGTCTGTCTGCTTGCTGCCTGTCTGTGTGTTATGTCTGTGTGTTTGTGTAGCTATGGTCTGTCAGTGTGTATTTGTTAGGTGTTTTAGTTGTTGTTCCTGCATGATTCTCTGTTTGAACTATGTTCTCTTACTAACACACACTATACCACTCTCCTTCTCTTTTCTTCACCTTCTCACTTCACCGTTATTGTTCTCTCCTCTCGCTCTCTGCCACTAAAGATGATGCCTCTGATAAAATGGATGGTAAGATCATCTCCTCCTGTTTCACTCTCCTCCGCTCAGAAACACCTCACGCTATTCTTCCCTTCATCCCTCCTTCCTGTGTATTCTGGGTGGGGGCCCTGGACAGCAACTCTGTCACCCCAGCCAGTCTGTAACCATGGTGCCCTCTGCTGTTTGGCTGTTCTCTCACACTCATTCTCAAATTACATTTATGAAATAAGGAAAGAACTTCTGATTTTAATGTTATTTTGTTTATAAACAGTCATATTTAGTCTGCGTAGCTACATAATAATAAATAATAATACATGGGATTTAATGTTATTTTGTTTATTAACAGTCATATTTAGTCTGCGTAGCTACATAATAATAAATAATAATACATGGGATTTAATGTTATTTTGTTTATTAACAGTCATATTTAGTCTGCGTAGCTACATAATAATAAATAATAATACATGGGATTTAATGTTATTTTGTTTATTAACAGTCATATTTAGTCTGCGTAGCTACATAATAATAAATAATAATACATGGGATTTAATGTGCCGTTCAAGAAACCCACTCACTTTTAACACCCTACATCACTTTATATGACCTTTGACCAATGACACACCCCTCCCCCTCTCTGTCTGATTTTAGGGGCCAGGTCAGTCAATGGTAAGACAGTAGTAGGTACTGTAGTTCTAGACTGTAAGACTAGTTTCTTTGTAGCCTGTAGTTAGTCAAAATATAGGTATATAGATAACCTAAGTAGTATTCAGCCGTAGGGCTTCTTACCTCTAAACTAGTGCTTATTGCTTAGTAGTGGAGGGCTCTGTTCTATTCAGAAAGTGTGTGTGTGAGAAAATGAGTGTGTGCCTAGTCGGTGTCCAATCTAACAGTATGACCTCTGACCTCAGGTCGTCTGAGGACCAAGCAGCCTCTCACCACGGCGACCAGCGTCAGCCAGGTGGACTCCCGGGGACGCACCCGCACCAAGATGGTGTCCCAGTCACAACGTAAGAAGAAGCACACACACGCACAACACGTTCACACAGTTTTTGAGCCTCAAATACCACATCCCTCACATACACACAATCTTCCACTGCCGTATTACTTTGAGTGTATTTGAGCGTGTGTGTGTTTTTGCAAGATGAGTTATACACACTCTCTTTCTATAGTCACTGCTGGTATCCCTCACAGAGAATACAAGATGAGTTATACACACTCTCTTTCTATAGTCACTGCTGGTATCCCTCACAGAGAATACAAGATGAGTTATACACACACTCTTTCTACAGTCACTGCTGGTATCCCTCACAGAGACAATAAGCTCCTGCAAATGTTTTTTATACCTCTTAGGTTCCGACGAATCAGATTGCACGCCAGGTATTCTGTGTGTGTGTGTTGCAGTGGGGTAGATGGACCCATTATGTTGCTCTCATGGTCACCGTTGTTTGTTGAGAGTGTGTGTGTGTGTTCTCTGCATGCTCTGTTGTCTCATCACTGAGAGTGGTGTGTTGGTTGGTGTGAAAAGTCCAGTTCTGCCAATAGTTAATAAAAAAGACCAAAACATGACAAAAACAGGAGCCAACTCAGCAAATCAAGTTGGTGCAGCACTCTCAAATCAAGAGTGTGTTGACTGGTTTGACCTCCTTTGTTATTACACAAACTGTAGTGACGATGAGGCCCCCAAACCATCATGATGGTTTTAATTTGAAAAATGGGATCTGTTTAAGGCTCAACCTGACAGAAAAAAACAGAACAGATTCAAGGAACGAGAGGTTAACCTCAAAGTTAAAGCCGTTGGGGGGGGGGGGTGTCATTTATTTTTATAAACATTTTTATTTGAGAAAATATTGAATTTGGCCTTTACTGCTATAGCCCTTAGTAACACATTGAATACACATTCATAAATGGCAAAAAAGACAACACATTTAACCCCTTATTTTTTCTGCCAAAAAACTACCTCCATACTTCCATTCATTTGTATGGGTTACTTTCAGGAGAGTCCTGTGACACTTGTGTTTGTGAGGGTCTCCACTTTCCACAGAGGGTCTTATCTTTCCACATTAGATTGTAGGCACAACCGTTCTGACACTACAGAAGTTTTTGTGAGATGTCTCATGATCTGACAAACACCGCTGCAGCTCGGCCACCTTCCACCGCAGATGTGGAAGGCTGACATGGGAGGATACGGCGGATTGAGACGCAGCCCATACAAAACATCCATCTCTAGAATAAACTAAAGGATGTCTATTTATTTTTATTTTTATTCTGTTACTTAGATTGACGTACTGGTGTGTCAATAGAGTTACGGATTGAGAGCAAGAGACAATTAATAATGATGGTGAGATGTCTTTGGGACAGAGAGCTGTGGTTGGGCAGTGCAGGTTTTGGCAGTGTGTGTGTGTGGTTTTAGAGCATTTGTACTTTGAGGTGTTTTTATTTCCTCCATTGTGAGGCTGCTTTGCTTCGTCAGTGATACTGCTGCGTCACACACCGGCTACCCATCATGCAGTGCTCTACCGTTCTTCCATCAAGCATCACAGCTGGCTCCTTGTGTCTCAGCATTCATAGTTTATTCTATATTTATTTCTATTTAATTGATACATGTATTTCCGTGTTTGAAGCGTGGTCATTGTTGCTCTCAGTCTCTCGCCTCGGAACGCTCCCATGATACTTTCTGTGTTCTAACTCCCATGGTGCTTTGTGCTCTAACACCCATAATTCATCTGGTTTAACTTCCTGTTCCTGTCCCCGCTTCCCTCTCCAATCCTGCCTTCTCATTGGTGCAGGATCTCAGTCTGCTACCCCCATTGGTGGTAAGAGTCTAACGTGTACTACCTGTTACCTTCACCCTCATCACCCCTTCTCTCACCCCTCAACAAAGCTGGTCACCTAAAGCTCCACTCCCTCTCTGGCTGAAGCATGCTGGGACTTGTAGTTTAAACTAAAACGTGGCTGCCTGCCTTATGACTACTTGTGCTCTGAGCTGAGGCCCGTGTCTACCTGTTAGGAGGGAGCAGAGAGATGCATTGGTGATTCTGATGCATGGGAGGTAGAATGCCATGTGACCAGCATGCTCTGACAGAACAGACCACTCTGAGGTGGAGTTGTAGTACACTGGGGTAGTCCCATCTATTCCTTGCTTAGTCACAAAGTGAGTAGTCCCATCTATCCCTTACTTAGTCACAAAGTGTTAGCTCCAATTCACTTGGTGTTAGCGGTTAGAGGTCAATTGTGGTGGTGTGTGTAGACTAGACTGTGTAGCCTAGACTGTGTAGTATGTAAGTTTGTATTCTGCGTATGTGTGGTGAAATAGATTGTGATACGTTTCCGTTGAGTGATAAACAGTGTTTGTCTCACTCATGTCACATAACCCTCTCTGTCCACATTTCACTTTCAGCACTTCTTCACGTCTCTGTCTCATGAGTTAAAAGATCACAAAGGCATGTGTAGATCTGTGACATTCAGCACAATGCTTTATGGGCCGTGTGATTGGAGACTGGAATGAAAAACATATATTGTACTCCATGTAATTATTTGGGAATAAGCAAACAACCCACTGAAATGATGACAGTCCCAAGATGGCCGCCAAAGCTGGTCCCCTGAATCTGGTTGAAAACAACCCCTAACCCTGAAATCCATTGAGCCCATTCACCATGTTCCTATACATCTAGTTCCTTCTGATCTGCTAACCAGACCTGGGTCAATATTACAGTCAAATACTCTGACTTTAGTTGAGCTTGATTTACTATTGAAATAATGGGAATAATAGTCACAAAACAAGTGTTTGACCTATGTGTTCAACCCAGGTCTGCTGCAGACACTGAAGGGGTTAGGGGTTGTTGATGTTGTTATTCCTTAGACAATAGGGTCCCACGCATGACAAGTGTGTGGTCTGTGTGTGCGTCTCTAACTCTCTTCCCTCCCGCTCTCTCTAGCCGGCAGTCGGAGTGGTTCCCCGGGTCGCGTCCTGACCAGTACCGCTCTGAGTACTCTGGGTTCTGGAGCCCAGAGGGTCCTAGCTGGGGCTGGAGGGAGACGTAGCCGCATCCCACGCAGCCAGGGCTGCTCACGAGACTCCTCCCCTACACGCCTGTCTGTCGGTGAGTACACATCCAGTCACCATCATAGTGACCCATCCCAGCCCCTTGTCTTACCTGCTTGGTTTCATCTTGATGACACATCCAGTCACCATCATAGTGACCCATCCCAGCCCCTTGTCTTACCTGCTTGGTTTCATCTTGATGACACATCCAGTCACCATCATAGTGACCCATCCCAGCCCCTTGTCTTACCTGCTTGGTTTCATCTTGATGACACATCCAGTCACCATCATAGTGACCCATCCCAGCCCCTTGTCTTACCTGCTTGGTTTCATCTTGATGACACATCCAGTCACCATCATAGTGACCCATCCCAGCCCCCTGTCTTACCTGCTTGGTTTCATCTTGATGACACATCCAGTCACCATCAGTGACCCATCCCAGCCTCTTGTCTTACCTGCCAGGTTTCATCTTGATGACACATCCAGTCACCATCATAGTGACCCATCCCAGCCCCTTGTCTTACCTGCTTGGTTTCATCTTGATGACACATCCAGTCACCATCATAGTGACCCATCCCAGCCCCCTGTCTTACCTGCTTGGTTTCATCTTGATGACACATCCAGTCACCATCTGTCTGACCCATCCCAGCCCCCTGTCTTACCTGCTTGGTTTCATCTTGATGACACATCCAGTCACCATCATAGTGACCCATCCCAGCCCCCTGTCTTACCTGCTTGGTTTCATCTTGATGACACATCCAGTCACCATCATAGTGACCCATCCCAGACCCATCCCCCCTTTGTCTTACCTGCATCATAGGTTTCATCTTGATGACACATCCAGTCACCATCATAGTGACCCATCCCAGCCCCTTGTCTTACCTGCTTGGTTTCATCTTGATGACACATCCAGTCACCATCATAGTGACCCATCCCAGCCCCCTGCTTGTCTTACCTGCTTGGTTTCATCTTGATGACACATCCAGTCACCATCAGTGACCCATCCCAGCCCCTTGTCTTACCTGCTTGGTTTCATCTTGATGACACATCCAGTCACCATCATAGTGACCCATCCCAGCCCCTTGTCTTACCTGCTTGGTTTCATCTTGATGACACATCCAGTCACCATCATAGTGACCCATCCCAGCCCCCTGTCTTACCTGCTTGGTTTCATCTTGATGACACATCCAGTCACCATCATAGTGACCCATCCCAGCCCCTTGTCTTACCTGCTTGGTTTCATCTTGATGACACATCCAGTCACCATCAGTGACCCAGCCCCTTGTCTTACCTGCTTGGTTTCATCTTGATGACACATCCAGTCACCATCATAGTGACCCATCCCAGCCCCTTGTCTTACCTGCTTGGTTTCATCTTGATGACACATCCAGTCACCATCATAGTGACCCATCCCAGCCCCTTGTCTTACCTGCTTGGTTTCATCTTGATGACACATCCAGTCACCATCATAGTGACCCATCCCAGCCCCTTGTCTTACCTTGGTTTCATCTTGATGACACATCCAGTCACCATCATAGTGACCCATCCCAGCCCCTTGTCTTACCTGCTTGGTTTCATCTTGATGACACATCCAGTCACCATCATAGTGACCCATCCCAGCCCCTTGTCTTACCTGCTTGGTTTCATCTTGATGACACATCCAGTCACCATCATAGTGACCCATCCCAGCCCCTTGTCTTACCTGCTTGGTTTCATCTTGATGACACATCCAGTCACCATCATAGTGACCCATCCCAGCCCCTTGTCTTACCTGCTTGGTTTCATCTTGATGACACATCCAGTCACCATCATAGTGACCCATCCCAGCCCCCCTGTCTTACCTGCTTGGTTTCATCTTGATGACACATCCAGTCACCATCATAGTGACCCATCCCAGCCCCTTGTCTTACCTGCTTGGTTTCATCTTGATGACACATCCAGTCACCATCATAGTGACCCATCCCAGCCCCCTGTCTTACCTGCTTGGTTTCATCTTGATGACACATCCAGTCACCATCACCATCAGCCCCCTGTCTTACCTGCTTGGTTTCAGTGACCCATCCATCAGCCCCTTGTCTTACCTGCTTGGTTTCATCTTGATGACACATCCAGTCACCATCATAGTGACCCATCCCAGCCCCTTGTCTTACCTGCTTGGTTTCATCTTGATGACACATCCAGTCACCATCATAGTGACCCATCCCAGCCCCTTGTCTTACCTGCTTGGTTTCATCTTGATGACACATCCAGTCACCATCATAGTGACCCATCCCAGCCCCTTGTCTTACCTGCTTGGTTTCATCTTGATGACACATCCAGTCACCATCATAGTGACCCATCCCAGCCCCTTGTCTTACCTGCTTGGTTTCATCTTGATGACACATCCAGTCACCATCATCATAGTGACCCATCCCAGCCCCTTGTCTTACCTGCTTGGTTTCATCTTGATGACACATCCAGTCACCATCATAGTGACCCATCCCAGCCCCTTGTCTTACCTGCTTGGTTTCATCTTGATGACACATCCAGTCACCATCATAGTGACCCATCCCAGCCCCTTGTCTTACCTGCTTGGTTTCATCTTGATGACACATCCAGTCACCATCATAGTGACCCATCCCAGCCCCTTGTCTTACCTGCTTGGTTTCATCTTGATGACACATCCAGTCACCATCATAGTGACCCATCCCAGCCCCTTGTCTTACCTGCTTGGTTTCATCTTGATGACACATCCAGTCACCATCATAGTGACCCATCCCAGCCCCTTGTCTTACCTGCTTGGTTTCATCTTGATGACACATCCAGTCACCATCATAGTGACCCATCCCAGCCCCTTGTCTTACCTGCTTGGTTTCATCTTGATGACACATCCAGTCACCATCATAGTGACCCATCCCAGCCCCTTGTCTTACCTGCTTGGTTTCATCTTGATGACACATCCAGTCACCATCATAGTGACCCATCCCAGCCCCTTGTCTTACCTGCTTGGTTTCATCTTGATGACACATCCAGTCACCATCATAGTGACCCATCCCAGCCCCTTGTCTTACCTGCTTGGTTACCAAGCCTCCTCTTTTCCCTCCATTGACAGGATGCATGGATTCTTTATCTTTGTTTGTTATTGCTAAACCAATAAATCATTTCCCTCCTCCATTGGCCTGTTTCTGTTTGTTCCTGCTCACGTCTGATTGGCTAAGGCCCAGAGATTGACAGGTCTAACACACAGCAGTCTGCCTCCAACAACTTGATCAATCCCAACCAATCACATGTTCCCCTTACCGCCGCATCGTTGTGTGATGTCATATATCAGTCCATTACTTTCTCCAACAACTTTGAAAGCGAGAACTAATTTCAAGCTGACCTCTATTTTACTCCCTCTTTCCTTCTCATTCCTCTCCTTCCTCTGGTCTCTAGCTCCCTCCAGTATTAGTTCCATCTACAACGGCGCAAGCAGAGGAGGTAAGAACTCTCCGACTCGTCCCTCTGACAACTCCACCCGCACCCCTGAATCTTTCTCTTCCTCTTCTCCGTCCCTCCGTCCCTCTGACAACTCCACCCGCACCCCTGAATCTTTCTCTTCCTCTTCTCCGTCCCTCCATTTCACTCTCTAGCCCTCTATCTTCATCTCTCCATCTCCCTCCATTTCTCTCTCTAGCCCTCTATCTTCATCTCTCCATCTCCCTCCATTTCTCTCTCTAGCCCTCTATCTTCATCTCTCCATCTCCCTCCATTTCTCTCTCTAGCCCTCTATCTTCATCTCTCCATCTCCCTCCATTTCTCTCTCTAGCCCTCTATCTTCATCTCTCCATCTCCCTCCATTTCTCTCTCTAGCCCTCTATCTTCATCTCTCCATCTCCCTCCATTTCTCTCTCTAGCCCTCTATCTTCATCTCTCCATCTCCCTCCATTTCTCTCTCTAGCCCTCTATCTTCATCTCTCCATCTCCCTCCATTTCTCTCTCTAGCCCTCTATCTTCATCTCTCCATCTCCCTCCATTTCTCTCTAGCCCTCTATCTTCATCTCTCCATCTCCCTCCATTTCTCTCTCTAGCCCTCTATCTTCATCTCTCCATCTCCCTCCATTTCTCTCTCTAGCCCTCTATCTTCATCTCTCCATCTCCCTCCATTTTCTCTAGCCCTCTATCTTCATCTCTCCATCTTCCATTTCTCTCTCTCTCTATCTTCATCTCTCCATCTCCCTCCATTTCTCTCTCTAGCCCTCTATCTTCATCTCTCCATCTCCCTCCATTTCTCTCTCTAGCCCTCTATCTTCATCTCTCCATCTCCCTCCATTTCTCTCTCTAGCCCTCTATCTTCATCTCTCCATCTCCCTCCATTTCTCTCTCTAGCCCTCTATCTTCATCTCTCCATCTCCCTCCATTTCTCTCTCTAGCCCTCTATCTTCATCTCTCCATCTCCCTCCATTTCTCTCTCTAGCTTCATCTCTATCTTCATCTCTCCATCTTCATCTCTCCATCTTCCATTTCTCTCTCTAGCCCTCTATCTTCATCTCTCCATCTCCCTCCATTCTCTCTAGCCCTCTATCTTCATCTCTCCATCTTCATCTCTCCATCTCATCTCTCCATCTCCCTCCATTTCTCTCTCTAGCCCTCTATCTTCATCTCTCCATCTCCCTCCATTTCTCTCTCTAGCCCTCTATCTTCATCTCTCCATCTCCCTCCATTTCTCTCGCTCAAACCATTTCAGCCTTCCGTCAGGCTGTCACTCGCCGCCTCAAATTTCCAGTATCCTCCTCTCTAACCACCGAACGCATGGCTGTGTGTTGCCATGGTGATGGGTTGTCATGGTAATCGTGGTGACAATTTTTATCTTGAAGAAAAAGAAACACACACCTATTTAGGCTAGGTGCTGGCTAGCGGAGTAAACTAAGAGAGAGCCGCACACTCTAGGAGCTCTGATGCAACAATGTAATTACCAATGTTTCGACAGCCAAGCTGTCTTCATCAAGGTATAATCACAAACACTGCGGGATAACTTGTTTATGTAGTGTCAAAAGACACAGGTGTCTGTAATCATGGCCAAGAGTGGCCTAATATCATTGGTTAATTATCAAATATTAAAATGGCATACAAAGAACAGCATACAAACAACATATGATCATAAAGCATACGATCATAAATTCCTTTTTCGACTACACAAGCTTACAAACAATTACAATGGCAAGTCACAATCACAAGAATGGCTTCAGATCAAAGTCTACGTTGAGACCAAAGGGAACAAGGGTCTTTAAGTTAAAGATCCAGGCAGCCTCTCGTTTTAACAATAAATAATCAAGGTCACCCCCTCTCCTAGACAATTTGCATCTTCCCACTAACCAATTGGCCGCAGGTATGAATGAAGCATCATAAGATCGGTGAAGCTTCATTGGTTCCCCCATAAGTTCTCTGTAATTAACTCAGATTGGTGTGTGGATGCTGGCTCTGGCCAATGAACAGTCAGGATGAGCTTGATGCTTATTGGATGAAAACAGAGATCCTTACCCCTGGTCTTTCATCTGCTTCTCATTTCCTCCTTCTGTCCTGCTGTGCCTGTGTGTGTATGCCTGTGTGTGTGTGCCTGTGTGTGTGTGCCTATGTGTGTGTGCGTCAGTGAGTGAGTGCTGAAATTGTTTATATACATGTTATTTCTGAGCCCAGCAGTCCTGAGCTCTCTAGGGCTGTGTCTCAACAGTCTACTGTGGCTTCCTTTCTAAACCACTGTAGACTGAGACTCACCCATGGAGCCAGTAGAGCTGTGCTCTTTTTCAGTCCTGTCTCTATCAGGGTGTCACTCTTATGACTCTCTCTCTCCTTTGTCCTCTCTCTGTTTATTTGTTGCTTTCTATCTATCTTTCTTTCTTCCTTTCCTCTTCCCCGTCCGTCCCCTGGTAACATGGTACTGTAGCTCGGGGCAGTCGTATCCCCCGGCCCAGTATGAGTCAGGGCTGCAGCAGGGAGGCCAGCAGAGAGAGCAGCAGAGACACCAGCCCTGTACGCTCCTTTACACCCCTGGGTGAGTAACACACATCACGTCATAGATGTCACACATGCACTTAGTTTGCGCGTACACACACACACACACACATCATAGATACCACATAGTAAAACAAAGACACAAGCCAACAATATGGAACAACAAAACTGACCACCTTGTGTACAGTTGATCTAACAACAACACTGTCATTTTGGGGATGACATTGTATCCACTGTCCCAGCCATTTGGACTGGCTAGCTGACATGACTCATGAAATGGAGTACTGTCAGACTCTGTAGGGAAGCAGAACTGGACTCTTAGGGCTACTAATCACACACACTGACATGTTGCTGTGTGGTTGTGGGTCTCCTTCTCTCACACTGTGTGAGTTCTAATGATGGGGGGGCTGTTTTGTGTGTGTGGTTCTCTGCGTGTGTGTGGGGTTCATTGTTGCAGCGTCGCGGCACTACTCTCGCTCCACTGGGGCTCTCCATACCGCCGACGCTTTAGGGGCCGCAGGTGAACGATGAGTACCTCTATCCTCTTTTGCTCCCTCCTTCCGCTTGACTCCTATTTTACATTCTCCATACATCTTTTATTTTTTCCCGTTTTCTAGATCTACTCTTTCTTTCTCCGTTATTCTTTTCCTTCGTTCTCTTCCTGGACCTCAAGCTTCCGCCGGAAACGCATGCTTCCTCTGCCCCGTTCAGTTGCCATGACAACCATTCCATCTCCATTTGAGGATGCATTTGTAACTCTGTTCTCTCACTCATCTATTTCCTGATTTTAGTCCCGCCTCCGATCAACACGGACACGGCGTCCTCCATGTTTGTTTATTTACTCCCATCACGCTTTGGTCACAGCTCTTAGGGGTCATTTGGTCATATTTTTGTAATTTATTCACCATGCCATCTAGCTGGGGAGGGGGTATTGAAGGGTTATGGGATAGGGTGGGTAGGGAAGGGGGGGAGTATTGAAGGAGGAAGGGAGGCGGCTGATGGGATGAGGGTGGGAGGAAGGGAGGAGGTCTGATGGGATAAGGTCTGGTGGGAGTAGGTCTGGGAGGAGGGTGGGAGGAGGTTGGGTGGAAGGGAGGTGGTCTGATGTGAGGCGGTCTGATGGGATGAGGTTGGGTGGAAGGGAGGTGGTCTGATGGGATGAGGAAGGGAGGGGTCTGGTGGGAGGAAGTGAGGGGGTCTGGTGGGATGAGGTCTGGTGGGAGGAAGGGAGAATGTCTGATGGGATGAGGGTGGGAGGAAGGGAGGAGGTCTGATGTGAGGCGGTCTGGTGGGATGAGGTTGGGTGGAAGGGAGGTGGTCTGATGGGATGAGGAAGGGAGGAGGTCTGATGGGATGAGGGTGGGAGGAAGGGAGGAGGTCTGATGGGATGAGGGTGGGAGGAAGGGAGGAGGTCTGATGGGAGGAGTTCTGATGGCATGAGGGTGGGAGGAAGGACGGTCGTCTGATGGGATGAGAGTGGGAGGAAGGGAGGAGGTCTGGTGGGAGGAAGTCTGGTGGGAGGAAGGGAGAATGTCTGATGGGATGAGGGTGGGAGGAAGGGAGGATGTCTGGTGGGTGGTGGGTGGGAGGAAGGGAGGAGGTCTGATGGGAGGAAGAGAGGGAGTCTGATAGGATGAGGTCTGGTGGGATGACGTTGGGTGGAAGGGAGGAGGTCTGGTGGGATTAGGTTGGTTGGGTGGGAGGGAGGAGGTCTGATGGGGGAGGTCTGGTGGTAGGGTGGGAGGAGGTCTGGTGGGAGGAAGGGAGGAGGTCTGATGGGATTAGGTTGGGTGGAAGGGAGGAGGTCTGATGGGAGGAGGGTGGGAGGAAGGAAGGCGGTCTGATGGGATGAGGTTGGGTGGAAGGGAGGTCTGGCGGTCGTCTGATGGGATGAGGAAGGGAGGAGGGTGGGAGAAAGGGAGGAGGAAAGGAGGAGGTCTGGTGGGAGGAGGGTGGGAGGTCTGATGGGATGAGGGTGAAGGGGATTGCAGTTTTGTGTGTTTGACTGCATCTGTAATGTGTGTGTCTCTCGGGCTCTCATCCCTCCATCTCTCCAGGGTCAGGGTACAGTATCAGTCAGTCCAGTCGTCTGTCCTCATCCGTCAGCGCCATGAGAATCCTCAACACAGGATCTGATGTAGAAGAGGCCCTCGCTGATGCCCTGGTACACACATTCACACATTACACACAAACACACACGCACTGAGACAATATTTATGCCAACTCCTTTCTCCCCCTCTTTCACCTTCCCTGTCTCTTACATCTCTCTATCTCTTACCTTCTCTCTATCTCTCGTAGCTCATATATACACATCCAAACACTTATACTGTACACAGACACTCTCGCACACTTACTGCTGTGTTGTGACTAACCCCTGGTTCCTCCTCTGTTTAACGCTCTCAGCTGTTGGGAGACATGAGATCCAAGGTCAGCGTCTCTACCTACTGCTGTGTGTGTGGGTGGATGGGTGGGGTTGAAAGGTGTTATTTTATGTGTACATGTTACTTAAAGGGAAAGTCTGTTTCTCACTTGCTCTTTCTCTCTCTCTGTCGCTCTCTCTCTCTGTCGCTCTCTCTCTCTCTGTCGCTTTCTTTCTCTTTTTGTCTCTATCTCCTCCCCCTGTAGAAGAAGCCAGCGCGGCGGCGCTATGAGAACTATGGGATGTATTCGGATGATGATGCTAACAGTGATGCGTCCAGCGCCTGCTCAGAGCGCTCCTACAGCTCCAGGAATGGAGGAGCCATCCCTACGTACATGAGACAGACTGAGGACGTGGCCGAGGTCAGAAACAACACAGATTTTGGATTAGTCATTGATGGCACCATATGCAAATTACACAAACCGTTATTTCAATCACTTGAAGCACTTCAGTTCACATATTCCCCAATGCCTGGCTGAAGATTCAATAGTTCCAGTCATTTTAAGATTACAATTATTAATCAATTGTACACGGTCAAAATGTTACTACTTCTTTATCTGACACCTCTGAAAGAGACATACAGGTTGGAGCAGGGGGCTGCCACACTGGGCGCTTTAGAGCAGTTGTTGTGGGGGGTTAAGTGCATTGCTCAAGGGCGCAACAGCATCTACGATTTGATACCAGCAACCACCTGGTTGCCGGCTCACTTCCCGGCAGATTTTTTTACCATCAGACCCGGGACTTGAACTGACAAACCTTTGGTTGGTGGCTTGCTTCTCTAACCGCTAAGCTACCTGCCGCCCAGTCTAAATGTCCTTTAATCCTTTGTGCCCCAGGTGTTGAACCGCTGTGCCAGTGCCAACTGGTCGGAGAGGAAGGAGGGACTGCTGGGTCTACAGGCTCTACTGAAGAACCAACGCACCCTCAGGTCAGCCTATCACAACGCACCGTTTCACCTGGAAGCCTTTCAGGGACTATTCAGAGACGCTGTTTATCTGATGCAATACATGCTACCATAGGTGTATTCACCTTTGTATAATTGTGTGTGTGTGTGTGTGTGTGTGTCTACAGTCGTGTGGAGTTGAAGAGGTTGTGCGAGATCTTCACCAGAATGTTTGCAGACCCCCATAGTAAGGTATGGATGCATGCACAGCTACCACACACACACGCGTATACACACACACACAATCCACTGACACCTTAAACACATAGTGTATATATATATATACACACACACCTGTGTTTATATTGGATACCGGATTCTGCCCGAAACGACACTTACGAAACTAGGTTCTGCAAACACACATTTATTCTCACACACGGAAACATAAATACACACTGAGACTCATAATCAGATAAAAAGTAATGCGCACACACACACACACACACACACAGGCATGTGCTGCGTGAGGCGGTAACTGACTGGTTTCTAACGGCATGATACGCCTGAGTCTGCGTGTGACCTCACACTCCGCTAGCCAATGGGATTGCTCTCTCACTGTTCGTTAGCCAATCCGCTGGTTGTGCTCACCGCGTCCACTGCAACTCCTTCCCTCTTTTTCCCTGCGTGGTCTATATAAGATTACACACACACACTGACCACACACACACACACACACACTGACACACACACACACACACACACACACACACACACACACACACACACACTGACCACACACACACACACACACACTGACCACACACACACACGCCATTTTTACAGCATCCCCCCCTTCCCCCGCCTCTTTCTTTCTCACTAACCCCGCCCGCTAGGGTTCCCCCGCTCCCCTCTAACGCCACTCCCCATCCCCTCCTCCTGCTGGCGTTTGGAGTGTCTTCCCCCACCCGCTCCCCGTACACCACTTAGTGTGCTCCCCTGCCGCCCCAACCCCTCGTCTGACGGTAACGGTTGTGACTTTCAGCGAGAATCCGGATCTAGGGTCTATGGAACGGCAGAATCCGGTATAAGCTCAGCCTCCTTCAAGGTACACCTCACTGTCACACACTCTCTTTATCTCCTTCTCTCCTTCTCTTCTGTGTGTAGAGACAGAGGAACTCTTATAAGAACCAGGTGTGGTTCTTATAAGAGGGCATCACATTGATATTAATGCACAATACCACCTGTTTCAGTTCAGAGGTACTCTGACTTCAGTCCAAGTCGGGAAGCACCTTGTGTGCACTGAACACATATCTGTGCGTGCATGTGATGAGAGGGTGGGTGGGTGGGTATGCATGAGTGTGTGTGTGTGTGTGTGTTAGGGTGACCACATTTAAAATACCCAAATGCGTGACCACAGGATGATTTTCCGGGACAGTGTAGACTACGTCATTTTGTTGCACTGAACAAACTAATTTAAGCACACCAGCCACCCCTAGTCTATTCTTTTTCCTCTCACTAAATTTGGTGATGCAGAAAGGAGAGACCACTTGTGGCTGTTTTATGAAAATCTGGGAATATTTGGCCAAGAGAACATTTCTGGTTGGTCTCGGAATGTAAAACAGTTAGGAATGAAGACTTTTTTTTCTTTTACGAGATTGAGTGAAGAAGCAGCAAATATGTTTAATGAGAAACTAATGAGCATGGAGACCTTATATTTCAGTGTAATATGGCTGTTTACTTAGTTGTAGCTCTTCATCAGAAGCGAGATGGTTGTAAGTAGTGAAGCGTAACTGTCCTCCAAGTTTAACTGGAATTTGTACCGAAATGATTTGAAAAATGTCATTGATTTACGATTTTATTTTAATTGAACCTTTATTTAACCAGGCAAATAAGTAAAGAGCAAAAGGACTCCTGTGGGGAAGGAGGATTTAAAAAAAGTTGTTAGCTGCTGCGAACTGAAAAGAGGAGCGACCCAGGGATGTGTGTGCTTTGGGGACCTTTAACAGAATGTGACTGCCAGAGCAGGTGTTGAATGTGGATGACGAGGGCTACAGTAGATATCTCAGATAGGGAGGAGTGAGGCCTAAGAGCGTTTTATAAATAAGTATCAACCAGTGTGTTTTGCGATGGGTAAACAGAGATGACCAGTTTACAGAGGAGTATAGAGTGCTGTGATGTGTCCTATAAGGAGCATTGGTGGCAAGTCTGATGGCCGAATGGTAAAGAACATCTAGCCGCTCGAGAGCACCCTTACCTGCTGATCTATAAATTACATCTCCATAATCTAGCATGGGTAGGATGGTCATCTGAATCAGGGTTAGTTTGGCAGCTGGGGGTGAAAGAGGAGCGATTACAATAGAGGAAACCAAGTCTAGATTTAACTTTAGCCTGCAGCTTTGATATGTGCTGAGAGAAGGACAGTGTACCGTCTAGCCATACTCCCAAGTACTTGTATGAGGTGACTACCTCAAGCTCTAAACCCTCAAAGGCAGCAATCACACCGTTGGGGAGAGGGGCATTCTTCTTACCAAACCACATGACCTTTGTTTTGGAGGTGTTCAGAACAAGATTAAGGGCAGAGAAAGCTTGCTGGACACTAAGAAAGCTTTGTAGAGCGTGTAACACAAAATCCCGGGAGGGGCCAGCTGAGTGTAAGACTCTATCATCTGCCAATAAATGGATGAGAGAGCTTCCTACTGCCTGTGCTATGTTGTTGATGTAAATTGAGAAGAATTTGGGGCCTAGGATTGAGATTTGGGGTACTCCCTTGGTGACGGGCAGTGGCTGAGACAGCAGAATTTCTGACTTTATACACTGCACTCTTTGAGGGGAGGTAGTTAGCAAACCAGGCCGAAGACCCTTCAGAGACACCAATACTCCTTAGCCGGCCCACAAGAATGGAATAGTGTATCGTATCAAAAGCTTTGGCCAAGTCAATAAAAATAGCAGCACAACATTGCTTAGAATCAAGGGCAATGGTGACATAATTGATTGAGGACCTTTAAGGTTGCAATGGCACATCCATAACCTGATCGGAAACCAGATTGCATACCAGAGAGAATACTATAGACATCAAGAAAGCCAGTCAGTTGATTATTGACAAGTTTTTCCAACACTTTTGATAAACAGGGTGAAACAGTTAGGATCAGCTTGATCTCCCCCTTTAAATAAAGGACGAACCGTAGCTGCCTTCCAAGCAATGGGAAGGGAGTTTAAAAGGGTCGGCCATAGGCTTGGTGATGATGGGGGCAGCAACCTTAAAGAATAAAGAGTCTAAATCATCTGACCCAGAGGTTTTTTTGGGGGGTCAAGTTTCAGGAGCTCCTTTAGCACCTCGGACTCAGTGACTGCCTGCAGGGAGAAACCTTGTAGCGGGGCAGGGGAAAAAGAGGGAGGAGCATCGGGGCATGGCTGAGTCAAATCCTGACTTAATGACTGAGACACACAGAGAGAACTGTTCCTTAAAGTAATTAACTTTGGCCTTCCGGATAGCCTGACTGCACTTATTTCTCATTTGCCTGAACAAGAGCGAGTCAGCCTGAGTATGCGTGTGCCGAGCCTTTTGCCAAATGCAATTATTGAGATGGAGTAACTCTGCAAAATCACAGTCGAACCAGGGGCTGAACCTGTTTTTAATTCAAAAACAATTATGGGGGCGTGTTTGTTAAAAATATCACTGAAAATATTTAAAAAATTACATTGGCATTGGCCTGCGTCTCGTCTTGCACTGCACAGAATATCAGATCTCAACAATGATTGAAGAAGTGTTTAACATCACCACTACCACATCCTTTTAATATATAGGCCTGTCTTTTCATAAGTGCAACGTGACTGCTAGAGACCGGTCGGAATGTCTGACTGAAACACCGGACAAATCAAACATTTGTGGTGATTGAATTTGTTGATAAAATACGGGACATGATTGTTCGGTTGAGGGACAAAGGGACAAAATGCAGGTCTGTCCCGCACAATCTGGGACATGTGGTCACCCTAGTGTGTGTGTGTGTGCTTCCCAGGATGCTAACTGTTGTATGTTTCTCTCCCCTCCATGCCTCTCCTGGAACTCTCTGTAGAGAGTAAGTCTAGACAACGTTTATTTTACGTTCAATTAACGTTTGATTAACGCTTGTGTGGTTGTGACACTAACCTGGTACTCTGATTGGAGACTAATCTTGAATTCATTGATTAATCTGGCGAATGGTAATCTGACTGGGTGGCTAATTTAATGGTTTCCAAGGCAACCACAGACTCACTCACTAACCGACCCGGTGATGTCACAGCTCACAGCTGTGACATCACTATGACATCATGACGCCCTGTGATTGGTGTCTGAGTCCCTGCTGTTTTGCAGGCGACAGCCAATCAGCATGTGTGTTTAGTGAATACTGAATATTGATTGTGTATTGGTGAAACATAATTCTGCTTGCTGCACGCTGATTAGAGTGATTGGTTAATTGAATGGAATTGCTTCCCTCAGCCTATCTCATAGTATCCATAGTACATGTGTGTCTCACTCATGTTTGTGTGCATGAACATTTTCCTCTCTCTTCTAAGAGTGTGTGTGTGTGTGTGTTACAATGTGTCTAACCCATGTCCCCTGTCTCTCCCAAGGTGTTCAGTATGTTCTTAGAGACCCTAGTGGACTTTGTCCTGGTGCACAGAGAAGACCTGCAGGACTGGCTGTTCGTCCTGCTCACCCAGCTGCTGAAGAAGATGGGAGCTGACCTGCTGGGATCAGTACAGGCCAAGGTCCAGAGAGCACTGGACATCACACGGTCAGTGGGTGTGTGTATAGTGTGTATAGTGTGTGTATTTGTAAAGTTTGTGTGTGCGTATATCTTGCCTGTGTGTACATAAACTCAGCAACAACAAAAAACGTCTCCTCACTGTCAACTGCGTTAATGTTCAGCAAACTTAACATGTGTAAATATTTGTATGAACATAACAAGATTCAACAACTGAACAAGTTCCACAGACATGTGACTAACAGAAATGGAATAATGTGTCCCTGAACAAAGGGGGGGTCAAAAGCAAAAGTAACAGTCAGTATCTGGTGTGGCCACCAGCTGCATTAAGTATTGCAGTGCATCTCCTCCTCATGGACTGCACTCCGAAACTGGAGCAGCAGCACGATCAGCCCCCCGACACAAACTATTGCAGCATAAATACTGAAGGCTGAGACAGGAGGGGTCAGGAGACACTGTGGCCCTGTCCGACGATACTCCCGGACAGGGCCAAACAGGCTGGATATAACCCCACCCACTTTGCCAAAGCACAGCCCCCACACCAGTAGAGGGATATCTTCAACCACCAACTTACCATCCTGAGATCAGGCCGAGTATAGCCCACAAAGATCTCCCCCACGGCACGAACCCAAGTGGGGGCACCAACTCAGACAGGAAGATCACATCACTGACTCAACCCACTCAAGTGGCGCACCCCTCCTAGGGACGGCATGGAAGAGCACCAGTAAGCCAGTGACTCAGCCCCTGTAATAGGGTTAGAGGCAGAGAATCCCAGTGGAAAGAGGGGAACCGGCCAGGCAAAGACAGCAAGGGCGGTTCGTTGCTCCAGTGCCTTTCCGTTCACCTTCACACTCCTGGGCCAGACTACACTCAATCATAGGACCTACCGAAGAGATGAGTCTTCAATAAAGACTTAAATGTTGAGACCGAGTCTGTGTCTCTCACATGGATAGGCAGACCATTCCATAAATATTGAGTTCTATAGGAGAAAGCCCTGCCTCCAGCTGTTTGCTTAGAAATTCTAGGGACAGTTAGGAGGCCTGTGTTTTGTGACCGTAGCGTACGTGTAGGTATGTACGGCAGGACCAAATCAGAGAGATAGGTAGGAGCAAGCCCATGTAATGCTTTGTAGGTTAGCAGTAAATTCTTGAAATCAGCCCTTGCCTTAAATCAAATCAAATTTATTTATATAGCCCTTCGTACATCAGCTGATATCTCAAAGTGCTGTACAGAAACCCAGCCTAAAACCCCAAACAGCAAGCAATGCAGGTGTAGAAGCACGGTGGCTAGGAAAAACTCCCTAGAAAGGCCAAAACCTAGGAAGAAACCTAGAGAGTAACCAGGCTATGTGGGGTGGCCAGTCCTCTTCTGGCTGTGCCGGGTGGAGATTGTAACAGAACATGGCCAAGATGTTCAAATGTTCATAAATGACCAGCATGGTCAAATAATAATAATCACAGGCAGAACAGTTGAAACTGGAGCAGCAGCACGACCAGGTGCACTGGGGACAGCAAGGAGGAGTCATGTCAGGTTGTCCAGAGGCATGGTCCTAGGGCTCAGGTCCTCCGAGAGAGAGAGAGAATTAGAGAGAGCATACTTAAATTCACACAGGACACTGGATAGGACAGGAGAAGTACTCCAGATATAACAAACTGACCCTAGCCCCCGACACATAAACTACTGCAGCGTACGTGTAGGTATGTACGGCAGGACCAAATCAGAGAGATGGGTAGGAGCAAGCCCATGTAATGCTTTGTAGGTTAGCAGTAAAACCTTGAGATCAGCCCTTGCCTTGACAGGGAAACAGTGTAGGGAGGCTAGCACTGGAGTAATATGATACATTTTTTGGGTTCTAGTCAGGATTCTAGCAGCCGTATTTAGCACTAACTGAAGTTTATTTAGTGCTTTATCCGGGTAGCCGGAAAGTAGAGCATTGCAGTAGTCTTATCTAGAAGTGACAAAAGCATGGATAAATTTTTCTGCATCAATTTTGGACAGAAAGTTTCAGATTTTTGCAATGTTACGTAGATGGGAAAAAAGCTGTCCTTGAAACAGTCTTGATATGTTCTTCAAAAGAGAGATCAAGGTCCAGAGTAACGCCGAGGTCCTTCGCAGTTTTTATTTGAGACGACTGTACAACCATTAAGATTAATTGTCATATTCAACAGAAGATCTCTTTGTTTCTTGGGACCTAGAACAAGCATCTCTGTTTTGTCTGAGTTTAAAAGTAGAAAGTTTGCAGCCATCCACTTCCTTATGTCTGAAACACATGCTTCTAGCAAGGGCAATTTTGGGGCTTCACCATGTTTCATTGAAATGTACAGCTGTGTCTCATCCGCATAGCAGTGAGCCAGTGTAGAGAGGCTAGCACTGGAGTAATATGATCAATTTTTTTGGTTCTAGTCAAGATTCTAGCAGCTGAATTTAGCACTAACTGAAGTTTATTTAGTGCTTTATCCGGGTAGCCGGAAAGTAGAGCATTGCAGTAGTCTAACCTAGAAGTAACAAAAGCATGGATACATTTTTCTGCATCATTTTTGGACTGAAGGTTTCTGATTTTTGTAATGTTACGTAGATGGAATGAGGCTGTCCTTGAAACAGTTTTGATATGTTCGTCAAAAGAGAGATCAGGGTCCAGAGTAACGCAGAGGTCCTTCAGTTATATTTGAGACGACTGTACAACCATCAATACATATTTAACGTGTGTCTGTAATATGCGTGTGTATATAACGTGTGTCTGTAATATGCGTGTGTATATAACGTGTGTGTCTGTAATATGCGTGTATATAACGTGTGTGTCTGTAATATGCGTGTGTGTATAATGTGTGTACAGTGGCAAGACAAAGTATGTGAACCCTTTGGAATTACCTGGATTTCTGCATAAATTTGTCATCAAATTTAATCTGATTTTCATCTTCGTCACAACAATAGACAAACACATTATGCTTAAACTAAAAACACAAATTATTGTATTTTTCTGAGGTTTATGTTAAGAAGAATTATAGTGTCAGCTAAGACTTACAGAAATCTCTGGAACATGCTAACATCTCTGTTGATGAGTACGATACGTAAAACACTAAACATGAATGGTGTTCATGGGGCGACACCACGGAAGAAGTTACTGCTGTCCCAGAAAAACATTGCTGCACGTCTGAAGTTTGCAAAAGAGCACCTGGATGTTCCACAGCGCTACTGGCAAAATATTCTGTGGACAGATGAAACTATAAGAACACAACACTGTGGAGGAAAAAAGACCCAGCACACCAACATCAACCTCATCCCAACTGTAAAGTATGGTGGAGGGAGCATCATGGTTTGGGCTGCTTTGCTGCCTCGGGGCCTGGACAGCTTGCTATCATCGACAGAAAAATGAATTCCAAAGTTTATCAAGACACTTTGCATGAGAATGTAAGTCTATCTGTCCGCCAATAGAAGCTCAACAGAAGTTGGGTGATGCAACAGGACAACAACCCATAAGACAGAAGTAAATCTACAACAGAATGGCTTCAACAGAAGGAAATACACCTTCTGGAGAGGCCCAATCAGAGTCCTGACCTAAACCGGATTTAAAATGCTGTGGCATGACCTCAAATGAGCGGTTCACACCAGACATCCCAAGAATATTGCTGACCTGAAACCGTTTTGTAAAGATGAACGGTCCAAAATTCCTCCTGTTTTGCAGGTCTGATCCGCAACTACAGAAAATGTTTGGTTGAGGTTATTGCTGCCAAAGGAGAGTCAACCTGTTATTAAATCCAGTTCATATTTTTCCTACCTGCACTGTGAATGTTTACACGGTGTGTTCAATAAAGACATGAAAACATGTAATTGTTTGTGTGTTATTAGTTTAAGCAGACTGTGTTTGTCTATTGTTATGACTTAAATGAAGATCAGATTTTATGACTAATTTATGCAGAAATCCAGGTAATTCTAAAGGGTTCACATACTTTTTCTTGCAACTGTATATATAACGTTTGTGTGTCTGTGTCTGTAATGTGTGCGTCTGTAATGTGTAATTATAATGTGTGTGTGTCTGTAACGTCTGTGTGTGTCTGTAATGTGTGTGTGTTTCTGTAATATGTGTATATATAGTGGGGCAAAAATGATTTAGTCAGCCACCAATTGTGCAAGTTCTCCCACTTAAAAAGATGAGAGGCCTGTAATTTTCATCATATGTACACTTCAACTATGACAGACAAAATTAGAAGAAAAAAAATCAGAAAATCACATTGTAGGATTTTTTATGAATTTATTTGCAAATTATGGTGGAAAATGAGTATTTGGTCACCTACAAACAAGCAAGATTTCTGGCTCTCACAGACCTGTAACTTCTTCTTTAGGAGGCTCCTCTGTCCTCCACTCATTACCTGTATTAATGGCACCTGTTTGAACTTGTTATCAGTATAAAAGACACCTGTCCACAACCTCAAACAGTCACACTCCAAACTCCACTATGGCCAAGACCAAAGAGCTGTCAAAGGACACCAGAAACAAAATTGTAGACATGCACCAGGCTGGGAAGACTGAATCTGCAATAGGTAAGCAGCTTGGTTTGAAGAAATCAACTGTGGGAGCAATTATTAGGAAATGGAAGACATACAAGACCACTGATAATCTCCCTCGATCTGGGGCTCCATGCAAGATCTCACCCCGTGGGGTCAAAATGATCAAAAGAACGGTGAGCAAAAATCCCAGAACCACACGGGGGCACCTAGTGAATGACCTGCAGAGAGCTGGGACCAAAGTAACAAAGCCTACCATCAGTAACACACTACGCCGCCAGGGACTCGAATCCTACAGTGCCAGACGTGTCCCCCTGCTTAAGCCAGTACATGTCCAGGCCTTCAAGGTCCTGGAGTGGCCTAGCCAGTCTCCAGATCTCAACCCCATAGAAAATCTTTGGAGGGAGTTGAAAGTCTGTGTTGCCCAGCAACAGCCCCAAAACATCACTGCTCTAGAGGAGATCTGCATGGAGGAATGGTCCAAAATACCAGCAACAGTGTGTGAAAACCTTGTGAAGACTTACAGAAAACGTTTGACCTCAGTCATTGCCAACAAAGGGTATATAACAAAGTATTGAGAATCTTTTGTTATTGACCAAATACTTATTTTCCACCATAATTTGCAAATAAATTCATAAAAAATCCTACAATGTGATTTTCTGGAGAGAGAAAAATCTCATTTTGTCTGTCATAGTTGAAGTGTACATATGATAAATTACAGGCCTCTCATATTTTTAAGTGGGAAAACTTGCACAATTGGTGGCTGACTAAATACTTTTTTGCCCCACTGTATATATATATATATGTGTGTGTGTGTGTGTAATATGCGTGTATAGATAACACGCGTGCATAATATCTCCCCTACAGAGAGTCTTTCCCCAACGACCTCCAGTTCACTATCCTCATGAGGTTTACTGTGGACCAGACTCAGACACCGAACCTCAAGGTACATGTCTGTCTGTCTGTTTAGGGGGGTAGATGTTTTGTGTATGTATGAAGAAAGAGATGGACTGAGTGAGAAGAGGAAGGGGGAGTAAAAGGGAAGTAGGGAGGGTTGAAAGGCAGGGACAGCCTCTCCGTCGCCAGACTCACCTACTGTCTCAGCAACCACGGTAACTATTGTATCAGTAACCATGGTAACCACTTTTCTGATATCACGGCTGTTTAACACTGGCTCCGCTCCCTACCCACCCGATCCCTGGACTCTGATTGGATAGCGACTGATATGCCTCCAATTAAACCCGCCAACCACTGGCTTTGCTCTCTGCAGTCTGAGCCCGCCTCACCTCCCCTTCCTCGCTGCCTCTCTATCCTCTCCCCTCCCTTTCCTCCATCTTCTCCCTCCTCTCACTTTGTATTTCCCTTTATACACTTATTTGCTCCCTCCCTCCCTTTCCTCTCCCCTTCCCCATCCCCACTTCCTTCACTTTCATTACCTCACCTTCCTCAATCTTCTTCTCCCTCCTTCACTCTACACCTCACCTTCCCTTGCTATGCTTTCCCTTCTCTCATTTTCTTATGTAATTTTCACTCCTCTCATCCCTGTCCCAGTGTATGTCCATCTGTCTCTGTCTTGCCTCCTCTCTCCCTCCACTACATCCTCTTCCTCCCTCCCCATCTCCCCTTCCTCCCCTCACCTACCTTCTCCTCTAACCTCTCCTCTCTCTCCCCCTACCTTTCTCCCACTTCCCCTCTCCCCCCTTCCTCTCTCCTCCCTCTCACTCTCCGTCCCTCCCCCTCCCTCTCTCTCTAAGCCTGTGGGGAGGAGGGGAACGTGTTGTGGGCGGCGCAACATTAAATTGATTCCCCCTGCTTCAAGAACCATGAGGCGCGATGTTAAATTGTTCCCCCCTGCCACGAGAGCCCCCAGGGGGCACCACGCCTGCTGCTCTCTGAACGAGCAGGTCTCAGCCTGGAACCAATCCTCCCAGGTCAGTGTGCTCAGGGGGGAGCATTTTTATGACGCGCACACTGAGGAGCAGGCGGTCGGTCGATGATGTGTTTTGAATAGAGGAAGAGTGAGACAGAGATGGACTTTTTTTAAAGGAATGAAAATATTGTAAAAGAGAAACTAATGTGAGAACGAAGAACGAATGTAAATGGTGGCTCTTTTTCCTTTAGTTTTCATTTGTCTTTATTGGTTTCTCCCCCCTCCGCCTCCTTCATGATAGCTGCCTGACTACAACTGTGAAGGAGACAAGCATCTTATTGCACCTTCTTTGTTGTTGTGGATGTTTACTTTGTGTTGCAGAGTAGAACTAGTTTCAGCTCAGAGTTAGGAAACTCCTGGGATGATCCATGAACCACACAGACAGAAGATGTGTGTAACAGTGGGTTCTCTAACCTTTTATACTCTGAATGTGTGTCCAGGTGAAGGTGGCTGTTCTGAAGTACATTGAGACCTTGACCCTGCAGATGGAGCCGCATGACTTTGTGAACTCCAGTGAGACGCGCCTGGCTGTGTCTCGCGTCATCACCTGGACCACAGAGCCAAAGAGCTCCGACGTCAGGAAGGTACCTTACAGACATTTCTGTATGAGGCAATTTGTTGATTATTGGTTGACGCAAACTTTGATTAGTTTCTGATGTGTGTGTCTGTCTGTCTGTCTGTGTGTGTGTTCCAGGCTGCCCAGTCGGTGTTGATCTCATTGTTCCAGTTGAACACTCCAGAGTTCACCATGCTGCTGGCAGCTCTGCCCAAGACCTTCCAGGATGGCGCCACCAAATTGCTACAGAACCACCTGAGGAACACAGGCAATGCTGCACAGGTAACAACACCTGGCCTTGGCTGTACCCCTCCCAGCAGGTAACGACACCTGGCCTTGGCTGTACCCCTCCCAGCAGGTAACGACACCCCCGCTCTCCTAAGGATCTTAGGAGTTGGGAAACTTAAAGGTCCGAGCATGTACTTGATGCTATTATGTGTTACTCTCTCCCCCAGGCCCCGACAGGAAGCCCTCTTACACGCCACACCCCCCGCTCTCCTGCCAGCTGGTCCAGCCCCCTCACCTCTCCTACCAACACATCACAGAACACATCCTCACCCAGGTAACATACACACACCTCCCAATGTACATGCACACCGAGGTTACACACACAGACCTCAGAACACACTCATATAATGTTGACCTATTGTGATAGTAATATGACTGATGTGTTGTTGTGTGCAGTGCATTTGACTACGACACAGAGAACATGAACTCAGAGGACATCTACAGTAGTCTGAGAGGAGTTACAGAGGCCATCCAGAACTTCTCCGTCCGTAGCCAGGAAGACATGAACGAACCGGTCAGACGGAGGGAAGGAGAGGAGGTGGGGAGTGTGTGTGTGTGTGTAGAACCGACATGATGGGATGCATCTTAGAAAGGATTATTTATAGTCAGGTGAATTCTGGGGGTTTAAGCCTTCACACACAATGTTCCTGAGAACAGATTTGTCCTGCCACTCCCCTTGTTGTGTGTGAGAGACACTGAACCCCATAACCTTCTGACCCCGACTGTTATCGCACTGTCTGGTGTCAAAGCATCTCATCCCTACCTTTCTAACAAAGTGGATTTCACCGGAAATAGCTTTTTTATCTGGTGGTGTAAGCTAATATCAGGGAAAAAATAACACATTCAGTATTTTTACAGGTTAAAATACACTACTTGACCAAAAGTATGTGGACACCTGCTCGTCGAACATCTCATTCCAAAATCATGGCCATTAATATGGAGTTGGTCCCCCCTTTGCTGCTATAACAGCCTCCACTCTTCTGGGAAGGCTCTCCACAAGATGTTGGAACATTGCTGCGGTGACTTGCTACCAGTCAGCTACGAGCATTAGTGAGGTCGGGCACTGATGTTGGGCAATTCGGCCTGGCTTGCAGTCTGCGTTCCAATTCATCCCAAAGGTGTTCGATGGGGTTTTGGTCAGGAATCTGAATAGGCCAGTCAAATTCTTCCACACTGATCTCAACAAACCATTTGTGTATGGATCTCGCTTAGTGCACGGGGCATTGTCATGCTGAAACAGGAAAGGGCCTTACCCAAACTGTTGCCACAAAGTTGGAAGCACAGAATCATCTAGAATATCATTGTATGCTGTAGCGTTTAGATTTCCCTTCACAGGAACTAACGGGCCTAGACCGAACCATAAACTGTCTCAGACCATTATTCCTCCTCCACCAAACTTCAGTTGGCACTATGCATTGGGGCAGGTGGCATTTTCCTGACATCCTCCAAACCCAGATTCGTCCTCTGGACTGCCAGATGGTGAAGCTTGATTCATCACTCCAAAGAACTCGTTTCCACTGCTCCAGAGTCCAATAGCAGCTTTACACCACTCCAGCCGACTCTTGGTATTGCGCATTGTGATCTTAGGCTTGTGTGCGGCTGCTCGGCCATGGAAACCCATTTCATTAAGCTCCCGAAAAAACAGTTATTGGGCTGACGTTGGTTCCAGAGGCAGTTTGAAACTCAGGAGGGAATGTTGTAACCGAGGGCAGATGATTTTTACGCACTTCAGCACTCGGCGGTCCATTTCTGTGAGCTTGTGTGGCCTACCACTTCGCGGTTGAGTCGTTGTTGCTCCTAGACATTTCCACTTCACAATAACAACACTTACAGTTGCCCGGGGCAGCTCAAGCAGAGCAGAAATCTAACAAACTGACTTGTTGGAAAGGAGGCATCCTATGACAGTGCCACGTTGAAAGGCCATTCTACTGCCAATGTTTGTCTATGGAGATTGCATGGCTGTTTTATATACCTATCAGCAACGGGTGTGGCTAAAATGGCTGAATCGAATCATTTGAAGGGGTGTCCACATACTTTTGTATATATAGTGTAGGTTGTGATGGGAGAGTTGTGCGTGTGTGTCCGAGTGCGTACAGTATGTGAGATGTTATTCATTATGACACCCCTCTCCATGGTATGTTCCAAGGAAGGGCTGACATTTCCTCTAGAGGTCAGTCTGAAACCTGACCCGCCCACCCATCCTCAACCTGCCAATCAGAGCTCAACTGACTCCATCACCTGCCTATCACCTGACCCGTCAGGGGGTTTTCTGGTTTGAGTGAAAATATTAACAGGAACTGTAACAGATCTCATATCTCTCCTCATTCCATCCATAGAATGATAAAAACCCTAACCCACACACAGTGGTGTGTGTGTGCGTGCATGCGATGACAGCACTTGACAGCACTTGACAGCGCTTACACTTCTGTCTGTCTGAATCATACCACTGTGTGTCTCCCTCTCTCCCCCTCCCTCAGGGTGGTAGTGCTGGTGCTGACCAGGTGGATGGAGGTCGTACAGCTCTGGACAACAAGACGTCTCTCCTCAACACCCCCCTGCTCTCCTCTTCTCCCCGGGGGTCCCGTGACCCCTTCACTGACTCCCCCTTCAAACACAGCGTTATAGATACTTCACTAGACGAATCAGACCAGCAAACTGACGGTACACACGAACACACATACAGTACTAGTCAAAAGTTTGGAAACACCTACTCTTTTTTTTTTGTACAATTTTGTACTTTGTAGAATAGTACTGAAGACATCAAAACTATGAAATAACACATGGAATCGTCTAGTAACCAAAGAAGTATTTAATAAATCCAAATATATTTTATATTTGAGATTCTTCAAAGTGGCCACCCTTTGCCTTGATGACAGCTTTGCGCACTCTTGGCATTCTCTCAACCAGCTTCATGAGGAAGTCACCTGGAATGCATTTCAATTAATGGGTATGCCTTGTTAAATGTTAATTTGTGGAATTTCTTTCCTTAATGCGTTTGAGCCAATCAGTTGTGTTGAGACAAGGTAGGGTGGTATACAGAAGAGAGCCCTATTTGGTAAAAGACCAAGTCCATATTATGGCAAGAACAGCCCAAATAAGCAAAGAGAAACGACAGCCCATCATTACTTTAAGACATGAAGGTCAGTCAATCTGGAAAATGTCAAGAACTTTTAAAGTTTCTTCAAGTGCAGTCACAAAAACCATCAAGCTCTATGATGAAACTGGTTCTCATGAGGACCGCCACAGGAATGGAAGACCCAGAGTTACCTCTGCTGCAGAGGATAAGTTCATTAGAGTTACCAGCTTAAGAGAGGCCTCTCAACATCAACTGTTCAGAGGAGAATCAGACCTTAGTGGTCGAATTGCTGCAAAGAAACTATTATTGAAGGACAGCAATAAGAAGAAGAGACTTGCTTGGGCCAAGAAACACGAGCAATGGACATTAGACCGGTGGAAATCGGTCCTTTTGGTCTGATAAGTCCAAATTTGAGACAGCCGTGTCTTTGTGAGACGCAGAGTAGGTGAACGGATGATCTCCGCATGGGAGGTTACCACTGTGAAGCATGGAGGAGGTGGTGTGGGGGTGTTTTACTGGTGACACAGTCAGTGATTTATTTAGAATTCAAAGTACACTTAAGCAGCGTGGCTACCACAGCATCCTGCAGCGATACGCCATCCAATCTGATTAGTGGAACTTAGTGGGAATATCATTTGTTTTTCAACAGGACAGTGACCCAACACACCTCCAGGCTGTGTAAGGGCAATTTGACCAAGAAGGAGAGTGATGGAGTGCTGCATCAGATGACCTGGCCTCAACAATCACCTGACCTCAAACCAATTGAGATGGTTTGGGACGAGTTGGACCACAGAGTGAAAGAAAAGCAGCCAACAAGTGCTCAGCGTATGTGGGTACTCCTTCAAGGCTATTGGAAAAGCAATTCAGGTGAAGCTGGTTGAGAGAATGCCAAGTGTGCAGAGCTGTCATCAAGGCAAAGGGTGGCTACTTTGAAGAATCTAAAATATATTTTGAGTTGTATAACATTTTTTTGGTTACTACATGATTCCATATGTTATTTCATCGATTTGATGTCTTCAGTATTATTCAACAATGTAGAAAATAGTAAAAAAATAAAGAAGCACTCTTGAATGGCTAGGTGTCAACTTTTGACTGGTACTGTATATTAATTTACACTAACAAACACACACAAAATGTATTGAAGTGTAATATGGGATAGATACTGATTGCCATCAATTTATCAATCTCAACCCCATTTGGCTGTTGCCCCTGACAGACAGCAGCATTGACCAATCAGAGCTGGTGTCAGAGCTGCTGAAGGAGCTGTCCAATCACAATGAGCGTGTGGAGGAGAGGAAGGCAGCGCTTTGTGAGCTCTTGAAGCTGATTCGAGAAAACACCCTGCAGGTCTCCTGGGATGAACACTTCAAAACCATCCTCCTGTTACTACTGGAGACGCTGGGGGACAGAGAGGTACACACACACACACACACTCAATATGTGCATCAATGCAACGAACACACTTTGACCAAACTCTCTCTCCCCTCTGCAGCATGTGATCAGGGCATTAGCTCTACGTGTTCTGAGGGAGATTCTGAGCCGCCAGCCCTGGAGGTTTAAGAACTACGCTGAACTCACCATCATGAAGGCCCTGGAGGCGCACAAGGACCCACACAAAGAAGTACACACACACGCACGTACACACACACACTCCTTATAATATACACACACTCCATATAATCTCTCGCACATGCACACATTTACACTAGTATAATCTCTCTCACATACCCTCATACATTCACTCTCCTACTGTCGTTCCTGTGTGTGTATAGGAGCTATAAATCTGGTACTATAACCCTGTTCCTGTGTCTGTAGGTGGTGCGAGCGGCAGAGGAGACTGCAGCCATGCTGGCGTCGTCCATCAGTCCAGACCAGTGTATCAAGGTGTTGTGTCCCATCATCCAGTCAGCTGACTACCCCATCAACCTGGCTGCCATCAAGATGCAGACTAAAGTTATAGAGAGGGTCCCCCATGAAGGACTAGTCAGCATGCTGCCTGAGATAGTCCCTGGACTCATACAGGTAACACACACACACACACACACATACAGGTAACACACACACACACACACACACACACATACAGGTAACACACACACACACACACACACACATACAGGTAACACACACACACATACAGGTAACACACACACACACAAACACATACAGGTAACACACACACATACAGGTAACACACACACACACATACAGGTAACACACACATACAGGTAACACACACACACACACATACAGGTAACACACACACACATACAGGTAACACACACACACACAAACACATACAGGTAACACACACACACACATACAGGTAACACACACACACACATACAGGTAACACACACACACATACAGGTAACACACACACACACACACACATACAGGTAACACACACATACAGGTAACACACACACACACATACAGGTAACACATCCTCGTTATTCAGGGTTATGACCCACTGTCATGTTATGGAGGGCTATAACCCTTCTGTCGTGTAATACAGGCTAATAACCCCTGTATGTCATGTTATGCAGGGTTATGACAACTCTGAGAGCAGTGTGAGGAAGGCCTGTGTATTCTGTCTGGTGGCCCTCTACGCAGTTATAGGGGAGGAGCTAAAACCTCACCTCAACCAACTGTCTGGCAGCAAAGTGAGTGACCATGCCCACTTTCTACTAACCAGACCCATTATCTGTGTTCCAATACATCCACGCTAGTATACTTCATTCTTCATTCTAAATTAATCAATATATTTTATATTACTGGATCAGGAGGATTCCAGAAGAACTGCTTCAGTTCTACAACCCAAACTCTCTTCTTTCTCTCCAGTTGAAGTTGTTGAATCTGTACATCAAGCGTGCCCAGTCTGGCTCCAGTGGTGGTGAGCCCCCAGCAGACAGCCTATAGAACAGATGAACAGCCCACGGGACAACTATGGAGCTGCACTCTCCCTCTGGAGACTTAACACGGACACACAAGGACACACTCTTACATGGATGCACAAACACATACATGCTTACATGAACACACATGTGCACTTACTTACACGCTTACATGAACACACATACGCTTATATCTGCTTACACAAACATGCTGATAAGAAGGCTCTGACACACACACTGCCTACTGCAGGGCACTCTGCAATGCACTCTGGGAAGAGAGGAGTGTTGTAGTTCCCTTCACTCACGTTGAAGATCCAACCTGCTCTCTGAGATTCACCCCTGACGTCGACACACCTCGCCCTCTGACCCCGATCTCACTCTGAAGCCTCAACGCTAACGGTTTTAACTTTGGTTTAACTTCCTGGTTTTAGTAGAATAGGGGAGGGGCCGGAACAGCAGCATGATGTAGCCACACCCCAGGCAGGATAAACAGATAGAGGGAGGGTAGAGGAGCATGTATGTGTGTGATAGGGGGGTGTATATCTGTGGTCAGTCAGCCTGTCCGTCATAGTGGTTGAGTGGGTTTTAGCCGCTGAAACTGAAGGCAAATCTGAAATGGCACCCTAATCCCTACGTAGTGGACTACTTTTGGCCAGAGCTACATAGTGCCACTGCATACGGCTCTGGTCAAACTATAGGGAGTAGGGTGTAATTTTGTCTCAAAGCATTCTCTGTCCGTCGAATGGTGCTAGTTCCACCCTGTGGCAGTGGGAACATGGTACGACCTTCCCTGCACAGCACTAATGCTCATAAGCAGGTCACAGTAGATCATAACTGCTCTTAGCAGCTACGTAGGCAGTGAGTGTGAGGTATAGGAGGCATAATGTGCTTGGCTATGCATGACGATGATTTTAACAAGATCTTTTTATCCGGAGCCTATTAACTGTCACAGTAGAAGGGAGGGGGTGAAATTTAAAGTTAATGATGTCCACCCCTTTCAGAGGAGTCCATGGTACCTTCCACTGCTCCCCGCCATGTCTTGGATGAGCTCATTTCAGACAGAAAGAGAGGGAGAGGCTTATATACATTAAACTATGACCAGACATGGCTTATTATTATTAATATTATTATCACCTAGTGGATATGTAACTATACAAAAAACTATACATGAAAAAAATGTACTAATATCCGATAACGACGTCATTTAGGAGAGTTCCTGAAGGACGTGTGCGCTCTGCATCCTGATCTATTTTATTTTCTGTTGCGCGTTCCGTAGTCTCTCTCACGTTAGTTTCCCCACCGGGAAGACATGTATTATTTACTGATCAGAAACTGTCGAGTCACCTTTCGCCCCCTCCTTCTCTTCTTTTTCCTTTCCTCTCTTCTGCTCCCTCTTGTTGTCATTCTCTCCCTCTTCTTGTGACATTCTAGTCTTCACTGTGTTTCCCTCAGTGCATTTACAAAGCTGTGCTTACAATAAAATGAAAAATAAAGAAAACTTGTACAGACCATAATAAACATGGTTTCTGTCTCAGTTACTGTGAGGGACAACTGTTCAGCTAACACACACCACACACTCGCGTGTACTACAATTAAACCAAGTCATGTCCCTTGCACACTGACTGGAATCAACTGGTAATTATTTACCAGAGGACAACACAGGGAAGATACTTCTTTCTGCTGGACAGTGTGTGTGAATATCTAAATGTGAAAGCTGCAGAATAGATAGTCTACCTGAAGCTGAACTATAACCTCGTAATAGGCTGGGAATGTGTGGTTGAGAGAGGTAACTTCAGTAGTAGGCTGTTGTTGTAGTTGTTATTGGAACTGTCCTGGAAAGGACAATGTGAAAATAAAATATCTAAGCCAGTTGAACAGTTTGGGTTGTCCCTTTAATGTGAATCCGGCCCACATGTGTGGCCTTTCACATTTCCTCTCAAAATGAATTTAATTATCTTGTTTATTTTGATCCAGTACAATGATCATACAGTGCAGAATGGAAAGTATTCAGACCCCTTCACTTTTCCACATTTTGTTATGTTACAGCCTTGTTCTAAAATTTATTAAATTAAATGTTTTCCTCATCAATCTACACACAATACCCCATAATGACAAAGCAAAAATGTTTTTTAGTTATGTATTCAGACCCTTTGCTATGAGACTTGAAATTGAGCTCAGGTGCATCCTGTTTCCATTGATCATCCTTGAGATGTTTCTACAACTTGGAGTCCACCTAGGGTAAATTGAATTGATTGGACACGATTTGGAAAGGCAAACCTGTCGTTTTAAGGTCCCACAGTTCAGTGCATGTCAGAGCAAAAACCAAGCCATGAGGTCAAAGGAATTGTCCGTAGAGCACTGAGACAGGATTATGTCGAGGCACAGATCTGGAGAAGGGTACCAAAAAATGTCTGCAGCAATAAAGGTTCCCAAGAACACAGTGGCCTCCATCATTCTTAAATGGAAGAAGTTTGGAACCACCAAGACACTTCCTTGAGCTGGCCGCAACAGCCAAACTGAGCAATCTGGGGAGAAGGGCCATGGTCAGGGAGGTAACCAAGAAACCCGATGGTCACTCTGACAGGGCTCCAGAGTTCCTCTGTGGAGATGGGAGAACCTTCCATAAGGATAACCATCTCTGCAGCACTGCACCAATCAGGCCTTTATGGTATAGTGGCCAGACGGAAGCCACTCCTCAGTAAAAGTCACCTGACTTCCCACTTGGAGTTTGCCAAAAGGTACCTAAAGGTCTCTGACCATGACCATGACAAACAAGATTCTCTGGTTTGATGAAACCAGGATTGAACTCTTTGGCCTGAATGCCAAGCACCACGTCTGGAGGAAACCTGGCACCATCCCTATGGTAAAGCATGGTGGTGGCCGCATCATGCTAGTGATGTTTTTCAGTGACAAGGACGAGGAGACTAGTTGAATGGAGCAAAGTACAGAGATCCTTGATGAAAACCTGCTCCAGAGTGCTCAGGACCTCAGACTGGGGCGAAGGTTCACCTTCCAACAGGACAACAACCTTAAGCACACAGCCAAGACAATGCAGGAGTGGCTTCGGTACAAGTCTCTGAATGTCCTGGAGTGGCCCAGCCGGAGCCCGGACTTGAACCCGATCGAACATCTCTGGAGAGACTTGAAATTATCAGTGCAGCGACGCTCCCCATCCAACCTGACAGAGCTTGAGAGGATCTGCAGAGAAGAATGGGAGAAACCCCCCAAATACAGGTGTGCTAAACTTGTAGCGTCATACCCAAGACTAGAGGCTGTAATCGCTGCCAAAGGTGCTTCAACAAAGTACTGAGTAAAGGGTCTGAATACCTGTAACATTTACATATTCCTGTTTTTGCTTTGTTATTATGGGGTATTGTGTGTAGATTTAAGGGGGGGGCTAATTTAATCCATTTTAGAATAAGTAACAAAATGTGGAAAAGGTTCAGGGGTCTGAATACTTTACGAATGCACTGTTTGCGAGGCATGGGATATTGGAATAACACTTGGTGACCAAAGTTCATAGCAGTTTCTATACTCACAAGTTAATATGTGACTATCTGATTCTTAACTCAAGATAAGGGTGGGTAGTCCTGCTGTTGCAGGAGTGAAGATTCATGGCTGATTTATGTTCTTTATAAATGCACACTGACCTCAAACAGCATGAAATCCAGACACAGGGTTATGGGTTAACATGTGTCTCCTAAAGAGCCTCTGTGTCACCATCCCAAATATATCTCTACAATCATTCCAACTAACTACATCTGAATTCACTTCTGTTGGCTTTGGTCCAATGCCGCATCTATCCATTCCTCTCTTTTTTTTTATAATACTGTTCTCTGGAAGCAGAGGGGTGTCAACATGCTAGCCTGTAGTAACTGACTATTTTCACTGATTTATGATGTCTCGGTTGAATTGTGTATTATGATTATGTCAATGTATGTGATGGGTTGCCTGTGCCTGCTATGAACTGGTCACATCCGTGTTATAACGTCGATGGGTTGACGAAAGCTCTGAGGGAGCCCATTGGCTGAGCTGGGTGCGCTTGGCACCAGAGCGGCTCTCTGATTGGCCCATAGACTCTGGCATCTACTGCGGCTGGAAGTTTTTTTGGGGGGGTTTTGTGAGGGCATAGTCTGTTGAGAAGCCATGTTTATGCTGGCTGCTTTTGTGACAACTGCCACTCTTCTGATGTTTAAAGACTCTTATTTAACCGGCCGGGAACTGTAGCCCTGGTCACAAGTCCGCGATGAAAAAAGGAGAGAGGTTTCGGAGGGCACAGGAAGCGCTGGCTGCGACCTTCGCATAGGAGGATTCCAAACATCCGTGAATCAAAAGCAAGTGAAGTTTGCTAATGCTACTAGCCTGTTAATGCTAGCTAGTTAATTCAGACGGACATTGCGTGGGAATGCGGTGTGTGGACTGTCAACAACATCCCCCTGCAATTACGTAATGTTGCTAGCTAGCTAGGTGGCTAGCTTTGGCTGGGTTTGGGATATTACGGTGTGCCATATCGCCGGCGAAATTGACTTTCGAGGACCGCAATTGAGCTAACTAGCGCTAGCTAGGTAGCTAGCGTTAGTGGTGCAGGGTTTCGCTAGCAAACGGTTATTTAGCATGCTGCTGGTAATCAACCCAACGTAATGGTTGTGGATTTTGTTTATAACTTGCTAGCTAACGTATGTCTGTTAACTTTACCTAGCTAGTTAGTCTGTAGTCTTCACATCAGTCCATATTTCTACTTTCACTTGCCAGCCATATTGTAACCAATTATGGCGATATATCACCCGGCTAGTGGAGCGCTATCAATACACTGTTATTCGATCTTCAGTTAGCTAGCTACAGCAGATATCTAACGGCTAACTAGCCATCTTCTTAGCCAACCACCAGTAGCTAGCAGTTAGCCAGTAGTAGCAAACACAACTATCTAACTAGCTACCTTGGTTAACTTTCTCTTAAATATTCTCTAGTCCACCGGCAGCGGTTTATTCTCCCGCTAGCTGCGGTCCCTTCCCCGGAGGCAATCTGGCGGCCCTTCGGCTAGAGGCGGAGGAGAAGGAACTGGGGGCCATGGCCTGGGTGCTGAAGATGGACGATGCCACCATCGAGTCAGGGCTGGTACACGACTTCGATGCCAGTCTTTCGGGCATCGGGCAGGAGCTGGGGGCTGGCGCATACAGTATGAGGTTAGAGAGACCGTTTGGTATACAACATATATATATATATCACTGTGTCTGGACATGGGGTGGAAGCTACAAATTGTTCCCACTCTGTCTCCTAAACCCTGGGATTCACCCAATATGGAGGAATTACATTTTGTGTGTGTTGTATCGCATCCCCTCTGTGTGGTATGTATGTGTTGGTCTTTGTTTTGGGATGGGGGGGGGCATCACAGCAGGTTTCCATGGAGGACAGAGGGCTTAAATACCCTACTAGACACAAAGGGAGGGGGGACAGTGGCAGAATGTTGGGAACATAAACCCTAAGCACAGGGAGGGAGGGGGGATAAGCTCTCCCCCACCACATCTCTCTGGGTGCCTGTGGCACCTCTTGAAGTGATGACAACATGGTGTAACTGGGGTTGCTATTGCAGCAATAAGCTGGGATGCTCAGGGGAGTTTGTAACTGTACCAGTCAGATCATCCACTATGAAACAGTCAGGAAAAGACACACACACACACCCCTTACCTCAGTGTCTCACACATACAGTTATGAAACACCACCCTCACAGTACTGCAACAGCCCTAAGTGTGTTTTCCCCACAGATGTTTTTTGAAGTAGGTTGTATTTCTGTGGGAAAGAGTTCCAGGACTGTCAGCTGTCTTATCAGGATCCTCCCTGTGTGTGTCTCACATGTTTAGAGAGCAGCTGTGGTGCTCAGTAGGAACAGAATGTCCTCGTGTGTCAGGAAGCAGATGCAGTTTCCTTGGCAGCAATGCTGAGTGGGGAAGCGGCTCTGCAACTGGCATGCCATGCAGGAGGCGTTGGGTTAGGGTGGGACAGGGAGAATACAGTACACTGTCTGCAGTAGTTGTGTTTATGAGAGGGGTCTGTTCCAGAGTGAATTATACCATGACATTCAGGGGGTCTCTATTTTTTTATGTGGGACCTTGCGTATGCAATAAACAGTAAAGACATGTTGTTTACCGGTAAAAAAAAAAATCCTACCTTTATAATTTGCCATGAACACAGCCATTCACAATGTTTTAATCTTATTGTCAAACACGTCTCTTCAAAAAATGGCCTACCTGCACATGTTCGTCCACTCCAAAATAATTCCAGCATCCAAACTGTGCACATTTGCCATTTGATTAATGGAATGAAACATCTCTTACAAATCACAAGTGTAATGACATTTGCTGATGTCATTGGGTCTACACTCTGACTGAATGTCATTGGGTCTACACTCTTGTAACCTTAATTAATTGGTGCCTTACTGACAGTAGGACCTTTTTTTGTAGAAAGAAAAGTTGGGACACATGAAATTCCAACTTGTAGCTCAGTTGGTAGCGCATGGTACTTGTAACCCCAGGGTTGTGGGTTTGATTCCCACAGGGAACCAGTACGAAAAAAGTATGGAAATATATGAACTCACTACTGTAAGTTGCACTGGATAAGAGTGTCTGTCTGCTAAATGACAAAAATGTAACATTAAATACGGGACCTTCGCGGATGACAAGTGCACCCACATGGATTATTTTGTTTAAACCATGTCATGGCAGTGGACTTGTTTAATTTGGAATAATATTTTTATTTTAAGATATACCACCCTAGCAGACTAATTCACACTATGGTCTGTTCCAATAGTTCAAGGATTCCTTCCTCTCCCTTCATTGCCTTTTTTCTTTCACTGATCTGACATCACTGTATCGATGGAAGCTATTTAGTGAAAAATGTTCGCCTATCCAATCTTGTCAGATTCTTAGTTTTTACTTCAAGGTAGAGGAGGTCTTCTACAGCTTGACTTGTCCTTAGAGCATTATGTGGACTTTAAATTCAGACTGCCAACTTCCCCCACATTTTCAAAGTGAACTTAATTAACCTGAGCTGTTCCAGGGACCATGAACACATTTCTTGGCATATAGGAGAGACTTTGGTTACCCGGGCACACACACACTTCTGCCGAGCGCTAGGCTCCGTTAGGGTGAGCTGGGGACAGGCTGTCTGTCTGGAGCTGGTGCCAAGTGTCTGTGTGCAGGTTATGTCAGACTGGCTCGTGTGTTGTAAAACAGAAAAGTATTTTCCAGTGGGACACTTCCAACTGTTACTGTTTCAACAGGGCTACTTAGTCTTACTTACCCTAACTAGTCTCTCTCCCACCATCTCTCTTTGTCTCTCCAGTGATGTGCTGGCCCTGCCAATCTTTAAACAGGAGGACTCCAGTCTTCCTTCAGACTGTGAGAGCAGCAGTCTCAACCCTCCCTTCCAGTACGTTCTCTGTGCTGCCACCTCCCCTGCTGTCAAACTACACGATGAGACACTCACCTACCTGAACCAAGGTGACTTACTCACACACTCCTGTCATGGGAAACTACCTTAACTATGCTTTACACAAACCCACACTCACATGGTAATGCTTAATAGCTCTCCACCAATAGCAAGAAAGGATGTTGTCTATTTTCAAACAGCAGAGATACACAATCACTCAAACCTCATCTTAACCCCCTCTGTCTCTCAGGCCAGTCTTATGAGATCCGTATGCTGGACAACCGAAAGCTGGCCGAGTTACCAGAGATTAACAACAAGAGTGTCAAGGTCAGAAATATTAATATTGCAGCTTTTCTGTGTGTGTGGTTTCTTTGTAGTTGTGTTATGGTTATTGCGGTCGTTGTGCCGGTGGTGTTTGATAACTGTGTGTGTGTGTATGTAGAGCATCGTTAGGGTGGTGTTTCATAACTGTGTATGTAGAGCATCGTTAGGGTGGTGTTTCATAACTGTGTGTGTGTAGAGCATCGTTAGGGTGGTGTTTCATGACAGAAGACTCCAGTACACAGAGCACCAGCAACTGGAGGGGTGGAAATGGAATCGCCCTGGAGACCGTCTCCTAGATATCGGTAAGAACACTTAAGTGTGTGTGTAGCAGTAAGTACATGTGATGCCTTAAGGGGGGGGGGGGTGTGTTTTGTATGTAATACTAATTTGCAGTGTGCGTGTAGACATCCCCCTGTCAGTGGGTATTGTGGAGGCGAAGGCCAACCCCGCTCAGCTCAACGCTGCCGAATTCCTCTGGGACCTCAACAAGAGAGCCTCCGTGTTTGTGCAGGTAACACACCAATCAACACACACACACACTTCCCCGTAGTCACATTGACTGACTCTCACTCTGCCTCTATTCTCTCCATCTTTGTGTGTGTAGGTTCACTGCATCAGTACAGAGTTCACCCCTAGAAAGCATGGAGGAGAGAAGGGAGTTCCCTTCAGGATCCAGATCGACACTTTCAGACAGGGAGACAACGGAGAGTACACTGAACACCTCCACTCTGCCTCCTGCCAAATCAAAGTCTTCAAGGTACACACACACACAGGACGGCAGGTAGCCTAGTGGTTAGAGTGTTGGGCCAGTAGCCGAATAGGTTGCTCGATCGAATCCCTGAGCTGACAAGGTAAAAATCTGTCATTTTGCCCCTGAACAAGGCAGTTAACCCATTGTTCCAAAACCGTCATTGAAAATAAGAATTTGTTCTTAACTGACTTGCCTAGTTAAATAAAACACTCTCATTCTCTGAACAGTAAATCACACCTACACACTTTGACATACTAAGTCAGATGACAAGCCTGCACCCGATTTAACATTCTGCATTCCCTCTTTTTCTCGCTCTCTTTCTCTCCTCCCCCCAGCCAAAGGGGGCAGACAGGAAACAGAAGACTGACAGAGAGAAGATGGAGAAACGAACGTCTCAGGAAAAGGAGAAGTACCAGCCCTCCTACGACACAACCATACTATCAGAGGTTAGTCAGTCTGGGGGTTTGAATGGCATTTAATTAGGACTGGAAAACTAGAAGGCACTTAATGAAACAGAGTTTGCATGTATTGGAAGTGTCACTTACGGGTATTAGTAGGCAAGTTTTATATCTGTTTTGTTTGCAGTCAGATTGTGAGTGTGCATGTTTGTGTGAAACTTAGTGTGTGTTTATGTAGATGAGGCTGGAGCCCATCATAGAGGAGGCAGGAGACTATGAGCTGAAGAAGTCCAGCAAGCGGACGCTGCCGGCTGACTGTGGGGACTCGCTGGCCAAGAGAGGCACTGTAAGTGTCCTATATAATGTACAGTAAATTCAGAAAGTATTCAGACTCCTCCATTTTTCCACATTTTGTTACGTTACAGCCTTAGTCTAAAATTGGTTCAATTGTTGTCTGTCTCCCCCCCCCCTCCCCCCAAATCTACACCCAATACCCCATAATGACAAAGCAAAAACTGTTTTTTTAGAAATGTTTGCAAATGTATTTAAAAAAAATGTTTTAACTGCTTGTCAGAGCAAAAACCAAGCCATGAGGTTGAAGGAATTGTCCATAGACCACTGAGAAAAGATTGTCGAGGCACAGATCTGGGGAAGGGTACCAAAACATTTCTGCGGCATTGAAGATCCCTGAGAGCGCAGTGGCCTCCATCATTCTTAAATGACAGAATTTTGGCACCACCAAGACTCTTCCTTGAGCTGGCTACCCGGCCAAACTGTGCAATCGGAGAATTAGGGCCTTGGTAAGGGAGGTGTCCAAGAACCCAATGGTCACTCTGACAGAGCTCCAGAGTTCCACTGTGGAGATGATTGTCCTTCTGGAAGGTACTCCTATCTCTGTGGAACTCCACCATTTTCATGCCTTTATGGTAGTGGCTAGACGGAAACCACTCCTCAGTAAAATTCACATGACAGCCCACTTGGAGTTTGCCAAAAGGTTCCTTAAAAGACTCTGACTATGAGAAACAAGATTATCTGGCCAGGTGAAACCAAGATTGAACTCTTCGACCTGAATGTCAAGCGTTGCGTCTCAAGGAAACTTGGTACCCTCCCTACGGTGAAGCATGGTGGTGGCAGCATCATCCTGTGGAGAAGTTTTTCAGCGGCAGGGACTGTGAGACTAGTCAGGATTGAGGGAAAGATGAATGGCGCAAGGTACAGAGATCCTTGATGAAAACCTGCTCCAGAGCGCTCAGGACCTCAGACTGGGGCGAAGGTTCACCTTCCAACAAGACAACAACCTTAAGCACACAGCCAGAGCCCGGACTTGACCCGATCAAACTTCTCTGGAGAGACCTGAAAATAGTTGTGCAGCGACGCTCCCCATCCAACATGACAGCTTGAGAGGATCTGCAGAGAAGAATGGGAGAAACTCCACAAATACAGGTGTGCCAAGTTTGTAGCGTCATACCCAAGTAGACTCGAGGCTGTAATCGCTGCCAAAGTCACTTCAACAAAGTACTGAGTAAAAGATCTGATGTAATGCAAATGTGATATTTTTTTAATTTTTAAAAATAAACGTGCAAACATTTATATAAACATGTTTTTGCTTTGTCAGTATGGGGTATTGTGTGTAGATTGATGAGGGGAAAAAACTATTAAATCCATTTTAGAATACGGCTGTAACCTAATAAAATTTGGAAAAAGTTGAGGTGTCTGAACTTTCCAAATGCCATGTACAGTGGGGCAAAAACGTATTTAGTCAGCCACCAATTGTGCAAGTTCTCCCACTTAAAAAGATGAGAGGCCTGTAATTTTCATCAAGATTTCTGGCTCTCTCATATCTGTAACTTATTCTTTAAGAGGCTCCTCTGTCCTCCACTCGTTACCTATATTAATGGCACCTGTTTGAACTTGTTATCAGTATAAAAGACACCTGTCCACAACCTCAAACAGTCACACTCCAAACTCCACTATGGCCAAAACCAAAGAGCTGTCAAAGGACATCAGAAACAAAATTGTAGACCTGCACCAGGCTGGGAAGACTGAATCTGCAATAGGTAAGCAGCTTGGTTTGAAGAAATCAACTGTGGGAGCAATTATTAGGAAATGGAAGACATACCAGACCACTGATAATCTCCCTCGATCTGGGGCTCCACGCAAGATCTCACCCCGTGTGGTCAAAATGATCACAAGAACGGTGAGCAAAAATCCCAGAACCACACGGGTGGACCTAGTGAATGACCTGCAGAGAGCTGGGACCAAAGTAACAAACCCTACCATCAGTAACACACTACGCTGCCAGGGACTCAAATCCTGCAGTGCCAGACGTGTCCCCCTGCTTAAGTCAGTACATGTCCAGGCCCGTCTGAAGTTTGCTAGAGAGCATTTGGATGATCCAGAAGAAGATTGGGAGAATGTCATATGGTCAGATGAAACCAAAATAGAACTTCTTCGTTAACTCAACTCGTCGTGTTTCGAGGACATTGAATGCTGAGTTGCATCCAAATAACACCATACCTATTGTGAAGCATGGGGGTGGAAACATCATGCTTTGGGGCTGTTTTTCTGCAAAGGGACCAGGACGACTGATCCGTGTAAAGAAAAGAATGAATGGGGCCATGTATCGTGAGATTTTGAGTGAAAACCTCCTTCCATCAGCAAGGGAATTGAAGATGAAACGTGGCTGGGTCTTTCAGCATGACAATGATCCCAAACACAACGGAGTGGCTTCATAAGAAGCATTTCAAGGAGTGGCCTAGCCAGATCTCAACCCCATAGAAAATCTTTGGAGGGAGTTGAAAGTCCATGTTGCCCAGCAACAGCCCCAAAACATCACTGCTCTAGAGGAGATCTGCATGGAGGAATGGGCCAAAATACCAGCAACAGTGTGTGAAAACCTTGTGAAGACTTACAGAAAACGTTTGACCTCTGTCATTGCCAACAAAGGGTATATAACAAAGTATTGAGAAACTTTTGTTATTGACCAAATACTTACTTTCCACCATAATTTACAAATAAATTCATTAAAAATCCTACAATGTGATTTTCTGGATTTCTTTTCCTCATTTTGTCTGTCATAGTTGAAGTGTACCTATGATGACATTTACAGGCCTCTCATATTTTTAAGTGGGAGAACTTGCACAATTGATGGCTGACTAAATACTTTTTTGCCCCACTGGATATCCTATCCTTGACTTATTCCATATTCTGTTGGTACAGCCTGAATTCAAAATCTACACACAATATCGCATAATGACAAAACAAAAACATGTTTTTGGATTAAAAAAAAAATGTATTAAATTAAATACAAAAATATCTAATTTACCTAAGTTTTCACATCCCTGAGTCAATACATGTTATAATCACCTTTGGCAGCATTTACAGCTGTGAGTCTCTGGGTAAGACTCAAAAGAGCTTTGCACACCTTGATTGTACAATATTTTCACATTTATTCTTCAAAAAATTATTCAAGCTCTGTCAAATGTTGTTCATCATTGCTAGACAGCCATTTTCAAGTCTTGCGATGGATTTTCAAGCTGATTTAAGTTAACTGACTAGTACCCTCGGGAACATTCAATGTTGTCTTGGTAAGCAACTCCAGTGTATATTTGGCCTTGTTTTAGGTTATTGTCCAACTGAAAGATGAATTTGTCTCCCAGTGTCTGTTGGAAAGCAGGCTGAGCCAGGTTTTCCTCTAGGATTTTGCCTGTGCTTAGCTCTATTCCATTTATTTTTATCATCAAAAAAAACGTCCTCGTCCTTGCCAAGCATACCCATAACCTGATGCAGCTGCCAAGCATTCCCATAACCTGATGTAGCCACCTACATGCTTGAAAATATGAAGATTGGTGCTCAGTGTTGTGCTGGATTTGCCCCAAACAAAACACTTTGTATTCAGGACATTAAGTTCATTTCTCTGCCACATTTTTTGCAGTTTAACTTTAGTGCCTTGTTGCAAACAGGATGCATGCTTTGGAATATTTTATTCTGTACAGGCTTCCTCCTTTTCACTTTGTAGTTACTCCACAATACTAAATTACAATGTTGTTGATCCATCCTCAGTTTTCTCCTATCACAGCCATTACACTCTGTTTTAAAGTCACCTTTGGCCTCATGGTGAAATCCCTGAGCGGCTTCCTTCTTCTCCGTCAACTGAGTTAGGAAGGACACCTGTACCTTTGTAGTGATTGGGTGTATTGATACACCATCCTAAGTGCAATTAATAACTTCAACATGTTCAAAGGGATATTCAATGTCTGTTTATTTTTTCCCATCTACCATTAGGTGGCCTTTGCGAGGCATTGGAAAACCTCCCTGGTCTTTGTGGTTGAATCTGTGTTTGAAATTCACTGCTCGACTGAGGGACCATACAATTATCTGTATGTGTGGGGTACAGAGACGAGGTAGACATGTTAAACACTATTGTACACATTGTGACTTGTTAAACAAATGTTTACTCCTGAACTTATTTAGGCTTGCCATAACAAAGGAGTTGAATACTTATTGACTCAAGACATTTCAGCTTTAAAAAAAAAAAATAATAATAATTTCAAAAACACCATTCCACTTTGACATTATTGGGTATTGTGTGTAGGCCAGTGATACAAAATCTCAATTTGATCCATTTAAAATTCAGACTGTAATATAACAATGTGGGAAAAGTCATGGGGTGTGAATACTTTCTGAAGGCACTATATATTATATAAACATCCTCCACTCCTGTCAAGGCAGTGAATATAATATGTGGAGTGGTTTGATGCTTGCTAATTGGTGACAGTAATGCTCAGTAGTATTATCGCAGTGTGTTGTGTCTCTCTCTCCTCTCTGGTCAGTGTTCTCCGTGGCCTGATGCCTACATCAGCTCTCCCCAGACAGCTGGCCCCTCTTTCTCCTCGACACCGCTCTCCACATACACTGCCTCCTCTGTACCTGACAGGTAGGCCCGTGTGTGAGAGTAAGAAAATTCTGTGTGGACATAGTGAGATAATGCTGACTGTGACTGTTGTATTCCAGTGGCCCCTCGTCGCCCAATCACCAGACAGACCCTGTCAGCCAAGTCGTCACAGAGGTTAGTATACATCACACACGGACGTGTCTCAAATCCTGTAATAACTTCTCATTTAACAAAAGCCTCCAGTTTAGGTTGTATTTATGTTGAAGTTCATTGTTATCCCCCCAACACACCCTCTTCTCTTTCTCTTTATCCCTCTCTAGCAGCTCAGTCCTACGGCTACCATCAAGGAGGCTCAGAAGTGGCTTGTCAAGAACCGCTTCAACACATATGCACGACTCTTCTCCCACTTCTCAGGTACACACATACTCCGCATTGTGTAGGTTATTTTGTAGGAGTTATTAAAGTGAACCTGTTGTAATGTCATCCAGAGGTGGCGCTCCTAGTGGCTGGGGACTTGAACTTCTAATGGCTGCAATCCCGTTAACGGGAGCGATATGACAACAACCAGTCAAAGTGTAGGGCGCCATTTTCAAAATCTCATAATTAAAATTCCTCAAACATACATGTATCTCATACCAATTTTTAAAGCTATTCTCGTTGTTAATCCCACCACAGTGTCCGATTTCAAACATGCTTTATAGTAAAAGCACCACAAACAATTGTTCGGTCACCACATAGCCACAGAAAAACACAGCCATTTTTTTTCCAGCCAAAGAGGAGTTTCAAAAAGCACAAATAGAGATAAAATTAATCAGTAACCTTTGATGAGCTTCATCAGATGACACTAATAGGACTTCATGTTACACAATACATGTATGTTTTGTTAAAGTTCATATTTATCAAAATATGAGTTTACATTGGCACGTTACATTCACTAGTTCCAACAATGTGTCACAATAGCCGCCATGTTGACGTCAACATAAACAAGAAATTACATGATAAATATTCCCTTACCTTTGATCTACATCAGAAAGCACTCCAGGAATCCCAGGTCCACAATAAATGTTTTTTGTTAGATAATGTCCAAATACCATCTTTTGTTTGCGCGTTTGGTATACATATCCAAACACTCATTCTGGTCAGTGTTACGTTGGACAAAAACTTCAAAAAGTTATTTTACAGGTCGAAGAAACATTTCAAACTAAGTACAGAATCAATTACTAGGATGTTTTTAACTTTTAGCTTCAACAAAGATCCAACCGGAGTATTCTTATTTGTCTTCATGAGCAATGGAACGCAAGTGAATACCATGAGGAATGCGCGTGATCAGAAAATGGCTGACTGCCAGACATCTGATAGCAGAATCTATCATTCACTCCCACAGCACCATAGAAGTCTCATTAAAATTTCTATTGATGGTTGACATCTAGTGGAACTCCTAAACAGTGCAACATCGTTAATATTTCAAGGGGATTTCATTGGGGACTCTGAATACATACAAAGCTCAGATTTCTCACTTCCTATTTTGATTTCTCCTCAGGATTTTGCTTGCCATATGAGTTCTGTTATACTCACAGACGACATTCAAACAGTTTTAGAAACTTTTGTGTTTTCTATCCAATACTACTAATAGTAATATGCATATATTAGCAACTGAGACTGAGGAGCATGCCGTTTACTTTGGGAAACTTATTAACCTCTTGAAACTCCCCATCCCAGATCCGGGACCGTGACTAAAGCCTCAGGCTCATTAGCATAACGTAACGTTAACGATTTCTGAAAATCGCAAATAAAATGAAAATAATGCGCCTGCTCTCAAGCTTAGCCTTTTCTTAACAACACTGTCATCTCAGATTTTCAAAATATGCTTTTGAACCATAGAAATTGACTAATTTGTGTAAGAGTATGCTAAGCTAGCTTAGCATTTTGAGTAGCATTTAGCACGCAACATTTTCACAAAAACCAGATAACCAAATAAATAAAATCATTTACCTTTTGAAGAGCTTCAGATGTTTTCAATGAGGAGACTCTCAGTTACATACCAAATGCGCAGTTTTTCCTGAAAGCGTCTGTGTGTAGGAGAAATCGTTCCGTTTTGTACATCACATTTGGCTACCGAAACGAACCGAAAATTCAGTCACCTACAACGTCAAACTTTTTCCGAATTAACTCCATAATATCGACCGAAACATGGCAAACGTTGTTTGGAATCAATCCTCAAGGTGTTTTTTCACATATCTCTTCATTGATATATCGTTCGTGGAAGCTTGCATTCTTCTCTAAATTCCATGGAAAAATACTTGCAGCTGACTTTTGCGCACCAATTTCGGCGCAGGACACCGGGCGGACACCTGGTAAATGTGGTCTCTTATGGTCAATCTTCCAATGATATGCCTACAAATACGTCACAATGCTGCAGACACCTTGGGGAAACGACAGAAAGGGCAGACTTACTCCTCTCGCATTCACAGCCATATAAGGAGACAATGGAAAACAGAGCCTCAAAAATCCTGCTCATTTCCTGGATGCCGTCTCATCTTGGTTTTGCCTGAAGCTCACGTTCTAGGGCACGCACAGAAAATATCTTTGTAGTTCTGGACACGTCAGAGTGTTTTCTTTCGAAAGCTATCAATTATATGCATAGTCGAGCATCTTTTTGTGACAAAATATCTTGTTTAAAACGGGAACGTTTTTCATCCAAAAATGAAATAGCGCCCCCATAGCATCAAGAGGTTAATCCAAGCTACTCAATACTGCCCCCCAGCCATAAGAAGTTAATGCAGGGTAACTTAAATCAGTTTTACCTAATTTCTATCAGCATGTTAAACGTGCAACCAGAGGGAAAAAAATTCTAGACCACCTTCACTCCACACACAGACACGTACAGAGCTCTCCCTGCCCTCCATTTGGCAAATCTGACCATAACTCTATCCTCCTGATTCCTGCTTACCAGCAAAAATGAAAGCAGGAAGCACCAGTGACTCAATCAATAAAAAAGTGGTCATATGAAGCAGATGCTAAACTACAGGACTGTTTTGCTAGAACAGACTGGAATATGATGGCATTGAGGAGTACACATCAGTCATTGGCTTTATCAATAAGTGCATCGAGGATGTCGTCCCCACAGTGACAGTACATAAATACCCCAACCAGGATCCATTGATTACATGCAACGTCCGCACTGAACTAAAGGGTAGAGCCGCCTCTTTCAAGGAGCGGGACTCTAACCTGGAAGCTTATAAGAAATTCCGCTATGCCCTCCGACGAACCATCAACCAGACAAAGCGTCAATACAGGACTAAGATCAAATTGTACTACACCGGCTCCGACGCTCGTCTGATGTGGCAGGGCTTGCAAACTATTACAGTCTACAAAGGGAAGCACAGCCGAGAGCTGCCCAGTGACACAAGCCTACCAGACGAGCCCAACAACTTCTATGCTCGCATCGAGGCAAGTAACACTGAAGCATGCAATGAGAGCATTGGCTGTGTGATCACGCTCTCCGCAGCCGACGTGAGTAAGACCTTTAAACAGGTCAGCATTCACAAGGCCACAGGGTCAGACGGATTACCAGGACGTGGTACTGCGAGCATGCAATGACCAACTGGCAAGTGTCTTCACTGACATGTTCAACCTCTCCTTGTCTGTAATACCAACATGTTTCAAGCAGACCACCATAGTCTCTGTGCCCAAGAACACAAAGGTAACTTGCCTAAATGTCTACCGACCTGTAGAACTCACGTCTGTAGCCATGAAATGCTTTGAAAGGCTGGTCATGGCTCACATCAACACCGTTATCCCAGAAACCCTAGACCCACTCCAATTTGCATACCGCACCAACAGATCCACAGATGATGCAATCTCTATTGCACTCCACACTGCCCTTTCCCACTTGGACAAAATAAACACCTATGTGAGAATTCTGTTCATTGACTACAGATCAGTGTTCAACACCATATTGCCCTCAAAGCTCATCACTAAGCTAAGGACCCTGGGACTAAACACTTCCCTCCAACTGGATCCTGGACTTCCTGACGGGCTACCCCCAGGTGGTAAGGGTGGGTAATAATCCATCCTCCATGCTGATCCTCAACACGAGGGTCCCTCGGGTGCGTGCTCAGTCCCCTCCTGTACTCCCTGTTGACTGCACGGCCAGGCACGACTCCTCCACCATCATTAAGTTTGCAGACGACACAACAAGCCAGATCACTGACTACGATGAGACACCCTATTGGGAGGAAGTCAGAGACCTGACCGTGTGGTACAAGGACATCAACCTCTCCCTCAATGTAACCAAGAGTAAGGAGATTATTGTGGACTACAGGAAAAGGAGGACTGAGCAGTACCGGACCGCCAAGTCTAGGTCCAAGAGGCTTCTAAACAGCTTTTACCCCCAAGCCTTAAGACTCTCAGACTATTTGCACCCCCCCCCCGCTGCTGCTACTTTCTGTTATCTATGTGTAGCCACCGGTGCCTCACACATTGACTCTGTACCGGTGCCCCCTGTATATAGCCCCTCTATTGTTATTTACTGCGGCTCTTTAAATATTTGTTATTCTTATCTCTTACTTTTTTTTGGGGGGGGGGGGTTCTTAACTGCACTGTTAAGTGCTTTCAAGTAAGCATTTCACAGTAAGGTCTACACATGTTGTATTTGGCGCATGTAATGAATACAATGTGATTTGATGTGTAGGTTGTGACTTAATGAAGTTGACCCGGGATGACCTGGTTCAGATCTGTGGAGCTGCTGATGGAATCAGACTCTTCTACACACTCAGATCCAGGTGGGTGGGTGGGTGAGTGAGGTGGTGGGTGAGTGAGTGAGGGGGGGGGGGGGTTTTGGAGGGGGTGGTTCTGTGAGTGAGGGGGGTGGAGAGCGAGGGAGGGGTGAAATGTGATTCGGAACATGGATCATATTTGCCTTGGGAAAATATATTTTAAAACATAAATAAGTAAAATGATCACCCACTCTGGGCAGAGTGTTTGGTACCTGGCAGAGTGAGTGAGACAGGTTATGTGAATGTGTGCATCTCTGATTTATATTCCTGTTTATCTGTGTATAACGTGTAAGTATCCTTGCAGGTCGGTGCGTCCCAGGTTGACCATCTATGTGTGTCAGGAGGGTGATGTGGAGAGCCCCCTGCTGGAGAGACGCTGCGACAGCGAGAACGGAGAGCACAGTGACTCACCTAATTTATATGGTAGGTGTGTCTCACAGGCAGGCAGTGGCACCTTAATTGGGGAGGACAGGCTCATAATGGCTGGAATGGAACCAATGGGATTGTATCGAAACGCATCAAGCACATGGTTTCCATGTGTTTGATACCATTCCATTCACTCTGTTCCAGACATTGTTATAAGCTGTCCGCCCCTCAGCAGACTCCTGTGGTCTCCTTGTACTTTTGATCTTGTGGATGGTCAGTCAGCTATTTACCAACTCTAGCGAGGTGACTGCTTTCTTATTGTTTGAACTACAGAGTGCCCCTTTTAAAGATAAGGTATATAGTCCCTCAAAAAGGGGAAATAACCAGAAATGTTGCTGGGAAAAGAAATGAACTTGGCATTATACCACCACAATTGTTTACCTATGGATAAAGCTACTTTTTTCTGTGAGGACTCATTTGGAATATACTGTACACACCTCTGTGTGTCCATTTATAGAAGCATCAGTGTGCGTGTGTGTTTTAATGGGGGTGTGTGTTTTAATGTGGGGTGTGCAGTGTACCATGCTCTGTACCTGGAGGAGCTGACGGCTGCTGAGTTGATCAGGAAGATGGCGTGTGTGTGTAGTGTTCCACTGGGACAGATCAACCAGGTCTACCGACAAGGACCCACAGGAATACACATACTGCTGAGTGACCAGGTAAACACATACCTACACATTATGTGTGAATTTTATCTTTGACTAGGAAGAGCTGATGTTCTTTGTCCATCAGGTGTTTGCATTATATTTACATACTGCCTCTGTTACACAATGCTGTGTCCCACCCTAACCCGTCCCCCTTCAACTCACTCAGGAAGTGTGCCATTCAAATCACTCCCAAACACACTGCCCATCACAGCTAGTGGAGTTATCTACCCGTTTTAATTCTTTATCAGTATAACCCTCACATGATTACATTGTCTTGTAGTTATAAGATATTTATTTTGTTTATCAAAGATTTAACAGTAACATCCCTTGTTTTTATGAGTATTTAATGTTGAAGTTTATTCATGTTGTTCCCCAGGTGGTTTATAACTTACCTGATGAGAGCTGCTTTCTCATTGGCACACTCAAAGGTATGTTGATAGTCGGTGTGTCTGGCCCTAGACATTTATTTTCTAGTTTCTGTTTCCCATGTTTGGCCTCCATGCTAACACTACGTCTTGTCTTTCCCTCTCTTTCTCTCTCTCCCTCTAGATGAAACGGGGGAGGGGCTCCACCTGGTTTTGAAGTAGTGATGGAGGATGAGCGTGATGACATCACTGAAAACTCCTCCCTCTGTGAATAGCAGAGCAGTCTCTCTCCCTCTCTCTCCTATCGTTCAGATTGCTATATGTAAGACAGAGGGACTGAACTGAAGCCATGTTAACGTTAGAATCTGACGCGGGTGTGACCACTGTTTCATATTGAAAACACTATTACTGAGGGGGAGGCTTGTGGCGTGTTTTATTCTCTCCATTTCTTTATAGTTTTATAAGTGGGGAGGGGTAGGCTGCCCCCCACAGAGAGGCTCATAGAGGCAGTGCTTTAGGCTACAGCCAGGGCTAGGCCAGTAGTCAGTGCTGTAATGCCATGTGACTTGAACATACAGATTGATGGACAGACAGACGGACCCCAGACGTTTGATCTCATTTGCTTTGACTGAGACTCGACCACTTCCACGGAAGCAGAGCTGGCAACTAATAAACTCAAACAGAACAAACTGTCTAGAATATGTCAGTCATTCCTCTGAGGGCCAAATGTCTGCAGATTTTTGCTCCGCCCTTGTACTTTATTGGTGAATTAAGGTCAGTAATTAGTAAGTAACTTCCCTCACCTGGTTGTCTAGGTCTTAATTGAAAGGAAAAACCTGCAGACACTCGGCCCTGCCAGGAATGAGTTTGACACTGATCTTGAACAACAGTCTCTGTGTGGTTGTGTATATTGTGTAGAACACAGTAGTCTAGATATGCACGTTCTAGATCTGTTCCCAGACATTCTAGAACTAGTGAGGATGGGGGTCCTCTTAGCCAATCAAGTCAAGATTTGACTGTTAGGGGTGTTAGCATTCTGTTAGCCAGTGTCTAACAGGGCCTGTTCTGGTTCATGTATCATATGAACCAAGTCTGATACCATAATATACAGCCTGCTTTCATAGACTAGACACAGTAAATGTAAATCCGGGACACTCAAATTAGTATGATACACGACATGACCAAAAGTATGTGGACACCTGCCCGTCAAACATCTCATTCCAAAATCATGGGCATTTAATATCGAGTTGTCCCCACCCCCCTTGCTGCAATAACAGTCTCAACTCTTCTGGGAAGGCTTTCTCCTAGATGTTGGAATATTTCTGCAGGGACTTTCTTCCATTCAGCCACGAGCATTAGTGAGGACAGGCACTGATATTGGGCTATTAGGCCTGGCTCTGTCTGCCTTTCAATTCATCCCAAAGGTGTTCGATGTGGTTGAGGTCAGGGCTCTGTGCAGACCAGTGAAGTTCTTCCACACCGATTTCGATAAACCATTTCTTTATGGATCTCTTTGTGCACGGGGGCCACAAAGTTGGAAGCACAGAGTCGTCTAGAATGTCATTGTATGCTGTAGCATTAAGATTTCCCTTCATTGGAACTAAGGGGCCTAGACTGAACCATAAACTGTCCCAGACCATTATTCCTCCTCCATCAAACTTTACAGTTGGTACTATGCATCGGGGCAGGTAGCGTTCTCCTGGCATCCGCCAACCTCAGATTCGTCCGTCGGACTGCCAGATGAAGCGTGATTCATCACGCCAGAGAACGCGTTTCCATTGCTCCAGAGTTCAATGGCGGCGAGCTTTACACCAATCCAGCCAACGCTTGGCATTCCTCATAGTGATCTTAGACTTGTGTGCGGCAGCTCGGCCATGGAAACCCATTTCATTAAGCTCCCAGTGAACAGTTCTTGTGCTGACGTTGCTTCCAAAGGCAATTTGAAACTCGGTAGTGAGTGTTGCAACCGAGGACAGACTATTTTTAGTGATCCCGTTCTGTAAGTTTGTGGCCTACCACTTTGCGGCTGAGCCGTTGTTGCTCTTAGACGTTTCCACTTCACAATAACAGCACCTACAGTTAACCGGGGCAGCTCTAGCAGGGCATACATTTGATGAACAGACTTGTTGGAGAGGTGGCATCCTATGACTGTGTCACGTTGAGTCACTGACATTCTACTTCCAATGTTTGTCTATGGAGATTGCATGACGGTGTGCTCGATTTTATACACTTGTCAGCAACGGGTGTGTCTGAAATAACCGAATCCACTCATTTGAAGGGATGTCCACATACTTCTGTATATATAGTGTATGTTATGTTTGGTACGGTTACAGTAGACCAAAGGTTACCTAAAGCAAAAATGAAATGTTCAAATATCATCACGGACAACTTCAGCATTTTCGCTAATTAGCAACTTTGCAACTACTTAGTACTTTTTTAGCTGCTTTGCAGCTACTTAGCATGTTAGCTAACTCTTGCCTTAACTCTTTAACCCACCTCCTAACCTTAACCTCCAAAACTAACCCCGAGCCTAAATATCGTTAGCAAACTAGCTAATGTTAACCACCCTTAGATGTCAGTGGTGGAAAAAGTACAAAATATCCATACTTGAGTAAAAGTATAGATACCTTAATAGAAAATTACTTAATTGAGTCGGACTGTATAATACTGCTTGACTTAAAGTCTAAAACTATTTGGTTTTAAATATACATAATTTATCATTCCTTATATTAAGCAAAGCAGACAGCACCATTTTCTTGTTATTTAAATTTATGGATAGCCAGGGGCACACTGAATATGACAATTTTCCTGTTCTGCTTAGCATTCAAAATGTAATGAGTACTTTTGGTTGTCAGGGAAAATGTATGGAGTAAAAAGTACAATATATTCTTTAGGAATGTAGTAAAGTAAAAGTTGTCAAAAATATAAATAGTGAAGTACAAATACCCCAAAATACTACTTAAGTAAAAATACTTTGAAGTACTACTTAACATTATCCAGTGGTGTAAAGTACTTAACTACAACAAATTGGAATTCTTAACATATTGTACATTTTGAAAAGTACAAATTGCAAATCGTAACATAAGAAATGGATGACGGACATCCACAAATTAGTGCATATCATATGAAACATGACATTATTTTATTTAAGTAGGCAAGTCGGTTAAGAACAAATTCTTATTTACTAAGACGGCCAAACCCGGACGACGCTGGGCCAATTGTGCACCACCCTATGGGACTCCCAATCACGGCCGGTTGTGTTACTAAATTAAGTGTCTTGGATTTACGTACAGATTAATCCTGAGACCACGTTGCAATATACCCCAGCCTATTTCAGAGCAGGACAGAGGATTTCCACTGGCGACCCAGCCTGTCTAAGCATCATGGATACTTGTTTCACCCCACTCAAGTCTCTTAAATGACATATTTCATATTTTTACTGTCTCTTTTAATGTTTTTAGTTTGTCTTTTGATGATGGTAGTTTCTTTGTTTGTCTGTTGTGTAAGATAATGTGTCTCTGATGCCATGCTTCTCACTGTTAGCTAAGCTTCATTTTATTTTTCTCACACATACACTACCCTACATGTTTATTTGGACAGTGAAGCTAAAACTTTTGATTTGGCTCTATACACCTGGATTTGAGTTCAAATGTTTTGTTGAGGCGACAGAACAGAATGTTGCCTTTTATTTGAGGGTAATTTCATACAAATTTTACCATTTAGAAATTAATGCACTTTACGTATCTAGATGCATAAAGATCATATCCCCAAATCATGCATACCTCTCACCATTACCAATCACCGGAGGGTATAATTTTGTTTGGGGGGGGGGGGGGGTATTGATATTTAAGCCTCTAACTTCCTCACTCATCATTATTCATGATTTATCCATGATTATCTGTAATAATGGTAGCATCCACATTAATGTAGATGTGTTCAGAAACATTATTTACAATAAATGTGACTCTAAAATGACAATACTTTATTTATCACTAATTTCTAATGGGCACAAAATAATCCGAAACACAACCAAAACAAACAAAGTCCATCCAACAAGTTTGTAGAGTCACAAGCTTTATGTAGGCATTGCGTGATAGGAATATGGGGCCAAATACTAAACTGTTGTTTAAATTAATACACTATATTTCCATTTGTCCAAATACTTATGACACCTTCAACTGGGGGGACGAGATACATAGCACTTTCATTTCTATATGGTAAAACATATGTATGAAAATACCCTCAAATAAAAGGTGAACTTCTATACTGTCACCTCAAACATTTGATCTCAAGTTCAAAATGCTGGAATATAGAGCCAAATGAAAAGGTTTAGCTTCACTGTCCAAATAAATATTTAGGGGGTGGACACACTGACTATACTCAGACTATTGACATGAAGGAGAGGGGCAAGGCTTAAATAAACTCACTATGAAATGGACCAAACTGATTTGGGAAGAAGTCGATGTTAGAACAGGTTGTGTGTCTGGTAGTGAAACCAGGGGCATATCCAAGGTGTAGCCTTCCTTCACCCCTGACAGGATGGGCTGGAAACCCTGTATGTGTTCTTTGATCTGTCACTGGCTGTATAGTTAGTTGTTGACTGCAGGCAGTGGAAACTGTGGCTGTGTGAGTATGTGTGCATGTGTTTATCTTCCCCTACCCCACAGCAATTATTGCCAAGGCTAACTTAGTTTAATTTCAGTAGTTATCACTGCTTTCCCACTTGGCATGAACCCTGCTTAGTTTGCCTTTTAGTAAAGAGCATGAGTTGGGCGGAGGAGAGTAGGAAGGTTGTTTTTTTTGTCCGAAAAAGTGGAGCCCAGTCGTCCCTATTTTCTCCCCCAGAAATAAAAGACCAAGTCTGCACTGAAAACCACAGAAGTCCAACTTGATGTAGTGTGTTGTTTGTGAACCACATCCTTCACGGAACCTGGGAGAAATAAAGTGAATATTATTAATAATGTTGAAGTGAAACTGAACATCACCTCCATTGTGTGTCACCTACTTCAACAACACCAGAGACTGAGGAGCACAGGACCTGTTCAGGATGGTGCATCATTACAGAACGTTAAGATAGAAATGTAAGGTGTTGAACGGATATGATCGTCTGTCAGATAAAATAGGGATTCATGAAAGCTCTATTCATTCTATTTTTTATCTGCAACGTTCAGAACATATACACCCCAGCTCTACAGACCTTGGTCAAACAGAATGCGGGGAGCCTTTCACACAGATATTGATGTGTAAAAAATGTGTAATACAGTGATACCTGTCCTAGTTCTAGCAACTTGTGTTCCCTGTCTCTGTGTGTCAGTGAGGAGGTGATCACTGTGTTTCTGTACAGCCTACAGTCAAACTGGAGATGCACACACACACACTTCTGTTCTGGAAATAAAACGATTTCATAAAGATGGTGTGTGTTTATTTATATGATTGTGATAAGGGCCACATACCATAACATGCTATGAACCATAACACAAATTGTATAGAAAACATGAATACATGTAAACTCAGCAAAAAAAGAAACATCCCTTTTTCAGGACCCTGCCTTTCAAAGATAATTTGTAAAAACCCACATAACTTCCCTGATCTTCATTGTAAAGGGTTTAAACACTGTTTCCCCATGCATGTTCAATTAACCATAAACAATTAATGAACATCCACTGACTGGAACGGTGGTTAAGACACTAACAGCTTACAGACGGTAGGCAATTAAGGTCACAGTTATGAAAACTTGGGACACTAAAGAGGCCTTTCTACTGACTCTGAAAAACACCAAAAGAAAGATGCCCAGGGTCCCTGCTCATCTGTGTGAACGTTCCTTAGGCATGCTGCAAGGTAGCATGAGGACTGCAGATGGGGCCAGGGAAATAAATTGCAATGTCCGTACTGTGAGACACTGAAGACAGCGCTACAGGGAGACATGAGGGACAGCTGATCGTCCTCACAGTGGCAGACCACGTGTAACAACACCTGCACAGGATCGGTACATCCGAACATCACACCTGCGGGACAGGTACAGAATGGCAACAACAACTGCCCGAGGTACACCAGGAACGCACAATCACTGCTCAGACTGTCCGCAATAGGCTGAGAGAGGCTGGACTGAGGGCTTGTAGGTCTGTTGTAAGGCAGGTCCTCACCAGACATCACCGGTAACAACGTCGCCTATGGGCACAAACCCACCATCGCTGGACCAGACAGGACTGGTAAAAAGTGCTCTTCACTGACGAGTCGCAGTTTTGTCTTGCCAGGGGTGATGGTTGGATTCGCGTTTATCGTCGAAGGAATGAGTGTAACACAGAGGCCTGTTCTCTTGAGCGGGATCGAGGTGGAGGGTCCGTCATGGTCTGGGGCGGTGTGTCACAGAATCATCGGACTGAGCTTGTTGTCATTGCAGGCAATCTCAATGCTGTGTGTTACAGGGAAGACATCCTCCTTCCTCATGTGGTACCCTTCCTGCAGGCTCATTCTGACATGACCCTCCAGTATGACAATGCCACCAGCCATACTGCTCATTCTGTGTGTGATTTCCTGCAAGACAGGAATGTCAGTGTTCTGCCATGGCCAGCGAAGAGACCGGATCTAAATTCCATTGAGCACGTCTGGGACCTGTTGGATCGGAGGGTGAGGGCTAGGGCCATTCCTCCCAGAAATGTCTGGGAACTTGCAGGCCTTGGTGGAAGAGTGGGGTAACATCTCAGAGCAAGAACTGGCTAATCTGGTGCAGTCCATGAGGAGGAGATGCACTGCAGTACGTAATGCAGCTGGTGGCCACACCAGATACTGACTGTTATTTTTGATTTTGATCCCCCCTTTTGTTCAGGGACACATTTAATTTATCTTAGTCACATGTCTGTGGAATTTGTTCTGTTTATGTCTCAGTTGTTGAATCTTGTTATGCTCATACAAATATTTACACGTTAAGTTTCCTGAAAATAAACCCAGTTGACAGTGAGATGACGTTTCTTTTTTTGCTGAGTTTATTAAGCTGCAATATGTAACTTTTTGGGCAACTACCAAATTCACATAGACGTTAGTTATAGATCTGTCATTCTCAATGAAAGCAAGTCTCAGAAGCAGTAGATATGTTCTATGTGCGCTATTTGTATGCGTCCCTTAAGTGTATTTTTGCTTCTTGAACTTTTGGTTTTGTACACCAGCTTCAAACAGCTGAAAATACAATATTTTTGGCGAGTGAAAATATTTCACAGCAGTTAAGATCGTACAATGATTCTCTACACTACATAACTTTTTTAATTTTAGCAACTAAGAAATGGCGGAGCACCTTTAAATATAAATAATGATAGACATGTCCTGTCTAAATAAAGCCCTTAATGTAAGCATCCAATAACATGAAAAAAAAAATACATCGAGATATCAGAAACCTGTATTACCCCTGTCCAGCCCTCACTGCGTCTGCGCAGGTCGCTCTATGCGTCAACGTCTTCTGACGTTTGCAGCAGAATCCAGGAAGTGAGGAGTCGCTTGTTGTTTTTGCCGATTGATAGTCCTTTCACATTTTATTTGTTACTTTTCGCGGGCCAAAAATGGCGACTTTTATTTCTGTCCCGTTAAAGAAGTCGTCTGAAGTCGAACTCGTTAAACCGCTCTCGAAATTCGTTACGGCGACATACCCAACGGGCGAGGATCAAGCTGAGTATATCCGATCCGTGGAGGAGTTGAACAAGCTGCGCAAGAGTGCTCTGGGGAGGCCGCTCGACAAACACGAAAGCTCGCTGGAAATCCTCCTGAGGTTTGAAATACTGCCGCACTGACGTAACTAGCTAACTCCAGCTAGACACCTAACAGTTAACTAGCTATTTCACCTGTTTGGAAATGGCTGGGCTACTAGTTAACTCCATTGCCGCACCCTGAAATTCTCGGAAGCAGTTTTTCCTTTTGAGTCATGTGTTTAACAATTTATGAAAAGTTAACGCATTGACAATCAATGTCCATGTGATGCTACTGTAATGGCTCAATAACGATTTCTACATGTGAAATGAACCTGCTGTCAATTAGTAAAGTAACTAGCTAGCTTGTTTAGCTAGCTAGTTAACTAACTACCATGTTAGCCAATTCCAATAAACATTAGCTTAAAACAGTGACAATTAAGTAATGGCTATTTCCTTGCCAGAAGTTACCGACCATACAGTTATGCTTGTTCACAGTGCACTGCACTGTGGTCAAAACGCAATCATGGTTATATTAAGACACCATAAAGCCTGCGCAGATATGGGGATGGGATATACCACTGTACTCAAATGTACCTTTATCCACATGCTCCATTGAGAAGATTGAAAAATGCCACCGCAGTCATTTTGTTAACTAGCCATGTTATTACAACATTATACAAGTAATGTTAGTTTCAGGAGGGTTATGTGGGGGTGGTTTCAGGATGGCTAACATTACCTCCTGTGCCATAAAGACTCGGACCCCTTGGAAGGTCCCTCACTATCGCTTCTTGATAGATACTCAACTGATCCAAGATCTAGGTGGGAGGATGCAACACTAGATACATTTCAGAGTAGAAGTAGGCTATGCTATATAATGTACATTTAATATAGTCCGCCTGCCTCTGAGGCATTATTCAGCTAAATCCATCTCATCTAAAAAGAATACCCACACTGGGAGATGGTAGGAATGTTTTGCATAGAGTTCCATGGAGGAAACTGGACTGTTATTTGGTTAACAAACCTCCTCTACCCTACCAAAGATGTCTCCAGTCCTGTGTGATATCACCACACATATCTTGGAGTTGTGACCTATTGACTTTTCTGATTTTCTTTCCTCGGTTTCTCCAGCCAGTCATCTATTCTATACAGTAGGCTAATCAATTGACTAATAGTTTAGCATTGTATTGTCCACAGAGCATTATTTAATACTAGTGCGTTACAATAGAGCCTTGGCATCTTTGTTTGCTTTAAGGAGTGTTTGCTGGAGGAACTTATTCAATGTTAGCATAGGCTTCCTAACTACAAGATGGGATAGGGACATGCTATTGCTGGCCTATAGTATGTTAACGTTCTGGCTACGCTTTGCTATACAGAGTGGGTAGATTCCTAGGAGGTGAATCTTAGCATTGTAGCCTCTTAGCTCTCAGCTCATGTACAGAGCGAGCCATGTGCCAGGTAGCTATGGCAACGGGCCTTGTATTCCATATCCCTTTCACAGCTCTGCAGACAGACTGCCATTGTGTCAGCAGCAGTAGTGTAGTCACCAGCAGACCTGTCTAGGACAGAACTCTAAACTGTAAAACATTATTTGTTTTCCATCAAATACTTGAGGTTCGCATGTTCCACATTAACTACCCCGGTGTAATGGATCCAATGGAAATTTACCCAAAAATGCAAACTCTGTATGTACTTTGGTCCCATATGTACTTTGGTCCCTACCAGGGATGTACTTTGTTCCCTACCAAGTAGTCACAGCCTTGCTAATCTTAGTGTAACCATGGTAACCATTGTTTGTACCTAAAAACCTTTAGTGCGCCGACCTAGCGACCACTCTTCTCTTCCCTCTCCCTTCCGCCATACTCTTCTACCCTCCCTCTCCTTATTTTCCTACTCTCTCACTGCACTTCTGTAAGTACTCCTCATTCCCTCCTTCCTTCACATTCCTTCATTGCCTCTCTGAACTGAGAGTCAACTATAGTACCAGGTTTGTTCCGCCAATGAGGTGCCTTTTGTCCGAGACGATACCAGTATCGCAATTAGGGATGCACGATATATTGGTGAACATGTCGGAATCGGCCGATGTCTGTTTTAACACCCGATGTGCAAAACCATGTCACAGCTGACGTGCATACCTATATAACGAAGGTACATGACGTAATGATGCCACGTACAATTTTTAGCTATAAGTGCAACACGGCATTCCTAAACTAGCCCACAATGTCTGATGTGTGGCTTGAGCAGTCAACAAGTCAAAATTTCAGTGTAACAACTCAGGTGAAATCCATTAAAGCCAATATAATGGAATTCATTGCCCTTGGCTTTCGCCAACTGGTCGAGCACCGGTTAACAATACCAAGTGTGCAATTTTTTCGATGTTGCCCTACCGGAGTTACACAGTAATAGCATCACTGCTGTGAGCTTCACAACATATATACACTGCTCAAAAAATAAAGGGAACACTAAAATAACACATCCTCGATCTGAATGAATTAAATATTCTTATTAAATACTTTTTTCTTTACATAGTTGAATGTGCTGACAACAAAATCACACAAAATTATCAATGGAAATCAAATTTATCAACCCATGGAGGTCTGGATTTGGAGTCATGTTCAAAATTAAAGTGGAAAACCACACTACAGGCTGATCCAACTTGGATGTAATGTCCTTAAAACAAGTCCAAATTAGGCTCAGTAGTGTGTGTGTGGCCTCCACGTGCCTGTATGACCTCCCTACAACGCCTGGGCATGCTCCTGATGAGGTGGCGGATGGTCTCCTGAGGGATCTCCTCCCAGACCTGGACGAAAGCATCCGCCAACTCCTGGACAGTCTGTGGTGCAACGTGGCGTTGGTGGATGGAGCGAGACATGATGTCCCAGATGTGCTCAATTGGATTTAGGTCTGGGGAACGGGCGGGCCAGTCCATAGCATCAATGCCTTCTTCTTGCAGGAACTGCTGATACACTCCAGCCACATGAGGTCTAGCATTGTCTTGCATTAGGAGGAACCCAGGGCCAATCACACCAGCATAATAACTACATAATTGACTGTTGCTATCGAAGTCATTCTAAAGGATAGGTTTAACAGAGCAAATGAAGTATAACCATACTCCTATAAGTAATATCAATAATAATATTTAGTCCTATATAGCCTTTTACACGGGGTCTGAGGATCTCATCTCGGTACCTAATGGCAGTCAGGCTACCTCTGGCGAGCACATGGAGGGCTGTGCGGCCCCCCAAAGAAATGCCACCCCACACCATGACTGACCCACCGCCAAACCGGTCATGCTGGAGGATGTTGCAGGCAGCAGAACGTTCTCCACGGCGTCTCCAGACTGTCACGTCTGTCACATGTGCTCAATGTGAACCTGCTTTCATCTGTGAAGAGCACAGGGCGCCAGTGGCGAATTTGCCAATCATGGTGTTCTCTGGCAAATGCCAAACGTCCTGCACGGTGTTGGGCTATAAGCCCAACCCCCACCTGTGGACGTCGGGCCCTCATACCACCCTCATGGAGTCTGTTTCTGACCGTTTGAGCAGACACATGCACATTTGTGGCCTGCTGGAGGTCATTTTGCAGGGCTCTGGCAGTGCTCCTCCTGCTCCTCCTTGCACAAAGGCGGAGGTAGCGGTCCTGCTGCTGGGTTGTTGCCCTCCTACGTCCTCCTCCACGTCTCCTGATGTACTGGTCTGTCTCCTGGTAGAGCCTCCATGCTCTGGACACCGCTGAAAGACACAGCAAACCTTCTTGCCACATCTCGCATTGATGTGCCATTCTGGATGAGCTGCACTACCTGAGCCACTTGTGTGGGTTGTAGACTCCGTCTCATGCTACCACTAGAGTGAAAGCATTCAAAAGTGACCAAAACATCAGCCAGGAAGCATAGGAACTGAGAAGTGGTCTGTGGTCCCCACCTGCAGAACCACTCCTTTATTGGGGGTGTCTTGCTAAATGCCTATAATTTCCACCTGTTGTCTATTCCATTTGCACAACCGCATGTGAAATGTATTGTCAATCAGTGTTGCATCCTAAGTGGACAGTTTGATTTCACAGAAGTGTGATTGACTTGGAGTTACATTGTGTTGTTTAAGTGTTCCCTTTATTTTTTTGAGCAGTGTACTATGGAACACCGTTTGAGTCTTTGCGTGTCAAAATGATACAGTAGTACAGTTAAATCTGTACTAAAAACGTCAACAAACAAGCAAACACACATTCTTATTTTCAATGACGGCCTAGGAACAGTGGGTTAACTGCCTTGTTCAGGGGCAGAACGACAGATTTTCACCTTGTCAGCTCGGGGGACCCAATCTTGCAACTTTAACTAGTCCAACGCAATAACGACCTGCCTCTCTCTCGTTGCACCCCACAAGGAGTTACGCGAATGCAGTAAACCAAGGTAAGTTGCTAGCTAGCATTAAACTTATCTTATAAAAAAAACAATCAATCATAATCACTAGTTATAACTACACATGGTTGTTGATATTACTAGATATTATCAAGCTTGTCCTGCGTTGCATATAATCTGACTGAGCATACAAGTATCTGACTGAGCAGTGGTAGGCAGAAGCAGGCGTGTAAACATTAATTCAAACAGCACTTTCGTGCGTTTTGCCAGCAGCTCCTCGTTGTGCGTCAAGCATTGCGCTGTTTATGACTTCAAGCCTATCAACTCCCGAGATGAGGCTTGTGTAACCGAAGTGAAATGGCTAGCTAGTTAACCCTCGCTAATTGTCGTTGTGTTGCTGGTTTGAGCCCAGGGAGGAGCAAGGAGAGGGACGGAAGCTATACTGTTCCACTGGCAATACTAAAGTGCCTAGAAGAACATCCAATAGTCAAAGGTTAATGAAATACAAATGGTATAGAGGGAAATAGTCCTATAATTTCTATAATAACTACAACCTAAAACTTCTTACCTGGGAATATTGAAGACTCATGATAAAAGGAACCACATAAAAGGAACCACCATATGTTCTCATGTTCTGAGCAAGGAACTGAAACATTAGCTTTCTTACATGGCGCACATTTTACATGGAACTATTGCACTTTTACCTTCTTCTCCAACACTTTGTTTTTGCATTATTTAAACCAAATTGAACATGTTTCATTATTTACTTGAGGCAAAATTGATTTTATTGATGTATTATATTAAGTATTGTTGTAATTGTCATTATTACAAATACATAAATTGTCAGATTAATCGGTATCAGCTTTTATGGTCCTCCAATAATCGGTATCGGCGTTGAAAAATCATAATCGGTCGACCTCTAGTCAATACTGTTGAAACTATTTCATCTGGGGTTTTTATTTATTTTTACACTTAAATATTTGTAGCTACTTTTTAAGTAAATTCCTGCACTCAACTTGTGCAATACATTAGGATATAAAGAAGATTGTGTTCTTAATTTCACCTGTCACAATTTCTTCATTATGAAGCTTACTAGTAGTCCCCAGTTACGTGGGGTTTGTTTACAAGGACGAAAGACTGGAGCCTTGTGAGTCACTCACCGCATGTGCTAGGTGGTCTAATTACAGTATAGAGTTCACAAATGTTCTCCAACTATGTATCTTATATCTATTAAGTTAACTGTCTAAAATTCACTAAATGATCTGCAGTTGTCCATTTGGTTTGTTCATTTAGTAGCTATCTCGCTAAGTGGTTAGCTCCTTCCAAAATCAAGCTTCGCTTGGAAACAGTAGAGAATGAATCAAGAGCCTTGCTGTCTAATACAGTGCATTCTGAGGTATTCAGACCCCTTCACTTTTTCCACATTTAATACATAACACACTTATTATAATGTGTAATAAAAAATGTTTCCATATCAATCTACACACACTACCCCATAATGACAAAGCGAAAAAAAAAAATATTTGGGACATTTTTGCAAATGTATACAAATAAATCAAGTATTCAATAATCAGACTCTTTTGCCAGGTCACAGTTGTAAATGAGAACTTGTTCTCAGCTAGCCTACCTGGTTAAAGAAAGGTGAAATAAATACATAAAAATATGAGACCCGAAATTGAGTTCAGGTGCATCCTGTTTCCATTGATCATCCTTCAGATGTTTCTACAACTTGATTGGAGTCCACCTGTGGTAAATTCAATTGATTGAACGTGATTTGGAAAGGCACACACCTGTCTATATAAGGTCTCACAGTGCATGTCAGAGCAAAAACCAAGCAATGAGGACGAAGGAATTGTCCGTAGAGCTCCGAGACAGGGTTGTGTCAAGGCACAGATCTGGGGAAGGGTACCAAAAAAATTCTGCAGCATTGCCGGTCCCCAAGAACACATTGGCTTCCATCATTCTTAAATGTAAGAAGTTTGGAACCACCAAGACTCTTTCTAGAGCTAGCTGCCTGGCCAAACTGAGCAATCTGGGGAAAAAGGGACGTGGTCATGGAGGTGACCAAGAACACGATGATCACTCTGACAGAGCTCCAAAGTTCCTCTGTGGAGATGGGAGAACCTTCCAGAAGTACAATCATCTCTGCAGCGCTCCACCAATCAGGCCTTTATAGTAGAGTGGCCAGACGGAAGCCACTCCTCAGTAAAAGGCACATGACAGCCCGCTTGGAGTTTGCCAAAAGGCACCTAAAGACTCTCAGACCAGAGAAACAAGATTCTCTGGTATGATGAAACCAAGATTTAACTCGTTAGCCTGAATGCCAAGCGTCACGTCTGGAGGAAACCTGGCACCATCCCTACGGTGAAGCATGGTGGTGGCAGCATCATGCTGTGGGGATATTATTCAGCGGCAGGGACTGGGAGACAAGTCAGTGTCGAGGGAACGATGAACTGCGCAACGTACATAGAGATCCTTGATAACCTGCTCAGGACCTCAGACTGAGGCGAAGGTTCACCTTCCAACAGGACAATGACCCTAAGCACACTGCCAAACAACGCAGGAGTGGCTTCCGCTTAAGTCTCTGAATGCCTTGAATGGCCCGGCCAGAGCCCGGACGTGAACCCGATCAAACATCTCTGGAGAGACCTGAAAATAGCTGTACAACGACGCTCCCCATCTAACTTGACAGAGCTTGAGACGATCTGCAGAGAAGAATTGGAGACAACTCCCAAGTACAGGTGTGCCAAGAAAACAACTAGTGGCTGCCAAAGTTTCTTACTGAGTATAAATAAAACAACCCTGAAATATCACATTTACATAAGCATTCAGCATGTAGCCTAGTGGTTAGAGCGTTGGACTAGTAACCGAAAGATCCCTGAGCTGACAAGGTTAAAATCTGTCGTTCTGCCCCTGAACATGGCAGTTAACCCACTGTTCATAGGCCATCCAGTGTAAATAATAATTTGTTCTTAACAGACTTGCCTAGTTAAATAAAAATACAAAATTCCAGAGTATCCTGGTATGGCACAAGGCAGGTATGAGAATCTGGATTCCGCCCAAGCGTAGTTGGTCAGTAACACAGTCAATAACATCTCTCTTTTCTGTAGGTATTATGATCAGCTGTGTGCCGTGGAGCCAAAGTTTCCCTTCTCTGAAAATCAGGTACCTATAACCTCTCATCCACTCAATACAAAATACACACTGATGCTGAAAACAATAGAATACAGTATGTGTCTGCGTGGTACAGAGAATCACGTCACACATGAAACGCTAATAAAAAATAAGGTTTGTCTGATAATGTTGCTAATCTCTCTGTGTTCCTGCAGCTGTGTCTAACCTTCACATGGAAAGATGCCTTTGATAAGGGCTCACTGTTCGGGGGCTCAGTCAAACTAGGTACGCTACACACACACACACGAGGCTTGCGGGCATGGTTGTTCCAGTAGGTGTAGGAAGCAGTCATTTTGTATGATGTGTGTTCGCTCCTTGTTTTTTTCAACATATCAAGGTTTCTGTTCCCCGGATTTCGGCCGATCAAATAAATTCAATCGTATGCGGCCAAATTGTCCAGGGCTGCCTATCATAAACCCAGATTTTGTGCTTCAGCACCAGTCTCTCACTCATTACACTCTGCCTTATGTACATGCACCTGCTGCTAAGGAGAGAGGAGCTTTGGCCTAGGCTACTGTTGATTGCAAAGATGGAGACTTTTTTAATTTAAGTAAAATTAATGTTAGAGAGTATGCCTACAAGGGGGAATGTCCTCCGTATGGATACGTTTTAATATTGTAGGTGTCAAAGACGAGAGAAATGTTGGTGTGGCTTCTGTGCAACTCGCTCATTGTTATTATTTTAGGCCTATTTAGTCATCCAAACCAGTTCTTTAAATATGCCAAACATGTTTTGTCATTCTGTCGTAATTTTCTTTAGCTAAATTAAGTTTCAACTGTAATGCTGTGTTTGCCGCAATATAATATCCTGCTTGTATTTTCCCTATGAACAATGGCTAGACTTAATTACTTTTGGTCTGGCTATTACACTGCCGGCCTATGATATGAAGGCACTGTGTTCCGGCAGTCCAACTGACTTGCACTCCTTGAACTTGAGGCGAGGAAGAATGTTCTAAGCCTACCATAGTTACTCCTGTAATCTAACAATAATGATTATCTTTATTTAAAAAATTCTGATAGAACATGTACGAATTAGCTGTACAGTAGTGGCCAAAAGTTGAGAATGACACAAATATTAATTTTCACAAAGTCTGCTGCTTCAATGTCTTTAGATATTTTTGTCAGGTGTTACTATGGAATACTGAAGTATAATTACAAGTATTTCATAAGTGTCAATGGCTTTTATTGACAATTACATGAAGTTGATGCAAAGAGTCAATATTTGCAGTGTTGACCCTTCTTTTTCAAGACCTCTGCAATCCGCCCTGGCATGCTGTCAATTAACTTCTGGGCCACATCCTGATTGATGGCAGCCCATTCTTGCATAATCAATGCATGGAGTTTGTCAGAATTTGTGGGGTATTGTTTGTCCACCCGCCTCTTGAGGATTGACTACAAGTTCTCAATGGGATTAAGGTCTGGGGAGTTTCCTGGCCATGGACGCAAAATATCGATATTTTGTTCCCCGAGTCACTTAGTTATCACTTTTGCCTTATGGCAAGGTGCTCCATCATGCTGGAAAAGGCATTGTTCGTCACCAAACTGTTCCTGGATGGTTGGGAGAAGTTGCTCTCGGAGGATGTGTTTGTACCATTCTTTATTCATGGCTGTGTTCTTAAGCATAATTGTGAGTGAGCACACTCCCTTGGCTGAGAAGCAACCCCATGCATTAATGGTCTCGAGATGCTTTACTGTTGGCATGACACAGGACTGATGGTAGCGCTCTCCTTGTCTTCTCCTGACAAGCTTTTTTTTCCGGATGCCCCAAACAATCGGAAACGGGATTCATCAGAGAAAATGACTTTACCCCAGTCCTCAGCAGTCCAATCCCTGTACCTTTTGCAGAATATCAGTCTGTCCCTGATGTTTTTCCTGGAGAGAAGTGGCTTCTTTGCGGCCCTTCTTGACACCAGGCCATCCTCCAAAAGTTTTTGCCTCACTGTGCGTGCAGATGTACTCACACCTGCCTGCTGCCTTTCCTAAGCAAGCTCTGTACTGGTGGTGCCCCGATCCCAGAGCTGAATCAACTTTAGGAGACGGTCCTGGCGCTTGCTGGACTTTCTTGGGCGCCCTGAAGCCTTCTTCACAACAATTGAACCACTCTCCTTGAAGTTCTTGATGATCCGATAAATGGTTCATTTAGGTGCAATCTTACTGGCAGCAATATCCTTGCCTGTGAAGCCCTTTTTGTGCAAAGCAATGATGACGGCACGTGCCATTTGCATGGCAAAGAGGGACTTTTCAATTAATTGCAATTCATCTGATCACTCTTCATAACATTCTGGAGTATATGCAAATTGCCATCATACAAACTGAGGCAGCAGACTTTGTGAAAATTAATATTTGTGTCATTCTCAAAACATTTGGCCACGACTGTGTATATCTGTATAGCAGACGCAGTAGCCTATCTGACAAGGATAAAGAAATCCATGTCCTGTCCTGCTAGGACTAAGCTTTTCTTTCTTCTATATTTATGGTGCCGGATGAGATGGCAGCCATTTTACGGGCTCCTAACCAATTGTGCTATCTTGTGTGTTTTTTCACGTTATTTGTTACTTATTTTGTACATAATGTTTCTGCCGCTGTCTCTTATGACCAAAAAAAGCTTCTGGATATCAAGACAGTGATTATTCACCTCGTACTGGACAAATATTTTTTTCTTTGACGTGTCTACATGCAAAGGATTTACTTCAGACACCGGACAAGGCCCAAATTCCCGTCATTCACATGAAGAAGAGACAGATTTCGGGGACATAGGTCGGTGTGCCTTGTAAGGATCCGACGGCGAGTGTGTAGTCCGCCTCAACCATCAGTCCTATTAGCCAACGTGCAATCATTGGATAATAAACTGGATGAGCTCCGATCAAGACTATCCTACCAATGGGACATTAACTGTAATATCTTATGTTTCACTGAGTCATGGCTGAATAAGGACATGCATAACATACAGCTGGCTGAGTTTTCCGTGTATCGGCAAGACCGAACATCTGCCTCAGGTAAAGACAAGGGGTGGCGGTCTGTCTATTTGTAAATAACTGCTGGTGCACGAAATCAAATATTAAGGAAGTCTCAAGGTTTTGTTCGCCTGAGGTAGAGTATCTCATGATAAGTTGTAGACCACACTATTTACCAAGAGTTTTCATATATATTTTTCGTAGCTGTACATTTACCACCACAAACCAATGCTGGCACTAAAACGGCACTCAACAAGCTATATAAGGCCATAAGCAAATAAGAAAATGCTCATCCAGAGGTGGTGCTCCTAGTGGCCGAGGACTTTAATGCAGGAAAAATTAAATCAATTTTTACCTAATTTCTACCAGCCTGTTAAATGTGTAACCAGAGGAGGAAAAAAAGCTTTAGACCACCTTTACTCCACACACAAAGCGTACAAAGCTCTCCCCTGCCCTCCATTTGGCAAATCTGACCATAACTCTGTCCCCCTGGTTCCTGCTTACAAGCAAAAACTAAAACAGGAAGTACCAGTGACTCGCTCAATACAGAAGTGGTGAGATGACACACGTGCTGAGCTACAGGACTGTTTTAGCTTGCACAGACCGTAATATGTTCCTGGATTCTTCCGATGGCATTGAGGAGTATCAGTCACTGGCTTCATCAATAAGTTAATCAATTACGTCGTCCCCACAATGACCGTACATACAGGACCAGTCAAAGGTTTTAGAACACCTACTCATTCAAGGGTTTTTTTTCTTTTATTTGCACTATTTTCTACATTTTAGAATAATAGTGAAGACATCAACTATGAAATAACACATACGGAATCATGTTCTTTATTTAATCTTCATTTAACTAGGCAAGTCGGTTATGAACACATTATTATTTTCAATGACGGCTTAGGAACGGTAGGTTAACTGCCTCGTTCAGGGGCAGAAAGACAGATTTTCACCTTGTCAGCTCGGGGGATCCAATCTTGCAACCTTACAGTTAACTAGTCCAACGCAATAACGACCTACATTTACATACATTTACATTTAAGTCATTTAGCAGACGCTCTTATCCAGAGCGACTTACAAATTGGTGAGCGACTTACAAACTCGTTGCACTCCACAAGGAGACTGCCTTTTACGCAAATGCAGTAAGCCAAGGTAAGTTGCTAGCTAGCATTAAACTTATTTTATAAAAAACAATAAATCATAATCACTAGTTAACTACACATGGTTGATGATATTACTAGATATTATCTAGCGTGTCCTGTGTTGCATATAATCTGATTGAGCATACAAGTATCTGACTGAGCGGTGGTAGGCAGAAGCAGGCGCGTAAACATTAATTCAAACAACACTTTTGTGCGTTTTGCCAGCAGCTCTTCGTTGTGTGTCAAGCATTGCGCTGTTTATGACTTCAAACCTATCAACTCCCGAGATGAGGCTGGTGTAACTGAAGTGAAATGGCTGGCTAGTTAGCGCACGCTAATAGCGTTTCAAACTTCACTCGCTCTGAGCCTTGGGGTGGTTGTTTCCCTTGCTCTGCATGGGTAATGCTGCTTCGATGTGTTGGCTGTTGTCATTGTGTTGCTGGTTCGAGCCCAGGGAGGAGCGGGGGGAGGGACAGAAGCTATACTGTTACACTGGCAATACTAAAGTGCCTATAAGAACATCCAATAGTCAAAGGTTAATGAAATACAAATGGTATAGAGGGAAATAGTCCTATAATAACTATAACCTAAAACTTCTTACCTGGGAATATTGAAGACTCATGTTAAACGGAACCACCAGCTTTCATATGTTCTGGGCAAGGAACTGAAACGTTCGCTTTCTTACATAGCACATATTGCACTTTTACGTTTTTGCATTATTTAAACCAAATTGAACGTTTCATTATCTACTTGAGGCTAAATTGATTTCATTGATGTATTATATTAAGTTAAAATAAGTGTTAATTCAGTATTGTTGTAATTGTCATTATTACCAATAAGAAATATATATATATATATATATATCCCCCAAAAATTAATCGGACGATTTCATCGGCATCGGCTTTTTTGGTCCTCGAAAAATCATAATCGGTCGACCTCTAATCTGAAGGGTAGAGCTGCCGCTTTCAAGGAGTGCGACTCTAACCCGGGCATTTATAAGAAAGCACGCTATGCCCCACCACCAACCATCAAACAGGCAAAGCGTCAATACAGGACTAATTTTGAATTGTACTACACCGGCTCCGACGCTTGTCGGATGTGGCAATGCTTGCAAACTATTACGAACTACAAAGGGAAGCACAGCCGCGAGCTGCCCAGTGACACAAGCCTTCCAGACGCGCTAAATGACCAAGCAACACCGAAGCATGCATTAGAGCACCAGCGGTTCCGGAAGACTGTGTGGTCACGCGTTCTGTATCCGATGTGAATAAGACCTTCAAACAGGTCAACATTCACAAGGCTGCAGTACCAGACGGATTACCAGGATGTGTACTCCTAGCATGCTCTGACCAAGTGGCTTCACTGACATTTTGAACCTCTCCCTGTTCGAGTCTGTAATACCAACATGTTTCAAGCAGACTACCATAGTCCCTGTGCCCAAGAACACCCAGGTAACTTCCCTGAATGACTACCAACCCGTAGCACTCACGTCTGTAGCCAGGAAGTTCTTTGAAAGGCTGGTCACGACTCACATCAACACCATTATCCCAGAAACCCTAGACCCACTCCAATTAGCATATGGCCCCAACAGATCCACAGATGACGCAATCTTTATTGCACGCCACACTGCCCTTTCCCACTTGGACAAAAGGAACACCTACGTGAGACTGCTATTCATTGACTACAGCTCAGTGTTCAGTGGGACTAAACACCTCCCTCTGCAACTGGATCCTGGACTTCATGACCGGTAGTAAGGTTAGGTAACAACACATCTGCCACGCTGATCCTTAACATGGGGGCCCCTCAGGGGTGCGTGCTCAGTCCTCTCCTGTACTCCCTGTTCACCTATGACTGCATGACCAAGCACGACTCCAACACCATCATTAAGTTTGCCGATGACACAACAATGGTAGGCCTGAACACCAACAACGATTACACAGCCTACAGGAAGAATGTCAGAGACGTGGGTGTCTGGTACCAGCATAACAACCTCTCCCTCAATGTGATCAAGAAAAGGAGATGATCATGGTCTACAGGAAAAGGAGCATGCCCATTCTCATCGACGGGACTGTAGTGGAGCAGGTTGAGAGCTTCATGTTCCTTGGTGTCCACATCACCAATGAACTATCATGGTCCAAACACACCAAGAGAGTCATGAAGAGGGAATGACGATGCCTGTTCCCCCTCAGGAGACTGAAAGGATTTGGCATGGGTCCTCAGATCCTCAAAGTTCTACAGCTGCACCATTGAGAGCATCCTGACTGGTTGCATCACCACCTGATATGGCAACTGCTCGGTCTCCATCCGCAAGGCACTACAGAGGGTAGGGCGTACGGCCCAGTACATCACTGGGGCCAAGCTTCTTGCCATCCATGACCTCTATACCAGGTGGTGTCAGAGGAAGGCCCTAAAAATTGTCAGACTCCAGCCACCCTAGTCATAAACTCTTCTCTCTACTACCGCATGTCAAGTGGTGCAGGAGTGCCAAGTCTACGTCCAAAAGGCTTCTTAACAGCTTCTAACCCTTAACTCCTGAACAGCTAATCAAATGGCTACCCGGACTATTTGCATTGACCCCACCCCCATTATTTATGCTGCTGCTAATCTGTTTATTATCTATGCATAGTCACTTTACCTCTACCTGTACATATTATGGCGCTTTCATATATATATATATATGTACATATTACCTCGACTAACCTTGACTCTGTACCAGTACCCCTTTATATAGCCTCGCTAATGTTATTTTATTGTTGTTCTTTTAACAATTTTTAAATTTTACTTTTTATTTATATTTTACTTCAGTTTATTTTAGTAAATCATTTAACACTTTTTTTAAACGGATTGTTAAGGGCTTGTAAGAAAGTATTTCACTGTAAGGTCTATTCAGCGCATGTGACAAATCAAATTTGATTTGATCTTTTTAATATTAATTTCATACAGTAGATGCCTATATGCCTATGCATGCAATGCCCTGATGCATTTAGTGATCAGATCTCTGACAGCGGAACCGTAAGGTGGACAATTGATATTTGAGGAAAGTTAAAACCAATAAAACAGACTATAAAGTTCTGCATATGCTAAACATCGAAACACAAGGGATAGTGTTTTTGTAATTTGTTAAAAGGCTGGTTTTAAGGACACGTAAGTGTGGCTCATTTGGCCAATATCCCTTGTTTATTGATTGTGCTGCGTGGATGGATGCCCTAATGGGTTACTTTCCCAATGCAGATGCATGACCGGTACAGTTCTCAAATGTCATCTTTCAGGTCATTTGTCCGGTGCCAAATGTTCCTAATGGAAACCCTGCAACCTAAATGATTACCTGTCTGTGGCATGTGTAGAGCTGGGCCGGCGTGTGCTATCTCCCAGCGGGAGGTAACCTCTGTAACCCTATTGTGAGGTATGTCAGCCTGATGAACAGGTGTGTGTGTTTTAGCCCTGGCCAGTCTGGGCTATGAGAAGACATGTGTGTTGTTCAATGGAGCAGCGTTGGCAAGTCAGATCGCTTCAGAACAAAACCTGGACAGCGATGAAGGACTGAAGGCCGCAGCCAAATACTACCAGGTACTACTATAGTAACACTACTATTTATACCACATCTACTTACTACAGTACTACAAATACTACAGCCAAATACTACCAGGTACTACTATAGTAATGCTACAATACTACCAGGTTCTATAGTAACACTACTATTTATGCCACATCTAATTCCTACAGTACTACAAATACTACAGCCAAATGTTACCAAAATCTATAGTAATACTGATGTTACTACCAGGTATTACTACAGTACTGCTAATTATATTACAGCCAATGACTACCTTTTTTATAATAATACTTGAATTCTACGTAGTAATAATATAACCAATAACCCCCCCTGTCTGTCGTTCTATCTCTCTCTGTCATACACTCTCTCTCCCTCTTCCACCCCCTACAGTTGGCAAGTGGAGCATTTGGTCACATTAAGGACACAGTGCTGTCGGCTCTGAACAGAGAGCCTACAATGGACATTTCTCCTGAGACCGTAGGAACCCTCAGTCTCATCATGCTGGCTCAGGCACAGGAAGTCTTCTTTCTCAAGGCTACTTCAGGTACACACATACGTCACACACACACATGCTATACCCACACATTACACGTGTGTGCATAAATCAAGTAACCATGGTATCATTTGCCCTACAGATAAGATGAAGGACGCCATCATCGCAAAACTGGCCAATCAGGCGGCAGATTTCTACAGCGATGCCTTCAAGCAGTGTCAGTACAAAGAGAACCTGCCCAAGGTGTGTGTGTGTGTGTGGGGATAACACTCAGGGTGTAGAACTTTCCCCATTTCTCTCATTTCACTATCTCTGTTCTGATTGTTTGTTTACCATACAGTCTATTCTGATTTGTTATTCACTACCTGGGCTGTTTTCTCATTGGTTGTGCTTGTTCACTACTTGGGCTGTATTCTCAGTGGCGCTTTCACCGTCTCACCCCCGTTCTTATTGGTCTCTCACTACCTAATAATGAGCTTCTGAAATGATGTGTGTTTGAAATCTGACTGACCTGTCTTACTACTAAAAGACACACACGTTCTGGGGTGGGAATACATGGGCCGGACTTTGCAGACACACACACACACGTTCTGGGGTGGGAATACATGGGCCGGACTTTGCAGACACACACACACACGTTCTGGGGTGGGAATACATGGGCTGGACTTTGCAGACACACACACACACACGTTCTGGGGTGGGAATACATGGGCTGGACTTTGCCGACACACACACGTTCTGGGGTGGGAATACATGGGCTGGACTTTGCAGACACAGACACACACACGTTCTGGGGTGGGAATACATGGGCTGGACTTTGCCGACACACACACACTACTTTGTAATAAAGTTTGGGTGAATGTTGCAGAAAGATTAATCACTCACTGTTCTGTTCTCTCTCCCGTTATCCTCCGCTCTCTGCATCCCTCGTGGTGGTGTGTGTGCCTGTGTTACTGATTTTGGCTTCTGTGACGTGAAACTCGTTCGTGATTTGCTCTTGGCGGTGTTGTTCTTTGGTTTTCCCTTTGTTTGCATGTGTGTTTTGGTTTGCCCTGTGTGTGTGCGTGTGCGCACTGCTCTGTGGTTGCTTCTCCCTGGTCAGTGTATTTATTTCCAGGAGGTGTTGCCGGTGCTGGCAGCTAAACACTGCATCATGCAGGCCAACGCTGAGCTACACCAGTCTATCCTCGCCAAGCATAAGAAACACTTTGGGGAGGAGATCGCTCGCCTGCAGGTACACACAAACACACACACAGCACAACTCTAACCCAGTGGTGCTTCCAGTGTAGCCCACCTGAAAATGTAGTGATTTTCCTATGACCAAATACAGTGGCAAGAAAAAATGTGAATTACCTGGATTTCTGCATAAATTTGACATCAAATTTGATCTGATCTTCATCTAAGTCACAACAATAGACAAACAGTGTGCTTAAACTAAAAACACACATTGTTGTATTTTTTCTATATTGAATACATAATTTAAAAATTCACTGTGTAGGTTGGAAAAGGTATGTGAACCCCTAGGCTAATGACTTCTCCAAAAGCTAATTGGAGTCAGGAGTCCACTAACCTGGAGTCGAATCAATGAAATGAGATTGGAGATTTTGATTAGAGCTACCCTGCCCCGTTTAAAAAAAAAAAATAACCACGCACAAAATTTGAGTTTGCTATTCACAAGAAGCATTGCCTCGTGAACCATGCCTCGAACAAAAGAGATGTCATAAGACCTAAGATTAAGAATGGTTGCCTTGCATAAAGCTGGAAAGGGTTACAAAAGTATCTCTAAAAGCCTTGATGTTCATCAGTCCACGGTAAGACCAATTGTCTATAAATGGAAAAAGTTCAGCACTGTTGCTACTCTCCCTAGGAATGGCCGTCCTGCACAGATGACTGCAAGAGCACAGCGCAGAATACTCAATGAAGTTAAGAAGAATCCTAGTGTGTCTGCTGAAGACTTGCAGAAATATATGGAACATGCCAACATCTCTGGAGACGAGTACGATACGTAAAACACTAAACAAGAATGGTGTTCATGGGAGGACACCACGAAAGAAGCCACTGCTGTCCCACAAAAACATTGCTGCATGTCTGAAGTTTGCAAAAGAGCACCTGGATGTTCCACAGTGCTACTGGCAAAATATTCTGTGGACAGATGAAACTATAAGAACACAATACTGTGTGGAGAAAAAAAGGCCCAGCACACCAACATCAACCTCATCCCAACTGTAAAGTATGGTGGAGGGAGCATCATGGTTTGGGCTGCTTTGCTGCCTCAGCTTGCTATCATCAACGGAGAAATGAATTCCCAAGTTTATCAAGACATTTTGCATGAGAATGTAAGTCTATCTGTCCGCCAATAGAAGCTCAGCAGAAGTTGGGTGATGCAACAGGACAACAACCCGTAAGACAGAAGTAAATCTACAACAGAATGGCTTCAACAGAAGGAAATACACCTTCTGGAGAGGCCCAATCAGAGTCCTGACCTAAACCAGATTTAAAATACTGTGGCATGACCTCAAATGAGCGGTTCACACCAGACATCCCAAGAATATTGCTGAACTGAAACTGTTTTGTAAAGATGAATGGTCCAAATTTCCTCCTGTTTTGCAGGTCTGATCCGCAACTACAGAAAATGTTTGGTTGAGGTTATTGCTGCCAAAGGAGAGTCAACCAGTTATTAAATCCAAGGGTTAACATGCTTTTTCCTACCTGCACTGTGAATGTTTACACGGTGTGTTCAATAAAGACGTGAAAACATGTCATTGTTTGTGTGTTATTAGTTTAAGCAGACTGTGTTTGTCTATTGTTATGACTTAGATGAAGATCAGATTTTATGACTAATTTATGCAGAAATCCAGGTAATTCTAAAGGGTTCACATACTTTTTCTTCCCACTGTAAACACAATCAATCAGCCAAAGTCCTCATACATTGTTTTCTATTCTCTCGTTCTCTCCATCCCTCAGCAAACTAATTAGTGAAGAGTCTAGCCCTGCTTTATGGTTGACAGTGTGAAGGATCCAACTATCATTCATTCCTCTTCTCTCCTTCCCTCCATCCCTGCAGCATGCTTCAGAGCTGGTGAAGACGGTAGCGTCTCGCTATGATGAGTACGTCAGTGTGAAAGATCTTAGTGATAAGATCAGCCGTGCTCTGACCGCAGCTAAGAAGGACAACGACTTCATCTACCACGACCGCGTCCCTGAGGTCAAAGACCTGGAACACATCGGCAAGGCAGCACTGGTCAAGGCTACCACCATCACACCTCCGCTCAGCGCCAAGTTCACAGGTGAGAGACCGAATACACACACAACCACTCGGTGCCAAGTTCACTGGTGAGAGACCGAATACACACACAACCACTCGGCACCAAGTTCACTGGTGAGAGACCGAATACACACAACCACTCGGCACCAAGTTCACTGGTGAGAGACCGAATACACAACCACTCGGCACCAAGTTCACTGGTGAGAGACCGAATACACACACAACCACTCGGCACCAAGTTCACTGGTGAGAGACCGAATACACACACAACCACTCGGCACCAAGTTCACTGGTGTGGGGGGGGCACACTTTTGCTTTTTGTGTAGATGTCTAAAAGAGTTTGTAAACGTGTGGGTTAGTTTCTGACGTGTGTGTCTGTATAGACTTGTTTGAGAAGATGGTGCCCATGGCTGTGCAGCAGAGTATGAGTGTGTACAGCCAGAGGAAGGCTGAGACTGTCAACAGACTGGTAGGAACCATGAGGGAAGCTACTAACCTCTGCAACGGGTATGGATGTTACTTTGATCATTTAACAATTTAATCGTTATTTTTTTCTACTCTTGATTTCAATACATTACATTATCAACACAGTCAACAGCACCCGGTTAAGTCATCATACACTGAGTTGACAAAACATTAAGAATGCCTTCCTAATATCCCCCCTTTTGCCCTCAAAACAGACTCAATTTGTCAGGGCTGTTGGCCCATGTTGACTCCAATGCTTCCCACAGTTGTGTCAAGTTGGCTGGATGTCCTTTGGGTGGTGGACCATTCTTGATACACACAGGAAACTGTTGAGCGTGAAAAACCCAGCAGTATTGCAGTTCTTGACACAAACCGGTGCGTCTGGCACCTACTACCAAACCCTGTTCAAAGGCACTTAAATATTTTGTCTAGCCCATTCACCCTCTGAATGGCACAATCCATGTCTCAATTGTCTCGAGGCTTAAAAACCCTTCTTTAACCTGTCTCCTCCCCTTCATCTACACTGATTGAAGTGGATTTAACATCAATAAGGGATCACAGCTTTCACCTGTTCAGTCTGTCATGGAAATAGCAGGTGTTCTTAATGTTTTGTACACTGTGTAGGTCATATTTATTGGTGGTGAATTGCGTTAATAACTAAACAGTGTGTTGGCATGTCTATATTGATCATGTATTGATCATTTAACAACAGTGTCCTGGCATCTCTGAACCTGCCTGCGGCTCTGGAGGACCTGACTGGAGATTCTATCCCACAATCCATTATTGAAAAGGCCCATGCCATCGTCCAGCAGGGGGGGCTGCAGAGCATAGAGCAGCTGATCAGAGACCTGCCAGAACTACTGACACGCAACAGAGAGATCCTGGATGAGGTGTGTGTATATACACACACACGTGTTCGTATTAGAGGTTGACCGATTATGATTTTTAAACCTGATACCGATTATTGGAGGCCCAAAAAAGCCGATACCGATTAATCGGCCAATTATTTTTTTTATTTTATTTTAGTTTGTTTTTGTAATAATGGCAATTACAACAATACTGAATGAACACTTATTTTAACTTAATATAATACATCAATAAAAATCTATTTAGCCTCAAATAAATAATGAAACCTGTTCCATTTGGTTTAAATCATGCAAAAACAAAGTGTTGGAGAAGTAAAAGTGCAATATGTGCCATGTAAAAAAAAGCTAACGTTTGAGTTCCTTGCTCAGAACATGAGAACATATGAAAGTTTGTGGTTCCTTTTAACATGAGACTTCAATATTCCAAGGTAAGAAGTTTTAGGTTGTAGTTAATATATTATTTATAGGACTATTTTGCTCCATACCATTTGTATTTCATATACCTTTGACTATTGGATGTTCTTATAGGCACTATAGTATTGCCAGTGTAACAGTATAGCTTCCGTCCCTCTCCGCGCTCCTACATGGGCTCGAACCAGGAACGCATCGACAACAGCCACCCTCGAAGCAGCTTTACCCATCGCTCCACAAAAGCTGCGGCCCTTGCAGAGCAAGGGGAATAACTACTCCAAGTCTCAAAGCGAGTGACGTTTGAAACGCTATTAGTGCACACCCAGCTAACTTGCTAGCCATTTCACATCGGTCACACCAGCCATTAGGTTGATAGGCTTGAAGTCATAAACAGAGCTGTGCTTGCGAAGAGCTGCTGGCAAAACGCATGAAAGTGCTGTTTGAATGAATGCTTACGAGCCTGCTGCTGCCTACCATCGCTCAGTCAGACTGCTCTATCAAATCATAGACTTAATTATAACATAATAACACACAGAAATATGAGTCTTTGGTCATTAATATGGTCGAATCCGGAAATTATCATTTTGAAAACAAAACGTTTATTCTTTCAGTGAAATACAGAACCGTTTGGTATTTTATCTAACGGGTGGCATCCATCAGTCTAAATATTCTTGTTACATTGCACAACCTTCAATGGTATGTCATAATTACGTAAAATTCTTGCAAATTAGTTTGCAATGAGCCAGGCTGCCCAAACTGTTGCATATACCCTGACTCTGCGTGCAATGAACGCAAGAGAAATTACAATTTCACCTGGTTAATATTACCTGGATTTCTTTTAGCAAAATGTGCAGGTTTAAAAATATATACTTCTGTGTATTGATTTTAAGAAAGGCATTGGTGTTTATGGTTAGGTACAGTTGTCCAACGATTGTGATTTTTTTCGCAAATGCGCTTTTGTTAAATCATCCCCCAGCGTTGCATCGATTATATGCAACGCAGGATACGCTAGATAAACGAGTAATATCATCAACCATGTGTAGTTCTAACTAGTGATTATGATTGATTGTTTTTTATAAGATAAGTTTAATGCTAACTAGCAACTTACCTTGGCTTCTACTGCATTCGCGTAACAGGCAGGCTCCTCGTGGAGTGCAATGAGAGGCAGGTGGTTAGAGCGTTGGACTAGTTAACTGTAAGGTTGCAAGATTTGATCCCCCGAGCTGACAAGGTAAAAATCTGTTGTTCTGCCCCTGAACAAGTCAGTTAACCCACCGTTCCTAGGCCGTCGTTGAAAATAAGAGTAATTGGGCAAATCGGCGCCCAAAAATACCGATTTCCGATTGTTATGAAAACTTGAAATCGGCCCTAATTAATCGGCCATTCCGATTAATCGGTCGACCTCTAGTTCGTATACCCATGATGTGTAATGTGTGTGTGTGTGTGTGTTTGTAGTCTCTGAAGATGCTGGATGATGAGGAGTCGACAGACAGCGAGCTGAGATCCAAGTTCAGCCAACGCTGGAACAGAACTCCCTCTGGAGACCTCTACAAACCACTCAGAGCGGGTACACACACTCACACACCTATTCATGCCTACACACACATCCAAAAACAAACATACTTATATGTGTGGTGTTGTGTACTACCTTGGAATCAAATGATAATTATTTCTGCTTCTCTACCTCCGGCGGTCCAGAGGGGGGTAACTTCCGTAGCGTGTTGGACAAGGCAGTGCAGGCTGACCAGGTGGTCAGGGAGCGTTATAATGCACACTGTGAGATGATCGCTCTCCTCTGTAAACCTGAGGCTGAACTCACCGCTGCCATACCTTCAGCCAACCCTGCTAAGACATTGCAGGGCAGCGAGGTGAGGGATTTTGTGTGTGTGGGTGTGGGTGTGTGTGTGTGTGTGTGTTCTAACTATGTATTCTCTCTCCCTCTAGGTTGTGAGTGTGTTGCGTTCCCAGCTGTCCCAGCTAGAGGTGGTGAAGAGAGAGAGGGAGGTGCTGGAGACGGAAATTAAGGGCGTGACCTTTGACATGTCCTCCAGCTTCCTGACGGCTCTGGCTCAGGACGGGGCCATCAATGAGGAGGCACTGTCAATGAGCCAGCTTGACCAATCATACGGCAGCTACAGCCAGAGGGTTCAAGCCAGCCTCCGCTCTCAGGAAGAGCTGTTGGGCAACGTGCAGGTAGGATACAGACACAGAGACACACTCGCCTAAACACCCCTATACGCGATTTCCACAAATACTTTTTCAGATGTCGAGAAATGTTACTTTATCGATTCTCTCCTTCCATCTCCACCTGTTGATTGTCTCCCGCCAGGCATCTCACCAGGAGTTCTCCAGTCTGAAGCAGTCCAACTCGGAGGCTAATGATCGTGAGGAGGTGTTGAAGAAGCTGGCCTCGGCCCACGACAGCTACGTTGAGATCACCAGCAACCTCAGAGAGGGCACCAAGGTCACTGTCGCCTAGGGAACGTCAGGGAGGGTTGTTTCTAGGGAATGGGTGGGTTGTCCAGGGAAAAGGAGGACTGTTTCTAAGACTGTGTCACCCAACAATACACATTTTTGTTCTAACCCCCTGAAAAACATAACAGGTTGAACTTGACAAGGGCTTGATTGTTGGATGACTTTGGTTGTCTCTCAATCTGACCAATCACCTTCTCGCTCTCTGTAGTTCTACAATGACCTCACCGAGATCCTGCTGAAGTTCCAGAACAAGTGCAGTGACATCGTCTTCGCCCGCAAGACAGAACGGGATGAACTGCTGAAGTATGTGGTGGTGACGTCGTCTCAATAACGATGCTTCGGTTGTAATGAATATTTGTAATAATCACTGTATTGTGTTATTAGTGAAATATCATTGATTCTGTTTTTATGTGATTGGTGATTTATGTGAACTAGAAGTGACCATGACGAGCAACTGATGTTGGGGTTGCCTTGGTGACCAATGACTGACATTTCTGTTGTTGTGGTTACCCACCCAGGGATTTGCAGCAGAGCATCGCCAGGGAGCCCAGTGCCCCGTCCTTCTCTGTCCCCGCCTACCAGACTAACCCCACCGCCACTGGACCAACCCCTGCACCAAGGACTGTCTTCGTAAGTAGCCAATCACAGATGGGTGGCTCCTCCCTCCAGCCCAATCAGAGGGCAGCTCTGTGCCAATGAGGATTCAATTAAACTTTAAACGAAATTTGCATCGGGTGAAAGTGATTGCATTCATTTGTAACCGAGGTGTCTCCCGGGTGTGAGTTGTGTGCCCCTTTCAAAGCCGATGGAGAAGTTGGCTCAACAGAATGACGTATGTGAGGCACGTGGAGTATTGACTTACGATTTGCATTTTCACATGCTAAAGTGTTTGCTCTTGATGAAATATATGTGCTTTATCTTACCAAGGAAAACTAGTTTGAAAATTGAAACATATATTGTATGATTCTGAACGATGCACCATGCTGCCTTGTTGACAATGACTGTTTGATTTGAGCAGTTTTACCTGGTCTTGACGGGCCATAGCCCGGTTCAGCCTGACGAACTCCCTCAATCACGACAGAGACATGACCGTAATATTGTCTCTTATTGTGACGTAAAAAATATCCCTTTTCAAGCAATCAGAGAAATGTTTGTTAACCACTTTACATCAGCAGTTGTCACAAGGTTTACTATTGATCTGTTTTGACTGATTTTTAGTGACCTCTGATCTTTCCCTCTTCCGTTTCCAGCAGCCTCAGCAGCCCCCGGCGAAGGCCCAGCCTCCCGAGCGGCCCCCTCCCCCTGCCTTCACCCCCCAGGCCGCCTCCGCACCAGGCAACCCTCCCAGTAACCAGCCTCAACCAGTAAACCCCCCACCTATGGCCCCTCCCTCACAGGCCCAGGGACCGCCTTACCCCACATACCAGGGATACCCCGGGTGAGTCAATCAAATCAATCATTATCCTTATTGTCCCAGTTGGCTGTGTGCATTGCACAACTGTAGCCCGTCTGTTGTTCATCTCACTATCCCTGTCTTCTCATTTTCATACACACTAACCTCTCTTTCTCTGTATCCTCAGGTATGCCTACCAGATGCCTATGGGTTATAACCCGTATGCAGCGTACGGCCAGTACAACATGCCCCCCACTATGCAGCCTAACATGCAGCCCTACGTCCCCTATCAGCAGGCCCCAGCACCCGGACAGGGGGGCTACCCTGTGGTCCCCCCCACACAGCAGCACCCCTACACCTACCAACAGCAGCCCCAGCAACCACCACCACAGCCATACTACCCACAACAATAACTACTCTCTCACTCCTCTCCTCCATCCCTCTCCTCTGCTATCACCACTCCGACCGACAGCAGAAACTATGCTACTACGCCCAGCAATAACTCCTCAATCTCTCTCTCTCTCTCCCTTCTTCCTCTGCCTTACGTTGCACTTCTAGCACTCCACCTTTGCTCTCTCCCTCCCTCTACCTTCTCTCCCTCCCTCCCTCTACCTTCTCTCCCTCCTCTACCCTTTTTCCTCTACCTTCTCTCCCTCCTCTACCCTTTTTCCTCTACCCTTTCTCCCACTCTCCCTCTACTACCCTTTCTCCTCTACGCTTTCTCCTTCCCTCCCTCCGTCTCTCCCTCTCTGTTCTACCCTCTCTCCCTCTCTGTTCTACCCTCTCCCTCTCTGCTCTACCTTCTCCCTCTCTGCTCTACCTTCTCCCTCTGCTCTACCTTCTCCCTCTCTGCTCTACCTTCTCCCTCTCTGCTCTACCTTCTCCCTCTCTGCTCTACCTTCTCCCTCTCTGCTCTACCTTCTCCCTCTCTGCTCTACCTTCTCCCTCTCTGCTCTACCTTCTCCCTCTCTGCTCTACCTTCTCCCTCTCTGCTCTACCTTCTCTGCTCTACCCTCTCTCCCCTCTCCCTCCCTCCCCTACCCTCTCTCCCTCCCTCCTTTTCCCTCTCTCTCTCCCTCCCTCATCTACCCTCTCGCTCTTCTTCCATCCCTCCCTCTACACTTACTCCCTCTACATACTCATCTACGAACCAGCTCCTCTATTTTTATTTTATTTTATTTTTTTTTCATATTATTTTTCTAATTATTGCTTTAATTCTTTAAGTCCTAACTTTTCTTCCTGCTATACCTGACTTCCTGGTATGGGCCTAGGTCAAAAATATACAGGTTAGGATAAGAGGATTCCATAAGTCTTTGCATAAATGCAGAAGAATTCTAAACAATGGGACTAGCAATGCGGAGCCAAAATGACTGGAAGTGAATTTCAGCAGTACAGAACGTTTGCCATCAAGTGGAAAATTAACACAATTGTAGTGAATTTCAGCTAACTAGTCAGCAAACACATAGCATAACTGTTTTACTGTCATTCTAGTCATTTAAATGTGTTTCTAGTTATCTACAGACCCTTTATTTTTCCGGACGATTCTCACATTTTTAATGCTAATCCTGTAGAATCAGCAGTGGCGCTGGTCCAATTACTTTGTTTATTTTCGAATGCTTACTTTGTTTATTTTTGAATTATTGATTATTGCGTTGTCCTAATCTGTATATATTCGGCCTAGATATAGAACACTAGAGGAGCTGCATGTCATTCTTGGATGAGGAGGGCGTGGCATGATTCCTTATTTGGGAGCAAGTGGGAGGGGTCACATTCAATGTCACTGAATGAAAAGCCTGAGGACCCAGGGTTGTATTCAGTAGGGAGAAAACGTTTAGAAACGGAATGAAATGGGGGTTTACAGCTTGAACTTTTGCAATAAGAGAAGCAATTCTTCCTTGTCTGTTTTCAAACCGTTTTGCTACTGAATACGACCCAGCTACGATCACTCAGCTTAACGCCTGGCGCTTCTATAACAACTATCATATTTTTCTAATGTATAATACTTATGTAATAATACTTGTGTAATAATCCAATAAAAATGGCTGTCAGTTTTTCTAATTTAGATAAGGACTGTTGGAGATGCACTCTCGCTGTCTCTGTTCTGTCTCCCTCTCAATTATCACTCCCCTCTCTCCATCACTCCTCTCCTCTCTCTCTCTCTGTGGGGATGTGTCTTTCTGTTTTGCAATCAGAGTAAAGCTGTAAATGGCTGTAGATGTTTTTCTGGGATAAAGGTTATTATATATAAAGACTGTGGTGAACCCAACGACACGGTGTTTCTTTTTGGTTCTAATGTGATTAAAACACCTCTGCATACCAGACACCTGTGTGTGTGTGTGTGTGTCTGGGTTTTTTACTTTCTGCTGAACATATTCTTGGTCTTCAGCACCATAGACATATACCATTTATACATCCTTGCCCAGTCTGCTAAAAGCTACTGATACAATATTCTACATTATGTTGCTGTAGTTAAAGGTAGTAGCCAACAGAGGGCAGGTATTTTTATTTAACTTGGCAAGTCAGGTATGAACAAATTCTTATTTACAATGACGGCCTACCAAAAGGCCTTCTGCGGGGCTGGGGGCCAGGGATTAAAAATTAAAAATCAATACTAATATATATATATATGAGACAACACTACATAAAGAGACCTAAGAAAACAACATAGCAAGGTAGCAACACAGACAACAGAGACAATATGTCACGCAAAGCAACCACAACTGCCAATAAGAGTGTCCGTAATTGAGTCTTTGAATGAAGAGATGGAGATAAACCTGTCCAGTTTGAGTGTTTCTTTCAACTCATTCCAGTCGCTAGCTGCAGGGAACTGAAAAGAGGAGCGACCCAGGGATGTGTGTTCTTTGGGGACCTTTAACAGAATGTGACTGGCAGAACAGGTGTATGTGGAGGATGAGGGCTGCAGTAGGTATCTCAGATAGGGGGGAGTGAGGCCTAAGAGGGTTTTATAAATAAGCAGCAAGCAGTGGGTCTTGCAACGGGTATGCAGAGATGTGTCCTATAAGGAGCATTGGTGGAAAATCTGATGGCCGAATGATGAACATTTAGCCGCTCGAGAGCACCCTTACCTAGCGTGGGTAGGATGGTCATCTGAATCAGGGTTAGTTTGGCAGCTGGGATGAAAGAGGAGCGATTACGATAGAGGAAACCAAGTCTAGATTTAACTTCAGCCAACAGCTTTGATGTGTGCTGAGAGAAGGACAGTGCACCGTCTAGCCATACTCCCAAGTACTTGTATGAGGTGACTACCTCAAGCTCGAAACCCTCAGAGGTCGTAATCACAACTGTGGGGAAAGGGGCATTCGTCTTACCAAACCACATTATCTTTTTTATTTTTTTTACTTCACCTTTATTTAACCAGGTGGGCCAGTTGAGAACAAGTTCTCATTTACAACTGCGACCTGGCCAAGATAAAGCAAAGCAGTGCGATATAAACAACAAAACAGAGTTAAACAAACGTACAATCAATAACACAATAGAAAAATCTATGTACAGTGTGCGCAAATGTAGAAGAGTAGGGAGGTAAGGCAATAAATAGGCCAGGGAGGTGAAATAATTATAATTTAGCATTAACACATATGTGCAGATGATGATGTGCAAGTAGAGCAAGAGGATAAGTAACAATATGGGGATGAGGTAGTTGAGTGTGCTACTTACAGATAGGCTGTGTACAGGTACAGTGATCGGTAAGCTGCTTTGACAGCTAATGCTTAAAGTTAGCGAGGGAGATTGAATCCAGCTTCAGTGTTTTTTGCAATTCGTTCCAGTCATTGGCAGCAGAGAACTGGAAGGAAAGGCAGCCAAAGGAAGTTTTGGCTTTGAGGGTGACCAGTGAAATATACCTGCTGGAGCGTGTGCTACGGGTGGGTGTTGCTATGGTGACCAGGGAGCTGAGATAAGGCGGGGCTTTACCTGGCATAGACTTATAGATGACCTGGAGCCAGTGGGTTTGGCGACGAATATGTAGTGAGGGCCAACCAACGAGAGCATACAGGTCACAGTGGTGGGTAGTATATGGGGCTTTGGTGACAAAACGGATGGCACTGTGATAGACTACATCCAGTTTGCTGAGTAGAGTGTTGGAGGCTATTTTGTAAATGACATCGCCAAAGTCAAGGATCGGTAGGATAGTCAGTTTTATGAGGGTATGTTTGGCAGCATGAATGAAGGAGACTTTGTTGCGAAATAGGATGCCGATTCTAGGTTTAATTTTGGATTGGAGATGCTTAATGTGAGTATGGGAGGAGAGTTTACAGTCTAACTAGACACCTAAGTATTTGTAGTTGTCCACATTTTCTAAGTCAGAACCGTCCAGAGTAGTGATGCTAGTCGGGTGGGAGGGTGCGGCCAGCAATCGGTTGAAGAGCATGCACTTAGTTTTACTTGTATTTAAAAGCAGTTGGAGGCCTCGGAAGGAGTGTTGTATGGCATTGAAGCTCACTTGGATGTTTGTTAGCACAGTGTCCAAAGAAGAGCCAGATGTATACAGAATGGTGTCGTCTGGGTAGAGGTGGATCAGAGAATCACCAGCAGCAAGAGCGATATCATTGATATATACAGAGAAAAGAGTCATCCCGAGAATTGAACCCTATGGCACCCCCATAGAGACTGCCAGAGGTCCGGACAACAAGCCCTCCGATTTGACACATTGAACTTTATCTGAGAAGTAGTTGGTTAACCAGGCGAAGCAGTCATTTGAGAAGCCAAGGCTATTGAGTCTGCCGATAAGAATGCGGTGATTGACAGAGTCGAAAGCCTTGGCCAGGTTGATGAAGACGGCTGCACAGTACTGTCTTTTATCAATGGCGGTTATGATATCGTTTAGGACCTTGAGCGTGGCTAAGGTGCACCCATGACCAGCTCGAAAAACAGATTGCATAGTGGAGAAGGTACGGTGGGATTCGAAATGGTCGGTGATCTGTTTGTCAACTTGGCTTTCGAAGATTTTAGAAAGGCAGGGCAGGATGGATATAGGTCTATAACAGTTTGGGTCTAGAGTGTCTCCCCCTTTGAAGAGGGGGATGACCGCGGCAGCTTTCCAATCTTTGGGCATCTTAGACGATACGAAAGAGAGGTTGAATAGGCTAGAAATAGGGGTTACAACAATTTCGGCTGAAAGTTTTAGAAAGAGAGGGTCCAGATTGTCTAGCATAGCTGATTTGTAGGGATCCAGATTTTGCAGCTCTTTTAGAACATCAGCTGTATGGATTTGGGTGAAGGAGATGGGGGGGGGGCTTAGGCAAGATGCTGCAGGAGGTGCTGAGATGTTGGCCGGGGTAGGGGTAGCCAGGTGGAAGGCATGGCCAGCCGTAGAAAATTGCTTATTGAAATGAGGCATGCTTATTTAAGATGGTGAGGAAAGCACTTTTAACGAGCATCCAGGCATCCTCTACTGACGGGATGAGGTCAATATCCTTCCAGGATACCCTGGCCAGGTTGATTAGAAAGGCCTGCCTGCTGAAGTGTTTTGGGAGCGTTTGACAGTGATGAGGGGTGGTTGTTTGACCATGGACCCATTACGCAGGCAGGCAATGAGGCAATGATCATTGAGATCCTGGTTGAAGACAACAGAGGTGTATTTAGAGGGCAAGTTGGTCAGGATGATATCTAAGAGGGTGCCCATGGTTACGGATTTAGGGTTGAACCTGGTAGGTTCCTTGAACATTTGTGTGAGATTGAGGGCATCTAGCTTAGATTGTAGGACGGCCGGGGTGTTAAGCATGTCCCAGTTTAGGTCACCTAACAGTACGAACTCTAAAGATAGATGGGGGAAATCAATTCATATATGGTATCCAGGACACAGCTGGGCTGGGGGGTCTATAGTAAGCGGCAACGGTGAGACTTGTTTCTGGAAAGGTAGATTTTTAAAAGTAGAAGCTTGAATTGTTTGGGCACAGACTTGGATAGTATGACAGAGCCCTGCAGGCTATCTCTGCAGTATATTGCAACTCCGCCCCTCGTGTCGGAAAATGTTATAGTTAGGGATGGAAATTTCAGGATTTTTGGTGGCCTTCCTAAGCCAGGACTCAGACACAGCTAGGACATCCGGGTTGGCGGAGTGTGCTAAAGCAGTGAATAAAACAAACTTACGGAGGAGGTTTCTGATGTTAATATGCATGAAACCAAGGCTTTTACGGTTACAGAAGTCAACAAATAAGAGCGCCTGGGGATTGAAATGGAGCTATGGGTTGCAGGGCCTGGGTTAACCTCTACATCACCAGAGGAACAGAGGAGGAGTAGGATAAGGGCACGTCTAGAGGCTATAAGAACTGGTCATCTAGTGCGTTCGGAACAGAGAGGTAAAGGAGCAGATGTCTGGGCGTGGAAGAATAGATTCAAGGCATAATGTACAGACAAGGGTATGGTAGGATGTGAATACAGTTGAGGTAAACCTAGGCATTGAGTGACGATGAAAGGTTTTGTCTCTAGAGGCACCATTTAAGCCAGGTGAGGTCCCCGCATGTGTGGGGGGTGGAACAAAAGGGCTAGCTAAGGCATATTGAGCAGGGCTGGAGGCTCTATAGTGAAATAAGACAATAATCACAAACCAAAACAACAATAGACAAGGCATATTGACATTAGGGAGAGGCATGTGTAGCCGAGTGATCATAGGGTCCAGTGAGTAGGTAGGCGAGCTGGAGACACGGCGATTCAGACAGCTAGCAGGCCGGGGCTAGCAGGCTAACAGATTATCCTTCGGGGGACGTCGCAACGTAAGAGCCTGTTGAAAACCCTCGGATGGTTACGTTGGCAAACCAGTCGTGATGGATCGGAAGGGCTCCATTGGGTGAGGCGGGTTGCAGGAGAGTATGTTCAGTCTGTAGATGGAAATTGAGTTAAAAAAATATATATAAAAAAATATATACGAAGAAAAAGATATATATGGGACGGGACAAGACAAACAGACGTCCTACTGCTACGCCATCTTGGATTGATATGATTAGATTGACTGATATACCTTTGTTCTGGAGGTGTTCAGAACAAGGTTAAGTAACATTGAAAAAATCTGAAACTTTCTGTCCAAAAATGATGCAGAAAAATTTATCCACGCTTTTGTCACTTCTAGGTTAGACTACTGCAATGCTCTACTTTCCGGCTACCCAAATAAAGCAAAAAATAAACTTCAGTTAGTGCTAAACACGGCTGCTAGAATCTTGACTAGAACCAAAAATTTGTTTCATATTATGCCAGTGCTAGCCTCTCTACACTGGCTTCCTGTTAAGGCAAGGGCTGATTTCAAGGTTTTACTGCTAACCTACAAAGCATTACATGGGCTTGCTCCTACCTATCTTTCTGATTTGGTCCTGCCGTACATACCTACACTTCGGTCACAAGACGCAGGCCTCCTTATTGTCCCTAGAATTTCTATGCAAACAGCTGGAGGCAGGGCTTTCTCCTATAGAGCTCCATTTTTATGGAATGGTCTGCCTATCCATGTGAGAGATGAGGTTTCAACCTTTAAGTCTTTATTGAAGTCTCATCTCTTCAGTAGGTCCTATGATTGAGAGTAGTCTGGCCCAGGAGTGAGAAGGTGAACTGAAAGGCACTGGAGCAACCAACTGCCCTTGCTGTCTCTGCCTGGCCGGTTCCCCTCTCTCCACTGGGATTCTCTGCCTCAACCCTTATTACAGGGACTGAGTCACTGTCACGTCTTTCTTCCTGGGAAGGAGAGGCGGACCAAAACGCAACGTGGTTATAGTTCATGGTTCTTTAATAAGAGACACTAAACATGAACACAACTACAAAACAAGAAACATGAAAACCAAAAACAGTCCCGTGTGGCAGAAACACTTACACATGAAACAATCACCCACAAAATACCCAAAGAATATGGCTGCATAAATATGGCTCCCAATCAGAAACAACGATAAACACCTGCCTCTGATTGAGAACCAATCCAGGCAACCATAGACTTACCGAGACACCTAAAAGAACACAACCCCATAAATCTACAAAAAACCCTAGATAAGATAAAACACATAAATGACCCATGTCACACCCTGGCCTAACCAAAATAATAAAGAAAACAAAGATAACTAAGGCCAGGGCGTGACAGTCACTGGCTTACTGGTGCTATTCCATGCCATCCCTAGGAGGGGTGTGTCACTTTTTTTAAATGATAAAATAAAAAAATGATATAGCCCCTCTTACATCAGCTGATATCGCAAAGTGCTGTACAGAAACCCAGCCTAAAACCCCAAACAGCAAGCAATACAGGTGTAGAAGCACGGTGGCTAGGAAAAACTCCCTAGAAAGGCCAAAACCTAGGAAGAAACCTGGAGAGGAACCAGGCTATGTGGGGTGGCCAGTCCTCCTCTGGCTGTGCCGGGTGGAGATTATAACAGAACATGGCCAAGATGTTCAAATGTTCACAAATGACCAGCATGGTCAAATAATAATAATCACAGTAGTTGTCGAGGGTGCAGCAAGTCAGCACCTCAGGAGTAAATGTCAGTTGGCTTTTCATAGCCGATCATTAAGAGTATCTCTACCGCTATTGCTGTCTCTAGAGAGTTGAAAACAGCAGGTCTGGGACAGGTAGCACGTCCGGTGAACAGGTCAGGGTTTCATAGCCGCAGGCAGAACAGTGGAAACTGGAGCAGCAGCACAGCCAGGTGGACTGGGGACAGCAAGGAGTCATCATGCCAGATAGTCCTGAGGCATGGTCCTAGGGCTCAGGTCCTCCGAGAGAGAGAGAAAGAGAGAATTAGAGAGAGCATACTTAAATTCACACAGGACACCGGATAAGACAGGAGAAGTACTCCAGATATAGAGATACTCTGAATGATCGGCTATGAAAACTGACATTTACTCCTGAGGTGTTGACCTGTTGCACCCTCAACAACCACTGTGATTATTATTATTTGACCCTATGAACAGTTGTTCTAGTATAATCTCCACCCGGCACAGCCAGAAGAGGACTGGCCACCCTTCATAGCCATAGTTTCTCGCTGTATTTGCGTCTCTAGGTTTCTTCCTAGGTCCTGGCCTTTTTAGGGAGTTTATCCTAGCCACCATGTGTCTCAACCTGCATTGCTTGCTGTTTGGTGGGGTTTTTTACCCCTTTTTTTGTGGTATCCAATTATTAGTAGTAGTCTTGTCTCATCGCTACAACTGTTTCGGAGGTCGAGAGCCATGCGTCCTCTGAAACACAACCCAACCAAGCCACACTGCTTCTTAACACAGCGCATCCAACCCGGAAACCAGCCGCACCAATGTGTCGGAGGAAACACCGTGCATCTGGCATCCTTGGTTAGCGCGCACTGCGCGCCGTTCCGCCACAGGAGTCGCTGGTGCGCGATGAGACAAGGATATCCCTACCGGCCAAACCCTCCCTAACCCTGACAATTGAGCGTCGCCCCACGGACCTCCCGGTCGCGGCCGGTTACGACAGAGCCTGGGCGCGAACCCTCCCTAAGCAGTACAGCGCCCTTAACCACTGTGCCACCCGGGAGGCCCAAAAGACCGTTATTTTATTCTGTTCCACTAATCACATCTGAGGTCTGGGAGGAGAGATGGAGAGGTCAGCTCAGTAAGACTGACCTTCTACTTCTCGCTCTACCTCCATCTCTCAGACAGGATGAATGTAGAGAATGACAGTTTCACTGTGTTCATCTAAAGTGTCTGCACGTCGTCCGTCAGTAATTCACAACGTGCAACTACTGGAGTGTCACTTTTAATTGCATCGAAAAAGAAGGGGGGGAAGAGAGCGGGAGAACATAACTGTGACAAATTATTAATTACCCAGCATGCCAAAATTACTCACAAGAGCTCTCAGCTCCGCGCTCTCGCACCCATTCACTGTCACAGATATGATCTACTACTGGTGGACAGAGGCACTTAGACAAACACCCACACAAAATCTCTGACTTGGGGTCCCCTACGATGTCATTTCCTGCCTAAACAACCAATCAATAAATGGGCCCGAACAAAGGCGATTCAAGAATAACCTTGATGGAGACCTGAAGACGTGTGTTAGCTCCCCACGCTCATAGGCATAGCATGCATAGGCTTTAGGACTTATGGTCCCCACAAGGATAGTAAAACCAACCACACACACACCGACAGTTGTTGCATTGTTGTGTCAGGTCTATGTCTGTCTGTCTCTGTGATATGTTAAACTGTCCCTGATGACTCAGCCATAACGGCAGTGGACAAGGATATGAAGGGGGGTCGCGACGTGTTAGAGTAAATGTATAATTATTTCATTATTACTGGAATTGATTTGGCCAAGTGCAAATGGACTCTGTTCATTGCGCTTTCGGTGTAAATTTGTCAACTGCGCGGTGGGAGGGAGATGCCCGTGTGCTTCGCAGTTTGCCAAGATTTCTTTAAATTAAGTTTTCTTGAAGATCACTCCGCGATGCACACGATGCAGCGCTTAAGTTCAGCAGCAGATGACGCGCTGTCTCACTCGCCGATGTCATCAAATGGAGTCAAGCTCGCCACAAGTTCTGACAGCTCAATCGTCATGAAACGCAAATACAGCGATGAGTTTCTCTCTCTTGGTTCCATACAAACTTTGAGAAATAACGAGGTGCGCCCACAATGTGCTTTGTGCGGGGAAGTGCTTAGTAATGAGTCTCTCAAATCAAACAAATTAGAAACGACAGGTCCTGACCAAACATCCACAGCATGACAGTAAAACCCAGGGAGTTCTTTCAGAGCAGGGCTGAATGCTTCAGGTAACAGTGCCTCGACAGTGGAAAAGTAAGTCAACTTGCAAGGCATTGTTGTCGTTTTATAAACAGGAACAATGGAATACTACCAAAGTAGTAGTTGTGAATTTCTCTTTCCAATAATTCCCTTGTACACAGCTATTAACGTTAGTTAGATTGCTAATATTAGCCAAAGTAAGCAAGCTAGCTTGCTATACTAATAGTGCAAACCTAAGTTACAGTACTTATGAAGATAAAAGGATCAGGCCTATTGTATATCTTACTGTAGAAAGGATTGGTATAAACAAGTCTAGGTTGGAACTGTTGCTGTTAAAATACAAGTAATAATTGTTATTCTGAATTGGAGTAAACTGATTGAAGCAAGATGCTTTTTGAGGCAAACTCACACACAGTTCTGGGTTGCTCATCTACAGCAGGAAGCGGTCTCCTACCTGACTGAGAAAGCAGTAGATGTTCTGATCCAGTTTGGCAGTGAGTCAGGGTTCTCAACTCTGGTGTACTTAAAAAACATGTACAGAAACAGACTCCATGCCGAGCATGACCTCAGGATTGCACTGTTAAAAACTGAGTCCAGAATAGAAATGCTTGTTGAAAGCTTCAACCAGCCACACACCTCTCATTAGGACCGTGTGTGTTTTCTGGTCTACATCTGTGTGATGTGATCAGTCAGTGTATGCCAATTCAGAATGCAAATTATTTATTGTATTTTTAACAACTGTTCCAACCTATTTTTTTTTTCAACAATAATTTCTACAGTAAGATGTACAGTAGGCCTGATCATGTTTCTTCTGTACTGTTACTTAGGGTTGCACTATCAAAAACTGACCCTGTGTCTGTGTTTTCTGGTCTACATCTGTGTGATGTGATCAATCAGCTTATTCCAGTTCAGAATGAAAATGATTTCTTCTATTTGAACAGTAGTAGTTCCAACCGAGACAGATGAATACAGTGCATTAGGAAACTATTCAGACCCTTTCCCTTTTCCCACATTTTGTTACATTAGTCTTTAAAAATATATATTTTTATTGAACCTTTTTTTAACTAGGCAAGTCAGTTAGGAACAAATTTGTTCTTGCTGTGGGGATGTTTTTCAGGGGCAGGGACTGGGAGACTAGTCAGGATCGAGGCAAAGATGAACAGAGCAAAGTACAGAGAGATCCTTGATGAAAACCTGCTCCAGAGGTCAAGGGGTATGAATACTTTCTGAATGCACTGTAAGTGTTTTTAATGGGGAAACATAAACATGAATAGCTACAGTTGAAGCCGGAAGTTGACATACACTTCGGTTGGAGTCATAAAAACTAATTTTTCAACCACTCCACAAATTTCTTGTTAACAAACTATAGGTTTGGCAAATCGGTTAGGACATCTACTTTGTACATGACACAAGTAATTTTTCCAACAATTGTTTACAGACATATTATTTCATTTATAATTTACTGTATCACAATTCCAGTGGGTCAGAAGTTTACATACACTAAGTTGACTGTGCCTTTAAACAGCTTGGAAAATTGGCTTTAGAGGCTTTTGATAGGTTAAATGACAAAATTTGAGTCAATTGGAGGTGTACCTGTGGATGTATTTCAAGGCCTACCTTCAAGCTCAGTGCCTCTTTGCTTGACATCATGGGAAAATCAAAAGAAATCAGCCAAGACCTCATAAAAAACATTGTAGACCTCCACAAGTCTGGTTCATCCTTGGGAGCAATTTCCAAACGCCTGAAGATACCACGTTCATCTGTACAAACAATAAATACCATGGGACCACGCAGCCGTCATACCGCTCAGGAAGGAGACATGTTCTGTCTCCTAAAGATGAACATACTTTGGTGTGAAAAGTACAAATCAATCCCAGAACAACAGCAAAGGACCTTGTGAAGATGCTGTAGGAAACAGGTACCAAAGTATCTATATCCACAGTAAAACAAGTCCTATATCGACATAACCTGAAAGGCCGCTCAGCAAGGAAGAAACCACTGCTCCAAAACCGGCATAAAAAAAGACAGACTACGGTTTGCAACTACACATGGGGACAAAGATTGTACATTTTGGAGAAATGTCCTCTGGTTTGATGAAAGAAAAATAGAACTGTTTGGCCATAATGACCATCGTTATGTTTGGAGGAAAAAGGGGGATGCTTGCAAGCCGAAGAACACCATCCCAACCTTGAAGCACGGGGTGGCAGCATCATGTTGTGGGGGTGCTTTGCTGCAGGAGGGACTGGTGCACTTCACAAAATAGATGGCATCCTGAGGAAAGGAAAGGAAAGGAAAATGATGTGGATATATTGAAGCAACATCTCAAGACATCAGTCAGGATGTTAAAGCTTGGTCGCAAATGGGTCTTCCAAATGGACAATGACTCCAAGCATACTTCCAAAGTTGTGTCATAATGGCTTAAGGACTACAAAGTCAAGTTATTGGAGTGGCCATCACAAAGCCCTGACCTCAATCTTATAGAACATTTGTGGCCAGGACTGAAAAAGCATGTGTGAGCAAGGAGGCCTACAAACCTGACTCAGTTACACCAAATCTGTCTGGAGGAATGGGCCAAAATTCACCCAACTTATTGTGGGAAGCTTGTGGAAGGCTACCCGAAAAGTTTGACCCAAGTTAAACACTTTAAAAGCAATGCTACCAAATACTAATTGAGTGTATGTAAACTTCTGACCCACTAGGAATGTGATGAAAGAAATAAAAGCTGAAATAAATAATTCTCTCTACTATTTTTCTGACATTTCACATTCTTAAAATAAAGTGGTGATCTTAACTGACCTATGACAGGGAATTTTTACTAGGATTAAATGTCAGGAATTGTGAAAAACTGAGTTTAAATGTATTTAACTAAGGTGTATGTAAACTTCCGACTTCAACTGTATTAATATTATTATATTTCATTGTTATTTACTATTTGTCTATTTTGCATTTGTTTTAGGCATAAGGGCAATATGAAAAGTACAGATATTTACATATAGTTGCATGTTTTCATAAGCTTGGGTCCCAGGAAAACACAGAATTTCTAATTTGGGTCCCAGCCTGAAAAGGTTTAATAACCCCTGGGTTAGGGTTACAGTTAGGGGTTAGGTTTAATTTTAGGGGTTTGGTGTTAGGGTAAGTTAAGGGTTAGGGAAAATAGGATTTTGAATGAGAATACATTTGTTGGTGCCCACTTGGATAGTAAAACCAACAGTGTGCGTGCGTGTGTTCCTCTGGCCTTCGCCCCTTTGGAGCAGGTGGCACTGTTGACGCACTGTCTCCCCAATGAACACACACACTCTGCTGTCGGTTCTCCAGTGTCAGTCTCTGTGGATTCTGCCATGCCTGAAACTCACTTATCATATCTGAGGGCTTAACTGTCCCTCTCACTGACACACAGCTGACTGACCCGTCTTTAGTAGCAGAAACACTGACACACAGCTGACTGACCTGTCTTTAGTAGCAGAAACACTAACAAACACAGCTAACTGACCCGTCTTTCGAGGCAGAAACACTGACACACACAGCTGTGGGACCCGTCTTTAGTAGCGGAAACACTGACATACAGCTGACTGAACCGTCTATGCTAGCATAAATGTTAACTGACCCTTCTTTAGTAGCAGAAACGCTAACTGACCTGTCTTTTGTTGCAGAAACGCTGACTGACCTGTCTTTAGTAGCAGACACACTGACACACACAGCTGACTGACCCGTCTTTAGTAGCAGAAACGCTGACTGACCCGTATTTAGTAGCAGAAACGCTGACTGACCCGTATTTAGTAGCAGAAACGCTGACTGACCCGTCTTTAGTAGCAAAAACACTGACACACACAGCTGACTGACCTGTCTGTAGTTGCAGAAACACTGACACACGGCTGACTGACCCGTCTTTAGTAGCAAAAACACTGACACACACAGCTGACTGACCTGTCTGTAGTTGCAGAAACACTGACACACGGCTGACTGACCCATCTTTAGTAGCGGAAACACTGACACACACAGCTCACTGACCCATCTTTAGTAGCGGAAACACTGACATACAGCTGACTGAACCGTCTTTGCTAGCATAAATGTTAACTGACCCTTCTTTAGTAGCAGAAACGCTGACTGACCTGTCTTTAGTAGCAGAAACACTGACACACACAGCTGACTGACCCGTCTTTAGTAGCAGAAACACTGACACACACAGCTGACTGACCCGTCTTTAGTAGCAGAAACACTGACACACACAGCTGAGTTACCTGTCTTAATTAACAGAAGCACTGACACACACAGCTGACTGACCCATCTTTAGTTGGAGAAACCCTGACACACAACTGACTGACCCGTCTTTAAAGTAAAAAATGTTTATCTTTAATTTACATTCTGTAGAAACGATGAGAATAGACATTTTCAGTACTTTTGTGAAGCATCACAGCACAGTTGACAATTTCAGGTAGAAATCTAACTGGATGGACATCAGAAATAGAGGAAGGCCAAGACAAGCAGAAACACTGACACACACAGCTGACTGACCCATCTTTAGTAGCAGAAACACTGACACACAGCTGACTGACCCGTCTTTAGTATCAGAAACACTGACACACACAGCTGACTGACCCGTCTTTAGTAGCAGAAACACTGACACACAGCTGACTGACCCGTCTTTAGTAGCAGAAACACTGACACACAGCTGACTGACCCGTCTTTAGTAGCAGAAACACTGACACACAGCTGACTGACCCGTCTTTAGTAGCAGAAACACTGACACACAGCTGACTGACCCGTCTTTAGTAGCAGAAACACTGACACACACAGCTGACTGACCCGTCTTGAGTAGCAGAAACACTGACACACAGCTGACTGACCCATCTTTAGTAGTATAAACATAAACCTAGAAAAGGCTCATACAGTAGCCTAAATTACATACAGGATCTTACTCTAATTTAGGTTAGCTACACTATAGTCAGCTCCATCTTTCTCTCTCTCCCTCACTCTCACACACATGCACGTTCACACACTAACACACACACAATATTGTTTTCTCCTTTCTCTTTTAACTTGTTTCCTCCTACAGATTGAAGAGATAGATACAGTATAGAGGAAGGTAGAGAGACAGAGATGAAGAGAGAAAGATACAGAAACAGTGATAGAGAAATAGGGAAACAGAGAGAAAGATAAACTGCCTACTCTATGTTAATTAATCTGAGTGTGTCTGTGATGACCTGTCACTCATAGTCAGGCCTACACACACACACACACACACACACACACACTTCTTGTGTAACTAACCTTGTGGGACACACAATTCAGTCCTATTCAAAATCCTATTTTCCCAAACCTAACCGTAACCCAAAAAACGAACCTTAACACAAAAACTTAACCTCCCCAGTGGCGCAGCGGTCTATGTCACTGTGTCTCAGTGCTAGAGGCGTAACTTTAGACACCCTGGTTCAAATCCAGGCTGTATCTCAACCGGCCATGATTGGGAGTCTCATATGGCGGCGCTCAATTGGCCCAGCATCATCTGGGTTTGGCCTGTGTAGGTCGTCATTGTAAATGAGAACTGACTTGCCTTGTTAAGTAAAGATAAATTCCCCAAATAAACCCTAGTTCCTGAAGCTAATTCTTAACCCTAAACCCCCTAGAAGTGGTATTGGACTGTATGGGGATAAAATACAAATGTTTTTTTTTTCAGGGGTTAGATCAGCTTTAATATTGCAGATAGATTATAGCTTTCCAATCCCCCATATATTTTTTGGGTTAATACATATATATATATATATATATATATACACACTACTATACACATTACCACTTAGAAATGTTCTTGTTTTTGAAAGAAAAGCATTTTTTTTACCCATTAAAATAACATCAAATTGATCGTTGTTAATGTTGTAAATGACTATTGTAGCTGGAAACGGCAGATTTTTTATGAAATATCTACATAGCTCGTATTTCTTTCGGGATAAACAAAATGTCCCCAGTTGGTCAAATACTATTCTTGTGGGGACTTCGGGTTAGACACGCACACGTATGCGTGCACGCTTACACACACACACACACACACAAACACACACACAAACACACAGGTCAGGCTCTGGGAACCGCAGCCCATAATAAGAGAGTTCAGAAGACTAGATAGGTTGATCTGCTCTGGTATCTAACTGCTGAGTATCCATAGAGACTGTTGCTATGTCGGCAAAAAATCTCAATTCATTAGGAACAAATATAAATAGCCATCATCGTGTTTGTCGTATCATCATCATATCACCACCATCATCTTCATGATACTGAGAGTGTTGAGACCTGTTGGCCTAAAATGTGTAAGCTTGAGAGCTCTCTCTCTTCCTCACCTCCCACCCCCTTCGCTGTCTCTCTAGCGTCTAAAGTGCTGTTTTCACACACTTGAGAAGGACTTTTTTACAGTTTCTTTCTGCAAATTAGTTCAGGACAGTTAACAATAATTATACCTTTCTCTCTGTCTCTCTTTCTTTCCCTCTGTCTAGATAAATAGCCAAGAGGGAGAGTGGGGGAGTGAAAGCAGAGAAGGAAATGAGAGATTAAAGGGGAGTAAGAAAACCTCTAGCTGTTCTATGCAAACGTTCGTTACCCACCACTAAGCCACAATGAGACAGGTGTGTTATAGCAGGTGCACGCATGCACATGCATGCACACACACGCACGCATTCACACACGCAGAGTATTCAAAGGATGTCCTTACAAACCAAGTTAAGTAGAGTACATTAATATGTAGCATACAGTAAATTGTATTAGGCTGCTCTGCTCTCTTCCCCAAAAGCTCCAGCAATTTTACACTTACAGTAAACACCTCACAGTACAGACGCACTAGAGAGCTATAGCTGATGTACCAGCTGAGTGTCACACACACACACACACACACACACACACACACACACACACACACACACACACACACACACACACACACACACACACACACACACACAGCTGTCCTCTTTCTAATAGACTTTATATAATAGGTGGGTCTATTTCTGACAGTGTGCCATGGGGAGATGAGGCCGACACCCAGTCTCCATCTCTGCACGCCGTGCCAACCATACCGCCTAAACCTAGACTAGCAGGTGACAACTAGGCTACTGTGTGTGCGAGAGATAGATGGGAAAGGGAGAGAGAGAGAGAATTTTGTGCACGTGCCTTTCAGTGTCAGGCAGCAGAGCTGGTGTGTGTGTTGGAGATACAGCGTGTGGGTGGAGAGAGAGGCAGCTCGTGCACTGTGCCGGTGTCTGACAGATAGAAAAGCGAAAGGCGCGTAGTGGACTCACTCAAAAATACACCTCTAAAAAGAGCCGACCCGAGCGTCTGAGGGGAGATTTGACACGGACACGGCGCTCGAGGAGCTCCTGGTTTACAAATCATCTCCCGCGAGGTAAAATAAACACACACTCCCACTGTTTACTGGAGTGGCTGTTGATGTTGTGGTTGTGGTTGATGATGATGTTATTGTTGTTTATGTCGCTGTGCTATCGAGTTGTGCTGTGTCTTCGCCTTCGGGTTGTTGCAGTTTTTATAGATAAACCTATATCCATGGGTTAGTCATCCCCCGGCCAAATGGCTTTACCTATTTTCATACTGAGGGCTGACAGACAAGTCCACATGGTCAGATATTGTTACTAAATGTGTGCTAAATGTCCACGAACACCAGATACTGGTTTTGTCCTTGACAATTCATTTATTTGGACAAGTTTTGCTAAATGGGCCCTGTACGCAGACCTTTTCGGTTTACCAGAGGAAAAATTAGGTCAAACAGCAGCTGAAATACGTGGTGAACTGGCAGTGACGGTGTGTGCTCCTGTCCTCCCAGAGAGAGAAAAAATAAAGAAAAAGAGAGTGAGAGGGGGAAGTAGAGACAGATAGGGAGAGAGCGAAAGGGAGAGGTAGACAGAGGGAGAGAGTTAGAGAGGGGGTGGGGGGTAAGGAGAGAGAGGTTTAGTTGACAGCCCAATGAAGGTTGTGAGCAGGAGGTCTATAGGGGTAAAAATATCATGTGGCTTAGCTCAGCCAGGGCACAGGAATGCCACACACACACACCCTGAATAGTAGCTTGACTGGCCACTATGGTTATATCAGCTCTGTCTCAGTGGGTCAAGTGGATTCTACAGAGAAATATGATATACACATACAGTGCATTCATAAAGTATTCAGACCCCTTGACTTTTTCCAAATTTTGTTACGTTACAGCCTTAATCTAAAATGGATTAAATACATTTTTCCCTCATCAATCTACACTCAATAATAATAATAATAATAATAATAAACACTCATAATGACAAAGCCAAAACAAGTGTTTTGAAATGTTTGCAAATGTATTACAAATAAAAAACAAATACCATATTTACTTAAGCGTTCAGACCCTTTGCTATGACACTAGAAATTGACCTCAGGTGCGTCCTGTTTCCATTTATCATCCTTCAGATGTTTCTACAACTTGATTGGAGTCCACCTGTGGTAAATTCAATTGATTGAACATTATTTGGAAAGGCACACACCTGTCTATATAAGTTCCCACAATCAGAGCAAAAACCAAGCAATGAGGTCGAAGGAATTGTCTGTAGAGCGCCGAGACAGTATTGTGTCGAGGCACAGATCTGGGGAAGGGTACCAAAACATTTCTGCAGCATTGAAGGTCCCCAAGAACACAGTGGCCTCCATCATTCTTAAATGGGAGAAGTTTGAAACTACCAAGATTCTTCCTAGAGCTGGCTCTATGAAAGTCTGATGAAACCAAGATTGAACTCTTTGGCCTGAATGCCAAGCATCACGTCTGGAGGAAACCTGACACCATCCCTACGGTGAAGCATGGTGGTGACAGCATCATGCTGTGGGGATGTTTTTCAGCGGCAGGGACTGGGAGACTAGTCAGGATCGAGGGAAAGATGAACGGAGCAAAGTACAGAGAGATCCTTGATGAAAACCTGCTCCAGAGCACTCAGGACCTCAGACTGTGGCGAAGGTTCACCTTCCAACAGGACAACAACCCTAATTACACTGACAAGACAACACAGGAGTGGCTTCGGGACAAGTCTCTGAATGTCCTTGAGTGGCACAGCCAGAGCCCGGACTTGAACCCGATTGAACATCTCTGGAGAGAGCTGAAAATAGCTGTGCAGTGACGCTCCCCATCCAACCTGACAGAGCTTAAGAGGATCTGCAGAGAAGAATGGGAGAAACTCCCCATATACAGGTGTGCCAGGCTTGTAGTGTCATATCCAAGAAGACTCAAGGTTATAATTGCTGCCAAAGGTGTATCAACAAAGTACTGAGTAAAGGGTCTGAATACTTATGTAAATGTGATATTTCTGTTTATTTTTTTACATTTTCAAATAATTCTTAAAACCTGTTTGTGCTTTGTCATTATGGAATATTGTGTGTACACTAATGAAGATTTTTTTTTTAGAATAAGGCTGTAATGTAATAAAAATGTGGAAAAAGTCAAGGGGCCTGAATACTTTGAGTGCACTGTACGTTCATGTGTGGCCCCCAGTCAACCATGACTCTGGTTGACCAGTGGTTAGCCCACTGCAGGTACCAAGTGTTGTTGTTGTTGTAAGGTTCCAGACTCGGGTTGGCCGTACAAGGTCGGACACAACGTTATACAGTTTTTTTAAACTTTTGCCCCCCAGAACTACACGGAACAAAAATATTAACGCAACATGTAGTGTTGGTCCCAAGTTTCATGAGCTGAAATAAAATATCCCCGAAATGTTATATACAAACAAAAAGCTTATTTCTCTCAAATGTTGTGCATAAATTTGTTTATGTCCCTGTTAGTGAGCATTTCTCCTTTGCCACAATAATCCATCCCCATTACAGGTGTGGCATATGAAGAAGCTGATTAAATGGCATGATTATTACACAGGTCCACCTTGTGCTGGGGACAATAAAAGGCCACACTAAAATGTTCAGTTTTGCCACATAACAATGCCACAATTGTCTCAAGTTTTGCGGGAGTGTGCAATTGGCATGCTGACTGCAGGAATGTCCACCAGAGCTGTTGCCAGAGAATTGAATGTTCATTTCTCTACCATAAACCGCCTCCAACATCATTTTAGAGAATTTGGCAGTACGTCCAACCAGCCTCACAACCGCCAACCACGTGTAACCGCGCCAGCCCAGGACCTCCACATCCAGCTTCGTCTGAGACCAGCCACCCGGACAGCTGATGAAACTGAGGAATATTTCTGTCTGTAATAAAGCCCTTTTGTGGGGGAAAAAATCTCAGATTGGCTGGGCCTGGCTCCCCATTAGGTGGGTCTGGCTCCCCATTAGGTGGGCCTGGCTCCCCATTAGGTGGGCCTGGCTCCCCATTAGGTGGGTCTGGCTCCCCATTAGGTGGGCCTGGCTCCCCATTAGGTGGGTCTGGCTCCCCATTAGGTGGGTCTGGCTCCCCATTAGGTGGGTCTGGCTCCCCATTAGGTGGGCCTGGCTCCCCATTAGGTGGGCCTGGCTCCCCATTAGGTGGGTCTGGCTCCCCATTAGGTGGGCCTGGCTCCCCATTAGGTGGGTCTGGCTCCCCATTAGGTGGGCCTGGCTCCCCATTAGGTGGGTCTGGCTCCCCATTAGGTGGGCCTGGCTCCCCATTAGGTGGGTCTGGCTCCCCATTAGGTGGGCCTGGCTCCCCATTAGGTGGGCCTGGCTCCCCATTAGGTGGGCCTGGCTCCCCATTAGGTGGGCCTGGCTCCAAAGTGGGTGGGTCTATGCCCTCCCAGGCCCACCCATAGCTGTGCCCCTGCCCACTCATGTGAAACCCATAGATTAGAGCCTCATTTATTTCAATTGACGGATTTTCTTATATGAACTAAGTCAGTAAAGAAATGAAATTGTTGCTTTTCTATTTTTGTTCAGTATAGTTTAGTTGGCTACTCGATATGGTGTGCAAAACCACTTTTTCTGCAGGTGAAGAACTGGTAACTAAACTTTTCTCTCCTCGGGCACAGGGGCAGTTGGATCAGCAGATGAATGATGGTGCACAGGCCTAAACACACACAGACACAGGTCCCTGTGTCCCGCATCCATCTGTCACACTCCAACCAGCATGTCACAGCTTCTGCAGTGTTCAGCTAAAACTCTCCTCTCTCCCCTCCTTAAAGCCTCCCATAAAGCTCTGTTACCATGGTGATCAGTTCAACCCAGCAGCCATATGCTCCACTCTCCTCTTCCTGCTGATTCTACACTTTCCCTACCCTCTTTTCTATCCCTCTTTCTGAGCTTTCTCTCTGATCTCTCTCTCTTTTCATCACTGCTTCTCCCCATCTTTTTCTGTATCCTTTCTCTCTCCCATCTCTCTCTGTCCGTATCCCTAAATCTCTTTACCCCTCTTTCTGGATCTATGTAATACACTTTCTTTGTAGCCATGGCTCTGTCCCAAATGGCACCTCTATTCCCTATACAGTGCACTACTTTGGACCAGACACTACATAAGGAAATAGGTGCCATTTGAAACGTAGACCACGTCTGCCCAAACTATCTATTAGACAAACTTCTTTAGATGCAACATTAGTAATCATAACTCTAATAGGGTGGTGTTCCATATATAAATTACCCCTATGACACTGGTGTTACAGGAATAAGTGTCCCCTATGACCCTGTGGTGTTACAGGAATAAGTGTTCCCTATGACACTATGGTGTTACAGGAATAAGTGTTCCTGTCCAAGGGATTGGAGCGCTGGCCGGAATGTGGTTTTTCCCACAAGTGGGATCAGGAGCTCAGCTCGGAATTCTGGGAATATTGCTGCCGGCAGATCGGATGATGCCTCCCACAGCTGCTGTTACTAAGAAAAGCCTAAGAATACACACGTTACGCATACACTCACTGCGCACACACATTTACTATGTACACACACGCTCATGCACACACTCTTAGACCCAACTAGGCAGCCATGGAGTGTGTTGTACAGGGGGAAGGAGGTCAGAGAGAGGCAGCATATGTAAAAGCCGTTCTATGGGATCTGCAAGTGACATTAAGTAGGTGTGTGTGAGTTTATATCAGTAACTGACGTGTGTGTTTTGTAGTTTTCAGAGAGGATGTCTGAAGCGATCGTCCCAGAATCCTCAGGGCTGAGGTCATGTAACGAGTTATGCCCCTCCGCTCTGCCATCCTCACCCCCCCTTGCCACAGAGGATGAGTGTCACCATGACAACAGAAAGGTGGAGCAGCAGGTAAGACTTGTGACTTCATGAGGTGTTGTTATTATAGATCAGATAGGTGACATGACTGGTGGTCCCTGAGGAATGCCATGTGATGTCACTGTGTGATGATTTGTCACATTTTGTCCCACAGAAACCTGTCAGTAACCAGGGGCAACCAGCCAGGAAGAGAACCAAGGTAGACTCTGTTTCTGTCACACCTACGTAGAGCCATATATATTACTATTGTGTATGTACACTGTGTCAGCCTTGATTTAGCCCCGGGTGGACAGGGTTTGCACTTCTGAGGCTATTTCATTGGTTAATGTTGTTGCTTGTTTCAGGCCAAAGGCAGGTTGGTGAGGAGCATGGCTGTGTGTGAGGAGTCATTCCCACCATCCCCTCCTGACACCACCCAAGACAGCCAGGTAACACACACACACACACACAGACACAAAACACGCACAACACACACATCATGTGATGTTTGATGTTTTAGAGCTCTGTTGAAGTCACCATGCTGCCAGGTTGCCATGACAACGAGGAGGAAGAGCAGAGCAAAGAGCCAAATGTGCCCACGCTAATTATCTCAGACACCAGTCAGGAATACACAGACTCTACTGGGATTGACCTGCACCAGTTTATCATCACCACCCTGAACAGCAATCCCAGGTACAAAAAACTGTGTGTGTGTGTGTGTGTGTGTGTGTGTGTGTGTGTGTGTGTGTGTGTGTGTGTGTGTGTGTGTGTGTGTGTGTGTGTGTGTATGTAACTGCTTAGCTGGCAATGATGTCATGGTAATAATATGATGTCATGGTGTTGTCATCTTTCAGGGACAGGATGATGCTGTTGAAACTGGAGCAGGACATGATCGACTTCATCACAGACAACGGGTATGTGTGTGTGTGTGTGGCCATAATTTTTGTTTTAATGCAAATATGATTTACTGTATTTACTTCAATGTGTTATCTAAGCAGGACTGTCATCCCCTCCCATCTTCTTCTCTCTCCCTCTCTCAGTCCTTATAAGAAATTCCCTCACATGTCTTCCTACCATCGTATGTTGGTCCACCGGGTAGCAGCCTACTTTGGCATGGAACACAATGTGGACCAGACTGGCAAATCTGTCATCATCAATAGCACCAGTAACACACGCATGTACGTAACTCTCTCTACTCTGTGGTATATCAGTACGCTTGCAACAACAGGATCGTGGGTTTGATTCCCGCGGGGGACACCCATACAATAACGTGTGTCCTCACTACTATAAGACTTTGGACATAAATGTGTCTGAAGGACATATTATTGTTGTTGTATTATTCTCTATTTCTGTATGTGTGTAGACCAGAGCAGAGGTTTATGGACTATGTCCAGGAGGAGAGAGGAGAGGAGACTCAGTGGAGAACCATACTGAAGAGAGACAACGCAGAAGACAACCAGGTGTCTGTCTGTCTGTCTGTCTGTCTGTCTGTCTGTCTGTCTGTCTGTCTTTCTTTCTTAGTAGCATGTAAGCACTATATAAGCTTGTATATTTGGACAGCTTTTAGAGGTCCTTGTCAGAGTTCCAGATTTTGAGAGGTTGTGTTCTTATCCTGCCCCCACCAGGCGAGGCTCCACCCACTACGCGAGGAGAGGCGGAGCAAATCAATGGAAGAGAGAGAGGAGGAGTACCAGAGAGCTAGAGAAAGGATATTCAACCAGGAGGTACACACACACACACACACACACACACACACACACACACACACACACACACACACACACACACACAAACAAACATCTTATTCTTTCTTCTGTCTTCCACAGCCTGCCTGTCCCCAGGAGACCAGGTAATATTGTTTTTATGTTAGACGTAAATAAAGTTGGGTTGACGTTTTTTTCTTAATGTTCCCCAATGGTTTTAATAACATTGTGATGATTATTGTGTGTCGTTATTGCAGGTCTATAGAGGATGGTAGCCCCTATGCTGCGACCCAGAGAAGGCAGCTCTTTAGGTGAGTGTGCTCTCGACTGGTGGCTGAGTGGTACTGAATCTTGACCGTACTAGTAGCGTTTAGCTGAACACACTACCGGGCATTTAATGACCAGTTTACTAGTCTAAATCAGTTGCTGGTCTGTGTGTCCTTCAGGGGTACCAGGGGTAACTCAGGCTCAAGCCGACAGAGCAGCACTGAGACTGACTATAGTCGCTATAGTAACTGGAGCAGCACTGACTCAGGTCGCTATAGCAACGACCCCCGACCCTGGAGCAGCACAGACTCAGACTCTGCCTATCAGAGGCCAAACCCCGCCCCCAAGGCCCGACCAACCAATCACAGCTGGGACGCACGAGGTAGAAAATAATCTAATTTAATTGAACTACAATCCTGATCCTTTTCCATGTACTTTAATGTGTCCCTTTCCCACCTTCTCTCCTCCTCTTTCCCTCCTTCTCTCCTCCTCTCTCCCTTTCCCACCTTCTCTCCTCCTCTCTCCCTTTCCCACCTTCTCTCCTCCTCTTTCCCTCCTTCTCTCCTCCTCTCTCCCTTTCCCACCTTCTCTCCTCCTCTCTCCCTTTCCCACTTTCTCTCCTCTCTCCCTTTCCCACCTTCTCTCCTCCTCTCTCCCTTTCCCACCTTCTCTCCTCCTCCTCTTTCCCTCCTTCTCTCCTCCTCTCTCCCTTTCCCACCTTCTCTCCTCCTCTTTCCCTCCTTCTCTCCTCCTCTCTCCCTTTCCCACCTTCTCTCCTCCTCTTTCCCTCCTTCTCTCCTCCTCTCTCCCTTTCCCACCTTCTCTCCTCCTCTTTCCCTCCTTCTCTCCTCCTCTCTCCCTTTCCCACCTCTCTCCTCCTCTCTCCCTTTCCCACTTTCTCTCCCTCTCTCCCTTTCCCACCTTCTCTCCTCCTCTCTCCCTTTCCCACCTTCTCTCCTCCTCTTTCCCTCCTTCTCTCCTCCTCTCTCCCTTTCCCACCTTCTCTCCTCCTCTTCCCTCCTTCTCTCCTCCTCTCTCCCTTTCCCACCTTCTCTCCTCCTCTTTCCCTCCTTCTCTCCTCCTCTCTCCCTTTCCCACCTTCTCTCCTCCTCTTTCCCTCCTTCTCTCCTCCTCTCTCCCTTTCCCACCTTCTCTCCTCCTCTCTCCCTTTCCCACTTTCTCTCCTCTCTCCCTTTCCCACCTTCTCTCCTCCTCTCTCCCTTTCCCACCTTCTCTCCTCCTCTCTCCCTTTCCCACCTTCTCTCCTCCTCTCTCCCTTTCCCACCTTCTCTCCTCTCTCCCTTTCCCACCTTCTCTCCTCTCTCCCTTTCCCTCCTCCTCTCCTCCTCTCTCCCTTTCCCACCTTCTCTCCTCTCTCCCTTTCCCTCCTTCTCTCCTCCTCTCTCCCTTTCCCACCTTCTCTCCTCTCTCCCTTTCCCGCCTTCTCTCCTCCTCTCCCTTTCCCACCTTCTCTCCTCTCTCCCTTTCCCACCTTCTCTCCTCCTCTCTCCCTTTCCCTCCTTCTCTCCTCCTCTCTCCCTTTCCCACCTTCTCTCCTCTCTCACCTTCTCTCCTCCTCTCTCCCTTTCCCACCTTCTCTCCTCCTCTCTCCCTTTCCCACATTCTCTCCCTTTCCCTCCTCCTCTCCTCCTCTCTCCCTTTCCCATCTTCCCATCTTCTCCTCCTCTCTCCCTTTCCCACCTTCTCTCCTCCTCTCCTCCTCTCTCCCTTTCCCACCTTCTCTCCTCCTCTCTCCCTTTCCCACCTTCTCTCTCCTCCTCTCTCCCTTTCCCACCTTATCTCCTCCTCCTCATCTCCCTTTCCCTCCTCCTCTCCTCCTCTCTCCCTTTCCCACATTCTCTCCCTTTCCCTCCTCCTCTCCTCCTCTCTCCCTTTCCCATCTTCTCTCCTCCTCTCTCCCTTTCCCACCTTCTCTCCTCTCTCCCTTTCCCTCCTCCTCTCCTCCTCTCTCCCTTTCCCACCTTCTCTTCTCTCTCCCTTTCCCACCTTCTCTCCTCCTCTCTCCCTTTTCCACCTTCTCTCCTCCTCTCTCCCTTTCCCACCTTATCTCCTCCTCCTCATCTCCCTTTCCCTCCTCCTCTCCTCCTCTCTCCCTTTCCCACATTCTCTCCCTTTCCCTCCTCCTCTCCTCCTCTCTCCCTTTCCCACCTTCTCTCCTCCTTTCTCCCTTTCCCACCTTCTCTCCTCCTTATCTCCCTTTCCCACCTTATCTCCTCCTCATCTCCCTTTCTGTCCTCATCTCTCCCTTTCCCACCTTCTCTCCTCTCTCCCTTTCCCTCCTCCTCTCCTCCTCTCTCCCTTTCCCACCTTCTCTCCTCTCTCCCTTTCCCGCCTTCTCTCCTCCTCTCTCCCTTTCCCACCTTCTCTCCTCCTCTCTCCCTTTCCCACCTTCTCTCCTCCTCTCTCCCTTTCCCACCTTCTCTTCCTCTCTCGCTTTCCCACCTTCTCTCCTCCTCTCTCCCTTTCCCACCTTCTCTCCTCCTTTCTCCCTTTCCCACCTTCTCTCCTCCTCATCTCCCTTTCCCACCTTATCTCCTCCTCATCTCCCTTTCTCTCCTCCTCTCTCCCTTTCCCACCTTCTCTCCTCTCTCCCTTTCCCTCCTCCTCTCCTGCTCTCTCCCTTTCCCACCTTCTCTCCTCTCTCCCTTTCCCTCCTTCTCTCCTCCTCTCTCCCTTTCCCACCTTCTCTCCTCTCTCCCTTTCCCGCCTTCTCTCCTCCTCTCCCTTTCCCGCCTTCTCTCCTCCTCTCCCTTTCCCGCCTTCTCTCCTCCTCTCCCTTTCCCACCTTCTCTCCTCTCTCCCTTTCCCGTCTTATCTCCTCCTCTCTCCCTTTCCCACCTTCTCTCCTCTCTCCCTTTCCCGTCTTATCTCCTCCTCTCTCCCTTTCCCGCCTTATCTCCTCCTCTCTCCCTTTCCCGTCTTATCTCCTCCTCTCTCCCTTTCCCACCTTCTCTCCTCTCTCCCTTTCCCTCCTTCTCTCCTCCTCTCTCCCTTTCCCGCCTTATCTCCTCCTCTCTCCCTTTCCCGTCTTATCTCCTCCTCTCTCCCTTTCCCGCCTTATCTCCTCCTCTCTCCCTTTCCCGCCTTATCTCCTCCTCTCTCCCTTTCCCGTCTTATCTCCTCCTCTCTCCCTTTCCCACCTTCTCTCCTCTCTCCCTTTCCCTCCTTCTCTCCTCCTCTCTCCCTTTCCCACCTTCTCTTCTCCTCTCTCCCTTTCCCATCTTCTCTCCTCCTCTCTCCCTTTCCCACCTTCTCTCCTCTCTCACCTTCTCTCCTCCTCTCTCCCTTTCCCACCTTCTCTCCTCCTCTCTCCCTTTCCCACCTTCTCTCCTCCTCTCCTCCTCTCTCCCTTTCCCACCTTCTCTCCTCCTCTCTCCCTTTCCCACCTTATCTCCTCCTCCTCATCTCCCTTTCTCTCCTCCTCTCTCCCTTTCCCACATTCTCTCCCTTTCCCTCCTCCTCTCCTCCTCTCTCCCTTTCCCATCTTCTCTCCTCCTCTCTCCCTTTCCCACCTTCTCTCCTCTCTCCCTTTCCCTCCTCCTCTCCTCCTCTCTCCCTTTCCCACCTTCTCTCCTCTCTCCCTTTCCCGCCTTCTCTCCTCCTCTCTCCCTTTCCCACCTTCTCTCCTCCTCTCTCCCTTTCCCACCTTCTCTCCTCCTCTCTCCCTTTCCCACCTTCTCTTCCCCCTGCTTTCCCACCTTCTCTCCTCCTCCTCTCTCCCTTTCCCACCTTCTCTCCTCCTTTCTCCCTTTCCCACCTTCTCTCCTCCTCATCTCCCTTTCTCTCCTCCTCTCTCCCTTTCCCACCTTCTCTCCTCTCTCCCTTTCCCTCCCCCTCTCCTCCTCTCTCCCTTTCCCACCTTCTCTCCTCTCTCCCTTTCCCTCCTTCTCTCCTCCCTCTCCCTTTCCCACCTTCTCTCCTCTCTCCCTTTCCCGCCTTCTCTCCTCCTCTCCCTTTCCCACCTTCTCCTCCTCTCTCCCTTTCCCGCCTTATCTCCTCCTCTCTCCCTTTCCCGCCTTATCTCCTCCTCTCTCCCTTTCCCAACTTATCTCCTCCTCTCTCCCTTTCCCACCTTCTCTCCTCTCTCCCTTTCCCTCCTTCTCTCCTCCTCTCTCCCTTTCCCACCTTCTCTTCTCCTCTCTCCCTTTCCCATCTTCCTCCTCCTCCCTCTCCCTTTCCCACCTTCTCTCCTCTCTCACCTTCTCTCCTCCTCTCTCCCTTTCCCACCTCTCTCTCCTCCTCTCTCCCTTTCCCACCTTCTCTCCTCCTCTCCTCCTCTCTCCCTTTCCCACCTTCTCTCCTCCTCTCTCCCTTTCCCACCTTCTCTCCTCCTCTCTCCCTTTCCCACCTTATCTCCTCCTCCTCATCTCCCTTTCCCTCCTCCTCTCCCTCTCTCTCCCTTTCCCACATTCTCTCCCTTTTTCTCCTCCTCCTCTCCTCCTCTCCCTTTCCCTTTCCCATCTTCTCTCCTCCTCTCTCCCTTTCCCACCTTCTCTCCTCTCTCCCTTTCCCTCCTCCTCTCCTCCTCTCTCCCTTTCCCACCTTCTCTCCCTCCTCTCTCCCTTTCCCTCCTTCTCTCCTCCTCTCTCCCTTTCCCACCTTCTCTCCTCTCTCCCTTTCCCGCCTTCTCTCCTCCTCTCTCCCCTTCTCCCTCCTTCTCTCCTCCTCTCTCCCTTTCCCACCTTCTCTCCTCTCTCACCTTCTCTCCTCCTCTCTCCCTTTCCCACCTTCTCTCCTCCTCTCTCCCTTTCCCACCTTCTCTCCTCCTCTCTCCCTTTCCCACCTTCTCTCCTCCTCTCTCCCTTTCCCACCTTCTCTCCTCCTCTCTCCCTTTTCCACCTTCTCTCCTCCTCTCTCCCTTTCCCACCTTATCTCCTCCTCCTCATCTCCCTTTCCCTCCTCCTCTCTCCCTTTCCCACATTCTCTCCCTTTCCCTCCTCCTCTCCTCCTCTCTCCCTTTCCCACCTTCTCTCCTCCTTTCTCCCTTTCCCACCTTCTCTCCTCCTTATCTCCCTTTCCCACCTTATCTCCTCCTCATCTCCCTTTCTGTCCTCCTCTCTCCCTTTCCCACCTTCTCTTCTCTCTCCCTTTCCCTCCTCCTCTCCTCCTCTCTCCCTTTCCCACCTTCTCTCCTCTCTCCCTTTCCCGCCTTCTCTCCTCCTCTCTCCCTTTCCCACCTTCTCTCCTCCTCTCTCTCTTTCCCACCTTCTCTCCTCCTCTCTCCCTTTCCCACCTTCTCTCCTCCTTTCTCCCTTTCCCACCTTCTCTCCTCCTCATCTCCCTTTCCCACCTTATCTCCTCCTCATCTCCCTTTCTCTCCTCCTCTCTCCCTTTCCCACCTTCTCTCCTCTCTCCCTTTCCCTCCTCCTCTCTCCCTTTCCCACCTTCTCTCCTCTCTCCCTTTCCCTCCTTCTCTCCTCCTCTCTCCCTTTCCCACCTTCTCTCCTCTCTCCCTTTCCCGCCTTCTCTCCTCCTCTCCCTTTCCCACCTTCTCCTCTCTCCCTTTCCCGCCTTATCTCCTCCTCTCTCCCTTTCCCGCCTTATCTCCTCCTCTCTCCCTTTCCCGTCTTATCTCCCTCCTCTCCCTTTCCCACCTTCTCTCCTCTCTCCCTTTCCCTCCTTCTCTCCTCCTCTCTCCCTTTCCCACCTTCTCTTCTCCTCTCTCCCTTTCCCATCTTCTCTCCTCCTTTCTCCCTTTCCCACCTTCTCTCCTCCTCTCCCATCTTCTCTCCTCCTCTCTCCCTTTCCCACCTTCTCCCCTCCTCTCTCCCTTTCCCACCTTCTCTCCTCCTCTCTCCCTTTCCCACCTTCTCTCCTCCTCTCTCCCTTTCCCACCTTTTCTCCTCCTCTCTCCTTTTCCCACCTTCTCTCCTCCTCTCTCCCTTTCCCACCTTCTCTCCCTTTCCCATCTTCTCTTCTCCTCTCTCCCTTTCCCATCTTCTCTCCTCCTCTCTCCCTTTCCCACCTTCTCTCCTCTCTCACCTTCTCTCCTCCTCTCTCCCTTTCCCACCTTCTCTCCTCCTCTCTCCCTTTCCCACCTTCTCTCCTCCTCTCCTCCTCTCTCCCTTTCCCACCTTCTCTCCTCCTCTCTCCCTTTCCCACCTTCTCTCCTCCTCTCTCCCTTTCCCACCTTATCTCCTCCTCCTCATCTCCCTTTCCCTCCTCCTCTCCTCCTCTCTCCCTTTCCCACATTCTCTCCCTTTCCCTCCTCCTCTCCTCCTCTCTCCCTTTCCCATCTTCTCTCCTCCTCTCTCCCTTTCCCACCTTCTCTCCTCTCTCCCTTTCCCTCCTCCTCTCCTCCTCTCTCCCTTTCCCACCTTCTCTCCTCTCTCCCTTTCCCTCCTTCTCTCCTCCTCTCTCCCTTTCCCACCTTCTCTCCTCTCTCCCTTTCCCGCCTTCTCTCCTCCTCTCTCCCTTTCCCTCCTTCTCTCCTCCTCTCTCCCTTTCCCACCTTCTCTCCTCTCTCACCTTCTCTCCTCCTCTCTCCCTTTCCCACCTTCTCTCCTCCTCTCTCCCTTTCCCACCTTCTCTCCTCCTCTCTCCCTTTCCCACCTTCTCTCCTCCTCTCTCCCTTTCCCACCTTCTCTCCTCCTCTCTCCCTTTCTTCCACCTTCTCTCCTCCTCTCTCCCTTTCCCACCTTATCTCCTCCTCCTCATCTCCCTTTCCCTCCTCCTCTCTCCCTTTCCCACATTCTCTCCCTTTCCCTCCTCCTCTCCTCCTCTCTCCCTTTCCCACCTTCTCTCCTCCTTTCTCCCTTTCCCACCTTCTCTCCTCCTTATCTCCCTTTCCCACCTTATCTCCTCCTCATCTCCCTTTCTGTCCTCCTCTCTCCCTTTCCCACCTTCTCTTCTCTCTCCCTTTCCCTCCTCCTCTCCTCCTCTCTCCCTTTCCCACCTTCTCTTCTCTCTCCCTTTCCCTCCTCCTCTCCTCCTCTCTCCCTTTCCCACCTTCTCTCCTCTCTCCCTTTCCCGCCTTCTCTCCTCCTCTCTCCCTTTCCCACCTTCTCTCCCTCCTCTCTCTCTTTCCCACCTTCTCTCCTTCTCTCTCCCTTTCCCACCTTCTCTCCTCCTTTCTCCCTTTCCCACCTTCTCTCCTCCTCATCTCCCTTTCCCACCTTATCTCCTCCTCATCTCCCTTTCTCTCCTCCTCTCTCCCTTTCCCACCTTCTCTCCTCTCTCCCTTTCCCTCCTCCTCTCTCCCTTTCCCACCTTCTCTCCTCTCTCCCTTCCCTCCTTCTCTTCTCATCTCTCCCTTTCCCACCTTCTCTCCTCTCTCCCTTTCCCGCCTTCTCTCCTCCTCTCCCTTTCCCACCTTCTCTCCTCTCTCCCTTTCCCGCCTTATCTCCTCCTCTCTCCCTTTCCCGCCTTATCTCCTCCTCTCTCCCTTTCCCGTCTTATCTCCTCCTCTCTCCCTTTCCCACCTTCTCTCCTCTCTCCCTTTCCCTCCTTCTCTCCTCCTCTCTCCCTTTCCCACCTTCTCTTCTCCTCTCTCCCTTTCCCATCTTCTCTCCTCCTTTCTCCCTTTCCCACCTTCTCTCCTCCTCTCCCATCTTCTCTCCTCCTCTCTCCCTTTCCCACCTTCTCCCCTCCTCTCTCCCTTTCCCACCTTCTCTCCTCCTCTCTCCCTTTCCCACCTTCTCTCCTCCTCTCTCCCTTTCCCACCTTTTCTCCTCCTCTCTCCCTTTCCCACCTTCTCTCCTCCTCTCTCCCTTTCCCACCTTCTCTCCCTTTCCCACCTTCTCTCCTCCTTTCTCCCTTTCCCACCTTCTCTCCTCCTCTCTCCCTTTCCCACCTTCTCTCCCTTTCCCACCTTTTCTCCTCCTCTCTCCCTTTCCCACCTTCTCTCCTCCTCTCTCCCTTTCCCACCTTCTCTCCCTTTCCCACCTTCTCTCCTCCTTTCTCCCTTTCCCACCTTCTCTCCACCTTTCTCCCTTTCTCACCTTCTCTCCTCCTCTCTCCCTTTCCCACCTTCTCTCCTCCTCTCCCTTTCCCATCTTCTCTCCCTTTCTCACCTTCTCTCCTCTCTCCCTTTCCCACCTTCTCTCCTCCTCTCCTCCTCTCTCCCTTTCCCACCTTCTCTCCTCCTTTCTCCCTTTCCCACCTTCTCTCCTCCTCTCTCCCTTTCCCACCTTCTCTCCTCCTCTCTCCCTTTCCCAACTTCTCTCCTCCTTTCTCCCTTTCCCACCTTCTCTCCTCCTCTCTCCCTTTCCCACAATCTCTCCTCCTCTCTCCCTTTCCCACCTTCTCTCCTCCTTTCTCCCTTTCCCACCTCCTCTCCTCCTCTCTCCCTTTCCCACCTTCTCTCCTCCTCTCTCCCTTTTCCACCTTCTCTCCTCCTCTCTCCCTTTCCCACCTTCTCTCCCTTTCCCATCTTCTCTCTCTTTCCCACCTTCTCTCCTCCTTTCTCCCTTTCCCACCTTCTCTCCTCCTCTCTCCCTTTCCCACCTTCTCTCCTCCTCTCTCCCTTTCCCACCTTCTCTCCCTTTCCCATCTTCTCTCCCTTTCCCACCTTCTCTCCTCCTTTCTCCCTTTCCCACTTTCTCTCCTCCTCTCTCCCTTTCCCATCTTCTCTCCCTTTTCCACCTTCTCCTCTCTCCCTTTCCCACCTTCTCTCCTCCTCTCTCCCTTTCCCACCTTCTCTCCTCCTCTCTCCCTTTCCCACCTCCTCCTCTTTCCTCCCTCCTCCCTTTCCCACCTTCTCTCCTCCTCTCTCCCTTTCCCACCTTCTCTCCTCCTCTCTCCCTTTCCCACCTTCTCTCCCTTTCCCACCTTCTCTCCTCCTTTCTCCCTTTCCCACCTTCTCTCCTCCTCTCTCCCTTTCCCTCCTCCTCTCCTCCTTCCTCCCTTTACCTCCTCATCTGTCATCTTTCTCTCTTTATCTCTCACTCTCAGATGACCATGCCCCCACCACAGGCTCCAACTACCTCACGGTGCCAATGGAGAACGGGATTCCACCAGGAAGTATATTACTGAACCCACATACAGGTACACACACACACACACACACACACACACACTCATACACATGCATGTATATGTGAAAAGGGAATTGTGAGTTTAACCTTGACCTCTAACCCCAGGCCTGCCCTTCTTGAACCCAGACGGAAGTCCTGCCATCTACAACCCCCCCGACCCCCAGCAGCCAACAAGAAGCCAGCCTCAGCAGCAGGCCCCTCTGCCGCAGCAGCCAATGGCTGGCCACACAGTCCCTCAGGTAAAACACTGATTGCACAGTAACCAAATAGAATTTGAATACAAATACAATAATCTACCTATTCATTAGTTATACTAATTGTATAAACAGTCCTGTCCATGCAACCCGATCAGCCAAATTGTGTTCCAGCCGTGTTGATAATAGTAATAAACAGAGCCTGTTTTTGTAATAGAAGACTGGCAATAACAATGCTTTCTCTCAGGTGGTTCAATATTCGTCCGTCTCTTATCCCCCCCAGCAGTTGCAATACTCTACGGTACTAAGTTTTTTTCATGCATGTGTTTTTGTGGATATAACAGTGTATGCATGAACAGTATAAATGTATTATGTCTGTCTGCGTGTCTTTGTTAACATGCTCTCTGTGGTCCTCAGAGCGAGGACCTGTCGTCTCAGTTTGGTCACGTTACTGTGAGCTGTCAGCCATTGGTGGAAGCTCCGTCTCTATACCCTCCCTTAGCCTCTCCCACACAGAGTTATGTCTATACCGCCCCTCCCCCTCCTCACAACCCCCCCAGCTACTGCCAACCCCCTCCAACTCAGGTAGGAATAACACAACACAATCATAATAGAATGGTAGCATAGAATCGTAGAATGATAGAATAGTCCCATGTGTTGACATGATGTTGAACTCTGTACTGTAGGTGCCTGTGTATTACTACTCTACTACTCAGTATCCTACCTCAGCACCCCAAAGACCTGCCACACCTACCCAGGCCATACAGCCTACAGGTACGTACGTGTGTGTGTGTGCGTGCGGCAGTAGGGAGGGGGGCCGTTACACTGTAAGAGATTTAGTCTGAGGTCTCACAGTGAACCGGTCTCTTTTCCTGCTGCTTCTACTCTACAGAGAGATCCTGATTAGCTGCTAGTCCTCCATTTGTCAGATATTACAGCAAATGATACAGCTTTGAATTAGCTTTAAACAAACAAGCAATTGATTGATGTTTTACGAATAATCTGCTGGGCGTTTATCTGTATATCTGTCTCTGTGTGTATTTGTAGGTTACTCTCCTGTCATAGCCAATCAGCAGCAGACCTACCAGGGGATGATGAGTTTGCAGCTGCCTCAGAGCCAAGCCCAAAGATTGCTGGGTTCTCATCCACCTGGCTCCTCCCACCCATGCGGTGTAACACAGGTAACTATGACAACCACAGTGTCATATACTCAGTGGCCATTGTATTAGGTACACCACCCACGTAGCTGTGGCTTGCTGTATAAAGCAGGCAGACGGGCATCGAAGCATTCAGTAACTGTTTGATTGAACGTTAGAATTGGCAAAACGAGTGGCCCAAGTGATTTTGAGCATGGTATGATAGTCGGTGCCAGACGCGCCGGTTTCAGTATCTCAGAAACGAACTCCTGCGCTTTTCACATTTGACAATATCTAGGGTTTACAGAGAATGGTGCCACAAACAAAAACATCCAGTCAGCGACAGTCCTGTGGGCGGAAACAGCTCCTTGGTGAGAGTACAACAGTGGTATGTAAAACGGCACCTCGGAACGCACTTGTCGGATCTTGTCACGGATTTGCTATTGCAGCAGACGACCACACCTGGTACTACTCCTATCAGCTAAAAACAAGAAGAGCTGGCTCAAGTGGTCACGCAATCACCAACTGGACAATTGAGGAGTGGAAAAACATTGCCTGGTTCGACGAATCCCGGTTTCTGTTGCGTCATGCCAATGGAAGAGTCAGGCTTTGGCGTAAGCAGCATGAGTCCATGGCCCATCCTGCCTGGTGTCAACGGTACAGGCTGGTGGTGGGGGTGTAATGGTGTGGAAGGTAAAATGTCTGCAGGATGACTGTAAGTCGTTTTGGATAAAAGCGTCTGCTAAATGGCTTATATTAGACCAAATGAGCAACCTTTCCATGCCCTGAAGAATTCCAGCTGTTCTGGAGGCAAAGGGGGGTCCGGCCTGGTACTAGATGGGTGTACCTAATAAACTGACCACTGTAATTCCTCAGTGTTGAATTAAAGTTGCAGTGTTGTCAGGCTACTAATCAAATCTGTGCCTAAATTGAATCTCTCCCTCAGGGTGGTGTGGGGGTATCGTACCCCCAGACTGGTCTCATGTCGCGGGGTGAGGGGGGTTACTGCTGTATGGTATCTCCAACCTGTCCCCCTGGTCCCATACCCCCTCCCCCTCTACACACCGGCTGCCATGCCTCCAGCTGTAGCAACATCAGCAGCCAGGGGTGGGCGGGAAAATACTAACACACCCCCACCCAACCTGAACTTACATAACCCCCACCCAACCTAAACTTACATAACCCCCACCCAACCTAAACTTACATAACCCCCACCCAACCTAAACTTACATAACCCCCACCCAACCTAAACTTACATAACCCCCACCCAACCTGAACTTACATAACCCCCACCCAACCTGAACTTACATAACCCCCACCCAACCTAAACTTACATAACCCCCACCCAACCTAAACTTACATAACCCCCACCCAACCTAAACTTACATAACCCCCACCCAACCTAAACTTACATAACCCCCACACATAAACACACTTAATCCCCCCCCCCACCTCTACTTGCACAACCCCACCGGACTGTGTTGATTGAGATGCAACCAGTGTTCAAGCTGTTACACACACACAGTATACCACAGGCAATGTATTGTGCCAAAGCTGTATCAGAGGTACTGTACTGATTTAAAAGCATCATTTATATACTCCAGTTGAGTTTTGTATGGATATGAAATGATTATATATATATATATATACATATATGTATTGTAGTGTTTGAGCAGAATAAACTGTGGCTGCTTTGACAGGTCACCTTTCTAACGGCTGTGGTCTCTTTCATATTGAGTATTTGATCTGATTTTCTAATCTACACACTGCTGACATTGTTAGCATTGATTGTATCACAATTATTAAATTGTTGAACGGATGTTGTTTTTTGTTTTTTTTTACATTTGATCGATCCAGAATGTAATTCACAGAGAGCAATCTTACACTTATGAAAAATATAAAACGCAACATGTAAAAGATCCCAGATATTTTCCATTTATCTCTCAAATTTTGTTCACATTTATTTACATCCCTGTTAGTGAGCTTTTCTCCTTTGCCAAGATAATTAATCGATCTGACAGGTGGCATATCAAGAAGCTGATTAAACAGCATTGTCATTACACAGGTGTACCTTGTGCTGGGGACAATAAAAGGCCACTGTAAAATTTGCAGTTGTCATACAACACAATGCCACCGATGTCTCAAGTTGAGGGAGCATGCAATTGACATGACTGCAGAAATTGAATGCTAATTTCTCTACCATAAGCCACCTCCAATGCCATTTTAGAGAATTTGGCAGTACGTTCAACCGGCGTCACAACTGCAGACCACATTTATGGCATTGTGTTGTTGAGCGGTTTGCCGATGTCAACATTGTGTACAGAGTGCCCCATGGTGGTGGTGGGGTTATGGTATGGGCAGGCATAAGCTAACAAACACAATTGCATCTTATTGATGTCAATTTGAGATCCGAAGACCCATTTTTGTGCCATTCATCTGCAGCCATCACCTCATTTTTTTAGTATGATAATGCACAGCCCCATGTTGCAAGGATTTCTACAGAATTCCTGGAATCTGAAAATGTCCCAGTTCTTCCATGGCCTAGTTCTTCCATGGCCTGCATACTCACCAGACATGTCACCCATTGAGCATGTTTGGGATGCTCAGGATCGACGTGTACGACAGCGTCTTCCAGTTCCCGCCAATATCAAGGAACTTCACACAGCTGCTGAAGAGGAGTGGGACAACATTCCACAGGCCACAGCCTGATCAACTCTATGAGGAGATGTGTCACGCTGCATGAGGCAAATGGTGGTCTCACCAGATATGGACTGGTTTTCTGATATACACCCCTACCTTTTAAGGTATCTGTGACCAACAGATGCATATTTGTATTTCCAGTCGTGAAATCCATAGATTAGGGCCGAATGAATTGATTTCAATTGACAGATTTCCTTATGAACTAACTCAGTGAAATTGATGCATGTTGCATTTATATATATATTTCAGTTTATTTACACCTTTTGTTGTGGTCCTGTCTCCAAAGTCTTGTCTTCACTCTTAAGGGTCCATCGAGGAGCTGGTGGTTGTGGGACAGTAGGATCTGTAGTAGATGAGGACACCCACTACCATAACCACTGCTGTCCCTTTTGCAGAAAGGAAAAGAGTGATGTGAGGTTTAAAAAAAGACAAAACCACTCTATTAAGACATTTCCTGTGGCAATTTTTTAGTTCACCCTTTCTGCTCAGTATCTGTCTTTCTCTCCCTCACTCACTCTCATGGTCTCCATCGATAACTCTCTCTCACACACACACAAACCTTTACTGATGCAACATGGTCAATGATGAGACAAACACAAATGGATAAAACACACACATTCTGCCTGGCTTCTGTCAGTGCGGGGGAGACACCTCACAACTCCCCTCCCCCCATCTTTCAAAATGCAAAGGGATGTAAGCTGTCTGCTTGGCAATTTGGCTTCATGGCACCCTACAGGTGACCAGTCGGCATTGGTGAGTATAACCCAGGAAGTGACACAGGAACACAAACACTGCCATCTATTTCCATAAAAGGACATAATACACACCACAGTATTGAAGTAAGCAAAGCAAAACTTAGTATACGTGACCGACCAAAGGGGTTATCATCCTCATTGTCACTAGTTTCAGCAGTTAACAATTTGGATAACTCTCACACACACACACACACCACACACACACACACAGGAGAGGAATGTATTTTTCAGTTTCCATGATCTTTAATAAAAAGGCAGCCATAGTGAGATGAGTCAGTGAGTCTATTGGTATAGAGACAAAAAGCATTAAAACACAGAATACAAGACCTAGATAGGCCTGGAGGTGAGACAGATCTATAGAAATACTCAACCTAGATAGATCTGTCTTTACTCCTGACCTATCACAGTAGATTCTACTTTTAGTAACGTCACTCATCATCATAGCGTCACTCAAGTAAGTCTAACGCTCTAAACATGTCACCATAGTAATGCACCACACCCACCCCCTATACACACACACACACTCACACACACACTGCCCCGAAGGGTTCTCCCCCTTTAGAACCGGAGTCATGGTCTAGTCCTCTAGAACAAGGTTGAGCTGGTGGACCATTCAGGTTATATTTTCACTCTCTCTGAGATGAATCACCCTCCCATCGCCAATAACCTTATCTGAGACTAGAAGACTTGGGGTACCTCCCCAAGCTAATGCCTACACTTCAGCTCAGAGGACCAACAGTCTCATGGCACGCAGACAAACTGGGTTCAAACCCTGGGCTTCCCCTCTCTCAGAGCAAGCTGGGGTTCTCCAATTCTAGCAGGTCTCTAGTACAGACCAACCAGATCAGAGGGAGGAGTCCACATGTGTGCAAGTGTGTTTATAGGGATGTGTTCACTTGGGCCCAAAATTAATCTCTCCACACACACACACACACACACACACACAAAAAAAACTAACTACAAAGGAAAAGTTCACAGGTATTTAAATATTCAGGGTTAAAAGAAAATATGAATTGGTATAAGTTAGCTTATAACGTTAATATATAAATCACAACTAATATTTAAAGGGCTAATTAAAATGGAGCATGCAGAACACCTCTCCTGTGTGTCAAAGGGCAAAACACAGCCATCTTGGCTCTGGTCTTGGCTGCTCTCAGATACAAAATGAACACCTGTCCTAAACACACAGACTAGGAGCAGGTCAGGGAGCAAGTGAGTGTGTGTGTGTGTGTGTGTGTGCGTACAGGTGGCTCAAAGACACACATACACCCTTTCCCTCTCCATTGGACAAACTAACTGAGTGGTCAACAGAATTCAAAACTCACATTCACATCTTTGGAACGCGCCGGACCATCCTGCTTTGGTTGGTACAATACATTCGGAAAGTATTCAGACCCCTTGATTTATTAAAAACATTTTATTACGTCCTTATTCTAAAATTGATTAAATAAAAAAGTCCTCATCAATCTACACACAATACCCCAAAATGACAAAAGTGAAAACAGGTTGTTGTTTTTTAAAGTTTGCATTTAAAAAAAAATAATAATACCTTGTTACATAAATATTCAGACCCTTTGCTATGAGACTCAACTGAGCTCAGATGCATCCCGTTTCCATTGATCATCCTTGAGATGTTTCTACAACTTGGAGACCACCTGTGGTAAATTCATTTGATTGGACATGATTTGGAAAGGTGCACACCTGTCTATATATAAATTCCCACAGTTGACAGTGCATGTCAAAGCAAAAACCAAGCAATGAGGTCGAAGGAATTCCCCATAGAGCTCCGAGAAAGGATTGTGTCGAGGCACAGATCTGGGGAAGGGTACCAAATCATTTCTGCAGCATTGAAGGTCTCCAAGAACAGTGGCCTCCATCATTCTTAAATGGAAGAAGTTTGGAACCACCAAGACTGTTCCAAGAGCTGGCCACCTGGCCAAACTAAGCATTCGGGGGAGAAGGGCCTTGGTCAGGGAGGTGACTAAGAACCCGATTGGAGCTCTGTCAGAGGTCCAGAGTTCCTCTGTGGATATGGGAGAACCTTCCAGAAGGACAGCCATCTCTGCAGCACTCCACCAATCAGGCCTTTACGGTAGAATTGCCAGACAGAAACCACTCCTCAGGAAAAGGCACCTAACAGCCCATTTGCCTAAAGGACTCAGACCTTGAGAAACAAGATTCTCTGGTCCGATGAAACCAAAATTGAACTCTTTGGCCCAAATGCCAAGAGAGGGGCTGTAGGAAGGAGGAAACCTGGCACCATCTGTGGCAGGGATTGGGAGATTAGTCAGGATCGAGGGAAAGATGAACGGAGCAAAGTAAAGTGAGATCCTTGATGAAAACCTGCTCCAGAGCTTGAAATGATCTGCAGAGAAGAATGGGGAGAAACCCCCCAAATACAGGTGTGCCAAGCTTGTAGAGTCATACCCAAGAAGAATTAAGGGTGTAATCGCTGCCAAAGGTGTTTCAGCGAAGTACTGAGTAAAGGGTCTGAATACTTATGTAAATGTGCTATTTCAGTTTTTATTTATAATAAAATTTCTAAACATGTTTTTGGTTTGTCATTATGGGGTATTGTGTGTAGAATAATTATTTTAGAATAAGGCTGTAACGTAACAAAATGTGGAAAGGGGTCTGAATACTTTCCGAATGCACTGTATGTGCTACCTTAGGCTCAGGTGTCACCACCGAGTCCATAGCAACACCACCCTCTCTCCCCTAGCAACATCCCCGTCTCCATAGGAAGAACCATGTCAGTCTCTACAGACGAATTCCCCTGGCAACACCACCTTGTCTTCATAGCAACAATGAAAGCACCCCAAGTTAGGGTTCTATAAAACTCTCAGAAGTATGTCAGCCAGTGGTGTGTGTGTCTGTGTAAAGAGGTATCAGTGGTTCAGTGGTGTATCACTTTAATCTCAAACTTCAGGGGGTGAACAAGCTCTCCCTCTCTCTGTTCTCCTCCCCCTTCCTCTACCACTCTTTCGGTCTTCTCTCCCCCCTTCCTCTACCCCTCTCTCTGTCCTCTCTCCCCCTTCCTCTACCCCTCTCTCGGTCCTTACTCCCCCCCCGTCTATTTCTGGATCTGGAAGATGAAGAGTCGAAGGTTGATGTTCTTGGCAGCCAGTAGTTTGTTACACTCCACAGAGTCGGTGATGGGCAGGGGGACGTAGTCTGTCTCGTTGGTGTCGTTGCTGAACGCGTGGTGGTGGATCACAGGCTTGATCCTCACGTCATCGTACGGACCTTTCAACAGCAGGAAGGAACACTCTATAGCGGAGTTCACCTACAGAGAGGAGGAGGGTTAGCGAGAGAGAGTGTGTGTGAGTGTGTGTATGTCAGTGAGTGTGCGCGCATAAGTTCAGTGAGTGTGTACCTTGCTCTTGAGGATGAGCTGGAAGGAGAGGGTGCGTTTGCAGGAGAGGTTAGGGTTGCGTTCAGAGTCGTTGACCCTGGCCTTCAGAACCCAGGTTTGGTTCAACACGGTGAAACGAGGAGTCTCATAGTACAGACGGGTTATAAAGTCATCGGTGCGGTACGGCCGGAACTGGACCTCTGCGCAGGGGAGAGGGAGGGGAGGAATGAATTAGAGAGATCCATGTTTTCTATGTGTGTGACTGGTCCTTCAAGAACGATTGGAACGATTGTCCTGGTAGTCAGGTACGGTGTGTAAGACAGTGCGTACTGTGTACCTAGCCTACCTGTGAAGCCAATCTTCTCGTAACAGAGCAGGGAGAATATAGAGTTGTAAAGGGTTAGTTCTCTGCGGTGGCTCTGGTCCATCTCCCCCAGGATGCCCATCAGCTCTGTGCCAGTCTTGGTGGGGTGGCAGCACTCCTCCTCGTGGGCCGGCAGCTCGTGGAACGGCCCCTTCCACGGGCAGCCAATCCGCTTGTACTTACACTGTGTCACCCTGGCAACATATCAGGAGGTGGGAGTTTAGGGCCAATCATAAGGAGGAATAAGACCATAAGCAAATTTGTTTTGTGTCTATCAGCCAGTCCCAAATTGCTTCCTACCCTTCCCCCTTGGTCCAACCCCCTAGTTTCTGCAGATCTGTAAGGTGGAAGGAATATGGTACAATCTCCACCACTGCACTGCTTATACCCTTCACCCTATAGATCTACAAACATAGAGGGGTTAGGGCAGAGGGGGAGGGGCAAGAAGTGATTTGGGACCGGCTGTATAATTTCTACTGGTTCTGTCGTCAGTAACACCTGCAGCAGGGTCATCTGATCGTCATAACAACAACAGAACAGGCACGCACACACACCCTGTAATCAGTTTGGTCAGTAAGTAGATCAGCTGTTTTCTTTTCAGAAGAGCAGCAAGTCATATCCCCTCCCTCCCCAAGGCCTAAGCAAACCACGTTTCTACAAATACATTGTAGGTCCCCACGAGGATAGAAAAACAAAGTGTGTGTGTGCGTGAATACCAATGAGGTGAGTACCTGTCTTGACACTCCTCTCTCTGGTGCCTCTCTAGGCTGGAGCGAGGGAACTGTTTGAGACAGAAGGGGCAGTCTGTGGGCAGCTCACTCACAGCCTTCTCTACAGCCAGGTTCCTACAACACAGGGACTTACTGATCTCACACCTAAAGGGAGAAGGGGGGGGGGGGGTAATCAATCAACCAGTCAATCCAATTATATTTGTATAGAGACGCGGTTACTAATCTCACACTTAAAACAGAGTCACCTAAATCAGTCAATCACTCACTCAATTCAACTGTATTTATAAACTGTGTGTACAGACCTGCAGTTAGGACACGTGGCCTGCTCCTCTTTCAGACGAGAGTCAGCCAGCAGGTGGATGAAACAGCCAGCACACATCAGGTGACCGTTGGTGCACTGTAGAGCAGAGAGGAAAGGGTTAATGTAGGTGTGCTTGGTGTGTCCATACTGTGGATAGTCGTCTTTATAAATCCGTGTTCATACGCTATACAGAAATGCATAGTACAGAGAAACACACAGGTGTGTGTATGTTGGTGAATGGCCATCTTTTCTAACCAGTCTTTGGGGGTGGGGAGAGCAGGTGTTATTTGAGGGCATACTACTCAGTACCAAACCACAGTAATGACACAGGTGTAAACTGGGTGTGAGGCAGGCAGTTCATTCAGTGTTACATGCAGATGTGTTGGGGTGTGCCTATTTCTCACTCCTAGGGGGCAGCCTGGGATCCACACATCTGTATCTGTTCATGTCTTGTTGTTGGCTAATCTGAATAGAATCGGCAGCCATTTCAGACAACTAGCTATCTATCTACATCCAGATGATTTATAGATCAGATCATCTCTCTGCACTGCGCTGAGCTCTGGCTAACCCTCCTGAACAAGTTAGCTACAGAGTTAACGTAGCTGCTAGGCTGCGGCCCTGGGCCCTACAACTCTTCGCCTATCGTTACAGTCCATGACAGGTGGTGCTCAGTCTACAAACTGTCTTCAACCCCCACTTCTTGCCTGATAGCCTAGTTAGCTAACTATCAGACATGTTAGCTAGGCTTACTTCATACGAAGTTAGCTAGCATTGACAAGAGGGCCAAAGTCAGTAGGCCAGGGACAGGCGTGTTTGTGACAGTATTTACCTGATACACGGAGGCTTTGGGCAGGTCTAGGCATACAGTGCAGCACAGGACTGAATACAGCCTCTCTTCCAGCTTTCCCGACTCTCCTTCCGGCAGTCTCATCCGCTTCTTGGGCGGCGGCTCGTCCGGATCCGACTCGGGACCGAGCCCCTCTCCTCTCCGGATGCTCACCTCCTCCTGCATAGACGGTCCCCCGACGACAGCCTCCAGGGCTGCCCCCACCGCCACAACACCCAGGCCGCCTGAGGAGGAGCCTGGGGTGGCCGCGACGCCCACCTCTCCCCGCTCTTCCACCGAGGACATGGTGGGTGGTGGTGATTGTCAGGCGTTAGCTAGCTACCCGTCACAAATGTTACCTAGCTGGCAGGTTTAACGTCACAGGCAAGGGAAAACCAAGCCACCCAGCTCAGGGTCAGTTGGCTAGCTAGATAGCGTGCCTGTTCGTAGGCAATGTTACGCAATAACGCGCTTGGAATTTAGAATCACGAACCCTCGCGTAACGTTCTGGAATATCCTAAATTGTTATTTGATGATCGTTTTTTGTAGATGGATATTTAGCGATGTTGGCAGATAAGCGAAATTCAGCTAGCTAATAGGCTATAGGTATCAAGCTCACAAAACACTCCAGTTCTCTCCGCTGTCTAGCTATAACAAAACACCCCGTCAGATGTTTTTGTGTTGTCCATTCTTTTATTTGCCGTGCCAGCGCGTGAGCGGACGTTCAGCAACTAACTGCCCGGTTCGGCAGATCGGTTAATGGCTTTACCCCTGTACCAGTTCACTATCCACCGGCCCCCGGGAAGTGTCAGTTTTGGAAAAAGCAGAGATATGTTCAGACAGTTCGCTGGGACTACTCTCTAACTACACAGCCATCTTTGTTTTTCTCCTGTCCGGACGGTCGCCTCCTCCTCCACCCGACTTCACTACACCCTAGCTCGGCGCTAAGTATTTCCGATCCTTACTGGTGTTACTCAGCCAAGGTCACAAAAAAACTAAGCCCGAGTTTCGGAGAAACTGTCAATATTTTGCCAGTAGCTGTTATGGTCTTTCTTGCCAGTCCCTGGGCTGCATCGCGGATTGGCTATCAGTGGAATGTTTTGTTGTATCAGATGACTTGGGTGGGGGGGAAAGAGTGTGGATGCGCATGCGTAGTGGCTGTCTGCAGGGTCAGCGTGGTCAGACCATTGACTGAATATACTGGTAGAATGAATTTAACTAAAATGGAGCACGTCACCTCACCAGCATGGCGTCACCTTCCTGGACACAGCCAGAAATGGCCAGACACATCATGCTACCAGAAAACCCTTCGTTGACCCTGCCCCTGCACAATATACACTGTGCAAATCATGAAGAACACCTTGTAATATTGTGTTGTACTTGTACTCCTCCTTTTGCCCTCAGAACAGCCTCAATTTGTTAGGGCATGGACTCTACAAGGTGTCGAAAGCGTTACGTGGCGATGCTGGCATATGTTGACTTCAATGCGTCACACGGTTGTGTCAAGTTGGCTGGATGTTCTTTGGGTGGTGGACCATTCTTGTTGCAATTCTTGACACATTCAAACCAGTGTGCCTGGCATCTAGTACCATAGGCCGTTCAAAGACACTCAAATATTCTGTCTTGTCCATTCACCCCCAGAAGGGCACACATACACAATTCATGTCTCAAGGCGTAAACATCCTTATTTAACCTGTCCCCTCCCCTTCATATACATTGGTTGAACAAGTGACCTCAATAAGGGATCAAAGCTTCCACCTGGATTCACCTGGTCAGTCGATGTCATGGAAAGAGCAGGTGTTCTTAATGTTTTGTACACACAGTGTAGGCTAGCCTACAAACAGTACTAACAATAGGCCTCTCCTTCATTTGTCAAATGATGTAGACTAATAGACTGATACATTCAGTGATAGGCCACCCCCAGAGGACCCAGGTGTTGCGATCTTGTTAAGGATCATTACAATGTTATTACACTATTTGGTCACTCAAAATAAAAGACTCACAAAGGAAAACTTTGCCATAAATGTTTGTCTTGTATCTGAAACACCCATATTAACTCGTGAGCCGAGAAGAAAGTGAGCAGGTGGGGTTAGAGTTTGAGTAAGCCTTGTCTGTCGTGTAATTCTGTGAGTGTCGGTGGTAGTTATTACGACCATTCTATTTAGGTTTATGTGTTTGAGAATTGAGTTATGCAAGCGGACGGTGTCTGTGTGTGAAATCTATGGCTTCCTTTAGTTTCAATCATGGGACTCTTTTGTTGCTGTTTTTTCTTTACTGTATTTGACTGTATTCATTTATTTACTGTATTTGACTGTATACATTTTCTTTATTGTATTTGACTGCTTTATGTTGTTTTACTGTATTTTACTATATTCATTCACAAGAGGGAAACCTTCAGTCCCTTCCCCCATCTTCCAGTTGTGCCAATCCGGTTGCTGTGATGTGTTTATGGGGGGTGACAGCTGTCAATCAAAATGGCTGAGCAACCCAGGATATCCTCAGGGCAGGAAGGGGGAGCTAGTCTGAATAGTGTGTGGAGGGGTTTGACTTGAGATTGCAGTTTTGTGTGTGTATGTCGGCGTGGGTGGGTGGGGTTGTTAGACGTGTGTGTGTGCATGGGCAGGATCTCATGGTATCAGTTGTCTGATCAGGCACCGTAGGGTCGTAGCATGTCTTTGGCCAAAGGGACATGCCTTAAATGAGCTAAATGACATGGTCAGAGACCAATATCTGCTATTCGCGTGCGTGCGAGCACACACACAAACACACTCACACACAGGTTACTCAGCAGTCACTACCCTACCATCAATCGTCAAACAAGATTAATATGTAGCATATGTACACAAAACAGTTCCCTTTCCCCTTTACACCCAGGAGGAGACAGGAAGTGAACCTGCGCCACAAAAGTCACACTGCCATTGGTGACACCCATCATCATCACCTCCCTCTCACACTGAACCACTCCAAATACAACTAAACTCTTACTTAACAACTTAACTTAACAATTTAACTTACTTAACAGCTTAACTTAAAGACATGCTCCGGATCTTTGGCGACTAGTAAGTCTTTTTGAAACCTCCTGCTTTGAGCTGGATCGATCAATGTGTAGTTCATACATGCGTAATCTATGAGCAGAATTACTGTTTTACCTCAATTAGCCACAAAATCCCTAGTTTGAAAGCAACTGTTTTTCTGGAAGCTGTGCTGCGCCATTTTCTCTACATTTCCCCCCACATGGGCCAGCACCCTAGATATTCGAGTTCAGCCAATGAGCTTCAGCCCCTCGCCATTTGAGTGACAGCTAGCAAGAGGCACATCATGCACACAAAGAGAGAGAGAGAGCAATGACGTGTAGTAGTAAGCAATTTCCAGGGAACACTTTTGCCTCATGAGCGTTGCTTTCAGAACTACTGGTTAAAAAGTATACAAAAGTACCAGAGAATCTCTTTAACTTACCCTGGCTATAGTCAAATCCACAAGACTACATATCACAAACCAGAGGAGGCTGGTGGGAGAAGCTATAGGAGGACAAACTCATTGTAATGGCTGGACTTTAATCAATTGAATGGTATCAAACATAAGGAAACCACGTTTGACTCTGTTCCACTCATTCTCTTCCAGTCATTACAATGAGCCACTCCTCCAATAACTCCCCCCACCAGCCTCCTCTGCCAAAAACTGTCTCGGGGATTCGGTTGTGGTTTTATTGAGGGTTTATCATCGACATCACATAACTACATTCTCCTCATTGCAATAGTGATTTGTAGTTTCCTCAGATACCACTATAGCTCGCGTTTCCCTCCGTATACACCAGGTGGTGCCAATACGCCAAAAAATGCTATTGTTCTGGAATTGAATCAAAAGCATATCACATCTATAGAGTGTTCGTCTATGTCGTGACCTGTTTTTTTATACTGCTGCCACTGTTCTTTTCACTAATGAACCTTATTATTGAAAATGTCATATTTATTTTCTCTATAAGTATAACGTTTTTTGGGGGGTATAGCAAACTATGTATATTTTTTTCTGCTGTTTTTATTATACTGAAACCAAATTGCTCTGCAATGGGCCAATAGAGAATCTGAATCAGCCAATTAACCATTGTTGGCTACATATGTTGAAAATGACTGTATCAAATATGTGGTATAACTAGCGTTTTCTCTCCTCACCACATCCGCTGTGACTGAGCAGAGATGAAGGATGCAGAGGAGACAGTGAGCAACACTGTGTGTATCTGTGTGTATATATGTATGTATGTGTGTGTGTGCGTGTGCATGCATATGTGTTGAGAGACAAGGGGCTGTTCGATGGTGCTTGTATTAAGCTAAACAATACAAGGTCGTCAGAAAAACATTTAATGGCTGAGAAAGAGAAAGGGAGATGGAGGGAGAGTTCGAGAGAATGGGAGGGAGAGATGGAGGGAGAGGGAGGGGGCGATATAGACAGGGAGGGAGGGTGTGAGGGAAAGGGAGAGAGAGAGAGGCTGAGAGGGGAAGACAGTATCTGGTATTTCTAGTAGGCCTCGAGGAGGAAAGAGGAGAGGATGGGGGTGTGGCTTAGGTTATGACATTCACTGAGAGAGAGAGAGAGTTCTGTGTGTGTGTGTGTGAGAGAGCGAGAGGGAGAGATAGGGAGACAGGGAGGAGGGCTAAGTATGTATGTGACAGAGAGGATGAAAATGAGATGGGGACAGAGAAGAGGGCTGTGTGTGTAAAAGAGAGGGAGAAAAAGAGGGAAATATAAGAGAGCTGTGTTTGATAGAGGGAAGGAGAAAAAAAGAGATTGAGGGAGGGCTGTTTTGAGGATGTGCTTGAAAACGGTGGAGGGAGGAGGCAAAGGAGAGAACTGAGCTGAGAAAAATCTGTCTGATCCGCACACTGGTCTCTGCGATAGAGGAGAGAGGGAGGAGGAGAAGAGAGGCGGAAGAGAAGAGAGGATAGGAAGAAGAAGAGAGAGAACACAGAACTGCACAGGGAGGTACTGCTGTCATGGGTTGCGTTATTCATAGCTATGACAGAGGCGTGTGTATGAGTTTGTGTGTGTGTGTGTATGTATGTATGAACAATTAATGTATTACACTGTTTGTGTGAATGCATGTGTGTGTGTGTGTGTCTGTGTGTGTGTGTGTGTGTGTGTGTGTGTGTGTGTGTGTGTGTGTGTGTGTGTGTGTGTGTATGACTGCATTGACCCTGCGTTTGCTGATGTATGATGGATGGAATATGATGGTTAGATTATTAATGATGTAATGTTAGTGCAGAATTTTCAGTGTGTCTGTGTGTGTGTGTGTGTGTGTTTGTCTATATATCTTAATGGTGTGTTTGTGGATGTGCATATAAATTGTGCCGATTAATGTCTTTAGGTGTGTGTGTGTGTGTGTGTGTGTGTTTGTTCATTCGTTTCATATATTGTGTGTGCACATGCACAGTTGGGCAATTTGACATGATCAAATGTTTCTGCGCATGAGCTCAGCTAGCCAACACCGCCATGACACTGCTTCATGATGTGTGTGTGTGTCACACCACTTAATAGCGTGATCAGGGATTTCTATTGGAGCAGACGTATCTGAGACTCTTCATATCATATACAGTATCTATAGTCTATCCACTGATGTTCCAGCCAGCTATCAGTGGATTAGCATGTGCTAGCCAGTTAGTTTTAATAGGAAGCAACATGGAAGAGGTTCTAAAAGGCAAGGTGAAGCTGTCTGTTAGCAGTACAGGATGTGGCAGGGTGTGTGTGTGTTTGTGTGTGAACCCTAACCCTACAGCACTTCATAACCTTCATTATTCAGATTTACTCATCGTCTCCCGATGCGGATGCGCAGGACTATGGTGGATGAAGGAACCAATCTACCTTTTCAGACTGTATTTATCTGGTCAATATGGCAGTGTGTTATGTCTGTTGTTTGTAACAGTGTGTTATATGTACAAATGTGATTGCATTATAAATTGTATTTGAATATTTCAGGACTCTTTGACGATTAGTCCAAATGAGGACTAAATGAGATAAAAGGAGATGAAATCTCCTTATCTCTCTCTCGCTTCCTCTTTCTCTGTCTTTCTCTCTCTCTCTTTTTCTTTCTCTCTTTTCATCTCTCTCTTTCTCTCTGTATCGCTCTTTCTCTTCCACTCTATTCATCTCTCCCCCCCCCCTCTCTCTCACTCATGTTCATCTGCTTAGGCAGATTCATATTGGAGACCTGGAGGATCTATTGACAGGGTTAGAGGTCAGGGACTAGGCAGACATGATGACATCACATGGAAAGCTGAGGATGCAGAGAGGGAGTCTATATGAGTATGACTCCCAGATCAAAGGTGAGAACACATACTTTTCTGTGTGTGTGTGTGTGTGTGTTCATACATACAGTATACTGCATGTACTGTCTAACTTGTGTTGTCGTGTGTATGTTCATGTGAGTTCATACATGTGTGTATGTGTGTACACGTGTGTTCGTGTGTGTGTTCATGCATGTACTGTGTGAACTTCTTTTGTGATCAACTGTTTTTTATTTAGTGATAATAACTGTCAGCAAACATGAATACATACAAACACAATTAGGTTACAACTCCCCTCCCCCATCCCAGCCCACCCGAGGACTTTAGGGATCAAATTAAATCAACACACATTGACCAGAAAAATAAAAAATAAAAACTTAAAGCAGCACATTCAAAGTACCTTCTGTAGCTCCGTGAACGCACCACAGACACTGACTGTACAAAATATTAGGAACCCCTTCCTAATATTGTGTTACACCTCCTTTTGCTCTCAGAACAGCCTCAATTTGTTGGGGCATGGACTCTACAAGGTGTCAAAAACATTCCACAGTGATGCTGGCCCATGTTGACTCCAATGCTTCCCACAGTTGTGTCGAGTTGGCTGGTCGTGGATCTCTACTGCGAAAATAGCTTGTTCCATCTCATCCCTCAGATGCTCAATTGGATTGAGATCTGGTGACTGAGCAGCCCACTGCAGTAAGCTGAATTCACTGTCATGTTCGTGGAACCTTTCCTGGACAATCCTAGCCTTGTGGTATTGGGCATTATCCTGCTGAAAGAAATGTCTTTTCATATGGATACACTGCTGCCATGAAGGGATGCACCTGATTGGCAATGATGTTAGGCTATCCTGTGGCATTCAAAAATTGCTCCACTTTTATCAAAGGGCCCAATGTGTGGCATAAAAACACACTCCACACCATCACACCACCATCACCAGCCTGCAATGTTGACACATGGCATGATGGATGCATGTACTCGTGTGGTTTTCTCCATACCGTGGTCCTCCCATCAGCGTGAAACAGCAGGAACCGGGATTCATCAGACCAGGCAATGTTTTCCCAATTCTCCAGTGTCCAGTGTTTTCATTCCTTAGCCCACTGCAACTGCAGTTTCTGTTTTTTTGCTGAAATAAGTGGAACTCTGTAAGGTCATCGGCTGCCATACCCCATTCGTCTGAAGATACAACAAGTTGTGCATTCTTTTATGGGTCTTTGGGCAACAATGTTGTAATGGGCTGTCTCTTCTCCTTTGTCTTCCTAATGTTTTGTACACCAAAAAAGTGAGTATACATTGATGGATAAAGAGTGAGTGTTGAGGCTTCCATCGTACTACAATCATTTTCTTGGCAGCCTTTAGGCCAGCAACAAATCAAAACAAAGTGTATTGGTCGTGTACACAGATTAGCAGATGTTATGACAGGTTCAGCGAACAGTGCAATACCTAGCAATAAAACACTTATTACACACATAATCCAGCAAAATACAAAAAAATAAGTTACATAGGCTGAGCCATGACTAGAATACAGTTATACATATAAAGTGGGTGAAACAATATGTAAACATGGCCACGCAGTCATGGGTGAACAGGGAGCACAGGAGGGGGCTGAGCATGCACCCCTGTGGGGCCCCCGTTTTGAGGGTCAGCGTGGTGGTGCTGTTGCCTACCTTCACCACTTGGGGTCAGCCCAAGACCCAGCTGCACAGGGAGGGGTTCAGACCCAGGGAGCTGAGTTTAGTGATGAGCTTGGAGGGCACTATGGCGTTGAAGGCTGAGCTGTAGTCGATGAACAGCATTCTTATAGGCATTTATCTTGTCCAGGTGGGATAGGGAAGTGTGCAGTGCAATGGTGATTGCGTCATCTGTGGATCTGTTGGGGCGATAAGTGAATTGCAGTTGGTCTAGGGTGTCGGGTAAGGTGGAGTTGATACGGTCACTAACTAGCCTCTCAAAGCACTTCATGATTACAAAAGAGAGTGCTACAAGGCGATAGTCATTTAGTTCAGTTACCTCCACCTTCTTGGGTACAGGAACAATAGTGGACATCTTGAAGCATGTGGGGACAACTGACTGGAATATGGAGTGATTGAATATGTCCGTAAACACTCCAAACATCTGCACATGCTCTGAGTACGCAGCTTGGAATGCCATCTGAGCCAACAGCCTTGCGAGGGTTAACATGCTTAAATGACTTACTTACGTCGATCATGGAGAACGAGAGCACACAGTCCTCATGACCGCTGGAGGCCCGTGTCGGTGGCTCGATTTTGTTTTCCTCGAAGCGGGCGAAGAAGGTGTTTAGCTCGTCCAGGAGCGAGGCGTTTGTGTCCGCGATGTGGCTGGCTTTCCCTTTGTAATTCGTGATTGTCTGGAGTCCCTGTCACATAGGTCTCATGTCTGAACCATCGAATTGCCACTCCACTTTGTCCCTGTACTCTCGTTTTGCCTCTTTTATTGCCTTACAGAGGTCGTAGCTGGTCTGTTTGTGCATGTCCATTTTCCCAGTCACCTTGCTATGGTTAAATGTGGTGTTCTATGCATTCCCTGATTAACCCAGTCACAGTGGGTGTATACACTGAATATACAAAACATTAGGAGCATCTTCCTAATATTGAGTCGCACCCCCCTTCTCTTTTGCCCTCAATTCGTCAGGGAATGGACTCTACAAGGTGTCAAAAGCATTACAAAGGGATGTTGGCACATGTTGACTCCAATGCTTCCCACATTTGTATCAAGTTGGCTGGATGTCCTTTGGGTGGTGGACCATTCTTGATACACACAGGAAACTGTTGTTTGAAAAACCCAGCAGCCTTGCAGTTCTTGAAACCTAGCACCTGCTACCATACCATGTCTTGCCCATTCACCCTCAATGGCACACATACGCAATCCATGTCTCAATTGTCTCAAGGTTTTAAACTCCTTCTTTAACCAGTCTCTTCATCTACACTGACTGAAGTGGATTTAACAAGTGACATCAATAAGGGATCATAGCTTTCACCTGGTCAGTCTATGTCATGGAAAGAGCAGGTGTTCTTAATGTTTTGTTTACTCAGTGTACATTGATACTATTCTCAGAGGCAACCCGGAACATTTCCATGTCCGCGTGATCAAAACAATCTTGAAGCATAGATTCCAATTGGTCAGAATGGCAGAATGTGCATCTGACAAAGATACATGAAGTACAGAAAAACATTTAAAAAGTCAAATAAAAGGAGATGCAGGAATATTTAACACAGTAGACAAGTTTGATGCTACTTCATCCCAGAATATAGACACCTAAGGGCATTCCCAAACCATGTGTATAAAGGGACCAGGGCCTGTGGTATGACTTAAAGTAGTGATGGATGTTTTAACAAGTGTTTTAACAATCCATCTTTCCTACAACAGCAGAAGATGTAACATGCGTTTCCCAAAACAGAGAGAACCAAAGTAACGAAAGAAAAGGAGCGCTGTTCTCAGATCAGCTTTCTCCATTCAAATCTTTCTATAACATTAGAATTGTTTCAGAACTCCTAGATAGATATTACCACCTACGGCTGCAAATATTGAGGCAGCTTATTGTAATGCTTACCCAATGAAAATACACTAAATCAGATTTGGCACATGTTAGGCTATCACATGTATGTATGAAACCCTTTTTAAATCAGCAGATGTCAAAGTGTAATGATGACTCCGTGAGTCACGAAGCAGGTGCAGGTAAAACATTTAATGAAAACAACAAACATAAAACAAGCCAGCGTAACAGAAGCGCAGTAACATGAACACAGGTGCAAGACCAACTGAGCAATGAAAAAAGGAAGGGACCTATGAAGGGGAGGTAATGAGGTCCAGGTGTGAATCATAATGATGAGTGCCAGGTGAGCGTAATGATGAGTGCCAGGTGTGCGCAATGATGATTCCCAGGACCGGTGGTTATTATTTTGGCGATGCCGGAGGGGAGGAGCAGGAACATGACACAAAGTGCTTATACAGAAACCTAGCCTAAAACCCCAACAGCAAGCAATGTAGATGTAGAAACACGGTGACTTGGAAGAAACCTAGTGAGGAACCAGGCTATGAGGAGTGGCCAGTCCTCCTCTGGCTGTGCCAGGTGGAGATTATAAGAGTAGATGGCCATTAAGGCCAGATTATTCTTCAGGATTTTCAAACATTCATAGATGACCAGCAGTCAAATAATAATCACAGTGGTTGTAGAGGGTGCAATAGGTCAGCACCTCAGGAGTAAATGTCAGTTGGATTTTCATAGCTGAGTATTCAGTGGTCAAGAGAGCAGATGAGGTACAGAGAGAGAGAGAGAGAGAGAGAGATGGAGAACAAGAGAGAGAGGGTTGAAAACAGCAGGTCCTGGACAAGGTAGAACATCTGGTGAACAGGTCAGGGTTCCATAGCCACAAGTAAAACAGCAGAAACTGGATCAGCACCACAACCAGGTGGACTGGGGACAATCGGGAAACATTAGGCCAGGTAGTCCTAAGGCATGATCCTAGGCCTTAGGTCCTTCGAGAGAGAGAGAGATGGGACAATTAGAGGGAGCATACTTAAGTTCACACAGAACACCAGATAAGACAGGAGCATTTCACTGGATTGGACAGATTGAACCTAGCCCCCCGACACATAGACTATCGCAGCATAGATATTGGAGGCTGAGATAGGGGGGGTCGGGGGACACTGTGGCCCTGTCCGACCTATACCCCCGGACAGGGCCAACCAGGCAGGATATAACCCCACCTACTTTCCAAAGCACAGCCCTCGCAACACTAGAGGGATATTAACAGACCACCAACTTACTACCCTGAGACAAGGCTGAGTATAGCCCACGAAGATCTCCTCCACTGCACAAGCCCGAGTGGGCGCAAAATTGGACAGGAAAATCACATCAGTGACTGAACCCACTCAAGTCATGTATAGTAAAAAAAAGCCTGGCACGACATGACGCACCCCTCCTAGGGACAGCATGGAAGAGCACAAGTAAGCCAGTGACTCAACCCCCATAATGGGGTCAGAGGCAGAGATCCCAGTGGAGAGAGGGGAGCCGGCCAGGCAGAGACAGCAAGGGCGGTTCGTCACTCCAGTGCCTTGCCGTTCGCACCCCTGGGCCAGACTACACTCAATAATAGGACCTACTGAAGAGATGAGTCTTCAATAAAGACAAAGTTCGAGACCGAGTCTGTGTCTCTCACTTGGATCGGCAGACCATTCCATAAAAATTGAGCTCTATAGGAGAAAGCCCTGCCTAGGAACAATAAGGAGGCCTGCGTCTTGTGAACGTAGCGTAAGTGTAGGTATGTACGGCAGGACCAAATCGGAGAGATAGGTAGGAGAACGTCCATGTAATGCTTTGTAGGTTAGCAGTAAAACCTTGAAATCAGCTCTGGCCTTAACAGGAATATGATCATTTGGGGTTCTAGTCAAGATTCTAGCAGCCGTATTTAGCACTAACTGAAGTTTATTTAGTGCTTTATCCGGTTAACCAGAGAGTAGAACATTCTGGTAGTCTAATCTAGAAGTGAAAAAAGCATGGATTAGTTTTTCTGCATCATTTTTGGACAAAAAGTTGAAGATTTTTGCAACGTTACGAAGATGTAAAAAATATTCTTGATACGTTCGTCAAAAGGGAGTTCAGGGTCCAGAGTAACACCGAGGTCCTTCACAGTTTTATTTGAGACAACTGTACAACCATTAAGATACATTTTCAGATCCAACAGCAGATCTCTTTGTTTCTTGGGACTCAGAACTAGCATCTCTGCTTGGTCCAAGTTTAAAAGTAAAACATTTGCCACCATCCTCTTCCTTATGTCTGAAACACAGGCTTCCAGGGCAGGCAATTTTGGGGCTTCACCATGTTTCATCAAAATGTACAGCTGTGTGCCGTCCGCATAGCAGTGAAAGTTGACATTGTGTTTCCGAATGACCAAGAGATAGAATATATAGTGATCAATTATATATAGTGATCAAACCATCCACAGAGACAAACTGATATCTTTCTGACAGATAAGATCTAAACCAGGCCAGAACTTGTCCGTGTAGACCAATTAGGGTTTCCAATCTCTCCAAAAGAATGTGGTGATCGATGGTGTTAAAGGCGGCACTAAGGTCTAGGAGCACGAGGACAAATGCAAAGCCTTGGTCTGACTCCATTAAAAGGTAATTTACCACCTTCACGAGTACAGTCTCAGTACTATGATGTGGTCTAAAACCAGACTGAAGTGTTTTAAATGCATTATTTGTCTTCAGGAACGCAGTGAGTTGCTGTTGCTGCAGCTTTTGCTAACATTTTTGAAAGGAATGGGAGATTCGATGTAGGCCGATAATTTTTCAAACCTGTAATTAAAATAGATTTTTTGGGGGGCTTAGAATCATTTGATTTAGACAACATGCCTACCACTTTGAAGATGAAAAAATATTTTTTTATTGTGAAACAAACAATAAATAAGACAAAAAAATAGAAAACTTGAGCGTGCATAACTAATCACCCCACCAAAGTCAATCCTTTGTAGAGCCACCCTTTGCAGCGAATACAGCTGCAAGTCTCTTGGCACATCTAGCCATTATTCAAGGCAAAACTGCTCCAGCTCCTTCAAGTTGGATGGTTTCCCCTGGTGTACAGCAATCTTTAAGTCATACCACAGATTCTCAATTGGATTGAGGTCTAGGCCATTCCAAAACATTTACATGTTTCCCCTTAAACCACTCGAGTGTTGCTTTAGCAGTATGCTTAGGGTCATTGTCCTGCTGGAAGGTGAACCTCCGTCCCAGTCTCAAATCTCTGGAAGACAAACAGTTTTCCCTCAAGAATTTCCCTGTATTTAGTGCCATCCATCATTCCTTCAATTCTGACCAGTTTCCCAGTCCCTGGCGGTGAAAAACAACCCCACAGCATGATGCTGCCACCACCATGCTTCACTGTGGGGATGGTGTTCTCAGGGTAATGTGAGGTGTTTGGTTTGCACCAGACGTAGCATTTTCCTTGATGGCCAAAAAGCTAAATGTCAGTCTCATCTGACCAGAGTACCTTCTTCCATATGTTTGGGGAGTCTCCCACATGCCTTTTGGCGAACACCAAACGTTTTTGCTTATTTTTTTCTTTAAGTAATGGCTTTTTTCTGGCCAATCTTCCATAAAGCCCAGCTCTGTGGAGTATACGGCTTAAAGTGGTCCTATGGACAGATACTACAGATACTCCGCAGTGGAGCTTTGCAGCTCCTTCAGGATTATCTTTGGTCTCTTTGTTGCCTCTCTGATTAATACCCTCCTTGCCTGGTCCGTGAGTTTTGGTGGGCGGCCCTCTCTTGGTAGGTTTGTTGTGATGCCATATCCTTTAATTTTTTAAATAATAGATTTAATGGTGCTCCGTGGGATGTTCAAAGTTTCTGATATTTTTTTATAACCCAACACTGATCTGTACTTCTCCACAACTCTGTCCCTGATCTGTTTGGAGAGCTCCTTGGTATACACGCACCACTTTTCAGTTTGTATTTTTTTTTAGAATGTTTTGAGACAGTCATTTTTTTCAATTCACTTAACCAATTTGGACTATTTTGTGTAAATCCATTGCATGAAATCCCCCAAAAAATCTATTTAAATTACAGGTTGCAATGCAACAAAATAGGAAAAATGCCAAGGGAGATGAATACTTTTGCAAGGCACTGTATTTCAATATGATTGAAATAGGCCTATAGCCTACTGTTTATATTATAATGCAGTCACCTCAGTTTTTATTTGAAGCTTATTTTTATATGTAGCTTGTTTGTATCAATTGAATAGACTTTGGTACCTTTGCATTTGTAGTCACCTTTGTTCTGAGGTCAGAGAGATGGATAAACCATGTGATTCTATGTTTGGCTGAGCTCTTCTATGTATATAATGACTCGGGATGGCAAACAGGCATCTAACAATGCATTTAGCTGTGGCCTGAGTGGTTTGAGGCAGGCGTTAAATTACGGGTGTTTTCGACTTACATTTACATTTTTTATGTAACCTTTATTTAAGGCAAGTCAGTTAAGAACAAATTATTTTTTACAATGACGGCCCATTAATAATGATGTTTTTTGATCAGATCTGTTCGTGATCGCCTCTGTTGTGAACTTTGTACGTGTGTCTGTGTGTGTGCGTGTGTCTGTATGTGTGTGTGTGTGTAGACCTGCGGGCCCAGCTGTGTGACCAAATGAAGGTTCTGGACTGTCAGGTGGAGGTCAAAGGTCAACAGCTGTCTGACCTGTCCGAGTTCTTCCGTCGTCGTGGTGACATTGAGGCGGAGTATGCCCGTGCCCTCGACAAACTTACAGAGAGGTTCACCCTAAAGACCAAGAGGTGTGTGTGTGTGTGTGTGTGTGTGTGTGTGTGTGTGTGTGTGTGTGTGTGTGTGTGTGTGTGTGTGTGTGTGTGTGTGTGTGTGTGTGTGTGTGTGTGTGTGTGTGTGTGTGTGTGTGTGTGTGTGTTTGTGTGTGTGTGTGTGTGTATGTGTAAAGAAAAATTCTGCATTGTTTATTTTGCTTTTTTTGCTTGATCTGTTTATACTGGCTGGCAGACATTATTATTGGTGGAATGTTAGTAAAGGGAACTCAATGATAATATTATGTAAATTGGTTTAAGTCTTGCCCTCTTTGTCCTCACCCTGTCTCCCCCTGTCTCTCCCCCCTGTCTCTCCCTATCTATCTTTCCCCCTCTGTCTTTCTCTCCTCTACCCCCTCCTCCCCCTCCCTCCCTGTAGGAAGGAGCAGAGTGGTCAATCAGTGTCTCAGTGTTGGTCAGTTTTGTTGACTCAGACACGTGCAGAGAGCAGAGAACATGCAGCGCTGAGTGACTCCTGCTCACACACACTCACACAGCGACTCACACACTGCTCAGAGGACACACACCGCCTGGCAAAACGGGTAAACACACATTCATATTTACAGTACCTGAACAAATGATCGACCCACTTCCTTTGGCTTCCAGTCAAGATCGTCTGTACATAAAATGATACGTATTTTTCACTGATCGACACAACTCCAAAATCTAAAAGTGAAAATGTGATAGCGTGTTACACTGTCTGATGACTGATATGTCTCTGATCAGAGTAAGGAGGTGGGAGTTCAGATGCAAGATGAGCTACTGAAGGTCACCACTGAACTGCAGACGGTACGAACATATCTCAGTCACTAACGATGTGGGCAAAAGTAAAAAGATGAAGATTGAATCACTAGTGTGTGTGTGTGTGTGTGTGTGTGTGTGTGTGTGTGTGTGTAGGCTCTGAGGACATACCACCAGTACCATACAGAGAGTCTGACAGCGGAGGGGAAACTAAAGGAAGCCACACGATTGGAGGAGAGACAGACAGGGAAGTCAGCTGAACTGGGGATAACCCAATCAGGAGGCCAGCGGCGGAGCTCTGTGAAGAAGATGGAGAAAATGATGGAAAAGGTAAAGGGTCGCGTCTGACTACACTGCCAGATCTCACAATGTATTTACTATAACAGCTAACCACATCGTATGATATAACAATCTGATGCCCGACTGCACAGTCCATGATGTGGCACATAACCATTTGTTAATCCAATGCAACGTCTGCAATGAAGTCAGCCTGGAGGGTGGCCAAGGTTGTTGTTGAGATGTGTGTGGTTTTCATATGGCACAGGATACAGACAGTTTTGTAGAGTTTTGAGTCAGACATCCTGTGCCACATGAAAACCACACACAACCGAACAATAATGTGAGCTACTTCTGTAGTGCCAAATCAAACCAACTACATCTAGTGTCAAACCCCTTGACCCTAAACCCTAACCTCTCACTCCTGGCCTGAGCCTGTACCAAAGGCAGTATGGATCAAGGGACCTTTGTTGTCATTAGCTATTCTTTTAACCAAATTGTGTGTGTGTGTTCTCCATAGAGACATGGCAGAGTGCAGGAGACCCAGCTGAAGTGCACTAAGGCTCGTAATGACTATCTGCTGAATCTGGCAGCTGCCAACGCAACTATGAACAAGTACTATCTACAGGATCTCAGCACACTCATAGACGTGAGTCAGTGTGTGTGTGTATGCGTGTTTTCGTGCGCGCTGGTGCCTTTGTGTGTGTCTGTTACGCAATCTTATATTATTGTGAGCGGACCAAGTAATTGGGCGTCACTCTAAAACGGGAAGGTGGAATAAACGAGTCAGGAGTAGGTTTTCTTGATTGAACACAGTTCTCTATTGAGGGCATTTGGTCAACAAAAACACTCCAACATAATCAATGAAAATCTTCCAAGGAAAAACATACATCTTCTTCTCCAGATGAAACAGGAACACAATAGGATTATCTTTAAACTACAACAAAAAGTCACGGGATTGTCACCGTCTTAGTGGTTCTTCCTGGATAGCTCCTCTCTCCCGGTGGCCATCTTCCAGAGATAGTTTTCCCCTCCTCTCTCTGCTGGTTCCATTAGTATCTCTCTCTCTCTCTCTCTCTCTCTCTCTCTCTCTCTCTCTCTCTCTCTCTCTCTCTCTCTCTCTCCCTCTCTCTCACACTCTCTCACACACTCTCTCTCCCTCTCTCTCACACTCTCTCACACTCTCTCACACACTCTCTCTCCCTCTCTCTCACACACACACACTCTCTCCCTCTCAGTGTACTGACCTGGGGTTCCATCTCTCCTTGGAGCGAGTGATGAGGTCCTACCTAGCCAGCAGGGGGCGTGTCCTGAAGGCTGAGGAGGCCGGGCTGAAGCAGCTGGAACAGGAAGTGACATCACTGGATCAGGGCGGAGACAGAGACGCTCTCCTACAGAACCACGACACAGCATTCTGTCTGCCCTTCCGCTTCAGTTACCATCCTCATGAGGGAGACCAGGTACACACACATTCATGTTCATCCATCAGTGGATGATGACCGTGACACATTTTATCAGAATTATGGAGTGTAAAGATGGCTGTTGATGAGGCCAATATGTGTCCTGTATATTCTGTGACACACTGAACTTGAATGTAGTGCTGTTGGTTCACACACCAGTACACCTGTTATACTATACACATCCCTAATGTGTTCCAGGTGGGCGAAGTGAGTGCGGAGAGCCAGGTGAGGTATGAGTTAGAGACCAGGTTCCAACAGCTCCAGTCCCGCCTCTCCACCGAAACCTTGGAAACAGAGGAGGTGAGGTTTTCGCTCTATTCTTAATCTATCCATTGATTTATCGAACCATGGATCAATCGTTTGATCCATTTTCTATCTATTGTATGTATCTATTTTCCAGGTCAGTAAGACACTGAAAGCCACCCTCTCCGCGCTATTGGACAATATGTGTGACAGTGACAGTAACCCCCCCCCTGACCTGCCCATCAGCCTATCACACGACCCCATGGGAACCGCCTCTGCCTCCAAGCTAGCCCTTGCCAAGCGGAGAGCCAATCAGCAGGAAACAGAGACATTCTACTTTACGGTGAGGACATCCCATTGGTCAGGGGAAGGTGTGAGGGGAGTCTAATGATAGTATTATGGATTGCGTCTCCTTATAGTGCTTCTGTGACCATCTAGGTTTGAATCCCGGGACATCTGAAAAACACAAGACTGTGTTAGCCAACTGAGCTCAAGCTGTGTAAACAAGCTAAAGCTGCAAAGGTTAAAGTGTGTATCTCTGTTTCTATCGTTTGTCAGAAAGTTAAGGAGTATCTGATTGGAAGCTCCCTGATCTCCAAACTACAGGCTAAACATGACCTGCTGCAGGAGGCCATACAGAAAGGTACTTCTACTATACTACCACTGCACTACTACTGTACTACTACTATTCTACTACCTTACTAATACTATACTACTACTGCACTACTACTGTACTACTATACTAACACTATATACTACAACTGTACTACTACTATACTTCTACTACTGTACTACTGCTCATTGAGATTTAAAATCTCTTTTTCAAGAGCGTCCTGGCCAAGATAGGCAGCACCAAGTCATTACAAAAATTACAGACAAACAACATGAAAAACTACAAGTAATCTAGTAAAAACCATAGAATTCACAAGAGTATAACAAAATCAAAAACAGAAAATTAAAAACATTGACAGGTCAGGGAATCAGTCTCAAGATCATTCATCAGTGATTTAAAAATACCAATCGGGACAAGATCTTCCAGTTTAAAAGTATTTTGTAATGCGTTCCAAGACGATGGTGCAGAGTACATACTGTAAGTGGTTCAGCTATGAAATCAGCTACCAGATTTAAAAAGCAGGGATCCAAAAGATCAGGACCTGCAGGCTTTCTCTGATCTAAGGATTTCAGGGCTTTATGTACCACCTGCACTGAGAATGACAAAAAGCTATAAGTTTGACCAGCTCTCACTGGTTCATCCACACAGGGTTGTACAGAGACAGAGGACACTGGTTCACCCACACAGGGTTGTACAGAGACAGAGGACACTGGTTCATCCACACAGGGTTGTACAGAGACAGAGGACACTGGTTCATCCACACAGGGTTGTACAGAGACAGAGGACACTGGTTCATCCACACAGGGTTGTACAGAGACAGAGGACACTGGTTCATCCACACAGGGTTGTACAGAGACAGAGGACACTGGTTCATCCACACAGGGTTGTACAGAGACAGAGGACACTGGTTCACCCACACAGGGT